>NC_045973.1:35892843-36493936 GCF_010909765.2 Amblyraja radiata | reverse complement strand
TTTTGCCTCAATATTTGATTTGCTAGTACAGCTTGCAGGCTATGTTTAGTTTAGTTTAGAGCTACATGTCCCTATCATGGTCTGGTTTGGCTCGGCCACCAAGCACGACATCCGGAGGCTGCAGCGCATCGTTCGATCAGCTGAGAAGGTTGTTGGCTGCAACCTTTCCCCCATCGACAAACTGTACACTGCAATGGCCAAGAAACGAGCGGGCAAGATGATCTCTGACCCCTCTCACCCTGGCCACAAACTCTTTGAAGCACTTCCCTCTGGAAGGCGACTCTGGACTGTCAAAGCTGCCACAGCCAGATATAAAAATGGCTTTTTTTCCACGATCAGTAGCCCTACTCACCAACCAAAAGTCTGTAGCCACCTTTTGCTCTGGTATTTTATTTAATTCTTCACGTGTTTAAATTATAATGTTTTATTTTTAATTGTCTAGTGTATATTGTGTTGTTACTTGCGAGCAAAACACCAAGGCAAATCCCTTGTATGTATACATATTTGGCTAATAATATGTATTTAATTCAATTCAATGAAAACGGGCCATTTGGCCCATCAAGGCTATACCGACCAGTGATCATCTGTGCTAAATGACAGCTTTGTGTTAACCCAAAACTTCTTAAGAGCAAAAGCTTGTATCTGAAAGACCATTGTAGTTTAAAGAGAGATAGCATTGAAACAGGCACTTTGGCCCAGTGAGCCAACACAGACCATCACACTAGTTTTATGTTATCCCACTTTCACAAACACTCCTTACACGCAAGGGGCAATTTTACAGCGGCCAATTAACCTACAAATCCTCATGCCTTTGGGATGTGGGAGGAAACAGGAGCACACGAAGGAAACCCACGCGTTCACAGGGAGAACGCAGACAGCAGCAGAGGAGTCTCTTGTGCAATAAGGCTCTGCTCTACCAGCTGCGCCACTCAAGAACGATACTTGTGTGATTAATTGATCACTGTCAAATCTGGGCAGCATTTTTCCGCAAGATTCTGACTTTATGGAAACCAATTTTAGAATAGAGATTTCTGAAGGCATTCACGAGTCAACTACATTGGTGGATTGGTGGTCATTGGCAGTGAAAGGATTTTCTGAAGGCATAATGAAAATTTTTGTGACAATCTGATCTCAATCACTGATATTGGGGTTACATTCCAAGTTTACGACTAGATAAATTTAAATTCGGTGGTGGGATTTGGAGATGCATCTCGAGATCCATTGGTCAGCCATTTGGAAAGGAGTCTTCTACCTTGTCTGCTATGTTACGTTGTACCCTAACTTTAAAGTTTCCAAGTATTGACCAAAAGTACATTAACAGAGCCCAGTTATGCACAACCAATAGCCCGAAGGCCATATCTACTCTGTGCCTCAAAGAGCAGGATCCACAAACCCCTTCTTCCCTGCATTTACCTACAGTAGGCTTCTGAAGCTGGCTCCTGATGAGTGAGGCTCAGTGCAGTATAGGGCCTTCATTGTATAAGTAGCAAGTCATGGTGATGCGGCGGTGGAGTTGCTGCCTTACAACACTAAAAAACCGGGTTCAATCCTGACTAAGGGTGCTGTCGGAATGGAGTTTGTACGTTCTCCGTGTGGGTTTTCCCGGGGTGAACTTATTCCTTCCACACTCCAAAGATGGTACAGGTTTGTAGGTTAATTGGCTTTGGTGAAGATTGCGAAGTGTGTGTAGGAGAGTGCTAGTATACAGGGACCGCTTGTCGGCGCAGACTCAGTGGGCTGAAGGGCCTATTCAGGCATTGTGTCTCTAAACAAAACTAAAATAAAATAAAATAAACTAAGTCCCCTCCCTGAAATCCTCAGACAGCCAGACAAGTCACATTCCCAGGTTTAGTGCTCGTCAAAGCTGCCAAGAAATGTATTTAACTTTTCCTTCTCTTCAAAATTCTCCATTCTTTTGTTGGAATTTCTGAGCCTTGGTAAATCCAGCTCACTGTGGTTAAATTGTAGAGTGGGTTATCTCTAGAGACTGCCTCTCAATTATATTTACATGGCTGATCTGTCTTCTGTCACACCTCCATTAAGCACAGAGGAGTGGAGGTTGGAATTGGATTAGGGTTATCAATTTAATTTTAAAATTGAAATAAAAATATTGGTACAGGTATCTGTAACCCCAGCAAAATTAAATTACTCCCTCATTATAAAAATGTTGAAAAGTACAGCAGTTTTTCAAGTAATCAGACAAAGAAAGTAACACTTTGGAGTATTGATTTGGCACAGAAATAGCACAGGAGTTAATGACCGAGTGGGTTTTATCCGGGTGCTCCGGTTTCCTCCCACATTCAAAAGACGTACAGGTTTTGTAGGTTAGTTGGCTTTGGTAAAATTGTAAAGTTGTCCCTCGTGTGTAGGATAGTGTTAGAGTATGGGGTGATCATTGGTCGGCACGGACTCGGCGGGCCGAGGGGCCTGTTTCCACACTGTTGCTAAAAGTAAAGTTGAGAGTCAACTGTTATTTGGACACAATCTGTTTAGATTTGGTGATCCAGTTGGAATAATGTAAATGCTCCAATCATTCACTTAAAATAATAATTGATAATTTATTTTCCTCTATTTCACAGGGTTACGTGTTTGGAAGTGTTGACAAACATTCTCAGATGTGTATCAAGGTAATCTTGCTGATTAAAAGAACTGCAACTTTGTTTCGGGGTACAGATGCTTCTGAAATGATATGAGTATAGGTGGGAGAGAAGGAGGTTTTGCCTTTTCAATGAGGGAAGACTTAACAACAGTGCTTCAATGAGGATATTCTTGAGACAGTGTCCGATGAGATTATACGAGTAGAATTTAGAAACACGAAGGGAATACAACAGATACAGGAAGGTTGAGCAAAATACAAAGGGCTGGAACAATGAGTGAAGCAGCATCTGTGCAGAGAATGGATAGGTCAATGAATTTTGGCTCGGGGGCCCTTTAAACAAGAAGTGGATGATCACTTTGATGGATCCGTATTATATAGGCTCTCAATAGTTAACAGAAATTAGAGGTGACGTGGATGTCACAGATAGCTGTAAGAATAATAGGGTAGCATTAGTGGGAGATGTTATATTTGCTTCATCCCTAGCTACAGATGAATTCCGGAGAACTGCTGAGTGGTTAATGTTGCTCTGTTCTTTAAGAAGGGCAGCAAAGATAAGCTGAGGAACGAAGCCGGTGAACCTGATATCAGTGGTGGGGAGGTCACTGGAGGGGATTCTGAGGGACGGGATCTACCAGTATTTGGATAGACTAGGATGATGGGTTTTTGTGTGGGAAATAGTCTCACAAATCTGTTGGAGTTTCTTGAAGAGGTAGCCAAGAGGTCAGCTCAGAATAAAAGGATGTGCCTTTAGAAAGGAGATGGGGAGGAATATCTTTAGTCAGAGGGTGGTGAATCTGTGGAATTCATTGCCACAGACGGCTGTGGAGACCGTCAATGAATATTCTTAAGATGGAGATTGATAGCTTCTTGATTAGTATGGATGCCCGGGGTTATGGGGAAAAGGCAGGAGAATAGGGTTGAGAGGGCAAAGTAGATCAGCCATGATTGAATGGTGTAGACAATGGGTCAGATGGCCTAATTCTGCTCCTATAATTTTTGAACCAATGAAGAAGATTCATGAGAACAAAGTGCTGGATGTTGTCTATACAAATGTTACCAAGGCCTTTGACAAGGTCCCACCTGATAGGCTAGATTCAATGGATCTAGGGAGAGCTAGCAAATTGCATAAAGCCCATTACTGGCTTGATGGTGGGAAGCAGAGGGAGATAGTGGAAGGGTATTTTTCGGATTGGAGGTGTGCTACTGGGATCACTGCAGGGCCCATTTTGTTATCAATAGTCAACGATTTGGATGAGAATGTACAAGGCATGATCAGTAAGTTTGTTTCCTAAACTAGGGGGCATTCTAGAGAGTCGAGAAAGCTGTCGAGAAATAAAATGAAAGCAATTTTTATTGTGGTTGGAATCTGGAACGCACTGCTGTGGATGTGGCGGAGGCACGTTCCATTGTGGCTTTTATGGAGGAAGTGGATTAAAGATATTGTAGAGAAACTATGCACAGCTATTGGAAAGGGCCAGTGGGTGGAACTAGAGAGCTGCTCTGGTAGAGAACTACCATGGACATGATGGGCTGAATGGCCTCCTGTGTGAAAATCTTTCCATGATTCGAAGTACAATCAAAGGCAGGTAAATCAGGATTAATTTCAATTTTTATTAAGAATTTTTATTGAGAAATACCCATTCATCACAGCAGTGTTGTTAGTTATTGCATGCATGCCATGGCAACATTTTCGGGTCCCATCCCAAAACGTCACCTATCCATGTTCCTCTGAGGTGCTGACTGACCCATTGGGCTACTCCCAGCATTCTTTTGTATACCAACATCTGCATTTCCTTGTTTCTTCATTGATGTTGTTGTTGGTTTAGTATTGTCACGGGTGTTTAGTTTTATGTGTCACCTGGACAAATCAGAGAACCACATAATTGAAGCCCTAGTCAGCCCTCTGAAAAGATGCTATAGATTCACTTCTAGGCTAAGACGGCATTGGTGCAATAGCTTATATATATTTTAGGCTAATATGCAATTTTTTAATGTATCTTTGTAATTCTTTGTACTGTTTGATGTGTTATATGGACCTGTGTCTGAAATAAAGCTTTAATAATACAGCAAAACATTTCCACCATTTCTGGTTAATGTTGTTCAAATATGTCTATATTTACTCAAAATAGACTTCAGGGTGGGATATGTTGGACAATAGACAATAGGTGCAGGAGTAGGGCATTTGGCTCTTTGAGCCAGCACCGCCATTCAATGTGATCATGGCTGATCATCCACAATCAGCACCCGTTCCTACCTTCTCCCCATGTCCCCCGACTGCTATTTTTAAGAGCCATATCTAGCTCTCTTGACAGCATCCAGAGAACCTGTCTCTACCACCCTCTGAGACAGAAGATTCCACGGACTCACAACTCTCCGTGAGAAAAAGTGTTTCCTCGTCTCCATTCTAAATGGCTTAATCCTTATTCTTAAACTGTGGCCCCTGGTTCTGGACTCCCCCAACATCGGGAACATGTTTCCTGCCTCTAGCGTGTCCAAGCCCTTAACAATCTGGGTGGGAATTAGTATTTGCATTGAGATGAGATAATATGGCGAATGACCAGAATATTACTCAGACAGTACCCATCACCATGTTAAACCCAAATTACACATCACGAGTCATTTTATGTTGAGTAAGTAAAAACATGCACTTATGTCTTTTATAGTCGCTAATCCAGATTCCCCTTTAGTGCATTTATCTGGAAACATTCAAAGGGTCTTTAAACACAGGGATCCAATCTGGTGCAATCGTACTGAACCAGCAATGATTTCAGAATTAGGAACTAGGTTTAGGGTGGCACAGTGGAGCAGGGGTAGGGCTGCTGCTCACAGCTCCAGAGACCCAGGTTTGATCCTGACTACGGATGCTGTCTGTACGGAGTTTGTACGTTCACCCCGTGACTGCGTTGGTTTTCTTTGGGTGCTCCGGTTTCCTCCCACACTCCGAAGACATACATGTTTATTGTTTAATTGGCTTTAAGTTGTAAAATTGTCCCTAGTGTGTAGGGTAGTGCTAGTGTACGGGGTCATTGGGTTGGCGTGGACTCGGTGAGCTGAAGGGCCTGATTCCGTGCTGTATCTCTATAATAATCTCTATAATAACTCAGGAAGCACGGAATTTCATTCCACTTTTATGCAGACGACAGTCAGATTTATGTGCCTCTTAAAAAGAAGGATGAACGCTCTGTCGGACTGTTACTTGAGTGTCTCAACGACATAAAGGCCTGGATGGCTCTGAACGTTTTAAATTTTAATGATAAAAAGACGGAAGTAATGGTTTTTGGTGGCACCACTGGGACCCCCCCTGTAGACCTGGGCTCCCTGGCCCAGTATATCAGACCAAGCATCACAAACCTAGGGGTTAAAGTGGACCCTGAGCTTAAATTTGACAGTCAGATCAAGGCTGTTGTTAAATCAAGCTTTTTCCATTTGAGGCAGCTGGCCAAAATAAAGCCAATTCTGTCAAGGCAGCACTTTGTTACCACTCGGCTGGATTACTGCAATGCACTGTATGTGGGGGTTAGTGGGTCCTCCATCGCCCGTCTCCAGATGGTACAGAATGCAGCTGTACGTCTTTTAACTGGCACACGTAAACATGAGCACATTTCTCACATTTTAGCCTCACTCCACCGGTTAGGATCCATTTAAAAATTATTTTATTTGCTTTTAAATCCCTGAATGGTCTTGCCCCGCCCTACCTATCTGAGCTTCTACACCCTTATACACCCGCCCGCTCTCTCAGGTCAGATAATCACCTGCTCCTGAGTGGGCCTAAAACTAAGCGGAAGCTCAGAGGGGACCGTGCCTTTGCTGTGTCGGCACCCAAATTATGGAATGATCTGCCTCTCCACATTAAACAGGCCTCTTCTCTGTCTGTTTTTAAATCACTTCTTAAAACCCATCTCTTCTCCGTGGCCTTTGATACCCAGTAAGATGTCGACTTTATTTACTTGATTTAATTTCTTATTTTGATTGCTTTTATTGAGTGGCTATTATTTTTACTCATGTTTTATGTCTTTTAATTTATTGTTGTATTCCATATGTAATTTTTGCGCCTCATGTGAGCTGTTATGTTGTCTGTTTATGATGTCTTGTTTATTCTTCTGTACAGCACTTTGGTCAACATTGGTTGTTTTTAAGTGCTTAACAAATAAAGTTGGATTGGATTGGAATAACTCGCTTGTCAAAGAGTGTGCAATTTCAGATCATCCATGAAAATTATTTTTAAGCACAGTAATTGTTTCAAGTATTTATTTTGGACTCAATTACCTTCAATTTGTAGTCAGGACATACATAACGTTATCTCTTTGTTCTTTTGCAGTTTAAGTACAAAAACAGCAGCCACGTTGAATGCCGAAACAAGCCAGGTGTGTGAGACTTTTGTTTAAGATTGCTGATCGAACTTTTTGAAATGAGCATATGTGAGGAGGGAAAGGACACAAAGTGCTGGAGTAACTCAGCAGGTCAGGCAGCATCTCTGGAGAACTTGAACAGGTGATGATTTGGGTCGAGACAAAAAAACGATGAAGGGTCTCAACCTGAAACGTTGCCTATCTTTGTTCTCCAGAGATGCTGCCTGACTCTCTGAGTTTCATTTTAATTAATCAAAATAAACTTTATTTAGAATTAAAGAAATATGTACAAAATGAAAACTGTGTAAAAATTCTTCCGACATGCTCAGCAACTATACATGCAATGGCAGAAGAGTTGAACAGGTACTTCGGATCTGTCTTCACTAAGGAAGACACAAACAATCTCCCAGAAGTACTGGAGGACAGAGGATCTAAGGGGGTAGAGGAACTGAAAGAAATTTTCATTAGGCGAGAAATAGTATTAGGGAGGCTAATGGGACTGAAGGATGATAAATCCCCTGGGCCTGATGGTCTGCATCCCAGGGTCCTCAGGGAGGTGACTCTAGAAATAATGGACACATTGGTGATCATTTTCCAATGTTCAATAGATTCAGGATCAGTTCCTGTGGATTGGAGGATAGCTAATGTTATCCCACTTTTTGAGAAAGGAGCGAGAGAGAAAGCGGGGAATTACAGACCAGTTAGCCTGACTTTGGTGGTGGGAAAGATGCTAGAGTCAATTATTAAAGAGGTAATAATAGGGCATTTGTATAGCAGGCAAAGGATTAGTTCAAGTCAGCATGGATTTATGAAAGGAGAATCATGCTTGACTAATCTTCTGGAATTTTTTGAGGATGTGACAAGTAAAATGGATGAAGGGGAGCCAATGGATGTGGTGTATCTAGACTTTCAGAAAGCCTTTCATAAGGTCCTGCACGGGAGTCTGGTGACTAAAATTAGAGCACATGGTATTGGGGGTAGGGTGTTGACGTGGATAGAAAATTGGTTGACAGACAGGAAGCCAAGAGTAGGATTGAACGGGTCCTTTTCAGAATGGCAGGCAGTGGCGAGTGGAGTGCCGCAAGGCTCGGCGTTGGGGCCGCAACTGTTTACCATATATATTAATGATTTTGAAGAGGGAATTAGGAGCAACACTAGCAAGTTTGCGAATGACACACAGCTGGGTGGCAGTGTAAACTGTGAAGAGGATTTTACGAGGTTGCAGGGTGACCTGGACAGGTTGAGTGAGTGGGCAGATGTATGGCAGATGCAATATAATATAGATAAATGTGAGGTTATCCACTTTGGTGGCAAAAACAAGGGGGCAGATTGTTACCTCAATGGGGTTAGGTTAGGCAAGGGGAAGGTACAGTGAGACCTGGGTGTCCTTGTCACTGGAATTTGGGCTGCAGGTACAGCAGGCAGTGAAGAAAGCTAATGGAATGTTGGCCTTCATAACAAGAGGATTTTAGCATAGGAGTAGAGAGGTTCTTCTGCAGTTGTATAGGGCTCTGGTAAGACCACATCTGGAGTATTGCGTACAGTTTTGGTTTCCTAATTTGAGGAAGGACATCCATGTGATTGAGGCAGTGCAGCGTAGGTTCACAAGATTGATCCCTGGGATGGCAGGACTGTCATATGAGGAAAGATTGAAAAGACTAGGCTTGTATTCGCTGGAGTTTAGAAGGATGAGGGGATATCTTATAGAAATATAAAATTATAAAAGGACTGGACAAGCTAGATGCAGGAAAAAATGTTCCCAATGTTGGGCGAGTCCAGAACCAGGGGCCACAGTCTTAGAATAAAGGGGAGGCCATTTAAGACTGAGGTGAGAAAAAACTTTTTCACCCAGAGTTGTGA
This sequence comes from Amblyraja radiata, assembly GCF_010909765.2. NCBI lineage: Eukaryota > Metazoa > Chordata > Chondrichthyes > Rajiformes > Rajidae > Amblyraja > Amblyraja radiata. The sequence goes on along the minus strand of NC_045973.1, from coordinate 36,485,128 downwards.
ATTTGTGGAATTCCCTGCCACAGAGGGCAGTGGAGGCTAAATCACAGGATGGATTTAAGTTATGCCCCTGTCCCACTTAGGAAACCTGAACGGAAACCTCTGGAGACTTTGTGCCCCACCCAAGGTTTCCGTGCGGTTCCCGGAGGTTTTTGTCAGTCTCCCTACCTGCTTCCACTACCTGCAACCTCCGGCAACCACCTGCAACCTCCGGGAACTGCACGGAAACCTTGAGTGGGGCGCAAAGTCTCCAGAGGTTTCCGTTCAGGTTTTCTAAGTGGGACAGGGGCATTAGATCGAGCTCTAGGGGCTAGTGCAGGGGTGGGGAACCTTTTCATGTTGGAAAGCTGCATCAAGTTAGCTGTAATCTAATAAGCCCGCATCCAAGAAATTTAAACTAGATACACTTCAAAATATACATTATTTTGTTAAAATAGCCCTCATGACTTATTAATGTTTTAATTGTGGCTGTCAGTCGGGGAGGATTATTTAGTTGAATCTTCTTTTGCTTTTTGGTATTTTAAATACGTTCATTTTAAGAATAAAATTAAAATAATAAAAGACAAACAAAAACTTGTAATAAAAATAAAAGGATTTTGTTCTACAAATATTGGATTCATTCAAAAGGCCGCACTTAATGGCCTGGAAGGCCGCAGGTTCCCCACCCCTGGGCTAGTGGAATCAAGGGATATGGAGAGAAGGCAGGCATGGGTTAATGATTGGGGACGATCAGCCATGATCACAATGAAGGGCTGAATGGCCTCCTCTTGCACCTACTTTCTATGTTTCATTCATTAGTGTTGTATTTGGTAGTGTTCACTGAAATATCATTATACCCGGTAACCCGGCATCTTTGCCACTCATGTGGCCCCCTGGGGTGCTATCCTATCCCTCATTTGTGGTGTGTCTACACCACACTCAAACCCCCCCCCCCCCCCCCAAAAGTCCAGCAACAGAAGGAACCTGAACTATGGTCCTCCCTTACAGAGGTCTATGGTCCTCCCCCACTGAGTTACTCCGGCACTTTGTGTCCTCGTGCATAATAACCAGCATGTGCAATTCTCTGTTTTACGTGTGTGAGGGGGAGGTTAAGTGATTCAGCATTCAGGCGGAATTAAAATAAACCTGTTTCTCAGGAAGGTCTGCCCGTCGGCCCTTGTTATATAATATATAACTAAGCGCTTTGACTCGCTTCCCATAAACTGACCTGGATATTGGGTAAGGGTGTCTCGTGTGGGTATCATGTTGCGCCGCTTATTGTCCTGACAAGCCTACTGTCATTCACCATCCCTCACAATCCCACGCACCTCCAGGTCTCTTGCTGTTAATCTCCAATTCCTGGCAGGGCCTTCAAGAGCATACACATAGAGACAAAAAAAACTGTAAAATAAACTCTAAAAGGTTTTGAAATAGAAAATGTACCAGAGCATTGAAGCTAATGGTCACATTTAAGCGAATGAAAGCTTCAGTCACTATTTTTGAGGGGAAGCATTTTTACCATCCAAGTGATTCCTTTTCATAGTCGTGTAAAGAAGGGTCTCGACCGAAACGTCACCCATTCCTTCTCTCCAGAGATGCTGCCTGTCCGATTGAGTTACTCCAGCATTTTGTGTCTATGATTCCTATTCAATATGTAATTCCCAAGACCCCAAGAGAATTTTACATCTGTCTGCAGACTTCTGAGAGTGACGCATGGTGCTGGAGTAACTCAGCGGGTCAGGCAGTATCTCTGGAGAACGTGCATATGTGACGTTTTGGGTTGGAACCCTTCTTTAGACTTTGAGAGTGATTGGCCTTTGCCTGGTTTGAGAAGCAAGTGACCTACCGTCTATACACTATACAGGTTGAAATCCAGGGTTTGAACTCATTGCAGTACATCTCTTGTCCAGTCCTGTTCTATGCAATAGTTTGTACTTGGAATCCAGTGTCTTGCTTACCAGACTCCAAGCATTTAACAAAATGGGCATCTATTCAGTTACCATTATATACACTATTATATACACTATTATATACACTATTATATACACTACATTGCTCTCCCGTTGGAAAAGAAAATAACGTAAATTAGCCAGACCAGAATCATTTTATAAATTTAATCTGATGACTGGTTTACACGCTCTTCCTGATCTCCTGAGTGGTTTAGAGGGAGTGTAGCTTGTGGTTCTGAATAAGAGTTAAGTTCACATTCATTTACCTTTGTCTCCACTTTCTTTGGAGATTCTCATCTTACATCTGAACTTGGAATAATACCAAAGTCTAACAGATCTACTTCTTCATCTATGCTTTGCTCTTGTACCGCCTTGTTCATCCCTTGCTGGGATCATGTGGTTTATGTACACACTTCGAACATGTCCTCCAATTTCTACCTCCTGGTGCCACACACTTCAACTACTGTCCTCGCCTCCTATTTGTTTGCTTTGTAAGATGGGGTGAGAACACAAATCTGATCATGTGTATTGAACCCACATTCTTTTTGACTTCCACCATAATGACGAATCTGATCACATTGTTTGCGTTCAACCTCAGGAGGCAGGTTAGGTAGAACCACACTCAATCTAGTTCTCAGCTTTTTTTCCATGAGAAGTACAGCTGGTGTATACCCTGTGGTAGATTGTGGCGTGGGACAATATTTCAGTAAGAAACTAGCTAGCTATTGTGACGTTCTGAATTTTGAATTCTTTTCAAGAACTTGTTTCTTGAGAGCTCCTTTGACTATCCTGACCGACCTTTCATCTGTGCCAGATGCCGGATGTGTCATTGTGGCAATGGTGGGTTTGGTGTTACATACAGAGGTTTACTATAAATGAAATAGCAGATGACATAAAGCTGGGTGGCAGTGTGAACCGTGAGGAGGATGCTATAAGAATGCAGGGTGACTTGGACAGGTTGGGTGAGTGGGCAGATGCATGGCAGATGCAGTTTAATGTGGATAAATATGAGATTAACCACTTTGGTAGCAAGAATAGGAAGGAAGATTATTATCTAAATGGTGTCAAGTTGGGAAAAGGGGAAGTACAACGGGATCTGGGGGTCCTTGTTCATCAGTCAATAAAAGTAAGTCAAGTAAGCATGCAGGTACAGCAGGTAATGAAGAAAGCTAATGGCATGTGGGCCTTCATAACAAGAGGAGTTTAAGAGCAAAGATATCCTTCTGCAGTTGTACATGGCCCTGGTGAGACCACACCTGGAGTATTGAGTGCAGTTTAGGTTTCCAAATTTGAGAAAGGACATTCTTGCTATTGAGGGAGTGCAGCGAAGGTTCACAAGGTTCATTCCCAGGATGGCGGGACTGTCATATGCTGAGAGAATGGAGCGGCTGTAATTTAGAAAGATGAAAGGATATCTTATTGAAACATATAAGATTATTAAGGGTTTGGACACGCTAGAGGCAGGAAACATGTTCCTGATGTTGGGGGAGTCCAGAACCAGGGGCCATAGTTTAAGAATAAGGGGTAAACCCTTTAGAACTGAGATGAGGAAACACTTTTTTACACAGAGAGTTGTGAGTGTGGAATTCTCTGCCTCAGAGGGCGGTGGAGGCCAGTACTCTGGAAACTTTCAAGAGAGCTAGATAGGGTTCTTGAAGATAGTGATCAGGGGATATGGGGAGAAGGCAGGAACGGGAAACTGATTGTGGATGATCAGCCTTGATCACATTGAATGGCGGTGCAGGCTTGAAGGGCTGTATGGCCTACTCCTGCACCTATTGTCTATTGTATATGGAATGAGCAGAGAAATGCCAGAACAATAGTCAATGCCACATTAACCCTTTAGACTATTCCTCATCACAATTGTAGGTTAATTACATTCCGCTGCCTCGTGGCTCTATGTATAAAACATTCTGTCCATCTGTCATTCCTAAATCTCCTGCACTGAATCTTACATCAGTGTCCCATCTGTCTAGATTTCTCATTCACCATGGACTGCTGCTATTATTTAGAATATAGAACAGCACAGCACAGGATCAGGCACAATGTCCGTGCCAAACATGATGCCAAGTTAAATTAGTTAGTCTAACCATACCTCTTCAAACCATCCCCCTCCGCACATCCCTTCATCTGCCCTGCCCACATTGCTAAATGCTGCCTTTCCATCTTTCCTACTAATCTAAATCGCCCTTTGCGTTCCCTCACAACATATAATCCCACTCAGTTTCATGTTGTGAGCAAACTTGAATATAATTGTTTTCCTCGTCCAAATCATATTACATCTGCCTGTTGAACTGAGAGTGGCACAAAGTGCTGGGAATAGTTGTGGTGCAAGCACATTTCTCACCACTCTGAAGAGGACCTTATTTCTATGCTGGATCAACCAATTTTCAAACCATCCTGGTATATTATCTCTAATTTCACATGCTTTATTGTTGCATTATAACTTTTAGGTTGCACTTAAATCTAAACACGCCATGCCCACTGATTCTCTGTATCTGCTGCCTGCTCGCTCACTAAAGTTTTGTTTAGAGATACAGCGTGGAAACAGGCCTTTCAGTCCCCTGAGTCCACACTGATCATCGATTGCCCATACATCAGTTCGATCTTATCCTACATGGTAGGGGCAATTAAGAAACCAATTAACCTTCTAACCTGTACGTCTTTAGAATGTGCGAGGCACTGGGAGGAAATCCACGAGGTTACAGGGAGAACGTACAAACTCTGCACAGACAGCACCCGTAGTCAGGAGCGAACCTGGGTCTCTGACACTGTGAGGTAGCAACTCTACAGCTGTGCCACTGTGACACCCATATAAGATTAGGTGATCAATTCCAAACCTGTCCTGGGTTCGGTAGTGAGAGGTAGATTATGGAGACAAAATAATTCTGGATCGTTGATTCTGCTGTTCAGCTTCCTTGGGTAAGAACACATTGCCACGATCTTCACCTGTGCAATGGTGCCTGACGGTTGGGCTTGTTAGGGCAGTGAATGGGCAAATTATCAATTCCCATAAAAACTGCCGATAACGGAATTGTCCAAGTTAGAATTCTTTGGTGAATAAAGAAAGTATTTATGTCTTAACTTGAAATTAACTGCAGTACAGCTCACTGTTATTCATTATTGCAGCTTCTAAACCGATATTCCCTTCTTTTTTCAGACACTGATTGGAATGTAACCATGGAGACAGAATCGAACAAACTCGTGCTTGAGTTTGCTTCCCATTTCCCAGCATCTTTCAGCGCTGTTCTGTGTAAGCCGGTGGAGGATGAGTGCAAAAACACAAGCCAGATCTATTCCAAAAACCAGGTTAGTCATGGAGCATCATTCCTGGAGTCTTTTTAGTTTGGAGAAACAATGCAGAAACAGGCCCTTCGGCCCACTAAGTCCATGCTGACCAGTGATCCCCACACACTAGCACTATCCTTTGCACACTAGGGAGAATTTTACAAATTTGCCAAGCCAATTAACCTACAAACCTGTACATCTTGGGAGTGTAGGGGGAAACAGAAGCTCTTGGGGAAAGCCCATGCAGATCACGGGCAGACGTACAATCTCTGTCAGGACCGGACCTGAGTCTCTCTTGCTGTAAGGCAGCACCTCTACTGCTGTGCCACCATGTTGTGGACATAACTCAGACCATCATACAAACCAGCCTCCCTTCCATCATAACGCTGTCACTGCAAGGCCACCAGCACAGTCAAGGAACAGTCTCATCCCAGTCACTCCCTCTTCTCTCTTCTCCCACCAAGCAGCAGAAGGGTGTGGATGACCTCCAGTGTGCCACGTGCAGCTGGACTGTTTTCAATATACACTTGTTCAACCTCCTCTGAATCCTGGTAGTTTCTTGGGAGAGGCGAAGAAAATGATAAGGCACAGATTCAAAGAGGAAATCTCGGGGAGATTCCTCGATGAACATCAGAATTTGGTCCAGGAAATTGGTAAAAATGATTAACGCGACCTGCATCTTGCCAGAAAAAGATCCAAGATTTCTGTGAATCAAGGCTCCAAATATTAATGAGGCCTGAGTTCAGACATCTAACTTCAGTCTGTCCAAATACTACTGATTGGAACAAGCCTCCTAGTCAAACACAATCAGTTCTCACTGTCATCTTGTAAAGCTCGATCTAATCACCCTCAATGTTTCAAGGTCAGTTTATTGTCATATGTCCAATCAAGGTACAGTGACATTTGAGTTACCTCCCCTTCCCTAAAGTGTAGAGTCCCAGATTTATTAATTCTATCTTGATAACTAAAATGCTTTAATCTTCGAATGGATATAGTTGTCCTCTGTACTTGTTCCAGGGATAGTGCGGCACAGCCAGTACAGTTGCTGTCACTCAATGCCAGAGAGCCAGGTTCCATCTGAGTGGTGTCTGCATGGAGTTTGCCCCTTTTCCCTTTTCCCTGTGACCGTGTATCCTCCTGGTGCTCCAGTTCTCTTCCACATCCCAGAGATGTGGAGGTTACTTGGCCTCTGTAAAACTTCCCCTAGTGTGGAGGAAGTGGATTCAAAACTAGGGATAACATAGAACTAATACAAATGGGTGATTGGTGGTTAGCGTGGACTCGGTGGGCTGAAGGGTCCGTTTCTATGCTGTATCTTTCAATCATAAGGTCATAAGTGATAGGAGTAGAATTAGGCCATTCGGCCCATCAAGTCTACTCCACCATTCAATCATGGCTGTTCTAGCCCTCCCTCCTAACCCCATTCTCCCGCCTTCTCCCCATAACCTCTGACACCTGTACTAATCAACAATCTATCTATCTCTGCCTCACTAACTTGGCCTCCACAACCTTCTGTGGCAATTCAATACCAAAACTGGAAATAATATTCTGATTGAGATCAGACTGTGATCCTGTTCAAAAACAAGGGAACATGCTTTGACTCACAGTCCATTATGGTGCGATTGTGCATCAACAAACTATTTACCCTTTATCATTACTTCATGGCATGACTCAAAAGGCCACAGAGATCTGCACTGTCACAACCTTCCTCCACCTCCTTTAATAAGTTCCCCTGAAAGCTGATCTATTTATAATCTTTATCATTCCAGCTAGCTGCCAAAAACAAGAAAAACACTCTTGACAGATTCCCCCTCCACTGTGCCTTCAAACAAAGCCTAAATAAAGACCATTCCTCTAGGCTGTTAATTCCAGTTCACAGGCCAGACTTAGATGAAAAGCACTGGAAATTGTAAGATCAGATTTATTGTGAAAAGGGGTTGAGCTTCCTAGAATTACTTACAACTGGTAAAACAAACTTTAGTTTAGTTTATTGTTGTCATGTCTACCGAGGTACAGGGAAAAGCATATTTGTTGCTTGTTACCCAGTCAGTGAAAAGATTGTACACTATTTTAATCAAGCTGTCCACAGTGTAGTGTAAAGGGTATTTAACCTTTTGTACAAGATAATAGAGTTAGCATCAATTATATTCAGCGCTATGTTGCCCTGTACTCATGGGTTTCTTATCTTGACAGACTGAATTAAGCTCCCAGAAACTCCTTATGATCTTGCCTGTCGAAAGCCTCAAATTGTGTGTCAAGGTAAGTGAATTGATAATTGTGCTAAAAAAATTGGTGGGTGTGTTGGGAGAGATGTGTTTTTCGTTCTTTCGTTCTGCCTGTCTCCCTTCTGGGTGTGAAGAGGAGAGTGAGGGAGGGAAAATGAGGGAAGCATTCGGGGTAAGGGTCACAGAGGCAGAAAGAAAAGGAAGGTTTAAGGTAGGGAAACCATGGAAGAAGAGGTGTGCGAGGCGGAGGGTGTGCCAAGAATAAGGTGTGTTTGTCCATATGGGTGTGTACATGCTGTGATTATATCTGTCTGTGTGTGTTGAGTGAAAGAGAGAGGGAGAGTATATAGACACATGAGACGTGAAATGCTGGGGGGTTTTTAGTAAAAAACAATACTTGGTGGGTTAGGCAGCATCTGTGGAGGGAATGGACAGATGACATTTCCGGTTGGGAATTCTTCTTCAGACTGTAAAGGGAGGAAGCTGGGAAAGAGGCAGATGTGTGGCAAAGCCGAGCAAAAATTATTTTGTAGAAGTGTGAGTTTGTTGGGGGCGTGTGATTGTCAGATGGGTGGAGACGATGACAAACGCTGGAGGTGGAAAGGAAAGAAGAGGTGTAATAAAAAGTAAAGTTAGGGGGATGGATATGGGTGGAAGGTGAAAGAGGGGAGATAAAAGTGAAATGGGGGACTCGGAGATGGGAGTGGTGGGGGATGAAGGCAGGGTAGAGAGGAAAGGGACAGGGTGATGAGAGAAATATGTTGCCAACTGGTGTGGGGGGGGGGAGATAAAGAGAAGGAAAGGTAAGGGTATCAACTTAAAGTTGGGGAGAGGGACTTTGTGTGTGTGTGTGTGTGCGTCTGTCCGTCCATGTCCATGTCCATGTGGAGATACGCACTAAGATTCTGCTGCATAATCTGGTCTTCTCCTGACCTGGATCAACATGACTTTGGGCCATGTGTGTGTGTGTGTGGCCATGACAGGGCCATGACCTAACCCTGTCAAGTCATTGTGGTAACTGGAGTGCAATAGCCATCGCCAAAATAAATCACATACAGGCATCTTCCACTCCTCATGACCGGGGTATAAATAAGTCAACCTTGACCGAGTGTCACCTGCAAAAAAAAGAAATAAGTCAATGCTTTAAAGCAAAGGGCCACAATAACATGTGCTCTTAAATTCATAACTTGGCTAATAGTGACATCTAGCTGAATGTAAGGGAATTTAACCAAGAATATGCTGCAGATTTTATTGGGAGGATTTACTTAAAGCCATTTTTCTCCCCTTACAGTCTGACGAGGAATCCAACCCAAAATGTCTTCTGTCCATTTTCCTCCACAGATGCTGCCTAGCCTTCTGAGCACCCCCAGCACTTTGATTTTTGCTGAAGAATCGAGCATTTCAAGCCCCTTGTGTCTACACACTCTCTCAACACACACAGATATAATCACAGCATATACACACCCTATGGGCAAACTCACCTTATTACACCCTTGAGGAAAGGGGTACTGATTTTGGATGATCAGCCATGATCATATCGAATGGTGGTGCAGGCTCGAAGGGCAGAATGGCCTACTCCTGCACATATTTTCTATGTTTCTATGATACTGCAAAAAAAAAAAATCATTATCTACGCAGTGTTGGCTGTAGAACTTAGATAATGTTGTCTTAAAATCTCTTACTCAGGTATGGCGTTCAGATGTGACTTTCTCTGGGAAGAAGCTGCTCTGCCCGAACTGTAAGTCTTGCAGAAAGCTTTACAATCTACTTTTTTTTTTTTAATGTTATTGTAATACAGGTTGAACACCAATTTTCCACCACTGTCGGTTCCGCAGCCTTTATCGATTATCTGTTTTTCTGGACCAACAGAGGTCTCGAGATAATGATTTGGCAATACACCCCTGGCCCACTTTTACCACCCCACCCATGCCACTAAAGCACAGTGGAGTTGCAGAAATTTAAATAAAGGTTTATTTTATTTGTGGTTAATTTGTGGAATTCTTTGCCACAGAAGACTGCAGAGGCCAAATCAGTGGATATATTTAAGGCAGAGATAGATAGATTCTTGATTAGTACGGGTGTGAGGGATTACGGGGAGAAGGCAGGAGAATGGGGTTAGGAGGGAGAGGTAAATAAGCCATGATTGAATGGCAGAGTAGACTTGATCGGCCAAATGGCCTAATTCTACTCCTATCATTTATGATCTTATGATGAAACAAATATAAAATGTAAACTAAATGTGAATGGATTGACCTGCTGACCCATTCCCGGATCCCACCGTCTCCCCGGCTGTTGAGAGACCCAGTTTCCGACCCCACTACCAACTCTCAAACGAACACTGCTCCACCCAGCGCACGTTCCGGTAACGCGGCTGTTGTTGCGGCTCACGTTGTAGCCCCTGGGGACAGCGCTTTCTTTGGGTCTCCGCCCCCTCCTTCCCCCCCTCCCCTCTTATTTCTGTAAATTCAAACAATGGAGGATTTCATTTTTCTAGGAGTGAACATTTCTGTTAGCATGGGACTATTAGATGCTGTCTTCCCTCTCATTAGTCAACACTCTTCCTCTGTTTTTCAGACTCCCGACAGTGGATGGGCCTGGGCCTCTTGGGCTTGCTGGCTGCGTTAGTCACGGTCCTGTTGGTTATATATGTGCTCTATCAGTTTACGACCAAAGTTGTGTCGGGTAAGATATAGAACGGAAAGAAGCCATTCAATCCATTGTGTCTGTGCTGGCTCCATGACAAAGTAGATACTGTGCCCTGCATAATGTTTGGGACAAAGACCCATCATTTATTTATTTGCCTCTGTGCTCCACAATTTGAGATTTGTAATTTATATGAAAAATCACATGTGGTTAAAGTGCACATTGTCAGATTTTATTAAAGGGTATTTTTATACATTTTGGTTTCACCATGTAGAAATTACAGCAGTGTTTATACATAGTCCCCCCATTTCAGGGCACCATAATATTTGGGACACATGACTTCACAGGTGTTTGTAATTGCTCAGGTGTGTTTAATTGCCTCCTTAATGCAGGTATAGGCGAGCTCTCAGCACCTAGTCTTTCCTCCAGTCGTTCCTTCACTATTTGGAAGCTTTTATTGCTGTTTATCAACATGAGGATCAAAGTTGTGCCAATGAAAGTCAAAGAAGCCATTATGAGACTGAGAAACAAGAATAAAACTGTTAGAGACATCAGCAAACTTCAGTCGTACCAAAATCAACTGTTTGGAACATCATTAAGAAGAAAGAGAGCACTGGTGAGCTTTCGAATTGCAAAGGGACTGGCAGGCCAAGGAAGACCTCCACACCTTATGACAAAATAATTCTCTCTATAATAAAGAAAAATCCCCGAACACCTGTCCGACAGATCAGAAACACTCTTCAGGAATCGGGTGTGGATTTGTCAAGACCTCTGTCCACAGAAGACTTCATGAACAGAAATACAGAATTTCTGTACTGCAAGATGCAAACCACTGGTTAGCCGCAAAAATAGGATGGCCAGGTTACAGTTTGCCAAGAAGTACTTAAAGGAGCAACCACAGTTCTGGAAAAAGGTCTTGTGGACAGATGAGACGAAGATTAACATATCAGAGTGATGGCAACAGCAAAGTATGAAGGAGAAAAGGAACTGCCCAAGATCCAAAGCATACCACCTCATCTGTGAAACACGGTGGTGGGGGTGTTATGGCCTGGGCATGTATGGCTGCTGAAGGTACTGGCTCACTTATCTTTATTGATGATACAACTGCTGATGGTAGTAGCATAATGAATGCTGAAGTGTATAGACACATCCTATCTGCTCAAGTTCAAACAAATGCCTCAAAACTCATTGACTGGCTGTTCATTCTAGAGCAAGACAATGATCCCAAACATGCTGCTAAAGCACCAAAGGAGTTTTTCAAAGCTAATAAATGGTAAATTCTTGAGTGGCCGTCATTCGCCCGATTTGAACCCAATTGAGCATGCCTTTTATATGCTGAAGAGAAAACTGAAGGGGACTAGCCTCCAAAACAAGCATTAACTAAAGATGGCTGCAATACAGGCCTGGCAGAGCATCACCAGAGAAGACACCCAGCAACTGGTGATGTCCATGAATTACAGACTCATGCAGTCATTGCATGCAAAGGATGTGCAATAAAATACTAATAGGCCTTTCTCACAGGGCGACTTGACGCAAGAGTTAACCAGAGTTTAACATCGTGGGAACCTCGTGCGATAACAGTACGGCATTCGTGGACCACCGTGGACCACCGTGGCGCTAACGGCAGGTAATCGTGTAACTTGGTGACTCGGGAGTAAATTCAAGCAAGCTTGAATTTCTCCAAGAGTGACTTGTACACTTGTGGTTGAGCATTGCAACTTTATATGAACGTAGTGGCCAGTGCGATATCCGTGCGATATCCGTAATAACTCTTGCGGTTACCGTGGGAACTCCTGCGAACGGTAAACCCGGAAGCTGGACAGAGGGGACAGAAGGTGAGTAAAAAAGGTGTTCTCAATATCCTTTATAAATGTCTGTATGTTAATATGTGTGTCTTTTCCTCTTGGGCATTACTTTGTTTCTGTTGGTGGCTCCACATTTTATGATAGCCTGAAGTGTGATAAAGCTTTTACCTCAGCAGTTTGATTGTCAGTGCTTGTTTACCTCTTTGTTAAATAAATATATTTTTTACTATCAGCTTGATGTCTGCAATTCTTCATTAACACATCACTACAAGATGAATGTCTCTAATGTTATAATCCCTCTCATGCTGAAACACAAAATAGTTGAAGGGAGGTGATATAATCACATTTTCATTAAGTTTCATTTTTGAGTGTTCAGGTCCATCAATTGTTGAGCTATTTAAACGTTTGAAAGTTTCACCTCTCGGTAGAAAATAAAATAAGCCAATCAGCATGGTAAATGTGAGACAAAGTCTTTATTCCTATTTGACAATATAAAAAGACGACTTCTTGCACATATTGAGAGAAGGTGCATCACACCAAACATTTGTCTATAAAAGGGCCTCGCAAACACGAAAATCAACAAATGAGGCACGCTAGATTATTTTAAACACATTATATTAATTAACCTCCGCAACAAGCCTAAACTCAGGCATTAAAAGGGACAATGCAATGTGCTAAATGGCAGGTTTTGCGGACGAACATCTTATAGGAAGCACTTTTCAGAGGACAACACTAGAATGTCAGCTTATTTGCTATGCATTTCTGCTAACATGCAGTAGTGTTCCTGTGGTCAGCTACCCATCAATATAGCTGTCCTGCCACGGCACACTCCCCAATTGAGAATTGTAGTAAGCGCAGAGATGGCCTCTTTGCTCTTTCACACCCAGTGAGACTTCCTCTTAATTCTCTTTTTAATTAATCTCTCCCTTCTGCCTTCACGCAAGCGTCCTTGATGCACATAGTGGGCTGCTGCATACAGCGCGTCAATGAAAAAAACCACCATCCTGTACTCGAAACTACTTAGTATAGGCATGTCTCCAAATGAGCCAATTCAACCAAGGGAGGATATTTATAGTGTGTGAAAAAAAAAGTGACATCATTTGTGCCACGTGTAGTTCACAATGTTCATTCAAGATTTAACGGGAAAGCTCGGGAGACGGACAAGTCACTCGCACAAATAACAGAAATGCCGAGTACAGTGGGAACTCTTTATCTACCCCCCCGTTATATCGTGTGATATCGTGCTAGACCACGACCACTTCACTCTGGTTACATCTTGCGTCAAGTCGCCCCGTGAGAAAGCGCTTTAAACATGACTACTTTCATTTACATGACATTGCTGAGTCACAAACATTATGGTGCCCTGAAATGGGGAACAATGTATAAACACAACTGTAATTTCTACATGGTGAAACCAAAATGTATAAAAATGGCCTTTATTAAAATCTGACAATGTGCTCTTTAACCACATGTGATTATTTTTTTATTCTATTACAAATCTCAAATTGTGGAGTTCAGAGACAAATGTATAAATGATGAGTCTTTGTCCCAAACATTATGGAGGGCACTAAGTTCTATGGCCTATGTTCCTTCACATTTCTCAGTGGAAATCCAATTCTGTTGTGGAAGTTAATGTTCAATCTATTTGCACCGACTCTGTCGGGCTATGAATTTTTAAACAATGATCCTAAATCTCTTCCTGCTCTTCAATGTTTGCAGATCCGCTCTGGAGCAGAACAGTCCTGTTGATGTACTCTCCAGACTCTGAGGAACACAAGAGTTTGGTCTGCGCTTTTGCCGATATTCTGAGGACTGAATTGGGATGCAACGTCATCCTCGACCTCTGGGATAGTGGTCGGGTGGCAGAAATCGGCATTGTGTCCTGGCTTTACAGCAAGCGGGAGCTGGTGGAGACCGAAGGAGGAAAGATAATAATCATTTGGTCACGGAAAAGCCAGGAAATGTACAGAGAGTGGTACATGTTGGAGCCAGTATCGAAACTGAACCATGATGACCTGCATGACCTTTTCAACACATCAATGGCTTGCATTTACAATGACATTTTAAGAAAAGGGAGAATTGAAGATTACAGTATTATTTATTTTCATCGGCAATGTGGCAAAGAAAATATTCCAGAAATGTTGGCCAAGATCCCTAAATACCAAATGTTGAAGGATTTTACAAGTTTTGTGCACGAACTGCAATCTGCCGTTGACCCACCTTGCAGCTTCAAGTTAAGCACAAAGTATTTGGTGCATCAAATCCTGAAGTCCGAGAAAATGCAAAGGCTGAAGAGAAGTGTAGAACAGTCCAGAAAACTGCAGGACCAGAAGTCTCTTTGCTGAGAGGACCATTGAGAAAGACTTGCGGAAAGAGCTTTGCAGGTAATTAGAGAGAGAGAAAGGGAGGCTGAGACCTATCTTGCATCTCTTGGTTGTGTCTATTGACATTTGGTTTGCAAGGAAGAACAATCTATGTAAGATTGTTGTGTTCTCAAGGCATAAATGCAATAATGAGCTTGCTAAGTATCTAACCCATGCAGCTAATGCTTAGAATGCGAAGGAGTCTGTCCCACAGAGGAAGCAATTTGAGCTACAGATATCACTCGCTTTGTTCATTGCTTGAAGGCAGCTTTGCAGAGCCAGCTCACAAGGCTACAGAAAGGAGAGAAGAAATATGAGATCCCAGAGTTCTGGATTCTCACATGTTCGATTGAATCAACGTGATTTTGTATCAGTAAGGAAGCTTTGACCGCCCCGACTGCGGGAACTTCGATCGCCCCAGCTGTAGAAGTTTCAATTGCCCCGACCGTGGGAGAAAAGGAGGAAAGAAGGTATAAGTTATTTGCCTTCCATCATAGTGGGGAATGAGAGGTCGCTGAAAAAACAAGATGGACGTGCTGCCTGACCTGGTGAGGGCTCGGAGGGAGTACCGTGAGTGCAGTGATCTCGGCGTTTTGTGGTGACATGGCTCCATGTGGACATCCCGGAGTCTGGAGCGAGTGTGGACGGCTTTCTGACAGTTTGGGCGGACAGGGACTGCAGAGAGAGTGACAGCGGTCGGTACAACTCTGGTCACATCATGGTGAAGGAGCGTGCGAGTGGCCCGGACATTGAACCGATGGCTGTGGGTCTCCGCTTATGCTGTGTGCCCCAGGAGTTCTCACACGCCGCTGTGGTGGCTGTTTACATCTATGTTTAATCTTTATGTGGTTATGTATATTATTGCAGGTACACAAATAAGCTGGAGAAACTCAGCAGGTGCAGCAGCATCTATGGTGCGAAGGAAATAGGCAACGTTTCGGGCCGAAACCCTTCTTCAGATGTATATTAATTGCCTTTGATATGACTGTTGGCAAATCAAATTCCTTATGTTTACATGCTTGGCTAATAAAAGTATTACAACTTGAATAAATGAATTACAATTTACTGCATACATCCTTCAATACCCCCTGATATCTTGTAAACACAAGGAACTATAGATGCTGGCTAATACACAAAAGGACACAAAGTGCTGGAGCTATGGGCCTGTCCCACATACGTGATTTTTCAGGCGACAGTCAAAAAACGTCAACTGGAACACGGGCACAAGCACACATGGGCGCACACACCCCTTCCTTCACCAGCCCGTTATGCAGGGGGGGGGGGGGGGGACAGGGCAAGCGGGGGGAGCGCTGTCTGAGTGAATTTCACAATGCAAAGACGAGGTCATTCAACACACCACGATGTACAGGAAGGTTGGTGTTGTAATTAAAATGGCTAAAGCATAGTGTACATTAAGTCCTGGGGGGGTGGGGGTTGGGGGGGAAGAGAGGGAAGAAGGGGGGAGAAGGAGTGGTGACAACTTTTAAGAAGCCAGAGATACACGGCTGAGAAGCTCGGCGGACATTAACATTACCGGTCGGTTATCCTTGGTTCTGAAAACTACTGCTAATTTTTTTCCCCAATGAGCGATGAAATTCATCACCGGCTACAACCTACAAGAACCTTCGACCTCCTGGCGACCCACCTACTGCATGAGAATTCTCCCCACTCTCCATGGCGGCTTCATTCTAGTCGCCGCTAATTTTTCAAAATCTTGAAATATTTGTGGCGACCATAATGTGGCCGCGACTAGTTCCCAGAATGCAGGAACTCCTCACGACCATGAAGGCGACTCCCCGGCAACCACCCGCGAACATGTGGCGACTGCATGGTCTCGTGCAGTCGCCTAAAAAGTCGCCTAAGTGGGACAGGCCCATAAGGATCCTGAGGGTCTTGACCCAAAACATCGCCTGTTTAGTTTCTCCAAAGATGCTGCCTAACTTGCTGAGCTATTCAATCACTTTGTGTCCTCCCAACATCTTCTCTTTTACAGTTGTACCCGCATAGCCTTTTTCTTGCTTATTCACCCACTTTGACTATATCCTAATTTTCACATTCTTTCTCTGATTTTGAAACAAGAGTCTGAGGATTCACCTACTTTCCCATAGGCCATTAGTTCTTTATGATCTAGAGAATACCATAAACTATGTTAATTGGTCTAACCCTTGTGATTTGTCCATTTAAACGTTTCTTTGTTTAGAGTGAACTACTTAACTTTTAAACGCAAAAGTCACACTAATATGCATATATGCTTCAATTAAGGATCACATTTAAGATAATCAATTAAAATAAAACACAGAGCACAGACAGACAAGGAACTGCAGATGCTGGAATCTTGCGTAGAACACAAAGTGCTGGAGTAACTCAATTACTCCAGTATTTTGTATTTATCTTCAGTGTGAACCAGCATCTGCGGTTCCATCCTACACATAAGAGCTGGTTTGTCATGCACAACATTTTGGTTAGAGTGCACTTAGAGTAGTGGGTGCAGTTTTGGTCACCACACTATTGGAAGGATGTGATTAAGGTAGAGAGGGTGCAATAAAGATTCACAAGAACGTTATCTGAAATGGAGGGCTTGAGTAAAGAGGGGAGATTGGATAGGCTTTGTCTGTTTTCCTTCGAGTGAAAGGGGTTGAGAAGTGACATGGTGGAAGTATAGGTAGGGTAGTTAGCCAGTGTCTGCTTCCTATGGTAGGGGCGTCTAAAATTAGAGAGCATACATTTAAGATAAGATGGAGGAGGTTTAAATGTTTTACACAATAGAATAGGTGGAAGCTGGAACAGTAACAACATTTAGGAGGCATTTGGACAGATACTTGAATGAGTAGGACAGAGCGGCACATGGAATTAAGATGGACACAAAAAGCAAGAGTAACTCAACCGGACAGGCAGCATCTCTGGAGAGAAGGAATGGGTGACGTTTCAGGTCGAGACCCTTCTTCACTCATTCCTTCTCTCCAGAGATGCTGTCTGTCCTGTTGAGTTACTCCAGCTTCTTGTGTTTATCTTCAGTCTCCACCCTGCATCTGCAGTTCCTTCCTACACATGGTGCATGGAATTATTTTCATGCATCAGTTTAGATAAGAACTGATGCATGAAAATGAGCAACTAAATGATGGTCAACATAGATAGGATGGACCAAAGGGCCTGTTTCTATGCTATATGACTCGATTGCTCTGACTGCAGGGTGTGGTGAATTGTGAGGAGCATTGTAATGTACTTCATGTAGATATAGATAAGCAGGTGGATTGTGCAAATGCTTTTGTGCTGAATCATTTGTGTGAATTTGCAAAACTTGTACCATGCTATCACAAAGAAAAACAAATCTTCATCCCTTCTATTTCAAAACTTGTGCCACACTTTAAAAAGAATATCAAATCGTCACCCCTGCTATTTCAATGCCATGCAATTTTTCATTATTGAATAGTTTACACTGCAAGTTCAGGGCCAGATATTATTGAGTTGTAGAGTTACAGAGAGATACAGCACAGAAACACAACCCATTGTTTCCACACCAACCACCTAATTACACTAGTCCTAAATTAATCCATGTTTTGTATTCTCCCCGCATTGTTATTAACTCCTCCCAACAGCTCCCAGTATCTTTTGTGGTAAGTACAATATTCTTTTTATGTGTCCGTTCTGATCAAATCTGGTGCTCAGTTCAAAAGGATGAAAATCATTATGTTAATACTTTGTGCAATCAATGGACACAATAAAAGGGATTTGTGGGTTTATTTTTAATGTAGGATTATTGATTTTAGCTGCAACTGTCAATAGACCTGTGCTTGCTATTGAACAACAATTTAGCTGAATAACACCAGCAGATTACATTCATTACAAGATTCCAAGCATATTTTTTTTTTTTTTGCACCAATAGGTCTGCCGATCAACGCAGGGTCATAGAGTGATACAGTGTGAAAACAGGGCATTTGGCCCAACTTTCCCACAATGGCCAACATGTCCCATCTACACTAGTCCCACCTGCCTGCATTTAGCCCATATCTTTTTAAACGTAACCTATGTATGTTCCTTTCTGAATGTTTCTTAAATGTTGTGATAGTACTAGTCTCAATGACCTCCTCCGGCAGCTCGTTCCATACACCCACCACCTTTTGTGTAAAAAAAAAAAATGACCCTCAGGTTCCCATTAAATCTTTCCCCCCTCACCTTAAACTTATGTCCTCTGGTTACCATGGCCTGCTCAACCTTTCCCGTACACATTAGTTATCCTCGTAAATCTTCTCTTCACTCTTTCCAGCTTGATAACAGCTTTCCTATAACATGGTGCCCAAAACTAAACACAATACTCTAACTGTGGCGTCACCAACGTCTTGTATAACCTCAACATGACCTCCCGACTTCTCTACTCACTAACATCAGTCTAATTGTAATGAGAAGAACACATTTTGTCCTCAATGCTCTGGCTTCAAGCAGGGGGAAATTAGTCAGCACTCCACTTCTGCAAGCTCAGAATTGCAACCCATTAAGTATGAATTGCACTCAAATGTCAATGAAGTTCTGTGGAGATACAAGGGACTGCAGATGCTGGTTGACATGAAGTTCTGATAGTTCTCATTGAAAACCCAAAATCCCAAAAAATGTAGCTACTGGAAATCTGAAATAAAAAGAGAAAATGTTGGAAACACTCAGTGTGTCAAGATTAAGTAGTATGACGTGTAAATGCCCTTGATTTAATGTTGAAGTCCTTCAGATAACATTATATTTCCTTTTTAAGCCTTTGTAAAGAGGTATAGATTATTTTTATCCTCAACACTGAGGCAACTGCTCCAGTGGACCGGGGGGCAGACCAGACTTTGAAATGGTCTGTTTAAATAAGCACTAAAACAAGTTCACTGTCCAGCTGACAAATAAAGTGCCATTGAACCACTGAACCAAGATATTGCTGACCACGGCCGAGAGCGAGGTGGGTCGACTTGTCGAGGATCGAGGAAGGTCATCAGAGAGTGAGGAGCGCCATCAGAAGCTTCAAACGAGTGCCGCAGAGCTGTCCAAGAGAGGACCCGATGGCTGGTGGCCGAGAACGGGCCCACGGTGGGTGACGGAGATCAGATGGGTCTAGGGTGAGTGTGTGAGGATGGGCGAGGACACACCGACTACAACAAAGAGGGTCCCGGCATTGGTGGGGCCAATGACAGATTAAAGAGAGACCCAGTGTGGGGGCCACAGGGAACAAATTGGGGACTGTATTGAACACTTTGTAACTTTGCCGGCACCCTATATGTGGTGAGTCTACACGCTTCGTACATTGGATGCAAAACAAAGAATTTCACTGTGACGTGTCGCAAGTGATAGTGAAGTGTCAACCAATCCTTCAGTTTCGAGATAAAGGATAACATTTGGCAATTGTCCCTGCGCCTTGTGAATGTTCGCAGCAAAACCTAGACAAGAAGTTTACAAACTTTTGAAATGTTTTCCTTTGCCATTCCGTGACCAATCTCCAATTTGTCAAATTTTAAGGGTTTAAAAGCCGAATGTACAGTTTCCCCCCCCCCCCCCCCCCCCCCCCCTCAAAGGGTTGAAGCAATGTCAGATGATGCAATCATGTTTTATCTTTGAACTGCAGCCACAATTAGATTTATAAGGACTGTTTTTCCTGTTCAACCAGTAGCATTAAAATGTTAAAGAGCCTCTGTTCACGTTCATAAGTGATAGGAGCAGAAATCGGTCATTCAATCAAGTGTCATTCAATCATGGCTGATCTATCTCCCTCCTTATCCCATTCTTCTGCCTTCTCCCCTAAACCCCTGACATCCATACAAATCAAGAATCTAGCTATCTCTGCCTTAAAAATATCCATTGACTTGGCCTCCACTGTCTTCTGTGATAGTATCTAAGGCATTTATTTTTTATCTCACTAAATATGGTTCTGTCTCTTGGATATATTTGTCAAACTGGTTTAAATCATAGCAAGCTTTTACTTGGGGCACTTTTACATTTACTTTTACATAAGGGAATGTTTACTTCCTGCAAAAGTTCAGAAAACAAATTTCCAGTTTCTCCTGGTAGTTCGGGTACACCAAACGTACTTAGGTTGGATCCACTCAAATATTTAGTAACCCCCCAAAAAAAGATCTGAAATTTTAAAAAAAGGAAAAAAATCTTTAATGGGAAACATAAAAATAGGAACTGTTTGGGCTATGGAAGGCCTTCAATGTTTTTTTTAGAAAAACTGAAAATATCCTTATACTACCACAACTTGCATACACAATTTTAGTTAGCAGTTATTTTGTTACTGAGTTACGTGTGGGGGACACAAACATTATTCTTATCGTGCTCTGCAATATCCCATTCGTTGTTGATGGTGGATGTGATTTTAAATTGAGAAAAATTAACCCGATTATAAAATAACCAATTCTAAACAAAATCTCTCCAAAGGACCTCAAAAATGAAACAAAAATCTCTTCAATTTTCAATGGCAAAGATTAAAATAAGGCCCTCTTTGGGTTTATCTCAAGTCCTCTTTGGGCCGTGGAGAGCCTTCTGTGTTTTTTTTTTTTTACTGAATTATGCATGGGACACATATACGTTCTATCTATCTATATAATTAAAAGTCTTACCTTGACCACTTTCTGTCAGCGCTGCATATTGATTTTAGAAAAAAACGCTACTATATATTGCTATGATTTTTGGCCATCTTACTCACAGTCCTCCTTCGCTGAGCAGGACCCGAGGATTTTTCCCATCGATGAAAAATAAAGTTATGAGTATGTAAAAAACCTTGAGATCCTCTTACCTGTCAATCACTGCGATGAAGGTAACGCCCCCTCCGGGGTGGGGGGGGGGGGGGGGGACCAGGACTATAAAACCCTGGATGCCTGGACGTGACTTAGTCACTCTGCAAGATCGCGAGGGAGAGGCCACAACTCTCATTCTATGCTGTGAATCAACTGAACTGTGAGTCTGCAATGTACTTGCAATAAATGATTTGTTAGCCCTCAATGACAACACCATGAGTTGTTTGTCCTGCTGCCCTGCCTGTGCTTGAAACTGCAATGCTTTATTAGGTACGACTGTGTTTGCAAGGAATAAATGATTTATTAGGTTCGACTGTGTTTGGTTCAAAAGCCCCGCTCATTTCGTGACTTCCGCTTAGTGGACAGGTCGCGCTGATTGCGTAATTTCCGGTGAGTGCAGAGGTCGCGCTGATTGCGTAATTTCCGGTAAGTGCCGAGGTCACGCTAATCGTGGAAGTGTGCTGACTGCGGAAGCCCCAAAGTGGAGAGGCCGCGCTCAGCCATGTGAGTATTCAAGAAAGTTTACTGCCATATATATGGTGTGTGAGTGTGTGTGTATGTATGGGTTTGAGAGTGTGTGTGTGTGTGTGTGTGTGTGTGTGTGTGTGTGTGTGTGTGTGTGTGTGTGTGTGTGTGTGTGTGTGTGTGTGTGTCTGCCTGTTTTTGTGTGTATTATTGTCTGTGTGTGTGTGAGTGTGAGGGTGTGTGAGTGGTCTCAGTGATTGAGCTGCCAACCCAAGAATTCATTCGGCCCACAATGTCCATACTAGCCCTCTGGAAACCAGTCCCTTCAGCCCATGCTAATACTCCAGACCCCCCCCCCCCCCCCAAACTGGCCAGCAATATTGGAATTGGTGGAGAGGTGGAATATTGCGTTGGGGGACCAGCCCTCCCATGTGAAACTGGGACCCAATGGGTCCCACTTAGTCTAGTTTTATTATATATCTTCAATTAGGTTTTTGAAATGTGAACTTAGTAAAGCCATCAAAGTCAAGTTTCAGGGAGGTTATCCCATACGGACCTTTCACTGAACTTGAATCTGGTCTCCAAGTATGTAATCCAGTTTTGATTATGTATGATAATGTTAGACAGGAAATAAAAATATCCATTGCAAAAAGGGCAGTACAGCAGCAGGGGTGCTGCCTCACAGCGCCAGAGACCTGGGCTCGATCCTGACTACGGGTGCTGTCTGTACGGAGTTTGTAAGTTCTGTAGGGGTTTAGTTTCCCTTTACTCCACTTCGGACCCAACTGCCCGAGTTATTCTCTCCCTTGTCGGAGGGTAAAACGGCCACCACTCCACTTGAGCGGTTCCCAAGAGAGAGAATACAACAAAAGGGATTCCCCTGGGTTCTAGACCTCGGAATTATGGTGGGATATGATAAAAGGTTGACTTGACCAGAGTGTGCTGATGAGAGAAAACAGAAACCAAGATGGACTCAAAGCCAGTCTAAAATTTACAGGCTTTATTAAACAATGAGAAATCGAATCTCACCAACACTACATAATACGTGGCTAAACTTATGCTTTAAACTAAGACTATGGAAGGAAAACTATCGGGCACGTCGTAAAACTTACTTTACACAATTTTACTTGCAAGTACACCCCCCTTTCCCCTTCTTCTCTCAACCTCTATCCTATTTCGGGAACTTCACCAGGTCACTGGGGTACTTACAGCTAGATTGATGCAGGGTCACGAGCCGTCCAGCAGAGCAGAAAGAGCGAGCGAGTTCTGGCTTGACTCCTGCTTTTTATACCTGAGTTTCTCCCTTGAAACCCCCCAAGTGGTCCTCTGGACAAAAGGGTCTTTTGATGATTCCCAGTTTCGATCTGGCATGAATAATAGGCTTCCGATGATAAGGAGTTTGCTGATGTCATGATCCCTCAGCCTGATCATTATCCCATCGCCTAGATGGGCTCCCATTGTCCTGATGGATGGGTCATCCACGATGGTGATTGTGCTTGCTGCTGGCCTGTTTACCACCGTCTGCTGAGGCTCGGTACCTTCCTTTGTGTTTCCAAGATAATCTTGTTATCTCCGTCTCAGCCTTTCCTGCATGCCCAGGCCCACAGACAGGTTCGAAACTGGTTCTTCGTTTGTGGATTGGGGTTTTTTTTCCTTTGCAGCCAGCCAGTCTGTTTTAAAATGTCCATGTCCTTATCCGAGTTCTTCCATAATTTTGGAGGAATTGCCCCAATAACTTACAGTTCTCCCCGTGATCGCGTCAGTTTTTTCCTGGTGCTCTGGTTTCCTCCCACACTCCAAAGACATGCAGGTTTGGTGGTTAATTGCCTTCTGTAAATTGTCTCTAGTGTGCAGGATAGACCTAGTACATGGGTGATCATTGGTCGGCTGAAGGACCTGTTTCCACACTGTGTCTGTGAACTAAACTGCACTAAACTAAAAATGAGTTAGTGGCAAAATGGGAAAGGGAGCAAAATATTTGAGTTTGAGACAGTATGAGAGTTTTAAGCAGCAGCAGTAGAAGAGATAACATTGTTCATGTTGATATGATCGTGATGTAAGCATCTGAAGAACTTGATGTAACTGAGGCTGTTAAGGATCAGTGCAGATAAACAATCAGCAGCTGTTGTGACATTACCTTCCTAGTTACAATGGAACCTTGTAAGTTGTAAAAGTTGAACTCTGCAAAGAACTGAAGGTTGAGAAAGACCCGGATCTCATGAAGACTATCGTAGTTCCTGTATTGTTTTAAACATTTTTTAAAAAGCCATAATGTACAACTGTAGGTGAACGAAGCAAATTAAAAAAATCATCAATGTGTTGGTAGGAAGTGATTCAAGGTTTTATGAAGGAGACACAAGATGCTGGAGTAACTAAGCTGGGCAGGCAGCATCTCTGGAGGGAAGGAATGGCTGACGTTCAGTACATGATTTTACCGCAGAAGATTCAAATCCATGATTGGTGTTATTTTTCTTGTAGAATGCAGAAATGGGATAGGCTAAAAGAACATTAACCTCCTAGTTGTCCAACCAGTTCCACTTATGGTTGCCAACTTCCTCACTCCAAAATAAGGAACAAAAGGTCAAAATAAGGGACAACTTCCCGATGGTAATTTGTTGACTGACTCGGCCGTGGCTGGGTGAATGATGAGTTGGCCCCAGGTGCTGGAATGCACACAGAGCCCAGCCGAAGGGCCAGCTGAGGAGTTTTGATCTGGGTGCCAGACTTTGCGCGCAAGATCCGGCACCGCATCCAACTCATGAACCGAGAAGGAGGGGTGGTGGTGTCGGCGTTAAGCGAAGGTTCGAAGTTCAGACGGCTAGCCGGGCTGCTGACAAATGGAACCACAGGCGAGGCGCTGCTGCTGCACTCCACGGGCTGCACTACGTTGGGACGGGTGAGGCGGGGCTGGACTCGGCGCTCCGACCCCACAGTCACATCGACCCGAGTAGTAGCAGTCAAATATGAGACAAGGGCGGTCCCTTATGGAACAAACCATTTTAGCCCAATATACGGGATGTCCCGGCAAAAAACAGGGCAGTTGGCAATCCTAGTTCCACTGTTTGCATCCTTGTATCCCTCTTGATATCACACCTATCCCAGCCACCAAAGGGGCATTATGGTCTCCACCCGCCCTGGGGTCATCTCTTGCTGGACCTGTTCTGGCTTTTTCTCATCTCCAGTTGACTTCTTCGCCCCCCCCCCCCCCCCCCCCGCCACATCCGCTACTTTCCAATCATGGATTTGAATCCATCTCCACTGACTCAGACTAACAGTGTTACAAAATTATGAGATTTTTAAAATCAGGTCTGCAATTTATCCCATCAGATAAAGCACAAAAATAAGTTTAATTTGACACCTAATTCACTTGCATATCTTCAGTATTAACAAAATTATGGCCATTTTCATACTCGGAAATTAGCATCTTGTTCCCTATTGATTTTCCATTGACTTAACACAAAAGCTGTGATCGAGGACTGTGAAATGGCCATAACTTTATTAAAAATTAAGAGAACTGAAAGAAATTTTCAGTTATTATAGATTGAAGCATTCTGAAACAAATATGAAACAATCGTACTTGGATGACCTGAAATTAAAGCATATAATTAGTTAGTTACCCAATTGTAGCTAATTCCAAACTTCAATTACTAGATCTAAACATCTATCCATTTCTTAAGAAAATATTAACATTTTTAAATAGCCTAAGTGTCCAAATAACATTCACAAAGAATTCACAATAAAACATGATTTTTAAATCTCATTTACATTAATTTATAGGCCAAATGGAAGGAATTTAGTGTTAAATTAATGGCCATTTAAATCAGCTTTCGAGTGGGATCCTGTGGAACTCTGTGGAACGCGCTGGTTTGGAACGTTCCCATTGCGGAGGATTTGTACCCCATATGCCCAGAAAAATACTGCGGGATTTAATGGGGCCCCAAATTAGCTACTCGCAACATAAAACTTTGTATAAAGGGATCTTAAGAAGCGCTTTTTAATGTCAAAATTTACAACCTACCTTCCGTTGTCCCCTGCATGAGATCCGTCCCGTTGTCGGCGGTCGCGGGTTTAGATGATGATTTTTAACTTACTATAACAATTAAATTAACCAATTAAGTTTAAAAATACCTGCAGCGAACGAACCTCGCAGCGATTTTTCATCAGCAATTAAGTAGGCTGAACAACCTCGATTTGAATAGTCGAGAGAAAATTGAGTTTTAAACCCGCCCCCCCTCTCAAAGGCGCCAAAATCGCGCCCACGGGCAGCGACAGATCTGCAGCAACGCTGAAGGTAGGTTTTGCAACATACCTAATAATTTTGCAACACACAAAAGTATAAATGATACACAAATTGTACACAAAGCCCACCAATTCCACAAGACAGTGAAAACAAAGGCCAGCATGATGGTGCAGCGGTAGAGTTGCTGCCTTACAGTGCCAGAGACCCGAGTTTGATCCTGACTACGGGCCGTGTCTTCATGGAAGAGGGCATGGCCCGGATAATGGGGACCCTTGATGATAGACTCCGTTTTATTTAGGCAGTACCTGAAGCTCGACTTTACTTTCAGCTTTAGAGTTTACAGATACAGCGCGGAAACAGGCCCTTTGGCCCACCGAGTCCGCACCGACCAGCGATCACCCCATTCACTAACTTTATCCTACACTCCAGGTACAATATACAATATTTACTGATGCCAATTAACCTGTAAATCTGTGTCTTTGGAATGTGCAAGGAAACCGGAGCACCCGGAGTAAACCCACGTGGTCACAGGGAGAACGTGCAAGCTCCATACAGGCAGCACCTGTAGTCAGAATCTAACCCGGGCCTCTGACACTGTAAGGCAGCAACTCTACCACTGTGCTATTGTACTACCCCAGACTTCCTACTTCTGAAGTCAATAATTAGTCCCTTGGTTTTATTGACATTGAGAGGCTGTTGATGAGGCACCGCTCAACCAGGTGTTCTCTCGCTCTCTCTCTCTCTCTCCCCTGTACACTGACCCATATATGGCCAAGCACATTGCAAATTGGTGGATGGCATTGTAGCTGTGCTTAGCCACACGGTCATGGGTGTAAAGGGCGTAGAGGTGGGGGCTGAGCACGCACACTTGAGGTGCACCTGTGCTGATGGTCAGTGAGGTTGACATGTTGTTACCGACCTGCACTGCATGGGATACTTTGTAACTTTGGCGGTGCCCTTGATGTGGCCACTCTTTGCAGCCCTTTGGTCATGCAAAACAAAGAATTGCACTGTGACTTGTCACATGCGACAAAGTATCATTCATTCATTCATACATTCCTTCATTGAGGTCTGCCATTCCTTCATATGAGGAAGCCAAGGATTCACTTGCAAAGGGAGATCCGGAGACCCAGGTCTCGGAGCTTGTTGATGGGTTTAGAGGGGCTGACTGTGTGGAAAGCTGTGCTGTTGTCAATGAACCCATGTGTTCATGTTATCTAGATGGTCCAGAGCAGAGTGGAGAGCCAGAGAGATGGCATCTGGTGTTGTGACGATAGGCACATTGAAGTGGATGCAAGACATTTCTGAGGCAGTCAAGCATCAAGAGTCAAAAGTGTTTCATTGTCATATGTGTCCCAGCTAGAACAATGACATTCTTACTTGCAGCAACACAACAGAATATGTAAACATAGTGCACTGTAAACAATATAATAAACGAGAACAAAAGTTCAGTGTGTGTGTATTCCTAATTCTCACCATAACCAAGCATTTCATTACACTGGACGCCAATGCTATCAGATAGGAGTTATCGAAGCCGGTCACCGTGCTTTTCTTGTGCATCACTTTTGAAGCAAGTGTGAATGCGATTGCAGAAGCGAGAGTTTGAGGATGACTTTGAGTGCTGCGGCCAGTAGGGTCAGCACTGGCCTTCAGCACGCGGCTGGGTACATCGGCTGGACCGGGCACATTGCTTGGATTCACCTTCTTGAAGTTTGCTCTTATGCAACACACACTGAGACCACAGTGTCGTCAGGGGCTGTGGAGGCTGGTGTACATGTGTCATTGTTTCCCCTTTCATGGCTTGTGTGAAAAGGCATAGAGCTCATCCAGTGGTGGTCCATCATTACCACATGCCACCAAGCTTGCCTCGTGAAAGGCGATAATATACAAACTTTCCCCTAGCTATTGAGCGGTTCAATTGCGTTTCCAGCTTGATCTGAAAATGACGAAGACCATCGTATTGTCTTTAAAACTTTATTCCAATAGAACATAGAGGTTTAGAGGGATCTGGACCAAATGCGGGCCGGTGGGACTTGTGTGGATGGGGCATCTTGGTCGGCATGGGCAAGTCGGGCTGAAGGGCCTATTTGTGTATTGTATGGCTCTATGGCTCCATAACAAAAATCTTTCTATTATCGTTCTCTGGTTTCAGAAGCAATTACTCCCATCAAACTTGATGAATGGACCTGGTGATGATAGAATTTTACTTACATGCTAGCTTTCTATTCATCATTTGCTTTTGATATGTAAGGTTGACATACTGGTTAGTTAGCATTAATATTTTTTACTGTAAATATTTGTTTAAGATTATTTCCTATTGTTTTGATTATTTAGTAAAATAAATGTTATAGTAACCAGGCAATCTCTACAACTGATAATATATTTGTATTATATTTATTAAGCTGGTATCCGAGCATGGATCGCAGCCAGTAACTAAATGTGCTTAGAAATCACACGGGATTTGAATGATAATTCCATGCACACAATCCCTGAAATTAATTAAAACTTGAGATTTTAAACTTCAATAAAATGTTTTTTCTTATAACGTACTAATTTGCTGCTGAGGTTTATGACCAGTGTATATTAAATAGTAACTAACAGAGTATAGTATATAGTCAATAGATACAGGCAGTAATTCTGCCACCTTGCAGCGCCAGATACTCTGATTCGATCCTGACAACGGGTGCTGCCTGTATGGAGTTTGTATGTTCTCCCTGTGACCACGTGGGTTTTCCCCGGGTGCTTCAGTTTCCACCCATACTCCAAAGACGTACAGGTTTGTAGATTAATTTTTCATCCCATTTGTTTCCTTTTCACCTCCAGCAAAACCCCACTCACTTGTCTCCACCTACCACTTTCCAGACTTTGTCCCACCCTCACCTATGATCCAGCTTTCTTCCCTCATTTACAATCAGTCTGAAGAAGGGCCCCGACCTGAATCATCACCTACTGTATCGGTGTGCTGCAGAGTTGCTGCCTGGCCCGCTGAGTTACTTCAGCACTTTGTGTCTTTTTTGCTCAATCGAATATACAGTCTGACTAACTCGGTGGCAAACGGCACCAAAGTGTTTCTTTTCTTCTTCAAAAATGACGACCTACATTCCAATTACTCAATAGTACAAAGGCTGGATCATTCCTTCTGTAACCCTATGCTACTGGGAATTGCAAACAGGTTCTGGTTCTCCAACCTGTTACTGTACATACTGAGATATGTGATCTAATCCAACACACATACCTTTCCCCATATTCATAAATATTAAACAAATCTATTTGTTTTAAGATTTAAAATTAATCTTGAATTTAAGGTAATGAATAGCACGAACATCAATTATTATTTGTGAAAGGAGGCCCAAATTCTTATTCTATTTGATGTAAAAATATATCCTGGCATCAGTTGAGAAAATCTGCTTTTTTTAAAGACTTCAATGGTTCCATGGTTTAATGGTCCTTTACCTTCATGTTCCTTTTTTGCATATTGTTCAGAAAATAATGTTTATACATAAGTACTGTTATACTTAAGCACAAGAGTGTAAGAATGGAAGATTACATTGAGGCACTACACAAGATTCACCGTGTTTCCAGCACCATCTTGTACCCTTCCAGTTCAAAGTTGTTTAAAAATGTAGAGTCTTAGTTTAGCAAAAAAGGTACAGTTGTCCTGGCGGCAGCACTGGGTCGGAGTTGCTGGGGTCGTCCTGGCCTGGCGATGTTGTCGATGTCCTCTACCGCTGCCCAGTGTGGGCTCCACTGCAAACCCTGGCATTCCCCTTCCGTTTGGAGATGCTATGACCCACGACCCCCATCCCCCATAATACAGGTGAGTGCAGAAGAGACATTGTCCTTTAACCCAAGATAACCAACAGATAAAGTTTCATCCTGACATCTTATTGGTTCTTCAAAATACCTACAAGAAAGGGAAAGTTGTCTAAAATGTAAATTTCAGCCGTCGTATATATTTCATAAGATCATAAGGTATAGGAACTGAATTAGGCCGTTCGGCCCATCAAGTCTACTCTGCCATTCCATCATGCCTGATCTATCTATTCCTCTCAACCCATTCTCCTGCCTTCCCCCATAACACCTGACACTCTTACTAATCAAGAATCGGTCAATCTCCATCTCAAATATCTATTGACTTGGTCTCCGCAGCCATCTGTGGCAATGAATTCCACAGATTTAACACCCTCCAGAAATTACTCCTCATCTCCTTTCTACAGATATGTCCTTTTATTCTGAGGCTATGACCTCTGATCCTGGACTCTCCACTAGTGGAAACATCCTCTCCACATTCTCTCTATCCAGGCCTTTCATTCTTCGGTAAGTTTTAATGAGGGTTCCCCCTCATCCTTCTAAACTCCAGTCAGTACAGGCCCAGTGCCTTCAAACATTCATCATACAGTATATTAACCCGATTATTCCTGGGATCATTCTCGTAAACCTCCTCCGGACCCTCTCCAACTCTAGCAAGTCCTTCCTCAGATATGGGACGCAAAACATTACATCCATGTTCTCCAGAGATGCTGCTTGACCTGCTGAGTTACTCCAGCACTTTGTGTCCTTTTCAAATATTACCCAGCATCTGCAGTTCTTTGTTTCTACTGCTTATACGATGATGGACACAGAAATCTGGAATAACTTGGCGGGACAGGCAGCATCTTTGGAGAGAAGCAATGGGTGACGTTTCGGGTCGAGACCCTTCTTCAGATTGAAATTCATGGGGAAGGGAAATGAGAGATATAGACGATGATGTAGAGAGACCTTCTTCTTGCGTATGGCGTACACAGGCTAAAGTTGGAGGACAACTTATTTTATTTGATTGTGCACGCCAGGTTAATTGCATTCGTCGAAACAGGGCGGACCATGTGAAGGTTGCAATCTCCCACCCCATGTAGAGAGATAAAGAGCAAAGAATGAAAAATATGCACAAATAGTCATGATGATAAAGGAACCAGGCCATTGTTAACTGTTTGTGGGGTGGAAACAAGAAACTGGTGTGACTTGGGTGGGGGAGGGATAGTGAGAAAGGGAATGTTGGGATTACTTGAACTTAGAGAAATCAATATTCATACCAGTGGGCTGTAAACTGCACAATCAAAATAGGAGATGCTGTACCTCCTCAAGCGAAATATGAGATACTGTTCCTTCATTGTTCTTTATCTCTCTACATCATCGTCTATATCTCTCGTTTCCCTTTCCTGTGATTTTCAGTCTGAAGAAGGTTCTCGACCCGAAACGTCACCCATTCTTTCTCTGCTGAGGTGCTGCCTGTCCAGCAGAGTTACTCCAGCTTTTTGTGTTTATCTTCGGTTTAAACCAGCATCTGCAGCTCCTTCCTACACTTATACAATGATACTCTATTCCTCAGTAATCCCTTACTCGGTTATAGCGGACAATCGGCAATAATGGGGACCATCCCCCCCCACTATGGTCCATTATAAAAAGGGTTTACTGTAGTCCCATTTGCCTGAGTTTGGGCCATAAACCTCTAAACCTTTGCTATCCATGTACCTGTCCAAATGTATAAATGCTATTATTGTACCAGCCTCAATTACCTCCTCTGTTGATCAGATACCACCCCAAGAATGATGGACTTATAAAGATTACTGTCCAGGCACCTGCAATTTTCCTCCTCCCTTTCTTTTGCAATCTAGGACATCTGGATAAGACAATTAATGTAGTTTGACCTAATACTACCTCCACTTCATCAATGTTTACCCCATCCAGAATCTGAAATGTATCTTCCACTGCTGAGTTTCAACCACAATATTCTTCCTAGATCTAAATTATTCACTTTTAATCACAGACATGGTCTTTCCTCCATGAATATATTTCCTTTTTGCTACAAATGATGATGATTATAAATTTGCTGGATTATTGATTGAAAGATACAGCATGCAAACAGTCCCCATGGGCCACTGGGTCCATACCAACCTTTGATCACCCATTCACACTGGTCTATGTTATCCCATTTTTGCAACCACTCTCTACACACTGGAGGCATTTTGCAGGGGCCAATTATCCTACAAACTCACCCATCTTTGTGGGAGGAACCCGGAGCACCCAGAGGAAATCTACATCATTACAGGGAGAACGTGTAAACTCCACACAGACGGCACCCGAGGTCAGGATCCAATCCGAGTCTCTGGCGCTGTGAGGCAGCGGCTCTACCAGCTGCACCACTGTGTTACTCTGTAACAAACCCTCTGATAAATCCAGCAACTTTATTGTTTGCATCACCGTTAGTACCTTTTCAATATGGATTAACCATTACTTGAATTTAAATTCCACTGTAGCTATGATTGGGTTTCTACCTCATGTCTCTGGATCAATATTCTGGGTTGCTGCAATATGCACCAGCAAAACATAACCCTGATGCCACTGTACACCTTGAGATAGTTCTGCATTTTATGGATAACATCCAAGGCCCAACCAAAAATTGCAGATGAACTTCAAAAAATTATGGAATATGATTCGAGTCGGGATCATTCTTCCAAATGAATTGTCAGAGTCTAAAGAAGGGGCCCCGACCTGATACGTCACCCATCCTTTTTCTCCAGCGATGCTGCCCGACCCGCTGAATTACTCCAGCACTTTGTGTCTATCTTTGGTATAAACCAACATCTTCAATTTCTTTCTACACCTACTTCAAAAAATGATAGCTGAATTGTGGACAAAGTTGACAAGATCACGTGTGTGTGTGTGTGTGTTATCATGGGTAAACCAAAGGACTGATGGTTTGAGCCAAATAAAATCACAAGATGCCCTATAATGCAGAGTGAATAATTTCTGCAATATTCGATTTTAGATAGGGACTTAAATAGGACTTTTTGGAAATAGTTCCTCCAGCAGATCCTTTTAAACAAAACATCCTCCACGATAACCATGAATATTGGTGCCCTGAAAATTTATTACCAAATTTAAATTTATTACCAAGTATTTCTGTACTACTTGGGTTGAACTGTTTAGACAAAGAACAGCTTTTGAGTGAATTCTATGGCAATAGTTACTAAGATCTGTTCATGACTTTGATAACAGCAGGGACGAAGCTGTTCTTGAATCTGATGAGTAGTGTTTTTAAGTATTTGTACCTTTAGAACGATGGGTGAGGGTAGTAGGGAGAATGATGTGAGTGGTTCTTGATTATGTTGGCTCCTTTCCTGAGGTGGTGTGTGGAATTGATGGAGGGAGGGTGGCTGCTTTATGAGATGGACCTGACTGCGTCCACAACTCTCTGTAGTGTCTTGCGGTCTTAGGCAGATCAGTTGCCATACCGAGCTATCGATAGGTTCCTTCTCTGGTGGATCTGCTGAAATTGGTAAGTCAATGGGGACAGAACACATTCCCTTAGTCTTGTGAGGAAGGAGAGACATCGGTGTGACTTCTTAGCTACAGCATTGATGTGGCGGGACCAGGTCAACTTGTTGGAGATATTTATACCTAAGAACTTGAAATTGTCGACCATCTCCACTTCAGCAGCAGTGATGCATATTGGAGTGTGTACTCCACCGCACTTACTGTAGTTGAAGTTGAAGCACTTGCCTACAGGCCACAAAGTACATCAAGCTCGTGGACTGGACTTTGGACTTTTTTGTAAATGGCCCTAAAATATGACGACTAGTGCATGTATGACCTCTGCAAAATGAATTTCACTGCGCAATGCACACGTGACAATAAAGCTCCATTGAACCATTGATAACCAGTTGCTTTGTTTTGCTGACATCGAGGCAGAGATTGTTCTGTTCACAAGTTCTTGGAGTAGAATTAGGCCATTCGGACCCATCGAGTCTACTCCGCCATTAAATCATGGCTGACCTCTGCCTCCTAATCCCATTTTCCTGCCTTCTCCCCATAACCCTTGACACCCCTACTAATCAATGATTTGTCTATCTCTGCCTTAAAAATATCCGCTGACTTGGCCTCTGAGTTCTACAGATTTACTACCATCTGATTAAAGATGTTTCTCCTCACCTCCTTTCTAAAAGAGCACACTTTAATTCTGAGGCTATGGCCTCTGGTCCAAGACTCTCTCACCAGTGGAAACAGTATTTCCACATCCACTGCCTGTCATTATTCTGTAAATTTCAATGAGGTCTCCCCTCAATCTTCTAAACTCCAGCGAGTACAGGCCCAGTGCTGTCAAACGCTCATCATGTGCCTTCCCCACTCATTCCTGGAATCATTCTTGTAAACCTCCTCTGGACCCTCTCCAGAGCCAGCACATCCTTCCTCAGATACGGGGCCCAAATTTGACATTCTGCTACTGAGCTCTCTATCTCCTCCCTGTACTCCTCTCGTAATTGTTTGAGATCCGACCCACTAGAAAATAATTTGTCTGTACAGTGTATAGGGCTGAGGATGCAACCTTGCAGGGCACCAGTGTTGAGGATGATAGTGGAGGATGTTTAGTTACCACTTCTTACAAATTCCGTGAGAACCAGGAGTAAAGTAGGTTCTTTGAGCCTGCCCCGTTATTCTTCAAGATTATGATTCATCTTTTATCTCAAATCCATTTTCTTTCAATTCCGCCGTACACCTTGATTCCATTAATATTCCAAGGACCCGGGTTCGATCCTGACTACGGGTGCTGTCTGTACGGAGTTTGTACATTTTCCTCATGGCCGCATCGGTTTTCCTCAGGTGTTCCGGTTTCCTGCCACATTCCAAAGACGTACAGGTTAATTGAAAAATGTAAATTGTCCCTAGTGCGTGAGATAGTGCTAGTGTACATGGTTGCCATGGATTCGGTGGGCTGAAGTGCCTGTTTCCGATCTGTATCTCTAAACCAAATTAAATTAAACTCAACTAAATTAAACTAAACTAAGCCTCCACAGTCTTCTAAATTAGAGACTTCCAAAGATTTGCCACCCTTTAAGTGATGGAACATTTCTTCATCTCAGTGCTAAATGGCCAATTCTTATTTTGAGTTTATCACCTTTGGCAGTATTGTATTGTATTCTTTGTATTCAAATTTATTGTCATTGTCTCAATTAGAGACAACGAAATGAATTTTCCTTACAGGCAGTATCATAAAAATAAATAAATAATAAAACATATTAAAAATATAAAATTGAATTAAAAAAAGAAAAGCACAAACACAGAAAGTCCACGACACAACATAACACAGTGGCACCAAGGTGAGGAAGGCACCATA
Organism: Amblyraja radiata; assembly: GCF_010909765.2. Taxonomy (NCBI): domain Eukaryota; kingdom Metazoa; phylum Chordata; class Chondrichthyes; order Rajiformes; family Rajidae; genus Amblyraja; species Amblyraja radiata. The sequence goes on along the minus strand of NC_045973.1, from coordinate 36,450,262 downwards.
GTCCAGCCAGCCTCCCCGTCCGATCTTTCCAGATGTTCATCCGTGGTCTGGGCCTTCCGACACACTGGCAGTATCCATCCATCCCAGCATGTCCACCCAACCCTGTGAGAAATCACGTCATTCTTCAAATCTCTGGTGAATTCAGTGCGTATTTACTCATTGATTTCTCTTATGGCAAACCTGCCATCCCAAGTACCAGTTCATTGCCTTCCCTCCATGGCAACTTTATCCTGTTTTAGTTAGTTATCTAAAACTGGAGAATTCAATATTCATACCATTAGGTTGTAAGCGGTGATGGAAATGGGTTTTAGGAACTAGGGGTACTCTAAGATCCGTGAGGCTGAGGTTGGGTGGTTGTGCAGTCATACCCATGTAAGAGTACAAGAATGCATAACTTGTTTATTGTGTATTTATTTACAATATAGTTTATTGTGTATTCTATGTCATAGCTGCTTTCTTTCATCTCTCACTCAGACAGACGAAAGCAATGATCAGAGAGCGGAATAGGTGACATTTCGGGTCGAGACCCATCTTCAGACTGACAGTCAAGGGAACGGGAAGCAGGAGATATAGGCATATCTTCCATTCATTTGTCCTTAGTACCGTCTATATCTCTTGCTTCAATTCCCCTGACTCAATCTGAAGAAGTGTCTCGACCTGAAATGTCACCTATTCCACTCTATGATCGTTGCTTTTGTCCGTCTGTCCGCTCGTTCGCTCGCCCTTTGATTAAGTAGCGCAGGATAAAGCTGTGAATTCACACCATTCCCCTCCCATTCCCAATCTGACCTTTCTGTCCTGGGTTTCCTCCATTGTCAGAGTGAGGCCCAGTGCGAATTGGAGGAACAGCACCTCATATTTCACTTGGGTAGCTTACACCCCAGTGGCATGAACATTGACTTCTGTAACGTCAACTTTGCTTTCCCTCTCTTTCCATCCCCTCCCCTTTCCCAGTACTCCCACCAGTCTTAAGGGCCTGTCCCATTGTACGAGCTAATTCATGAGCTCTCCCGAGTTAAAAAAAAAAATCAAACTCGTGGTAAGCACGTAGAATGTACGTAGCGGGTACGTCGCAGTTCGGGACGTCTCTTAGCGGCTTGTAATACAAACGGCAGGTAATCGGGAAACGCGGTAAGCTTGTAAAGACTCGTGAAGATATTTCAACATGTTGAAAAATGTCCACGAGAGCCCCGAGATCCTACGAGCGGCTATTATCATAATTCTCCGAGTTCGAATCAGAGGAAACTCGGGACAACTCTTGAATTAGCTCGTACAGTGGGACAGCCCCATTACTGTCCCCGACTGCATTCTATCTCTGTCCCACATCCCTGAGATCAGTATGAAAAAGGGTCTTGACCCGAAACGTCACCCATTCCTTCTCTTCAGAGATGCTGCCTGTTCCGTTGAGTTATTCCAGCATTTTACATAGATACATAGAAAATAGGTGCAGGAGTAGGCCATTCGGCCCTTCGAGCCATTCAAGGTGATCATGGCTGATCATCCACAATCAGTACCCCATTCCTGCCTTCTCCCCATATCCCTTGATTCCACTAAGAGCTCTATCTAACTCTCTTTTGAATGCATCCAATGAGTCGGTCTCCAATACCTTCTGAGGCATATAATTCCACGAATTCACAATACTCTGGGTGAAAAGGTTTTTCCTCATCTCAGTTCTAAATGGCCTACCCCATATTCTTAAACTGTGGCCCTTGGTTCTGGACTCCTCCAACATCGGGAACATGTTTCCTGCATCTAGCATGTCCAATCCCTTAATAATTTCATGTTTCTATAAGATCCCCTCCTAAATTCCAGTGGATACAAGCCCAGGCACTCCATTCTTTCATCATATGACATTTCTGCCATCCCAGGAATTAACCTTGTGAACCTACGTTGCACTCCCTCAATAGCAAGAATGTCCTTCCTCAAATTAGGAGATCAAAACTGCACACAATACTCCAGGTGTGGTCTCACCAGGGCCCTGTACAACTGCAGAAGGACCTCTTTGCTCCTATACTCAAATCCTATCATTATGAAGGCCAACATGCCATTAGTTTTCTTCACTGCCTGCTGTTTCTTGCATGCTTACTTTCAGTAACTGATGTACATGTACACCCAGGTCTCATTGCACTCCCCCTTTTCCTAATCTGACACCATACAGAAGAAGGGTCTTGACCTGAAACATCACCCATTCCTTTGCTCCAGAGATGCTGCCTGACCCGCTGAGTTACTCCAGCATTTTGTGTCTACCTGCCATTCAGATGATAATCTGCCTCTTGTTCTTGCCACTAAAGTGGATAACCTCACATATATCCACATTATACTGCATCTGCCATACATCTTTCCACTCGCCCAACCTATCCAAGTCACCATGCATCCTCGTAGCATCCTCTTCACAGTTCACACTGCCATCCAGCTTTGTGTCATCTGCAAATTTGCTAATATTACTTTTAATTCCTTCATCTAAATCATTAATATATATATATTGTGAATAGCTGCGGTCCCAGCACTGAGCCTTGAGGCACCCCACTAGTCACTACCTGCCATTCTGAAAGGGAACTGTTAATTCCTACTCTTTGTTTCCTGTCTGCCAACCAATTTTCTATCCATGTCAATACCCTACCCCCAATACCATGTGCTCTGATTTTGCCCACTAATCACCTGTGTGGGACCTTATCAAAGGCTTTCTGAAAGTCCATGTACATCCACTGGCTCTCCCTTATCCATGTTACTGTCTACCTGAACTTAGTTGTTAGGGATATCATTCGTTTCTTTTTTGAATGACAAATAATTTCAATTCAATTCAAAATGTCCAGGTCTATTACCAAGAAGATCTTGGAACATTTCACATTGTTTTTCAATGCTCTGCATTGCCTACTCTTCTGCCTCACTTTCCCAAAGTTTACTTAAATTTAGAGCCTTGTTTTCTGACATCCTTCTCCCTCTTAACTAGCATATTGAATACCATTCAACGGTGACTGCTAGCCAAGCGTTGCTGCACCATTAACTAATTGACTAACTCAGACTAGTTATTCATTATTTTTGTTAGCTGAAGGACATATCGTTCCAGCAAAATTGAACACAATATTCAAAACTATGGCACAACCAATGACTTGTACAAGTTTTCTATTCTCAAGCATTATTTCCCATTTGAAAATGTAGCATATCATTTGCTTTTGAAGGTTTATATATCTGAACCCTGATTTTTTTAATGTGCACATTTTATGCACCTCCTTTCTCCAAAATACCTCCCAAAATACATCATCGAGTTTTCGAGAGCAGGGAGAGCAGGGATAGCCACGGAGGCAGAGAGGCACGGAGGCAGAGAGGCACGGAGGCAGGGAGGCAAATAAAATAACGTGGAATAATAAAATAACGTGACTTTACCTGAGCCCAGTAGCCCTGACAGTGAGTTTAAGAAATTCTCCCTTGAATTTTATTCAAAGGAACGCGGTGTTAAAACATAATTACATTTACTGAGGAATGTGGATCAATGTATTGATGACACATTGTATAACTACTGTTAACTACTGGCTGTCAATAAGTGCTAACAGTGGCAATTAACAAATCATTTTCGTCTGAGTTGAATAAAGTGAGAAACTGCTCAAATCTTTCTGCAGTACTCATTAAACCTGAGATGGAAATTGAAAACTGAAATACGTATCCCTGCGTATCCCCCCCCCCCATCTCTGGAGAAAAGGAATAGGAGACATTTCGGGTCGAGTCCCTTCTTCCTTTTCTCCAGAGATGCTGTCTGACCTGTTGACTAGCTCCAGCCTTTTGTGTCTATCTTTGGAATATGAGGTGTTCATCTTCTATTTACACTTCTTCTAGACAGAATATTTGTGATGAACAACTCTTCACCGCCCTCTCTCAATTTGCGTCATCACCACTTGTGTCATTCAGTCACTGTTGGTCTCCACCCTATCATAGACATATCCTTTGTTTTATTCACCTCTCCCCTTCGTTGCAATTCAAAACATGTTTGAATTCTAACTTTGTTTTGGTTTTGTTGGCGGCACAGTGGCTTACATCATCGGATACTCAGGTTCAATCCTGACTACGGGTGCTGTCTGTACGGAGTTTGTACGTTTTCCCCATTACCTGCGTGGGTTTTTTCTGAGATCTTTGGTTTCCTCCCACAAGGCAAAGACGTACAGGTTTTTAGGTTAATTGGCTTGGTATAAATGTAGAAATTGGCGCTAGTGTGCAGGATAGTGTTAATGTGTGGGGATTGCTGGTCAGTGCAGACTCGGTGGGCTGAAGGGCCTGTTTCCATGCCTTAGGCCTAGTGTGACAGGCGATTGATGGTCAGCATGACTTCAGTGGGCTGAAAGGCCTTTTCCAGGCTGTATCCTTTAATCATAACTTCATTAGTGATGGAGCAGAATTAGGTCATTCGGCCCATCAAGTGTACTCCACCATTCAATCATGGCTGATCTATCTTTCCCTCTTAACCCAATCTCAATCAATCATGACCACTCCATCAGTGCTGTCATGAGGGTGAGATGTTTTGCCAGACTTGTTTTCTATGGATAACAAATAAAACTGTAGATGTTAGAATCTGTAACAAAAAGAGAAATACTGGAAGAAGTCATCCAGTCAAGCCACATCTGTATAAAGAGAACCCTGTGAACATTTTGGGTCAGCGGTTCTTTGCATGTTTGCTGCACGTACAGCTGGAGGGGAAGGCTCCCGTGAAACTTGAGTACTTTATCCAAGCAACACCATTAAAAAAATATTGAATTGATCTCTCAAGTCATTGAGCAAAACACAAAGTGCTTTGGTATCTTGGTGTGTCAGAGGGTGGTGAATGTGTGGCATTTATTGCCATAGAAGACTGCGGAGGCCAAGCCAATGGATATTTTTATGGGGGAGATAGACAGATTCTTGATTAGTACTGGTGTCAGGGGTTATGGGGACAGGGCAGGAGAATGAGGATGAGAGGGCACGACAGAATGGTGGAGTAGACTTGTTGGGTCAAATGGCCTAATTCTGCAGAGAGACACAAAATGCTAGAGTAACTTAGCGGGACAGGCAGCATCTCTGGATAGAAGGAATGGGTGACATTTCAGGCCGAGACCCTTCTTCAGGCAAATCCATTCCTATAACTTATTAACATGAACTTTTAAGTCAGGCAGCATCTGTGGAGAGAATGTATGGGCGACATTTCGGGAAGAGTTTCAAAGCATTTTCTGTCATTCCCTCCACAGATGCTGCCTGACCCGCAGAGTTCCTCTAGCAGTTTGCGTTTTTCACCAGATTCCAGCATCTGCAGTTCCTTGTGTCACAACTCATTGGCCCATGTTTCCTGGAACTGCACTCTGCCGCCAACTTCATAAGTGATAGGGGAAGAATTGTGCCATTCGGCCCATCAAATCTATATCCACAGTCGCTGGTCGGCAAACTGGTTGCTTTTCCCCACGTAATCACAGTATCAGAGAAAAGGGAACGATTTTGGCCCAATAATGTTTCTGAAATTAATACCACGCCGCCACGCCTCGCTACCCTGACGACTAAAACAGAATCTCCACTCCCCACGCTGTTGGACAATGCATTCCAGATACTAATTACAGAATGACAACTGCGTCAAAGGGACAGCCGTGTTATTATTAAGCATTTCATTGCAATTAACTAAGTGCATTCCCAACATAACTCGGCAGAGGCAGAAATATTGTGCGACTTATTACCAACGCGAAAGATATTTGCTAAATATTGACTTTTTTTTGTTGGAGACGCCTTTGTACTCTGAGTGGCGGATAAAGAAGGGGAATGTAGTTCGTTCTGGATTCTGGATGTGTCCTCTCGCTCTTCGCTTGGAGCCAGATGAAGTCTTGATTCCCAATCGGGCGGTAGGACCCAGTGGAGTCTGGCGGCTCTCCATGCGGAAGCGCTGGCACCTGGTCGTGTAGCGAGTGTGCGGTTTCACTACGATATCAGGAGACTGGGAAACCTCCGGCACCGGACCATTCGTCCCAAGTCCCCACTGGGGGTTGTCGCGGCGGCCGGGACTTTAAGTGTGTGTGTCTCTGTGGGTCTGAAGGTGATGGAAACGGCCAGGTAGTGAGTGAGATGGAAGCGGGAGCTGGCTGGAGCCGGGTACACTGATCGGTCAGAGACCAGCCCTCAGTGCCAATAATGCAGCCGTATCTCTACCTCCTCCTCTGGTTCACCGGCGTTCACAGCCTGGACAAGTTCCGAGGACCTTTGTTTGAAGTCACTTGTCCCCGTGGGGTGAGCTTTTTTATATAAACTTTGGAACTGATTTCCTTGTTCTATCCTCTCTCCATCATTCCATTACTTTTTTTGTGCCCCTTCCACTCGCATCTGTGACTTGCTGGCAATTTCTGATGTTGTTTCTGTTTCATTATCGCCCATTCCACCGAAAGAATTGCGTTTCACTGGAATAATCGGCCAGAACCAGGCGCTCAGCTCTATCCGGCTTTCCTTCAAATCTGTGTTGACTTTATTACCCCGGGGGCCCGTTTCTAGCGGCAAAAAGAAACACTTAGACAGGTACATGGTTAGGACCGGTTCAGGGGGATATGGGCCAAGCGCAGGCAGGTGGGGACTAGTGTAGATGGGGCATGTTGGTCGGTGAGGGCAAGTTGGGCCGGAGGGACTGTTTCCACGATGTATGACCCCAATCCTTGGAAAACAAACAAAGAAAACGCATCACAGATGTTGGAAATCTGAAAACCAAACGAGGGGTTGCTGGAAACAAGGGAGAGGTCAGGCGGCAACTGTGGACGGAGAAACAGAGTTAATATTCCACGTCAGTGATCTTTGCTCAAGAGTTCTGATAAAGGGTCTGTGAGCTCTACTGCTAACTCTGTTTGTCTTCCATTATCTCTTATTCCCTTGATAAATTTAAAAAAAAACAACGATCTCAGCAACTGGACCTGGGCAGCTCTTTTGGCCCGAGAATGCCAACTATTTGCCACCCTGTGTGGCAAAGAAATGTCCTCTCATCTCTATCCTGAATTTATTTTGAGACTGACACTCCAGCCAATTGAAAAGTCAACTCCTCTATCTGTTCTCTTTGCAATAGTTCCATAGGATCGTTCAAGTCCATCTGAATGAACATATGTGGTCTTGATCTTGGTGTCATTCAGATGGGCTTGTGGCTCTAGGGGTATAAATCTCGCTTTGGTCCTGTGTTTGATTGAAGCCCGGACCTTCTTCAAGGGCGACCACAGATGCTGTCTGTACGTAGTTTGTACGTTCTCCCTGTGAGCGTGTGGGTTTTCTCCGGGTGCTCCCGTTTCCTCCCACATTCCAAAGACATGTGGATTTGTAGATCAGTCTGAAGAAGGGTCTCGACCCGAAATATCACCCATTCCTTCTCTCCAGAGATGCTGTCTTGCCCGCTGAGTTACTCCAGCATTTTGTGCCTATCTTTGAGGGCTTTATTACTTGGAGCACAGAAGAATGAGGGGCGATCTTATAGATGTGTATGAGGGGAATAGGTAAGGTGGATGTACAGAGACTTTTACCCAGTGTGGGGAGAATCAAGAACCAGGGGACATTGGGTTAATGGGAGAGGGGAACGACTTAATAGGAACCTGAGGGACAACTTTTTCCACACAGAGGGTAGTGGGTATATGGAATGAGCCGCCAGAGGAGGTAGATGAAGCAGGGACAATAACCACATTTAAAAACCCATTTGGCCAGGTACATGGATAGGAAAGGTATGGAGTGATATGGTTCAAACACAGGCCAATGGCACTTTAGTGTAAATGGTGCTTCTAGGTCGGCATGGGCAATTTGGGCTGAAGGGCCTGTTTCCATCTGTATAACTCTGACTCCGTGCTATTCTAGGACAGGGGCTTCAGGTCTAGGGGCTGGGCTGGGTCAAAGAATGTAAATATATCAAGGAATATTACGCCTTGATGTAATATTGAGATCCAGGGTCCACCGGAAATTACAGTGAGCAGATAAAGTCAACTGATTTGTTTCCGCGCCATAAAAGCCATCTAACTCTTTCGCCTCTCACTGTTTGAATTCTGAGACCATGAAGCTAACTTTAGTAATTCTTAAACTACAGCCCACCCAGCTCAGATGTACAAGGTGTCAGGGACAGACAGTCATCAGGGGATCAGTGCTCTGTGAAATAAAGCAGACTTATACTGGAGGTCCTAATCTATATTAGATAAATAAATGTAATCACTTTAAAATAATGTTTGCGGTGCATTAATCTCAAGTTTTTTAATGGATGTAGAAATGTTAGAAACTAACACGACTGGTGAGATGAGGTTAAGAAATATGATCTGCATTGACTCCTTGCTACTTACGTCCGTGTTCAGTGAAAATAATGTTGGATTGCTCCACATTTAGCAAATGGACTACTTGAATGGTTATTTTTTGCCTTGGGGTTATTTTTGAGGAATGCTGCCTTATTATACTTGAAAGGTGTGTGCGTGTACAATGCCATCGAGACAATACAGGGTTCACAAGCCCTCCTTTGAAAGGAACATAGAATGATAAATGCAATGACTTGGGTATTAAAGCCAATGAGACATGTGGTTTGGGATGTGTGTTTAATGCTACAGGCTTCAGGCATTGCTGAATCGGCATGGCACAATTTCCTTTGCATGCAGTCGGTGTTAAGGAACATTCATTGGGGTCTGTGCGGAGTGTGGGAGGTCGGGTGTGATCGCAAGCCGAGGGGATCGGCCATTGGGCCACTGAAGGAGGGGCCCTGGCTGACTAAGGTATGTTTGGGGGTTGTAGGTGGAAGCGGGTTGGATTGATGGATGGATGCTGCTGGAAGTCATCAGATTACGTTTTTTTAGGAGAAAAAATTAGCACGAAGGAAATGAGCTCTCCTGCCAGTGAGAACAAACTCCAGGCTGTGTGGAAGGAAGGACAGTATCTTCATTGAGGGAAGTAGCCTGCTTCCCCCAGCCGTGTGTAAGAAGGAACTGCAGATGTTGGTCTCTACTGAAGATAGATACAGCGAAAAAGGATGGGTGATGGTTCGGGCCGGGACCCTTCTTCAGTCCCGACTCGAAATGCCACCCATCTTTTTTTTATCCAGAGATGCTGCCTGACCTGCTGAGTTACTCCGGCTCTTTGTGTCTATCTCCCCTCAGTCATCACCTACTTCCCCAGTCCTTGCCCTCATTCCCTCCCTACATCTTCTCTCTCTTTATACTTCCCCGGCCCGCTCCACCTTTGTTTACTTCTCGCAACATACTCAAAATACATTGCATTTATTTTTGACTTTGCTCATCACCAAAGGAGATCAAAAGAGTATCACTCCCTGCAAATGAACTTGTGTCACACTATACATTACAGTTAGATAACTTGAAAATCAAGTCTATCTAAATATGCCTCAAGAACAAAAAATATTTTGATCTCTGGATTGATTCCATGTGATTCAAGACCCAGCCATGTGCTGGGCTCTGATCTACCTCTTCAGCCCTTTGGCCCAAGCCATCCATGCCAATCAAGATGCCCCATCTAAGTTAGTCCCACTTACCCATATTTATTCCATACCACTCTAAAGCTTTCCTATTTGGATACATGTCCAGATCCAGTTGCTATTTATATGTTGTTATAGTACCGGCCTCAACTACTTTCTTTGGCAGCTTGTTTCATATACCACGGAGTTTAAAAAGTTGCCCCTCTTGTTCCTAATAAATCGTCCCACTCTCGCCTTAAACATATGCCCTTGAGCTTGATTCCCCTACCCTGGGGAAAAGACTGTGGATTCACTATATCGCATGTAGTCCAGATTGGATATAGAACTAGAGGGATGTTGTCATGGTTACGATTACAGGGATTTTATTTTTTAAAGTCAATTTATTTAATTACACTGCTTTTGTGAATTGTGAGGGCGTGACTGCTGAAAACATGATTCACTGAATCTTGCACAACACAATGTGGGAAGTGCGTAGTATTTCTCACAAAAATATAGCCAGTTCATCCAATGAAATTACAGACGATTGAATGAGTTTTGTAATATTCCTTCACTTTAAATAATATGTTGGTCATTTCCCACACACAACGTCCTGTTATAATGTTGCACTTCTACTATCCGAGAATGATTGAAAGAAGAGATATTAATAAATGATATCCATAAGGTCATATGATAGGAGCAAAATTAGGTCATTCGGCCCATCAAGTCTGCTCCGCCATTCAATCATGGCTAATCTATCTCACCGTCCTAACCTCATTCTCCTGCCTTCTCCCCATAACTCCTGACACCTGTACTAATCAAGAATCTATCTCTGCCTTAAAAATATCCATTGACTTGGCCTCCACAGCCTCTGTGGCAAAGAATTCCACAGATTCACCACCGAGATGCCGGCTCATCTCCTACCTAAAGGAACGTGATCCAGACCACAACTCTATTTCAACTGCTCGCGATGTCTACCTTTGAGGGCAGCACAGTGGCTTTGCTGGTAGAGCGGCTGCCTCACTGTGCCATAGAGACACAGGTTCGATCCTCCGGTGCGGTCTGTGTGGAGTTTGCACGTTCTCCGTATGACCGAGTCGGTTCCCTCCGGTTTGTAGGTTGTAGGAACGAACTGCAGATGCTGGTTTACACCAAAGATAGACACAAAATGCTGGAGAAGGGCCTTGACCCGAAACATCACCCATTCGTTCTCTCCAGAGATGCTGCCTGACCCCCGCATTTTGTGTCTACCTGCGGTGAAGTAGCGATATACTAACAGAAAATCATTGAAAAGTTTGTAATATAATTTAAGTAACCTTTCCTGAGGGATTTTCAGAGGAGAAACGCACAAATGAGGATTCAATAGAGTTCAATTGAACAAACATTGTTCAATAGAGTTACGTGTCAATAGAAGCAATCGCCTGTCAATGTCAGTGGCCACCGCAGTGTATCTAGCAGCCTGTGTTCTTAAAGAGACAGTCCGCTGTACCCGGAATTCATTACGAAGATGTCCTTAATAACGAGGGTTTACTGTACCTCTGGTTTGGTCCCGATCCATTGATGTAACTTTGTAGAAATATGGTGAACACTTGTTCTGCGTATAATTAGCCTTCCTGCAACACATCTGACAAAGTTACCAAGCAATTGGGGAAATTTCTTCTCCTGTTGTAGGTGCTATTGGAGGTTGACGCAGGTTGTCGCCAGGTTGTCGCCAGGTTGACGCAGGTTGTTGCCGGGTTGTCGCCAGGTTGACGCAGGTTGTCGCAGGTTGTCGCCGGGTTGTCGCCGGGTTGTCGCCAGGTTGTCGCCAGTTGTCGCCAGGTTGTCGCCGGGTTGTCGCCGGGTTGTCGCCGGGTTGTCGCCGGGTTGTCGCCAGTTGTCGCCGGGTTGTCGCCGGGTTGTCGCCGGGTTGTCGTCGGGTTGTCGCCAGTTGTCGCCAGGTTGTCGCCGGGTTGTCGCCAGGTTGACGCAGGTTGTCGCAGGTTGTCGCCGGGTTGTCGCCGGGTTGTCGCCGGGTGCTGACTTTGGTGAATTCCATTGGCGATTACCTACGTCAACCGACGACAGGTACCGGCAACTGAATTGTCTTCAGTTGTCGCTGACAGGGTCGTTGCCTGTCGTAGCTTGTCGCGGGTGGATGTAGGTTGACTTCGGTTGTCGCAGGTTGTCGCCTGTGTGGTTGTAGGTTGTCGTAGGTGTGGTCATAGATGGACTTCCTAAGTCGAGACGATTCGGTCACCGGCTGTCAGTAGCTTGCTGTCGACTAGGTGGTAGGTTGTCATAGACATTGTTGTGGGGGGAGGGGGGGGGGGTCCAGTCACTACTTTTTCGGTGACCTGCTAAGACTGTGACAGTCGCCGAAAAAATAGCCTAATAGGACAGGCACTTTACTTGCAGCAGCACAACAGAATATGTAAACATAATACTATAAGCAATGTAATAAATAAAAGGTTACATACATACATACATACATACATACATACATACATGCATACATACCGTTGAGTTACTCCAGCATTTTACGTCTATCTTTGGTTATATATAGGCACCTGCAATTCCTTCCTACCCAGTGGAAATACGAAACATAGTGAATGAAGTGGGTTATCTCATTTAAGTTGAAAAGCCAAAACCTATAGAGTCCACATTGATATATTCCCTTCTCTCAGTCTTCATATTTCCCCAATTCATCACATTGGCCTCGTTCCTTTTCTCTTCTCTTATTCGCCAGCTTCATTGCGTCTTCCTTATCATCGATTCCTTTCTCTGCGCTTCCCCAATGTTCCCCAATCTCTCTCCCCTGTTCCCCTCTATCTGCCTCTTTCAATTCTCTTGAACCTTCATCTTGATTCCGTGACCCTGACCTTCACCCCTCCAACCAACGATCGCCCATCGATTGGCACTAACTAACTATCCTGAGCTCAAATACTTCTATTGGGTAGGTACATGGCTAGGAATGGTTTAGAGGGATATCGGCTAAATGCAGGCAGATGGGGTTAGTATAGGTGGATAACTATAAATCTATAAGAAAACCAACATGTATATACAAAGGTGTTACATGTTATTAATTTGTCTTTTAATTAGCGGCATATCCTGTAACCATACTTAAAGTTATTAAGTAATATGTTCAGGAATGTACTTGCACAATAGATTGTGGAGGGTATTACTTTTCTTCAAAACATGTCTTAATCAGCATCACGGGGTTAAATAAGTTTTGCAATATTCTCTCACCACTTTAAATGAAATGTTCGAACAGTTGCATCAAGCCAACATCCTGTTACAATAATGGCACATTATGCATTTCGACATTGCCACAGTGTGGAAGGTAGTTTGTTTACAGTTATAGTGAGGAAACGGGCCATTCAAGCCACCAACTCCACCTTGACCAACGTTCACCCGTACACTCGTTCTATGTCCTGCACACTCGGGGCAATTTTACTGAAGCCAATTAACCTACAATCCTACATGTCTTTGGAATGTGTGAGGAAACCGGAGCACCCGGAGAAAGCCAACGCGGTCACAGGGAGAAGGTACAAACTCCACACAGACGGCACCTATAGTCAGAATCAAACCCGGGTCTCTGGTGCCATGAAGCAGCAGATCCACCGTTGCGCCACTGTGCCACCCTACAGGTTGGAGGAAAGGCTTCTGAAAAGAAATGATTGAAAGCTTTCTCAACCTCAGTTAATTGTTGATTTCTCTCAATATCCATCTGCAATGAACTGTGGGGCATTCATCCTTGGTGTAACAGATGTGAGATGTGAATGCACTGAAAAGCTTGTAAATATAAGTTAACTAAACGTGTGTTGGACGATATTCAAAGGTGAAATATTCAGATAATCTGAGTGTTTTCATCAGCTTCTTCTATTAGAAGGGTTACCTGCTGCATTATTACTCCAATCCTAGATCTATCACACCCTACATCAAACTAAAATGGTAATATTTTATTCAACCACATGAGGTTTATAAGTGTTTCATAAGCAATGCCTTGTATGTGAATACTTGGCCAATAAACTTACTTACTTCTAAGCAATGCTTTCATAGATGAAACAATCCATGCATCACATAACAGCAGCATGGTGGCGTAGCTGGTAGAGTTGCTGCCGCACAGCGCCGGTGATCCAGGTTCGATCCTGACTACGGGTGTTGTCTGTATGGAGTTCTCCCCATGACTGTGTGGGTTTCGTCCAGGTGCTCCGGTTTCCTCCCACACTCCAAAGACGTACAGGATTGTAGGTTAATTGTCTTTGGTAAAAATTGTAAATTGTCTCTAGTGTGTAGGATAGTGCTAGTGTACGGTGATCGCTGGTCGGTGCGGACTCGATGGGCCGAAGGTCCAGTTTCTGCACTGTTTCTAAACTAAACTAAATGTGCCCTTGGAAAGCTGTCTTTACCTGCATAATGTTGCCCAAGAACATGGGTCACATCGCTCTGGGATATGTCTGTCAATGTGTACGATAAATAACCGTGTTCAATAGAACTTCTCCCTAACCAGATCCTAACCCAGATCTGGGACACCACATACTTAGTTGGTTCTCTGAGCATGTCTCACCATCTCTCATCAAGGTATATGTTCCCCAACTCCTACTGCCGACACTTAGTCTCTTGACACTGGCTCAACCTGCCTCCAAAGGTTTTCACACCCCTCAAAGCCCAAGTCTGGTCTCAAACACACCATCTCACCCCTCTATTTCTGATTCCCAGACTCTCCATGGTGGAACTATCAACCTCCATGGTGGAAGATCCCACGCAAGGCCCAGTCTCCTTTATCCGAGGCTACAGTTCAAATCCTTGGCTCCCATCCGAGGGCCCATCTTGACTCCTGAATCCCAAATTCAGTGTATCATCTTCCTCTGCTCAATATTCATCTCGCCTCCTTCCTCACTCTCAGAGGCACTAGAGAGTCTCCTTTATACACTGCGCACTGCCACAGTCTACAACGGAAACTATGCGAGGGCCATCCATTACATTTGAGCGATATTGAAGTTTGTGCACAGGCATCTTTCCCAGTACCAAAGAATATAGGAGATCAAAGGTGCTGAGCCGGTTCCACACATGTTCGAGCGCGGAGGCAATGTTATCACAATGATCAAGCAAATTGAGATGCTATAAGATGTCAGCGATCTTCAGATTTCCATGTCTTTCTACCTCCATCTCTGCACCCTGTTCCCCACCCATCCCCCCCTAACCCCAGCCGGATAACATCTTTGTTCTTAAAATGGCCCAAGGCCCACTGTACACTCTAACTTCCCGATAATATGCTGCTTCACATTGCGTTCCCAATTGACACCCAAACATTTGGTGTATGTTGACAAACCTGTGTATAAGAATTCATGCATGCCACCAAGGTATGCAATGGGGACCTATAGATTAAAATGTACTTGGTGGAGACAATAAACAATCTGCTGGAGGAATTCAATGGGTTGGGCAGCATCTGTGGAGGGAAAAGGACAGTCGACGCTTTGGGTCGAGAAAGAATAGAGGGGAGGTGGCCTGTAGAAAGGGGTGAGCGTGAGAGGTGGGGCAAGAGTTGGCAAGTGATAGGTGGATCCAGGTGAGGAGGGGTTGGTTGGAAGATGGCGTCAATTTGGAGGGGCAGAGATTGGGAGGTGATGGGCAAAGGCAACAAAAGGGGAGCAGATGGTGGAATCCGATGGGAAACGGAGGAAAAACCTGGAATCGGGAGGTTAGATGGGAACAATGTGGAGGGCGAATCCAGTGGGAGGAGAGTGTGGGTGTGGACAGATGGAGCGGGGGGAGGGGACAGAGATTAGCTGATGGGGATGGCGTTGGCAAGGAGGGCGCGTGTGAGAGGACCTGGGTAGATCAGAAGGAGAACGAGGGACAGAGTGGGGCAGGAGGAAACCGGTGCACCGGGAAAAACCCACGTGGTCACAGGGCGAACCTACAAACTCCGCATAGACAGCACCCATAGTCAGGATCGAATCCTGGTCTCTGGTGCTGTAAAGCAGCAACTCTACCGCTGCACCACCTTGCCACTCCACATTCAGGAAATAAGATATGACATCTCAGAAAATGAGATATGGAGAATAAATGTGGATATTATGGTGAGGTAACGGGTGAGGCAGATTAATCAAGCTAAGTGAGGTATTGGTGTAATATAAACATGGCTTGTAGCAGCATCACAGACACATAGATTCAGATGACACTGGCACAGTTGGTAGAGCTGCTGTCTCACAGCACCAGAGACACAGGTTCGATCCTGACCTTGGGTGCTTGTTTTGTGGAGTTTGCACGTTCTCCCTGTAACTGCGTGAGCTTCCTCAGAGCACTCCAGTTTCCTCCCACATACCAGAGACGTGTGGGTTTGCAGGTTATAACCATATAACCATATAACAATTACAGCACGGAAACAGGCCACCTCGGCCCTTCCAGTCCGTGCCGAACACTTATTCTCCCCTAGTCCCATCTACCTGCACTCAGACCATAACCCTCCATTCCTTTCCCGTCCATATACCTATCCAATTTATTTTTAAATGATAAAATCGAACCTGCCTCCACCACTTCCATTGGAAGCTCATTCCACACAGCTACCACTCTCTGAGTAAAGAAGTTCCCCCTCATGTTACCCCTAAACTTCTGTCCCTTAATTCTCAAGTCGTGTCCTCTTGACAGGTTACTTAGTCTCTATAAATTTGCCCTTAACGTGTAAGCAGTAGATATGTAAATGGGATAACGTAGAACTATCGTGAACAGGTGATCGATGGTCAGCGTGGATTTGATGGGCTGAAGGGAATGTGCTAGGCAACCTGAGCTCCCAGTTTATACCCATGTAGTCACAGGGAGAAGTGAAGAGGAAAGGAGTGCAGAAAACAAGACATGATTGCCAACAAGTCCATTGCAGTGCAAGGGGCGATACGTAGTGTTCTGTTGCCGAGTTATGTTGAGGCTTTGCTGCCATGACATTGGTGTTTGCATGCAAACAATTCAAAAGTAATTAACACCTGTAATTAAAAATCAAACTCGCTTTGCAAGATCACCCTCAGCCAGGAGGTTTCTAGAGAGAAAGGTTTGTTCCAGTGATTCTCTCACACATAGAGGTGGGGGCTGGCACAGTCAGCGGAAATAGATATCGGATTAGTTTAGTTTAGAGATACAGCATGGAAACAGGCCCTTCGGCCAACTGTGTCTGGATGGACCAGCGAATCCCGCACATTAACACTATCCTACACACACTAGGGATTTATACCAAGCCAATTAACCTACAAAACGTCTACGTCTGTGTGGGAGGAAACTGAAGATCTCAGAGAAACCCACGCAGGTCACAGGGCGAACATACAAACTCCGTATAGACAGCAGCCGGAGTCAGAGTCGGACCTGGGTCTCTGGCGCTTTAAGGCAGTAGCTCTACTGCTGCCTCACCGTGCCACCACAGATATGTAGCAGACAGCTGATTCAGTTGAAGATTTCAGTGGATTTCCCAAGATCAAATTGATATTCCATCTGCACCTCAGTGTGAACATAATTACTGGGCCAAACACTGGCAGGTGGAGAATATTCACAGACCAGGTCAACATCAGCTGGTTACTTCTCCCAGTAACATCCCATCCTCCATCTGCACCTCACGGAAGTGGCAGAGCAACAAGGCACGCAGCGTGGTGGTGTGTCTACACCCTCCCTAGCTGCCATTTATATCAATCTCAATGGTGTGTGGTATTAAAGTGATTTAGTTTGTCCAGGTTGATTTAGGGGTTGATACCACATTGGAAATGGTGATATGTAGCTAATGAAGTGCTTGAGAAGAGAAGGTTTCATTGATTTCAGCTCAGTTTAGAGAGTTCAGTTTATTATTGTTGTGTGCACCTAGGTACAATGAAAAGCCTTTGTTCAAAAAAAAGACTATAAATGATTACAATCAAGTGATCCACAGTCCACAGATAAAGGGCACAATAATTAGTGCAAAATAAAGTCTGATTTAGTTCTTAGATCGACAATGAGGTAGACGGGAGGTCAGAACTGCAATCTAGCTGATGAGAGAACAATTCAGTTGCCAGATAACAGCTGGGAAGAACTGTCTCTGAATCTGGAGGTATGCATTTTCAAGCTTGCACCTCATGCCTGATAAGCAGAGATGAGGGAGTGACCGGGGTGAGTCCCTTCTTCAAATTGCAGACTCAACCAGCATCTGCAGTTCCTTCCTATACAGAGAAATGTTGTTCTCATGTTATTGTATGAACGGGAGAGTTGATCTTTGCTGTTTTTAGTAGAAGTTCTCTCTCGGTGAGGCTCCTGGTTGGAGGTACTCACCAGTACATTGAGTTGTGTGTAAAACTACCTGTCATTTTATATTCTATGGCGGTGGATGGAAGAAGAGTGCAATGTTGTGTGTGGCTGTGCTTGACTCCCCTTTGCTATGGTAACCCAACTTGCAACCATTTAGAGTCAAGTGTTAGCGACTCATGCCTGGGATCTGCATCCAGCACATCATTCTCTGACATAGCCGCCACCTTCAACGTGATCCCACCACCAGTCACATCCTCCCATTCCCATCCCTTTCTGCCTTCCGCAGAGACCACTCCTTCTGAAAATCCTTGGTTCACTCGTCTCTCCAGGAACTTTCCCCTGAAACTGCGGGAGATGCAAGGCCTGAACCTATACCTTCTCCCTTCGCCTCCATCCAGGGATCCCAGCAGTCCTTCCAAGTGAGACAGAGGATTGCGTGCACCTCCTCCAACCTCATCTACTGCATTGGGTGCCCCCGAAGTGGCCAATAGTTCCTTGTGTCACAATGTGTCTGGGAATAATGTGTTGCACAAGGGATAGTAAAGGATAATCCTTATTTTAATATAAACACAAGTAGGAGTTGGAAGTTGTAGATTGGAAATAAGGGAAGAATATATCTCACAGTGGCTGTGTTCAGCTGAATAAGAGATTAACTGGGTAAATGATTAATGTATTAGAGGACTTTAGACATTTTTGTGACTAAAATAGACATGACCTGGACTTTGAAGCTAGGCACATTTGGGATACGTTTATGGCGGCATTTTTATCAATAACATTATCAGTTATAAGAACAACGCTGAAATGCAAACAAAAGTTTCTGCGTTGCATTCATAAAGTTTTTAGTTTGCACTGTAAATGTGGTTTCAACTTAGTTAATGTTCAAGGTCAATTTTTAACTATTTGAATTATTGTTTCCAGATCATCATTTGTTTTTGTACGCCACATTCAAATTTGATGTGTTGGTGTTTCTTTAAAATAAAAGTTCCATTTTGATGAAAGATGTCTGGGAATAATGTGTCTGGGAATGCTGCCCAGTTACCAGCTGAGGAAGGAATTCCATTGAATTTCCATTCCAGTGTAATCTTGACACAATGTTTCCATGTTAGTCAAGTCATCGAGTTTATTGTCATATGCACAAGTACGGTGTGGTACAGGAAAAATGAAAACGTGTCAGGCACATAAACTCGTACAAAACACATACTACAAATTAGATATGTGCATGAAGGAACTGCAGATGCTGGTTTAAACTGAAGATAGACACAAAAAGCTGGATAACTCAGCGGGTCAGACAGCATCTCTGGAGAAAAGGAATAGGTGAAGTTTCGGGTCGAGACTCTTCTTCATACGTCTGGACTGATACTTCTCCTGAAGGACACTATTTAAAAATAAGGACGTCTGTAAAAGACTGAGATGAGGTGTCATTTTTCTCTTCTCGGAGCGTCCTAAGCTTTTAGACCTCTTCTTCACAAAGGTGGTGGGGCAGAGTCCTCGAGTATTTTTAAGGCTGAGGTAGAAAGCATCTTGACAGTGGTGTGACAGGAATGTGAAATTCATGTTAAATCATGTTAACTGAATGATAGAATGGGCTTGATGGACCATCTAAATTACTGTTCTAAATGTGTATGCTTAGTTCATGTTCATCAGCTCTAGGAGCAGAATTAGGCCATTTGGCCCATCAAATCTACTCCGCCATTCAATCATGGCTGATCAATCTTTCCTTCACAACCCCATTCTCCTGCCTACTCCCCATAACCCCTGACACCCTTACTCAGCAAAACTCTGTCAATCTCCACATAAAAAATATACATCAACTTGGTTACTGGTTACATAATAACCACCTCTTCCTCAACATCAACAAAACTAATGAACCTGTTGTTTGCTTCAGTAATGAGACCACAAGCTGAGAGAGTTAGCAGCTTCAAATTCCTGAATGTTAACATTTCGGATGAGCTGTCCTAGGCCCAAACACATACTGTAGATTTACTTCAGAGATACAGCGCAGAAATATGATTTCAAGCATTCTGTTATAAGGTCAAGAACAGTCTGGGGTGTTTGCCTTTTATGAACTTTCTGAGTGTTGCCTTTTGTAATGAGGAGGCTGGAAGGGTGAGTCACGGATACGTTTCTCTACGACAGCCACCAAATTGTAATCTTGTGCAATCCGTCAATAGTGGCAATTAAATGTTGTCTTGTGTACTTTGTCAAGGAGTTCTTGTGTGTAGCCATTTGTTGTTTGTGGTATGACTTTCTTAGCGGAGATTTATTGTAGCTGATTATATTGAAAAAACAGCCATTTACTTAGTTCCCCCACTCCGTCACAGATCATTCTGACTTGGAAACGCATGGGCCTTTGTTCCTGAAGATACGGCAACCAAACCCTGTGGTGAACTGCAACCAAACCCAGTGGTGAACTGCAACCAAACCCTGTGGGAGTGCGCAACCAAACCCAGTGGTGAACTGCAACCAAACCCTGTGGGAGTGCGCAACCAAACCCAGTGGTGGTCTGCAACCAAACCCAGTGGTGGTCTGCAACCAAACCCAGTGGTGGTGTGCAACCAAACCCAGTGGTGGTGTGCAACCAAACCCTGTGGGAGTGCGCAACCAAACCCTGTGGGAGTGCGTAACCAAACCCAGTGGTGGTCTGCAACCAAACCCAGTGGTGGTGTGCAACCAAACCCAGTGGTGGTGTGCAACCAAACCCAGTGGTGGTCTGCAACCAAACCCAGTGGTGGTCTGCAACCAAACCCAGTGGTGGTGTGCAACCAAACCCAGTGGTGGTCTGCAACCAAACCCAGTGGTGGTCTGCAACCAAACCCAGTGGTGGTGTGCAACCAAACCCAGTGGTGGTGTGCAACCAAACCCAGTGGTGGTGTGCAACCAAACCCAGTGGTGGTCTCTTCACTAGAGGGGGTGGCAGCAGTTCGTGAAGGTGACCCTCACCCCTCAGTGCAAGTGAAGGAGAGTAGTCAGTTCTACTTGGACAAAGAACGGATAAAATTGGGCATCGCGGTGGCGCAATGAGTAGATCCACCATCTCACAGCACCAGGGTTCAATCCCGACCTTGCGTATTGTCTGTGTGGCGTTTGCACGTTTTCCCTGTGACTGTGTGTTGCTTCAGTTTCTCCAACATTCAGTGACGTGGGCAGGTAGGTTAATCGGCGGTAGTAAATTCTATCTAGTCTGTCGGTGAGTGGTGGAATCTGGGAAGAAAAAATTAAAATGGTATCAAAGTAGGGTTGGTATAAATGGGTGGTTGATAGTTGGCACAAACATGATGGGTCAAAGGGCCTGTTTCAATATTGTATTCTCTCCAAGAGTATTTTTTGACAAAGGTTTCCTTTGTTTGGCTTGGCACAAACCAAGCAAGCCAGAAAGGTAATCATGACAGTTGATGACTAATTAATGAATATACCAGCTAGTTCAGCACACCTTGTCACAAGAAAACATTAGCACATATTGCAATGATAAGCGTCATAATTGGATAACCCTTAGAACATAGTACGGTGGAGCACAGGAACAGGCCCATGATGTTTATGCTGACCATGATGATAATTCAAACTAATCCCATTTGCCTGCACGTGGTTTTCATCCCTCCAACCCCTTCTGTTTATGTGCTTGTCGAAATGTCGCTTAAATGACGCGATAATATCTGCTTTCACCGCCACACTTGGCAGTGAGTTTCAGGCATCTTTCCCCACTAAGCTGAAAGCCACCCCCTCTAGTATTTGATATTTCCAGATTGGAAAAAAGACTGATTATCTACCCAATCTATGCCTCTCATAATCTTAGATATTTCTATCAGGTCACCCTCTTAGCCTCTGATGCTTCACAATAAACAATCCCAGTTTGTCCAACCTCTTCTTGTAGCTAATACCCACAAATTTAGGCAACATCCTGGTGAACCTTCTCTGCACGTTCTCCCAAACCTCCACATCCATGAAAGAAAGATTTAGATAGGCACATGGATATATACAAAATGGAGGGATATTGATTATGTGCAGGTGGATGAGATTAGTTTAGCATGACGTTTGCTGCAAGCATTGTGATCTCACGATCTATTACTATGCATATCAAAATTATATGTATTTTCTAAGAGAAACATAGCATCCCATCTCTATAGTCACTTGGGCGGCACAGTTGTGCAATGGTAGAGTTGCTGCCTTACAGAGCCTGAGACCAAGGCTCTGTCCACGGGTGCTGTCTGTATGGAGTTTGTACGTTCTGCGTGGGTTTCCTCTGGCTGTTCCGGTTACCTCCACACTCCAAAGTCCTACAGGTTTTGGATTCTGTAATTGGCTTTTATAAATTGTAAATGCTCCCTGTTGTGTTGGATAGCGTTAGTGCACGGGGTGATCGGTGGACCGAAGGCCCCGTTTCCACTCTGTATCTCTAAAATCTGTCCACCAAGTATGTGTAAGTATTCGGTGAGCTCTCCGTAAAGTAGCTTCTTTGGTGTTTTGTCAGCAGATATTTGGACATGCCCTTTCCGCCCGAGAGAGTCCTGAAGAACAGGGCTTCCTCATAAAATGTCACCTGTCATTGACCTGAACTTTGCCAATTTCAATATTTACTGCAAACATCTTGATTCTTTAACATCTGTGGCAAGTAAAATGACACTCTGATTTCCTTGCCTAATTTTGGTAAAGAATATATGTACTGAACTATCTTGGCAAGAAAATAAATAAGGGCTGCATGGTGGCGCAGCGGTGGAGATACTGCCTCACAGTGCCAGAGACTATGCCAGGCTGAGAAAGAAACTATCTCCACTCTTGTGTTGTCAAAATAATTGGATGGATGGATGGATGGATGAATGAATGAATGAATGAATGAATGAATGGATGGATGGATGGATGGATGGATGGATGGATGAATGGATGGATGGATGGATGGATGGATGGATGGCAGAGAGTGTATGGTGGAGGCAGAAGCTCTAACAACTTTTAAGTATCTGGACAAGAACTAGAATCTCCAATACATAGAAGGTTATGGGTCAAGTGCTGGTAACTGGAAAGATACTTGATGGTCAACATGGATATGGTGGGCTGAAGGGCCTATCTCAGTGTTGTATGATTCGATTACTTTATGACTTGTACCATACTCTGACCAGAGATTGGTTTTGTGCACTAACTGTAAGCCGCTTAGTTTAGATTAGAGATACAGCGCGGAAACAGGCCCTTTGCCCCACCGAATCGGCACCAACCAGCGCTCCCCGCACACTAACACTATCTTGCGCGCACACACTAGGGATAATTTGCAATTACAGCAAATCAATTAGCCTACAAACATGTACGTCTTTCAAGTGTGGGAGGAAACCGAAGCTTCCAGAGAAATCCCACACTCGTCACAGGGAGAACATACAAACTCCACACAGACAAGCACCCATGGTCATGATCGAACCCGGGTCTCTGGCGCTGTAAGGCAGCAACTCTACCGCTGCGCCACCATGCCACCCCCATAGTGAACGCCATGTGCCAAGGAGGAAGTGACTGAAGATTGGCATTGATGGATCAGTTCTTCACTGTTCATGTGCACAATGTGGGATGTAGGGGTACAGCTCGGAGTTCAGCAATATGGTGGCGTGGGGTGACAGTGCAGGTAATGAGCCCATGACTATAGACTGGTGCTTGGTGACAGAATGACAGCTGCTGCTGGTGAACTGCAGGACAGTGAGACACGGACATTGAGAGGATGGGGATGGAAGCTCAGAGATTCCAATGATTGCATGAGAGCATATCCGTTTAGTTTAGTTTAGAGATGCAACATGGAAACAGGCCCTTCGGCCCACCGAGTCCATGCCGGCCAACGCTCCCCACATATTTACACCAACTGGGGACAACTTGCATTGATACCAAGCCAATTAACCTACAAAGCTGTACGTCTTTGGAGTGTGGTAGGAAACCAAAGATGTCAGAGAAAACCCACACAGTCACGGGGAGAATGTACAAACTCCGTACAGACAGCATAGCATTAGATCCAGCGTAGTCGGGATCGAAGCCAAGTCTCTGGCCCTGAGAGTGCCACAAGGCAGCAACTCTACTGCTGCGCCACCGTGCCACGCCACCGTGCCACCCCACATTAGTTATAAGGAGAGGTTGGATAAATTTGGGTTATTTTCTCTGGAGTATCAGAGACTGAGGGGTGACCTGATAAAAGTATATAACATTATGGGGGGGGCATAGATAGGGTAGGCACTCACAACCTTTATGCCACGGTGGAAATATCAAAGACCAGAGGGCATAGCTTTAAGGTTAGAGGGCCCGTTTCATGGAGATGTGCGGGGCATGTATTTCACATGGAGAGCTGTGGGGGTCTGGAACGTCCTGCCAGGGATGGTGGTGGAGGTAGATATGATAGTGGCAATAAGAAGCTTTTTAGATAGGCACGTGGATATGCAGGGAATAGTGGGGTAAGGATCATGTGCAGGAAGAGGAGACCAGTTTAACTTGGCATCATGGTTGACACAGACTTTGTGGGCCGAAGGGCCTTTTCCTCTGCTATACTAATTTGTGTTTTCTAGATGACTATTTCATGGGTCATATCAGCTACTTTCTGAGAGGACTGTTTGCAAACTATTGGTCTGCAGTATAGTAACAGCACTGTAATAAGAGTTGATTCGCCTGAAAATGATGCCATTGTAACCAGACTTAAAGGAACTACTAAAGAAGGGATAAAAATCACATTTTGACTAAGCAGAGAGGAATAGCTGCTGTTTCAAAATATTTATGATATTTACAAAATAATTTTGTTTCTTGTACCATATTTAAGAGAAGGAACTGAGTGATGCAAGAAATGTTGAAGAGCGGGAATAGGAGGAGCACAGGGGGCCTGGAATGTGAAGAATGGCAGCTAGCTCGACCAGAATAACCTCAATCTTTGATGTGTGCCAAATGGCTTGTGTTGTGTACAGATAGTGACACCGTGCTTCCAAAACCATTGACATCCATGCTGTGAAACACTGCTGTCGTCGTTTGAGGTTTCTCTCTCTCTCTCTCCACTTATCCTAAACACATTTTACTTATTGCAATCCTTGGAGCGCAGGAGGATGAGGGGTGATCTTATAGAGTTGCACAAAATCATGAGAGGAATAGATCGGGTAGACACAGCTTAGGGGAATCGAGAACCACAGAACATAGGTTTAAGGTGAAGGGGGAAATATATAATAGGAATTTGAAGGTTAACATTTTCGCACAAAGGGTGGTGGGTGTATTGGGAGGCAGTTGAGGCAGAGACTATTGCAACATTTAATAAACAATTAGACAGGTACATGGATAGGACCGGTTTAGAGGGATATGGGCCAATTGCAGGTAGATGGGACTAATGCAGATGGGACAGGTTGGTCAGTGTGGGCATGTTGGGATGAATGCCTGTTTCCATGCTGTATGACTCTATGACACTATTCAGTATTGAGTTCAGTGCCCCTTCTAGACTATCCTCACTCATCCTGACATGTTTACCCAAATCTTTACCTGTTCATTTCTCTCCGCAGATGCTTCCTGACCCACTGAGTTCCTCCAGCATTTGTTTTATGTTTCTCTAACTTAAATTATTGAAGATAACCCCTTTTATTCTTCTCCCACAGTGACTCAATCCATGTTCCTTAATGATTACTCAGGTATAGGGTTCAGGATATAGTCATTGCCTGTTTTCAGCCTGTCCATGTTCCATCTATTTAACATGAGGGAGGGGGAAAGATTTAATGGGAACCTGAGGGGCAACTTTTTTACACAAAAGGTGGTGGGTGCACGGAACAACCTGCAGGATGAGATAGTTGTGGCAGGCACTACCGCAACGTTTAAGAAACATTTACACATGTGCATGAATAGAATAGGTTTAGAGGGCTATGGGCAAAATGCAGGCAGGTGGGACTAGTGTAGATGGGACATGTTGGTCGACATGGCAAGTCAGGCTGAAGGGCCTGTTTTCACACTATGACTCTAAGAATCTATTATGAAACCCATGCTAACATATTCTCCACTTCTATCCTTATCTTGCCCTCAAAGTGTAAAAAATAAAATGAAATTGTTTCCTATTTTGTATTAAATCCTATTCCATTCTTAAGATATTAGGGATATAAACACTCTGCGGAAAGCAGGGTGGAAATGTGGCTGGTGGTGGGATCCCATTGGAGGTGGCAAAAACGTCGGAGGGTTATGTGCTGTATGCGACGGCTGGTGGGGTGGAAGTTGAGGACAAGGGGGACTTTGTCCCTGTTGCGACTGAGGGGAGGGGGAGCAAGAGCAGAGCTGTGGGATATCGAGGAGACCCTAGTGAGAGCCTCTCTATGATGGATACCCCCGTTCCCTAAAGAATGAGGACTTCTCAGATGTCCTGGTATGGAACACCTCATCTCGTCTCATCTCATTTCTCATCTCGCCCATTTACGACCTCCTCCAGTCCATCACCTCCTGTGTAAAATCACCTATTTGTGCCGTGGTCCAGAACTACCAAACACTGAAGATCAGCTTCCTCTTCTTAAGCAGCAGCATTGCTACTTCAAAACCCTTTTATGCTTTGTCTATTCCTTCTCCTGCTCCTCACCATCTGCTCTCCATCCTATCTCTGAACATTTGTTAACACATTAAGATAAATATTATGAAGATAAATAATTTTTCACAACCCCATTAAAGTTACAAATAAATTGTTTTCTGCCTTTTTTTTAATTATGTGACCACAAACAAAATTAAGCTCTAGAATTTGTAATGTTTGCTTGGGGATAAATCAAATTATTATAATATTTGTTATTTATTTTTATTTCTTTGAAGGCTCTCTCATGTGAAGCAGCATGTAAGTATTATTCTTTCAATTATATTTAATTAAGGGAATTAAACCTCTGTGACATTTTTAACATCTCACTAATCAAGCTGTGAATTGCACCTTAAAAATTGATATTTTGCTTTATTGTTAATCAGCAAAAACATTTTCCATGGTGGTAAAAATTAATTTGAGGAGGCTCACATTGTGTGTTGAGGCCACAGTGGCACAACTGGCAGTACTGTTCCCTCACAGCGCCAAAAACCCAAGTTTGATCATGACTTTGGGTGCCATCTGTGTGGAGTTTGCACGTCCTCCCTATGTGACTGCGTGGGTTTCCTCCCGGTGCTCTACTTTCCTCCCAACCCAAAGATGTGTGGGTTTGAAGGTTAATTGGCCTCTGTAAATTGTCCCTAGTGTGTGTGTGTGGGGGGAGTGGATAGAAAAGTGGGATAACATAGAACTAGTGTTAACGGGTGATCGATGGACAGAATGGAATCGGTGGGCCGAAGGGCCAGTTTCCATGCTGTACCTTTCAATCAATCTTTCAATAAATCTTTCAATTCTTGATTAATTTAACAAAGGAAAACCATTCTCCAAGGTGTGCTACCTCATCTACTCAACATTAGTTTACTATGTTCCTGGGCACAAGAGTGAAACTAATCCTATGGAGTGAAAGGTTTCAAGTATCCATCCCATGACCTGCCTGAAGGTAGAAAAAGAACCAGGTCTTCCTTATCTCAGGGCATGATGGAGCCACAGGACTGGATGGATGATAACAAGTCTCTCTAGCCACAACCACACACCTATTTCTGCAGATGTTCTCCCCTACCCTTCCTAGTACTGGTCCAACTTGAATGTGTATCTGGACCTGGGCAGTGTCCCAGAACAGGAAACATGTATACATGTGCAGTCTTTGACGCAATTATCTCCAACTGAACGGAATCGCTTGCTGAGAGTACAATTTTTCCACCATCACTTTCAGACCTCTCACCAATCAGCAGAATGAGGCAACCAGATCTCTCCGTTAGGTTGGAGATTGCCGCTTTACAACATCCACCATTTTACAACTCACACAAGACTGATCCCTCATTGGGAGCAAATTGCTGAAGAGATGAGATATTAGGGAACCTGAATTTGAAATCCCTGTGACTTAAACCCCAAACTGGTTGATTATGGACCAGTGATGTAGTCTATCTCTGTTGTGGCATGTAATGTGGGTGATTTTTTTTTTTTGTGGTTTTACTTTGATCCAGGCTCGCCGTTATTTAAACATTATCTTACAACCCTTGCAGTTTGCGTTTATTCAGTGTGACTTATAATTACCCTTTGTAACTTCTGTCCAGCAGACTGTGGCTTTGACAACATCAATGAAGACCTACCAGACCTGCTGCTAACCAACTTAACAACCTCCACGATACTATACTGTGAGAAAAACACATGTGTCCCGTGCATACGTGTCCAATTAACCGCATCATTGGAAGGTAAAACATGATTATTAAAATAATCTGTGCCTGCAAATAATCACAAGAAAATTGCAATGAAAATGTTTTTTTTCCAATATCGGAAAACATTGAATTGGTAATTTTTGAAGACTCATTGCTTGATACACTTTAGAAATTTGCCCCAAGTAGTACCTCTCCCCTCCCCATCCTGTTCCACCCACATCAGTCCTTCTAGCTTTAGATTTCACTCCTTCTGTCTTTATCTGACACACTTTTGCCTCCTTTTCACCTCTAGCCTTTGTCACTTGCTCCACCCATTTGCCAACCAAAGCTCCCCTCACTTGTACAGACTTATCACTTGCCACACTTCCAGCTTTCTCTCGCTCCTCCATTCAGTCTAAAGAAAGATCCTGTCCTGAAATATCACACGAAATATCACACAACATTTTCTCCACAGATGCTTCCTGACTTACTGAGTTCCTCTATCACTTTGTGTTTAGCTCCAGATTTCAGCATCTGCGATTTCTTATGTCTCCAAATAGTGCATATCTGACAGAGTCTGTATATTCAATTCCACTTCCAAACCTTGTATCCAGAGCACTCAATTTAGGAAGCAGTGTACATTGCCAAGCCAGTACCAAATATGAATGTTTAACAAGAGCAACTGACAAAGAATTTCATTGTGTTCACTTGTTGCTTAAATATATATTATATTATGATGTTGGCCACACTTTAAATTCAGGGTACAATTCTGATCACCACGATGTAGGAGTGAGATGGTTGCACTGGACCTGAGGGTGCACAGAGATTCATGATGCCCAGATGTAAATTATTTTACCAATGATTTGACCTCTTTGGAATAGTGGAGCCTGAGGGGAGACTTAATGGAAAAGTTTAAAATTCTGAGGGTTCAAGATAACTTAAAAAGGATGACTTACTTTCTTCAGTTAACAGATTGCAAAGCCATTGAGAAAAGTACTTTATTGAAGAATTAGAGGGGAGATGAGGTGGATTGTCCTTTTATCATTAACACAGACACAATTGGACAAAAGGCCTCCTTTGTATCATGTATTTTCTCATCCTATATCAGGTTCGTTTCTGATTATATTTGAGCTTTTGTCTGAAGGCATCTTGTTTACTTTGTTACAGATTCTAGCACAGAATCAATTCCATAGTCGCTATGCCCAGGTTAGGTTGACAATGGCAACTCCCGATCTGTATTTGATGATTGTTTAGTCCAAATTGTGTATGCAGGATAAACTAGGCCTCTTCAACTCCAATCTCGCATCTGAAAAGAAGGTGTGACGGCAATCTGTCTCTTTCCTCTACTTCTAGCTGTGCAGGAAGTCTAGCATAAGTACTTCAGCTTGCTTACGCAAGGAGGTCTTGGTGATCAAATGCCATCTTGGTTTGAACAGATAACTCGTGCTTTCTGGGGTGATTTAAGTGGACAATCGAAGGATTGGGTAAAATATGAACTTTTAAGGAGATAGTTAGTGTTCAGTCAATCTGACCTGCTTCCACCTGTCAACATCATTTCCGAGAACCGCAGGATTACTGAGAAGAAATTAGGGAATAGGACTGACTAGGTTATTCTATGCAAGCGGCATGGATTTAATGTGGCAAGGATTCTGTGGCGGATTGGTCCTGTGATTCTATTATGCAATATAATGGGTCAAATACAATGGTCATTTGCCTTAGTAGTAAGATAATAGCTCAACAGCAATTAATTGGCATTGATGGGCTTAAAGTTTCCCTGAAGACATGATTTATTTCTTTAAAAGTATTATGAAGGACGAATAAATTGTAATTGTGATCATTTGACCAGTAGTGGAGAATAACTCGAGCCTGGATGAAATTGGAAGTGGATCTGAAGAAAGTATCGATGAAGACTACTATGAAGGTATCAGTGAAAGATATCCAATGACTGCCTATAAACGAGGGAATGATCAGGAGTTTAGACAGTTGTGAATAGGTTCCATTTCCGGTCGGGGCCCTTCTTCATACTGACTGCAGTAGGAGGGAGAAAGCTGTTGGGGAAATGGGCACGGGACAAAGTCAGGCAAGTGATAGGTGGATACAGTGCAGCAAACCTTCACTATGATATCCCTTACATATCCTTTTGTCTTTTTGGGTGAAGGGTTGGACAAAGGCTAGAGCAAAAAAAAAAAGACAAAAGGCTTTGAGAAAAGGAGAGAAGAGGTGAGAAATGTGTAGGCAGGAGAAGAGATATAGGTGGAAGGGGGTGGAGATTGGAAAAGGGGGGGGGGGTCTGAGATTGCAGCATAATGGTGTGTATCCTGGTGGGGCAAGAAAGAGAGGGGAGAAAAAAAGTGTATGCGGGGGGTGGAATGATTTGTTGGTTAGTTATCCGAAGTTGGAGAATTCAATGAGGTGCTGTTCTTCCAGTTTGCGTGTGGTCTCACTCTGACAATAGAGCAGGCCAAGGACAGAAAGGTCAAAATGGTCAGCAACCAATAGATCCAGAGGGACCCAGTGGACCAAACTAAAAGGGATGTTCC
Source organism: Amblyraja radiata (assembly GCF_010909765.2). NCBI lineage: Eukaryota > Metazoa > Chordata > Chondrichthyes > Rajiformes > Rajidae > Amblyraja > Amblyraja radiata. The sequence continues at coordinate 36,419,902 of NC_045973.1, read as the reverse complement.
AAGACAACTTAGTTAAACAGTTAAGTTTAACAGAGAGAGCCTGGTTTACATGCAGGGGATGTGGACACTAAATCAATCTTTCTTTCTGTCACAGGATGGATAGAAATCTCAACGTCTCAGCCGGATGGTGGGATAAAATTTTGTGCTGAGGTGAAGATACAGTTCACATTATCAAGGTCCAGGCCAATGGTAAGTCAAATAAGGGGAACTGGAACTCTGAGAAGTCTGCTCAAATGCAAACTTATCAAATAGGCAAGCAGCCAAATTCAATGCAGCAAAGTATAGAGTCTGAAGAAGGGTCTAGACCCAAAACATCATCCATTCCTTCTCTCCAGAGATGCTGCCTGACCTGCTGAGTTACTCCAGCATGTTGTGTCTATCTTCAGTGCAGCAAACCTTCAGTATGATATCCCTTGCATATCCTTTTGCCTTTGGAAATCTAGACTCTTATACAATGGCTACGTGTGAAGAAACCAACAACATTCAAGAGTGAAGAGTGTTTTATTGCCATTTGTCCCAAATCCGAACGATGAAATTCGAATTTGCAGCAGCACAACTGATCTTAGATTTTTTTTTAAATATTAGAGATATGGCGTGAAAATTAAGATGGATCATTATTTATTTATTTATTTATTAGAAGTACAATAAGTTACAGTAATACACACCACATGTATCTTATTACATTTGTTGTACCCCTTCATTTTTTGAGCTTTAAGAAAGATAGAAATAAAGGAAGTAAGGAAAGTGAGAAAGAGTCGTGATAGCGCGAGAAAGTGTTGGGGAAAAAAAGCCTGTTAGAAAGAGAGTTAGAGAAGAAAGTTAAGAAATAGACCCTAGAAAAGTGAGAAAGAAAGAGAACCGTTGCTCTCTATAAGATGGATTATGACAACTATTAGGGCTCTCTATCCTAAAAGAGGTAAGAATTAATTGACTAACTGAAATAAAATATTGGCCTTATTTCTTTCCCACTAGGCTACAGTGGAGTTGAGTTGCTTTCGAGCAGCCATGAGCAGTGAGATTCGAGTAAAAGCTTCGACAAACTCTGGCGTTTTGCAGAGCACACATAAAATGGAAGGTGAGTCTGGCGACCGAAGAGAGTATTATTATTATAATGATTATTATTCTTGCCGGGCACTTCGATCGCTGGCTGCGGGATCTTCGATTGTCCAGACTGCGGATGGTTTGACTGCCCCAACCGCGGGAGAATAAGGAGGAAAGACGATGAGACTCTATTGCCTTCCTTCACAGTGCGCTGTGGTGGATGTTTATGTTAATTTTTAAGTTGTTGTGTGTCCTGTTGCTTTTTTGGTATGACTGTATGGCAAGTCAAATTCCTTGTATGTATTTACATACTTGGCTAATAAACGAATTACAATTACAAGTTCCTGCTAATGAGGAAGTGAGGTTCCCTGTGAGGTGAAAGGGAAGTGGGTGGATGAGTCTGTTACCCACCCAGTGGTGAAAGTTGCTATGACCATGCCTGACGAGTTCTATTTGTAAGCTGCTCACTAACCAAGGATGGGAGGATATGTGGACAGAGCAAGTTTGCTGATAGCTCTCCCTTTAGGCATAGCAGGCCAAGGAGGGAATGCTATGGAAGCTTTGTGAAGCACCAAGCATTTGGGAGAAGGGGTAGATTTCTTTGCTTGCACCAGGCATGGTCCTCCTGATCTATGGAATGGTGAAGACTGAGGGGAAACCTAATGGATGTGCATAAAGTTATGAGGGCTTTAGGCAGAGAAATGAGAAGGATCTGTTTCCCTTTGTAGACAAGACAATAATCAGGGGGTACAGGTTGAAAGAGAGTGGTAAAATGTTTGCAGCGGAGCTAAGAGAAAATATCTTCACCATGAGTGCGGTGGGAAGGGTACCAGAGAGAGTCCTCACGGGTTTGGGCATAACTTGGATGTGAATGTGAAAAACCAAGACCACAGCATTACATACCCAGTGCTGGAAAGTGGGATAAGGTGTAGTGCTTTTTGATTAGGCTGTTGTAGCCTTCTTCTATGCTGTAAATCTTCTGTGACTCTGTGAATAGGTGACCTCAATGCTTTAAGATCTTTATGTTTAGTTTAATTTAGAGATGCAGCATGGATGCAACACACACATACACGTGTGTGTGTGTACAGTATATATATATTGTATATATGTGTGTGTGTGTGTGTGTGTATATGCGTGTGTATATATATATGTGTGTGTGTATATATGCGTGTGTGTATATATATATATGGGTGTGTGTGTGTATATATGTGTGTGTGTATATGGTTGCATATGCTCAGCAAGTCCCTCAACATATGTGGACAGAGCAAGTGTTCGTGTAACACACTGAAACACTATCAGATAGTTATCATTGTTGCTTTAAATCTGCATGAAATAAATCTGGTGGTATAAAAATTCTTAATGATTCTGGTGTGTTTTCTTCCAGATTGTACCTTGAAAGATTTTCTGGAGAACATTGAATGGTGCAAAGGTGAGGAAACACAGATTTACTGATGGTGTGAAAGTGATAAAGAAAATTTCATGGGAAATGTGAAGGATTTAATTTTGTAAATGAAGGCATACAAAGAAAGTGAACAAAACAACTGCAGGATAAACAATAACATAATCTCATGCATAAACCCCTCTAAACCGCTCAAGGCTGTAACACCAAGTGGCACAGCAACAAGTTGTTGCCTGAGACCCGTGTTCGATCCTGACTACAGGTGCTGATTATTTGGAGATTGGACGCTCTGTGACAGTGTGGGTTTTCTCCAGGAGTTCTGGTTTCCTCATACATTCCAAAGTCATGCAGGTTTGTAGGGTTAATTGGCTTCTGTAAATTGCCCCTATTGTGTACGATGCGAAACTGGAATAACATAGAACTAGTGTAAGGGTGATCGATGGTCAGCGTGGACTCGGTGGGCCCAAGGGAATGTTTCCCTGCTGTATCTCTAAACCAAACTAAAACTAAACCAAGCCTTGTTTCTACGACAGCTTTAACACCATGAAACCTCCGAATTCACAAGAGGTTCTTGGACAAAATCTGATAACTAAAGTCCTATAAAGGTGCATTATGACCTCCTGGCTCTTATATTCAATGCCACGATCAATAAAAGCAAGCATACCTTATGCCTTCTTTACCACTCTGGACATTTGTGTCGCAACTTTCAGGGAGTTATAGACTGGAACCCCGAAGTGAAGGATGTGTAAAACAAAAGAAAGCATCCTTGTCTCTAATCCATTCCATACTGTATAGCTCAGAAACAACATGAGCAGAGGTTTGTGACAAGCACCCTCTCCAAACTTCCCCGCTTACAGTAGGATAAAAATAATATTCATAGAAATCCTGAGATGCTTAAATTGAAAGCATAATATCACGCATGCGATTTACTCAAATCAAACTTCTTACATCTTCCCAAAATTACAGTCCCAAAAATAAATATCACGTTGGAAAAAGAGCTGCAAATGGCTGTTGTCAAGATACCACAGAATTACTGCATGATGTTCAAGCATGAAGTGATGCCAGCCTTTGAGAGCCAAAACCAACTGGATGGTGACAAATTGGTAAGTAGCATTAGAAAGCACCAAGGGTCTATAGGTTCTTCTAAGTGCAAACCTTTCGTCCAGTTCCATGCTATTTTTCTCTACAATTGATAGATAGCCCTCTCATCCTCCATGAAGATGAGTACTTTCTCACAATGGTAGTTAATAAAACAAGTGGTGAAACAAGGGTGGTGCAGCAGTGCCAGTGACCCAGGTACGATCCTGGCTGTGGGTGCTGTCTGTACGTAGTTTATATGTTTTTCCCCGTAACCATGTGGGTTTTCTCCGGGTGCTCCTGTTTCCTCCCACATTCCAAATACGTGCAGGTTTGAGGGTTAATTGGCTTTTGTAAATAGTCCCTAGTGTGTAGAATAGAACTAGTGTACGGGTGATTGCTGGTCAGTTTGGATTGAGTGGGCAGAAGGGTCTATTTCCAAGCTGTATCTCTAAACCAAACTAAAATAAAGGAATCTTTGTTCTGAACAGCAGCCAAGGTTGCTCCTGACTGTCTCTGTTCAAAATATCCCTTCTTGTCAGCTGGTCAGTTCCTTCCCAAACTAACCTCAGTACATTCATTAGAGCAATCTGGAAACCAGGTCCTTCAATGCTCCCCCCAACTACAATCAGTCTGAAGAAGCAACTCCAAAGATCATCTATCCATTTCTTCTACAGATGCTGCATGCCTCATTGTGTTACTGTGGCACTTATAATTTTACTAAATACACATATTTATTAGAATTAAATGCTTGCCTTTTTTTGTTTTCATTAGGTAATGTTATATTTTTATCAGAATAATCTGAGGTTTCATTTTGATTGTGTTGATAAATTACAAGTTGCCATGACCAGTAAGTAACAAGTTTGAAGTTCAATTATATATTCAAAACAGGGAATTTATTTAGTTAGGTAGTCCACGAAGGAAAGAAATTTACTTTGTACTTTACTGGAAATTTGTGACAGGAAATTTACATAATTGGCAGGCAGGTTTGAGTGAGGAATGTTTGGTGGCTTTATGTGTTATAAATATGTAATTGTGAAATGATTACTACAAAATTACATTGTGGGTGAAATTGGTTTAGGGCCATTCCCACAGAAATGGATGGCAAATTGACTTTGCAACGACAAAGAAGATTGGGTGGATGGTAAACTTGATAATCAAGGCATCATTACAAATGATTTGTAAATGTGTTTCAGTAAAGGCGAAATGTGCTTCTTAATATAACTTAACAAAAGAATTGTTCTTTCTTCCTGTTTAACCAGGAAATGACCACGGTGTATCGCAACTTCTCAGACATCGTCCCGTGTTTGTGTATAGAGGTATGGATTTATTCAAACGTTTAAGATATGTATAACTGAAGGTCCCATTTTACATGTAGAATAATTTCTTGAGTGTCGGAATCACTAACAAGATCTGTATTTATTGCCCATTGCTGATTACGATAGGGAATGTGGTGGCGAACCACCCTCTAGAACTGACAGTCTTTCCGGTGAAGGTATTCGCACAATGTATTTAGCTAGGGAGTTCCAGCAATTAGCCTCAGCAACAATAAATGAACAGTTATATTTACGTCAGGGAGGTGTGTGCCTTGGAGGAGAACCTGTAGGTTTTTGTGTAGCTGCTGCCCGTGCCCTTGGTGTTAATGGTTCCGGATTTGTGTGGCAGTTTCAGAGTAGCCTAGGTGAGTAAATGCAGTACATTTTGCACACACACACAGACACAGACACAGACACAGACACACACACACACACACACACACACACACACACACACACACACACACACACACACACACACACACACACACACACACACACACACACACACACACTATATAGGGGTAATATATAAGATGCAAGTCAAGTGAGGTGCTTTGACCTGGACGGTGTGTAGGAAGGAACTGCAGATGTTCAGGAGATCAGGTAGGTTTAGGCTGACTGAGCAGAGGTGGACCTGCATGGTGTTGAGCTTCTTAAATGTTCTTGGTGCTGCACTCATCTGGTGAAGTGAAGAATATTTTATTATTCACCTATCTTGTGTCTTGTGGAAAAGCATTAAATGTAAGGAGGTGAGTTTTTCACCACAAGATACCTAACATGGTTGGTCCCTATGAGTATTTGGTCAATGATGATTCCCAGTATATTACTGCTGGGGGAGTGGGCAATGATATTGGCATTGAATATCAAGGGTAGACTGCTTGACTCTTTCTTATTGCTGTGAATGTTATTTGTTCTGAATGTTGCTGGCTGCTTCATTTGTGAGGAATTGTGAATGGAATTGAACTTTATGAAATTGTCATGAACATTCCCCTTCTGATCTTTTGATGGAAGGAGGTTTCTGAATATTATTTATTTGTTCCATGAATAGATTGCTTCTCCTGAAACTTTGATGATTCCAGTATCTCTCTCCTCAATGCAGATTTAAATGAATTGGCCTTGGCATGAACAGTTGGGAGGTCGTGTTGCAGCTATATAAGAAGTTGGCGAGGCCACATCTAGAGTATTGTGTCCAGTTTTGGTCACCATGTTACAGGAAAGATGTTGTCAAGCTTGAAAGGGTTCAGAGAAGATTTAGCAGGATGTTGCCAGGGCTTGAGAGACTGAGCTTTCGGGAGAGGTTGAGCAGGCTGGGGCATTATTCCTTGGAGTGCAGGAGGATGAGGGGTGATGTGATGGCGGTGTACAAAATCATGAGAGGAATAGATGGGGTAAACGCACAGTCGGACAGATTTGGACAGATACATAAGAAGGGTATGTTTTGAAGGATATGGACCAAATGCAATCAGGTGGAACTAGTTTAGATGAACCGTGTTGGTTGGCTTGTTTCCATGCTGGTATCACTCCATGATTCTATGACGCATTGCGATCATTGGTCTATATAAGTCATTCTGCATTCAATTCATTCTATAGACTTGCAAGCTTATTCTTTGCAAAATGTATTTTACATCCAAGTAATGGTACATTAATAAAGAATGATAATGAGAGATAATAAATTATTCTATGTGCATAGATTGTGAATTTGAATGTTCATATTTATTGATATAAATCAACTTTTTTTTTGAGAAAGTGTTTTGAGAGTTGAAAAATGTTTACGAGCTGGCTGTTTACTTTCTTTGTGAAATAACTTCAGTTGCAACTTTAATGTACAATATTTATTTGGGATGGGGAAAGTATTACATTCCGAAGAAATTAAATCCAACTCCCTGTTTAAAGTTGTGCCACCAGCTGTTATGTGGGAAATGTGATTCACTACTGAATTTGCTTACACACGTCCCTTGGTTTTCACAGGTGTGGTCTGCAACTATAGAAGATGCCAGAAGAAGTAAACAGTGCCCCTTTTCAGACGGTGAGTCCGAGCCCTTTTGTCTTTTTATATTCTCAAGTCCTGGCGTTGCTGTACTTTCATTATAACGATCTTATTTATTTATTTAGTCATGTTTTTTAACTTGCTAAGAAGCTTTTTCATTTACTTGCAGCTTTTTTCTTCTTTTTTATTAGAAGCAGCGTACAAAGGTATAAACCACGGCATATGACAATACATTTATTGTACAGCTTCAGTTTTAATCTTTAGCTAAGGTGAAATAAAAAAAGAGAGAAAAAAGCAAGAAAAAGAGAAAGTGAATGTGTAAGAATAGAACCCCTGGACTACCAAATAAGTGTAGTCGAAGCATGACTAAGTAAAAAAAAAGAAAAAAAGCATAAAAAAATAAAAAGACAAAAACAGAATGAAAACCAAAAAGTGATGATATACCTGCTTCTTATCTCTCCCCACCCATCACCCAACCCGTAAATCGGTTTAATTATAAAGATCTTATGTCCAACATTTGTTGCTCCTATTGTGATGTTATATAAATACGCTAAAATATCAGTTCAATGAAACAGAAGGAAAGTGTGTTTGTAGCTTTTCAGAAACCTGACAACGTTACTTCCTGTTTCCTGTTAACAACCCTAATTCACTGATTTGCTCTTTGTGCTGAACAACACGTAATGTTATCAGTGGAATAATGCAATAATATCGTGTGTAGGAAGGACCTGCAGATGCTGATTTACACAGAAGATGGACACAAAATGCTGGAGTAACTCAGCGAGACAGGCAGTATCTCTGGAGAGAAGGAATGGGTGACATTTCGGGATGAGGCCCTTCTTCAGACTGAGTGTCCGGGGAGAGGGAGTCTAGAGATATGGAAGGCAACAGATCAAAGCAGGCAATGATAAGGAAATGTAGAATGGTACTTTGTTAGCTATGGGGAAAGTGACAAGGAGTACAATTAGTACAATTAAACAGAAGGACAGTGAAACATAGGAGAACTAGGGTAGGAACAATAATATTTGTCTGAAAGTAAGTCCCATTCATTATGGGGGGGCCCAGGTTGGGTTGGATTAACCGCCTTTCATCAGTGAGAGAGTAATATCTATCTCGGCCTCCATGTGCACCTAACTAAAGCTGTTATCTCTCTGTATTCTTGAGCAAACCTCAAACACACCCATGAATGAATAATGACCCAACAATTAGTCATCTATTCAGTGTCAGCTCGATATTAGTCAAGGCTGAAAACTAATCGGTGGATGGCTGGGAATATCACTGTTTTCTTGGAGACCAGCGACTGCAAACATAACAAACTGCTGGAGGAACCTGGTGGTAGTGACTCGAAACTGACGGCTTTGTGGCCAGGTTTGCAGATGATACGAAGATAGGTGGAGGGGCAGGTGGTGTAGAGGAAGCAGGAGTCTGCAGAAGGACTTGGACAGATTGGGAGAGTGGGCAGAGAAGTGGCAGATGGAATACAGCGTGGCAAAGTGTGCAGTCATGCATATTAGTAATAGGAATAAAGGCTGAGGCTATTTTCTAAATGGTGAGAGGATTCGGAAGTTGGAGGTGCAAAGGGACTTGGCAGTGCTGGTGCAGGATTCCCAAAACATTAACTTCCAGTCAGAGGGTGGTGAATCTGTGGAATGTTTGCCACAGACGGCTGTGGAAGCTGTCATTGGGTATTTTTAAAGCGGAGATTGACAAGCTCTAGATTAATAAGGGTGTCAAAAGTTACAGGAAGAAGAATAGAGCTGAGAGGGAAAGATAGATCAGCCATGATTGAATGGTGGAGTAGACTTGATGGGCTGAATGGCCTACTTATGACATGAGCTGATGAGATTTCAACTAGCCTTTTGCCTCCACAGATGCTGCTTGACCCACTGAGTTTCTCCAGCAGTTGCTTTTTCCTTGTTAGTTTTGGATTTCAGCTCTGGCACAGTTGTGTCTATCCATTTTCACCATCCAGGCCATGTTAAAATGGTGAATCTTTGTTTGAGTGGGGAAACTATTCCTAGTTTCCCAACAAATCGTCAAACATTTCTCAATCAAAATCAAATGATCTTGTCATTATCACGTTGCTCTTTATGGGAGCTTGTTGTTTGCAGAATGATCTTAATGTTATATCAATGGCTGCACTTTATCACACAAACTTCAATAGGCTGTCCAAAGTTTAAGGCGTTTCTTTAAATTGCCATGGTATAAGCACCACCTGTTGATATGTTTATAGTTACTCTCAATATCTAACAAGATGTATGTTTGCTCTAAGCAAAACTATCAGATGGAGACGCAAGAAACTGCAGATGTTGGAATATCAAGCAAAGTACAAAGTGCTGGAGGAACTCTGTGGGCCGGGCAGCATCTGTGGAGGAAATGGACAGGCAATTAAACTATTAAACAGGCAATCAGGCTATTAAACTCGCCAACATACGGACTCTGAACTGTAACAGCCTATTGCATTTTATCTGCTTTTTTATGTGTATATTGAGCTAAACTGTTCTGTATTTTTGCTTACAATATTCTGTTGTGCTGCAGCAAGCAAGGATTTGATTGTCCTATCTGGGACACATGACAATAAAATCTCTTGACTTGACGACTTGAGGCAACGTTTCGGGTTGGGACGAGTCTGAAGAAAGGTCCCAACCTGAAATGTCACCTGTTCATTCCCTCCACAGCTGCTGCCTGACCCACTGAGTTCCTCCAGCACATTGTGTTTCGCATCTGATGCGTGCAAAGTTTATTTTACCTTTTGCTCACTCTGTTAAATTGTTCCAGCAGCAGAATTTCAAGGAAATGTTTGGAGGCTGAGCAGATTGGCCGTGGAGTACAAGGGGAAAGCACTTCAGTGGACACTTTCCTCCCCGTGCAACATGTCGGGGGAGATCATGCTGTGCTCCAAGTCAGGAGATGGTGAATTTTGTCATGAAATCCCTCACTCCAGGCGGAACTTTCAAGTCAATGTAAGTCTTTTGTTTCATCATTAACTCTTTTTCTTCTGCTCTTCCTCAGGAGTGAGGATGACTTGCATCCACTCTGGTTTAGTTTAGTTTAGAGGTACAGCACAGAACCAGGCCCTTCGGCCCGTGTCCGCACCGATCAACAATCACCCCGCCCGCACACTAACACTATCCTACACGCACTAGGGACAATTTACAATTTTTACCAAAGCCAATTAGCCTCCAAGCCTGCACAGCTTTGGAGTGTGGGAGGAAACCGGAACACCCAGAGAAAACCCATGTAGCTCACGGGGAGAATGTGCAAACTCCGTACAGACAGCACCCGTGGTCAGGATCGAACCCGGGTCTCTGGTGCTGTGAGGCAGCAACTCTACCTCTGCTCCACCGTGCCACCCTTTTATAGGTTTTATAGGTTCTGAGATGTCTGACGAGGCCAACACGGAAACAGAGAGGACAGAGCGAGCCAGTCGTTTGTGAGTTGGTCTTTTATTTGACTGGACAGCACGCAAACAAAAGCTTTTCTCTGTACCTCGGCACACGTGACAATAATAAACTTAACCACGCATGACTTCAGTTTGTCCCGATGCATGGACATAGTTGTAAAGACGCCCTGAATATTCCTATAACATTTAAAGTGGAGCTTATAGCTAGTCAGCTGTTTCATCAAATGATAGAGATTAGGACCATTGAAGAAATGTTTACACAGGGCAAATTCCTTTTCAGATAAAATAAAAAATCTGGAAGGTAAATTATCATTACAAGGCTCATAAACCATTGAAACGTATTAATGAAATGTCTTATTCAAAAATGGTGCTGATTCATAGTCTTAATGGATATTAGAACTTAACCATGGTGGGATCTCTTCTATCACCAGAAATAAGTATATAGAAAATGTATGTATGCAAGAAGCAATGGATTGGTTCTTGGCGTGTGGGGTGGAACTGCAGATGGTGTTTTTCACCGAAGATGGACACAAAATGCTGGAGTAATTCAGTGTGTCAAGCAGCATCTTTGGAGAAAAGGAATAGGTGATGTTTTGGGTCGAGACCCTTCTTTAGACGACTTGTGCCCGCAATTCCGAATGGGAATGCTGGTGTTTACCCGTTAGGTAAGTCTAGAACCTCCACAGGGACACCAGCAGCAGAGACCAATCTGGCTGAGACTCCCCGACATTTATTCTGGGGAGTCAATTCGCGGATACTGTGTCTGGTTAGATCTGCCACCGGATTCTTAACCAGGAGTATTGTAATGCTTCGGTTTAGGAGGCAGAGGGTCAGCTACAATTATTCCAAATTATTTCATGTTTTTACTTCTTTATTTACTTTTTTTGTTAACTATTAAAATATTTAGTAATTTTCCAGGTTGGGTTAGAATGGGCACATGGAAAAGCAGGCACTTGTTCCCATGGAGGCTAGTGCTGTGATCCAGTATATTTGATTAAGGCAAACCTATAAAATTGATCTATTCACTGTTCTATTGCAGGTACCATTGAGGCAACTCTCTCATGGGGATAGTACATGTTTTGATTGTTATCTATTGATCTGAAAACATATTGGAGTAAGAATTGATCAGGCTATAGTAAAATAAGACCGGAGAGAGTGTTATAGTGAAGATTATTAGGTAATAGTGCTATTGCTGTTGAAAGTAAAATCTGTACTGATGCTCATACTTTATTGGTAGCCACCGGCCCATCATAATCAATATTAATATTGATCTGGATATTTATTGCTGGAATGATCACAAATATTTGCACTCACTGCTAAGCGTGAACAAAATGCAATAGATTTTCAAATGCTTGTCAAAGTCAAAAGATTTACTTTATCCATTTTCTCCTCAATCCAGAAACTGAGCGAGTTCAAAAGTGTGGATCCGCACCCCTCCCTCTGTGTAAAGGTAATGTTTCTATTGGACATCTGATAAGGAAAGAACTACAAATAGATAGAAGTATTTTAAACAGTATATTGCCATTGGTAGACTAAGTGTTGATGTGTGCGAGTGATATAGGCATATTGTGTTGGAAATGACTTAAATACAAGAAGGCAAATGTTCAAAGCTTGTCTGACTATGTTGACTCTTACACAAATAATTTGATAGGAGTCTCTCTTGCAACCCACTCATTGCCCTTTCCCACGCCTCCTACTCTGTATGCTCTGTTCTGGGCTGGAGATTCTTGATTAGTACGGGTGTCGGGGGTTATGGGGAGAATGTTGTTGACAGGGAAAGATAGATCAGCCAAGATTGAATGGCAGAGTAGACGATGGGCCCAAATGGCCTTATTCTGCTCCTAGTACTTATGAAGTGATCATTTGACTTGTCCTCATGCTCTGCGGACAAAGCTGAATAAAATTGCATTTGTAATTTGTAAAACAAATTTCAAAAACGTGCGGGTTTGTAAGTAAATTGGCTTCTGTAAATTGTCCCTAGTGCGTAGGATAGATCTAGTGTATAGGTGATCATTGGTCAGCACGGACTTGGTGGGCCGAAGGGTCTGTGTCCATATTGTGTCTCTAAAACTAATTTACAACAAAAAGCCTTTCATGTGTATGTAACACTACAGGTAGTAGTAGAAACCTAGAAAATAGGTGCAGGAGTAGGCCATTCGGCCCTTTGAGCCTGCACCGCCATTCAATATGATCATGGCTGATCATCCAACTCAGTATCCTGTACCTGCCTTCTCTCTATAACCCCTGATCCCTATAGCCACAAGGGCCACATCTAACTCCCTCTTAAATATAGTCAATGAACTGGCCTCAACTACCTTCTGTGGCAGAGAATTCCAGAGATTCACCAGTGAGGGTATCTACAGTGAGGGTATCTACAGTGGATAAAACCAGTGGGATTGCAGTAATCACACTGAAATATTGTTATAAATGTGTCTCGAAGATTGTGGATGAAGGGTATGTTTTTTACACAGAAGGTGGTGGTTATCTTTTGGCATTTGGACAGGTATTGGAAAGGAAAAGCATTGAAGAATATTAGCCTATTGTAAGCAAATGGGATTAATATACAAGGGCAACACTATTAGATAGGGTATATTTCTGTGCTGTTGATTTTATGCTGATTTTACACAATAGAATCCGTAAAGTTTCATGGATGCATCAGATTTATCCTCCACTATTCAAGGAGCACTGTGTCCTTTTTTGATTCCTTTACTGTGTTGACGTTTCAATCGCCATTGCGCTCGCGCTACATCATTGGATATGTACATTACAGATTACATAGATTTTAATGGGATTCAAATAATATCCACGGCCTGGATGAATGACATCACTAATGATAGCAAAATATAGGGGTGTCACAGTGGAGGTAGAGTTGCTGCCTCACAGTGCCAGAGACCCGTTTCGATCTTGATTATGGGTGCTGCCTGTACGGAGTTTATACATTCTTGTAAACAACTATCATATCTTCCTCCACCAGTCCTGGCAGTGCATTCCAGCCACCCACCCACCACACTCTGTGTAAAAAGATTTGCCTGACATATCATCCTTAAACTTTGTGCACTCTCTAGGCAAGTGCCCCTGGGATGTTGTCTTACAATATTAAACGTGAATCTAAAAACGTGAATCTATTGGTGGCAGAGAGTATGTTTTTGTAGAAGGAACACCTTCTTAATTAAGTATTATGCAATTTTAAATAGTGAAAATCTTCTTGCGTTCATGACACTTCCATGAACCGGTATTTGTTTATCGTGGTGGTTGCCATGGAAAGAACAAAATACCTTAGGATGTACCTGCTCTTTGAATGCCCAAGGGAAATTGTAAAGGTAAAGCAACTACATACCAGAGACATATTACTTCAAGGGTAGTTTAGACTTTGGAGATACTGTGTGGAAACAGGCCCTTCAGCTCACCGAGTCCACACCGACCAGCGATCCTCGCACGCTAGTACTATCCTACATATGAGGGACAATTTACACATTTACCAAAGCCAATTAACCTACAAACCTGTACGTCTTTGGAGTGTGGGAGGAAACTGGAAAACCCCGAGAAAACCCACGTGGTCACAGGGAGAACGTACAAACTTCGTACAGAGTTTTCATATGAAGAAAGGCTGGATAGACTCGGTTTGTACTCGCTAGAATTTAGAAGATTGAGGGGGGATCTTATAGAAACGTACAAAATTCTTAAGGGGTTGGACAGGCTAGATGCAGGAAGATTGTTCCCGATGTTGGGGAAGTCCAGAACAAGGGGTCACAGTTTAAGGATAAGGGGGAAATCTTTTAGGACCGAGATGAGGAAAACATTTTTCACACAGAGAGTGGTGAATCTCTGGAATTCTCTGCCACAGAAGGTAGTTGAGGCCAGTTCATTGGCTATATTTAAGAGGGAGTTAGATGTGGCCCTTGTGGCTAAAGGGATCAGGGGGTATGGAGAGAAGGCAGGTACAGGATACTGAGTTGGATGATGAGCCATGATCATATTGCAGGCTCGAAGGGCTGAATGGCCTACTCCTGCACCTATTTTCTATGTTTCTATGTTTCTATGACAGCACCCGTAGTCAGTATCGAACCTGGGTCTCTGGCTCTGCAGCGCAACAACTCTACCACTGCGCTATTGTGCCAACCCTAAGTTAGAGTTAGAGAGACCAGTAAATATCCAGTAAACATCTCGTGCTTTTAAAGTGTGTTTGATGATTTTCTTCTTCTGAAATTTTTTTTTTCCTTTACTTAGATTATCTCTGGGGAGCATGTCAATCTTAGTTGTCCTTTTGATGGTGGTGAGTATTATAGTCTTTCAATCGCAGAAACTCTGACTGAATATTAATAATTTCAATTTACAATGGCATGAAAGATGTTGATTGCCGTTTTAAGTGCAGAAACAAAGAACTGCAGATGCTGATTTATGAAAAAAGGCAAAGTACTGGAGTAACTCGGTGGGTCAGGCAGCATCACCGGAGAACATAGATAGGTGACGTTTTGGGTCGAAACTCTTCTTCAGACTGCCTTGTCGAAAGTGTACTGCGCTGATGGCACTGAACAATTGAGACTCAGAGCAGTGAATTAATTTGTGGGTCAGGCAGCATCTCTGGAGAAAAAGTTTGGGTGACGTCTTGGCAACTCAGTCCTGACCCGAACTGAGTTACTCCAGCACTTTGTGTAAACCAGCATCTGCAGTTCTTTGTTTCTGCAAGAACTAATTTGTGGCCTCTATTTCTCTTTTGGTATTTGAATTTCCAGTTTGATTTTCGTCCAGCTCAGTTTTAATTAGTGTAAAATTATGACTTTATCATTCACACTTCCTTGGTGGCTTTGTGCCTTCATTATTTTCTTTCATCAGTCTTTATTTTCAAGCCAAGCCAAGGCAAGTTGAGTTTATTGTCATCTGCACAAGTAGGTGAGGTACAGGAACAATGAAAATCTTGTTTGCAGCAGCGTCACGCTCACATAGACTCAGAAAAAAACACATTAATTACACAAAATTCTTCGATAGGAAACAGAAAGAAGACTATGCAAAAGCCGAGGCATTAGTGAAAATCACAAATAGAAAAAACATGTTTATGGTAGAGTAAATAGAGGTGTTCCATATTTGAGGTAAGATTAGGGTTAGGATTGTGCAGGTTGCTTCAAGAACTTGATGGTTGCATGAAAGTGGTGATCCTGAACCAAGTGATGTATGACTTTTGGCTTCTGTATCTACTACTGATGACAACAGCGAGAAGACTACACAACCTGGATGGTGGGGATCCTTGATAACTGACGATGCCTTCTGTTGATGGTGGAGAGGTCTGTGTCCATGATTGCCCAGGCTGAGACCACCACTCTCCTCAGCCTATCATATTCCTGTGTGTTGGAATCTCCCTGCCAGGCCATGATCTAACCAGCCAGGATACTTTCTACTGTACATCTGTGGAAGTTTGTTGGAGAATTTGGTGGCATGCCTATCTACTTAAACTTAGGGGGCAGCACGGTGATGCAGCAGTAGAGTTGCTGCCTTACAGTGCCAGAGACCCGGGTTCAATCCTGACTACAGGTGCTTGTCTGTATGGAGTTTGTAGTTTCTCCCCGTGACCTGCGTGGGTTTTCTCCAGGTGCTCTGGTTTCCTTCCACACTCCAAAGACGTACAAGTTTGTAGGTTAATTGGCTTGGTATAATTGTAAATTTTCCCTAGTGCGTGTAGAACTAGCTTTAGTGTGCGGGGATCACTGGTCGGCGCGAACTCGGTGGGCCGAAGGGCCTGTTTCTGCGCTGTAATCTCTAAACAAAACTAAATTAATCGAGAGGCATCTAGATTGCATCTACGTGCTAGTCCCAGGAGAGTTCATCTGCAATGGTAACACCCAGGAAATTGAAGCTGATACCTTTCTCCACCTCTGACACACCATTTAACACGTGGTCTTCCAACATGGCCTTTGTGAAGTAAATGCTGAGCTCCCTGGTCGTGTTGAGTGAGAGGGTGATGTTGTGGCACCGCCTACTGCCGTTCTATCTCTCGCCCGAATGGCAATTCCAATGTAGAGGAATACAAGATTGCGTAGAGTGATGGACACAGCCTGGTCCATCACAAGCACAAGCCTTCCCACCATCAAAAGCACCTACATGAGGCGCTCATGCAAACTCCACACAGACAACGCCCGAGGTCAGGATTGAACCCTGGTCCCAGGAGCTGTGAGGCAGCAGCTCTACCAGCTGAGCCACTGTGCCACCCATACCTGTGTAAAGAGAGCAGTAACAAGGGAGTCTGCGATGCTCATGTAATAATGAGAGCCGACCTACTCCTAGGGTCAGTAACTGTCATAAATAGCGATCACTATCTGTTAGATTAATGGACTGATTGTTGTTTAAATCTGAATGATTTTAGATGTCTCATCCCTGTGGAATGTGGAGTCAAAATTGAAGAGGAGCAATGTTGTTATGACAATACATCATGCAATAAATCATATGTTCTCGATCTGCATTATGGAAGGAAACAAATGTGAGCATTTCCTGCAGAAAATAAAACAGGTAAGCTAAGTTTGCAATGGGCAGTGCTGCCCATAAGCTGTTCAATCAACTTATTGTTCAATTGAGCTTGGTTGAGTCTGGCTTTGTAACACTGAAGTCATCAGCAAAGGTCAGGCAGCGGTTACAATTGCAAAAAAAACAAAATGCTATAGGAACTCAGTGGGTCAGGCAGCATCTGTGGAGAGAATGGACAGATGACATTTCAGATTGAGACCCTTCTTCATACTGGGATGCTCCATTAGAACCCTCTCCTTCACAGGGCACAGATTATGTTCGGAAGTCCAGTCTTAAGAAGTGTGCTGACCCAATACGTCCTCTGTCCATTCCCACCACAGATGCTACCTGACCTGCTGAGTTCCACCTGCACTTTGCTTAAGTCTTTGAAGTCCCCTATTTCTGAGTTCCTGCAGCACTCCTCCTGTAACTGCAACCTCTTGTGGCTCCAAGAAACGGAAGAGATTGTGTCGGCCTATAAGCAGTTGTCACGGCCGAGAGGGATAGAATATTGAGAATTTGTGGGTTATTAGGCAGACACTGGGGCTTACATCTCAGCAACCTAGCATTATTGCCATGGTGCAAATGGACACAGACTGATTGTCAAAGGCTGACATTTTACCCCTAGAGAACAGGCTAATCAAGCCATTTGCCAGAATGAATAACACTCAACCTAGTCAATATATTTGTGCTGTAATGTATGTGTAGGTAATTGTTCTTCTTAGGTATATTTAGTTTATTGTCACATGTACCGACGTACAATGAAAGTTTTTTGTTGCAAGCTAACTGGTATCAGCAGAAGTCTATACATGATTACAAGCGAGCCGTCCACAGTGTACAGATACATGATAACGGGAATAACGCTTAGTGCAAGGTAAAGTCCATTTGAAGATAGTCCGAGGGTCTCCAATGAAGTAGATAGTAGCTCAGGACCACTCTTTAGTTCTTGATAGAATGGTTCAGTTGCTTGATAACAGCTGAGAAGAAACTGTCCCTTAATCTTGAGGAGCCACTGGGACTATGTTGGTGAATTGTTCCAACATTTGTTGAATATTGCTGAATAAAATGTTTGAAATTATTGACGTTATTGAAATCAGATTCTTAGTCGCTGGTACTAATATCTATCATTGCTTTGTCTATTCCTTTCCTGGTTGGTAGAAACATGTTTTTAACAGACAATGAAACTTGGTTAGAGTGGATGTGGAGAGGATGTTTCCACTAGTGGGAGAGTCTCGGACTAGAGGTCATACAGTACCCTTAAAGCCCTGTCCCACTGTACGAGTTCATTCAAGAGCTCTCCCGAATTAAAAAAAAATCAAACTCGTGGAAGCACGTAGAATGTACGTAGCGGGTACGTCGGAGCTTGGGACGTCTGTTAGCGGCTCGTAACGCTAACGGCAGGTACTTGGGAAACACGGTAAGCTCGGCAAGACTCGTGAAGATTTTTCAACATGTTGAAAAATGTCCACGAGAGCCCCAAGTACCTACGAGCGGCCATTACCGTAAATCTCCGAGTTCGAATCAGGGCAAACTCGGGAGAACTCTTGAATGAACGCGTACAGTGGAACAGGGCTATCAGAATTAAAGGACTATCTTTTAGGAAGGAGATGAGGAGAAATGTCTTCAGTCAGAGGGTGGTGAATCTGTGGAATTCTTTACCACAGAAGGTTGGAGAAGCCAAGTCAGGGGATATTTTTAAGGCAGAGATTGATAGATTTTAGATTAGTGCAGTTGTCAGAGGTTATGGGGAGAAGACAAGAGAATGGGGTTAGGAGGGTGTGATAGATCAGCCATGATTGAATGGCACAGTAGACTTGATGGGCCGAATGGCCTAATTCTGCTCCTATCATTTATGGCCTCATGCCAATGATTTGTGTTAAAACTCTATGTGAAACAGTGGTGAGTTTGGTCATTCTTAACATTGTTCTTGCTGCGAGCCACACTACAGCAAATAATTATGCTGAGAATTTGGCTTAAATTACTATTTGCTTTCAGCAAGGACATATTGATAGCAAGTGGAAAAAAAGGGCAATGTTGTTTGAAGTAGGATTAGATCATAATACATCAAGGAATATGTATCAGGATGACTGTGTTTTTTGAGGCCATAAAGCTGATAATGGATGTCGAAGGTGGAAGGACAAATTTTGAATAAAATACTGCATTTAAAAATTGTTAAACATAAGTGAACAATCATGCGCTTTTTGATGTATAAATCGTTTGATAAGTTATTTTCAGTATATTTGTCCTTGTGGCTTTTGTTAATCACATTTTTCTTTTACATTTAATAAAGGTTAGCCAGCACATGAAGCAAATTGATCTAATTTCACAGGATTGCCTTCAGGTTAGTTCCTTTGCTCACCTGAATTTTTCTTAAAGCCTACCCGAAACATGATAAAGGTGACTCGAGTCCTGTTTAACGAATCTGCTCGAATTCTTTGAGGAAGTAACAACCCGGGTGGATAAAGGGGAACCGGTGGATGTGGTATACTTGGACTTCCAAAAGGCTTTTGACAAGGTGCCACATAAGAGACTATTGCTAAAAATAAAAAATTATGGGATTGGGGGTAATATATTAGCATGGGTAGAGGATTGGCTAACAAATAGGAAGCAGAGAGTGGGGATAAATGGTTCATACTCGGGATGGCAACCGGTAACTAGCGGGGTTCCGCAAGGGTCGGTGCTGGGACCCCAGTTGTTCACAATTTATATAAATGATTTGGAGGAGGGAACCAAGTGTAATATATCAAAATTTGCGGACGATACAAAAATGGGAGGAAAAGTAGGGGATGAGGAGGATAGGAAGAGTCTGCAAAAGGATATAGATAAGCTAGGTGAGTGGGCAACAACTTGGCAGATGAAATTTAATACTAATAAATGTGAAGTCATTCACTTTGGGAAAAAAAATGATAGGGCAAGTTATTTTCTAAATGAGGAGGAGCTGCGTTGTAATGCAACGCAAAGGGATCTAGGGGTATTAGTACATGAATCACTAAAAGTTAGTATGCAGGTGCAGCAAGCAATCAGGAAGGCCAATGGAGTTTTGGCCTTTATTGCTAGGGGGATTGAGTATAAAAACACGGAGGTCTTGCTGCAGCTGTACACAGTATTAGTGAGACCACATTTGGAATACTGTGTACAGTTCGAGGGTCCATACTTAAGAAAGGATGTACTAGCCCTGGAGGCAGTGCAGCGAAGGTTTACAAGATTAATTCCTGCAATGAGGGGATTGACATATGAGGAAAGGTTAAGTAGGCTGGAACTCTACTCTTTGGAGTTTAGAAGAATGAGAGGCGATCTCCTTGAAACATATAAGATCGTGAGGGGCCTTGATCGGGTGGATGCACCGAGGATGTTCCCAATGATCGGGGAAACTAGAACTAGGGGACATAGTTGCAGAATAAGAGGGGGCTCTTTTAAAACTGAGATGAGGAAGAACTTCTTCACCCAGAGGGTGGTTAATTTATGGAATTCACTGCCCCAGGGAGCAGTGGAAGCAGAAACGTTAAATATATTTAAGTCTAAAATAGATGTTTTTTTAGCTGCCAAGGGGATAAGGGGCTACGGGGAGAGGGCAGGGATATGGACCTAGGTATGGTTAGTATAGTAAGACCTGAGTGATCTCCTGGACAAGTGTCGATCGCCTGGATTGGGGTCGGAGAGGAATTTCCCGGATTTTTTTTCCCGAATTGGACCTGGGTTTTTATCCGTTTTTTTGCCTCCCCCAGGAGATCACGCGGTTCTTGGGGTGGAGAGGGGTGATAGCGGTATAAAGGGGAGGGTAGTGTCTTGTGTTCTGTGTCTTGTGTCTACTGTTTGTGGGTAAGTGTGTCTGTTTAGTGTTCAGCCATGAGCGAATGGCGGTGCGGGCTCGACGGACCTGGTGGTCTACTCTCGCACCTACTTTCTATGTTTAGGATGCATCGTAAAGAACTGAATCCTCCAGGTCCTACAGACATAGAAGATTCCTTAAGCAAAATATAAAGTGCTGGAGAAACTCCAGAAGTTAGGCAGCATCTGTGGACGGAATGGACAGGCAACGTTTTGGGTCGGGGAAATGTCCAGTCTAATTTCCAGAGCGATGTATAGTGGTTGTGTTATATTGTAAGCACATTTTCAGTCACTTAATGCTTCAGTAGAACACACCAACATTTGAAATTTAGGAATCTGATTTTAATGATTGTGCCAAAATTGCGTTAAATGAGAACGTAAAATACAATTCTTTCCCAGTTTTAAAACGTTACTCTCAGCTTCAACACTGGCCATCCCCTGGGCTTTTCCACTATAGGAGGAGTCAGATTTATGTTACACCTTATCATGCACTCGGAAAATACCAAATGATGTAGTGATGATCTTTTGAAAGGTATACACTGTTAGCCCAATATGAGGGCTAATTTTATACATAATCTGATTTCACTAATAGCATTGTTGATGCCGGCCAGATTAGGCTCTGGCGATCTTGCTGCTCTCAGAAGGAAACATGGAAGTCCATGTCCCATTTTAACATCAGAATCCAAAATGTTTGGCTTTACTGTGTGGTATGGAATAATTTGCCAAGAGAACATTTATCAGCTCACAGATGCCTGATCCAAACTCATCTGTATCTTTCAGATCTGGCGATCCGATGTGAAATTCTCACCCCGGATCACTGTGTGCCCCTTTGAGATGTGTAAGTGTTGTCTGATTTATTAATAACATGATTTTATTGCAATATGTAAGTTCAGAAAATGTCACTGCTGGCAGCATTGTGCATGTGCATGAGTTAGATTTACAGTATATACCACTGATACTGTTCCTGTCTTGCAATTCTACTCAGCTCATTGCACTGGCCAGCTCCCCTAGCGTTGAAGTGAGGGCAATGCTGGTCAGGAGGTTAGAGGTTATAGTGGAACCCATTCTGCTGATGCTGGTCCAGATTGCATGAATGATATCCCATTTTAAAATGCTTAATCCGTTCTGAGTCTAGCCCATTTGGATCAATAATCATGCCACACTATACAGTGGAGAATATCCCTTCTACGAAGACACGACTTGGTATCTATGAAGATTATAAGATGGTAACTATTAAGGACATCAGCGTTTTTGACAGTTATGTTGTTGAGGAGTAGGTTTCTCCCTCATGGCGGCTCTTTCACCATTTTTGTATCCAGTCTGTCTTCAACAGTTTTTGGGACTCAGTCAGCTGTGATTAAGCTAATTCAATCTTTTTTTTAATCCCCCCTCTATCTGATCTAAAAATTTACAACCAGGAATGTTAATTTTCCATTAAGTTTCCATCCCTGGCCATAGTTCTCTCAGACAATGATAATGTTGCACTGTAGCCTCAACTTGTCTGGTTTATTCCTAATACTCCTTACATGTAGAGGTATGTCATTAAACAATGTTAAGAATTTCCAGGAGCATTCCACATTGTACATCACTGTGTCACCACCTCTACTCAAACTTTCCTGCCAGTGGGATCGGATGAACCCTGACTATCAACGGATGAGTCCATGATGAAAGGAATAGATTGGGTAGATGCACAAAGTGTCTTGTCCAGAGTAGGGGAACCGAGGACCAAAGGGCATGGGTTCAAGGTGAAGGGGAAAATATTTAATAGGAATCTGAGAAGTAACTTTTTCACACAAAGGGTGGTGGGTGTATGGAACAAGCTGCCAGTGGAGGTAGTTGAGGCTGGGACTATCCCATCGTTTAAGAAACAGTTAGACAGGTACATGGATAGGACAAGTTTGGAGGGATATGGACCAAGTGCAGGCAAGTGGGACTAGTCTTGCTGGGACATTGTTGGCCGGTGTGGGGGAGTTGGGCCGATCCACACAGTATCACTCTATGACTCTATCTGCCAGATGTTATGACACTTAGAATGAACATACCACGTTCATGCCTGACAAGTCTGTGGAACGGATCTCCCACAGATGTTCACTCAGCAGACTGCAGAGTCTGCGTGTGTTTTTATTGTTTCTGAATTCAGTGGTGGATGCTCCATTTTGTTTTGCAATTGAGTGGCCATTTCAAGAACAGTTTATGTCAACCACATTGTCATTATTCTGGAGTTATATGTAGGTCAAAAACATGTAAGAATGGCAGACATCCCAGTCCCCATGGGCTTTTACTGCAATCAGTTTGGTTCATTGTCTCTATTAATAATTATAGATTTTTACTCCAGATAATTTAATTAATTGAACACAAATTCTCTGGTTCCCAGAGTAAGATGAATGCTCAAGTCCCTGGTTGAGCAGTTCAAGCATTTGATTGCTCAGTCAGTTCCATGACTATTATGCTCCTTTACCTCGACATGGTGTTTCCTGGTTTGAAGCAGAGAAAAGTATGCTAAATGAAGAATGGCAGTAGAAAATGTTGGGTGCACTAATTGAGGAATCACCAACTTACATTTCTCTCTTCTTCCAAATTTCTCTTCACCCTCTATCAAGGGAATAATTTAAGGCTCATTTTTCGAGTCATTGAGTCACACAGCGTGGAAACAGGCCCTTCTGCTCAACTCGCCCACGTCACCCAACGTGTGAATGAATGAATACTCAAATGAATGAATACTTTATTGTCACATGTGACAAGTCACAGTGAAATTCTTTGCTTGCATACCCAAGTTATGCAAATAGTCGGCCATAAAGGGCGCTTACAAACAGTGGCGGACTGGGTCTAAAAATATTGGTGGCCAGGAGACAAAGGGGGCCCACTTCATCAGGGGCCCACTTGATATAGAGAGCCCACTTGCCATCGGGCAAGCTGACCCCCTGGTTACAAAGTATCCCCATGCCAAGTCCCCCTTTGTTCTCCCCCTCCCCCTCCCCGCCCACGCCCTCTCTCACAGCTGTCCCCCCATGCCGAGTCCTCCATTGTTCCATCTCCATTATCCATGTTCTCCAGAAATGCTGCCTGACCCGCTGAGTTACTCTGGCACTTTGTGTCTTTTCTTGTAAAGCAACATATGCAGTTTCTTGTTTCTTCTTCTCTAATGATGCTGCATTGTTTTAGTGGGCACTATTAATCTTCACCCATACCTTGAACTGTCTTGTAAGGGTTGCTCTGTTTATGTTGCAGATGCCAGAGCACGATGGACTCTATTAATGGTATTATCTCTAATACCGGTTGTAGCTGTGATCGCCATTCTTATGGTCAAAAAAGAGATTCTAAAAGGTAGGATTCTAAAAGTCTGATGTTAAGACTAGCACTCACAGTGAATGGCAGGGCTCTGTTGTGTTGATGTTGTGGAGCAGAGGGATCTAAGAGTGCAGGTACATTGTTCCTTGAAAGAGGCGTCACAGGCAGATAGGCTGATCAAGAAGGCTTTCGGCACACATGCCTTCATCAGTCAGAGTATTGAGTGTAGAAGTTGAGAGGTCATGTTACAGTTGTACAAGTTGTTGGTGAGGCCACATTCGGAGTATTGTGTTTAGTCTTGGTCACCCTATTATAGGAAGGATGTTGTTAAGAAGGAAAGGGTGCAGAGAAAATTTATGATGATGTGGCCAGGACTCGAGGGCATGAACTATAGGAAGACGTTAGCAGGCTAGGACTTTATTCTTTGGTGTGCGGAAGGACGAGGGGTGATCTTAGAGAGGTGTATGAGATCGTGAAGGGGATAGGATAAATGCACAGTCTTTTACCCAGAGTAGGAAAATAAAGAACCAGGAGACAGAGGCTTAAGGTGAGAGGGAAAAGGTTTAATAGGAACCTCGGGGACACCATTTTCACACAAAGGGTGGTGGGTGTGTGAAATGAGCTGCTAGAGGTGATTGAAGCAAGTAATATCACAACATTTAAAAGATATTTGGACAGGTACACAGATAGGAAATGTTTAGTAGAATATGGTCCATGCAAGCAGGTGGGACAAGTGTAGATAGGGATATTGGTCAGAGTGGGCAAGATGAGCCGAAGGGCCTGTTTGTGTGTTGCTTAACTCTATGACTAACAGTTTAAAAAATATTCAGTATGAATGTTGAACATATACATCAAATGTGAATGTAGCACCTTACCTAGGACATTTCTGTGGTTGTGTATATGTGAAGGAAAATAAGCACAGAACCTATTACTTAAATATAAGAATTAAACTATGTGTGTACCTTGAAATCTAATCATCCTTCATCTAACCTTGATGTACATAAAAACACCATTTTGTTTTGACCTCCCACGTCTCAGGAAATTGCTTAGTATGTGCAGAACTGTTACCTTTGTTTATCACCATTATATATATTCCTTTCTAAAGGTATGTCCTTATATTCTGAGACTATGGCCTCTGGTCCTAGACTCTCCCACTAGTGCAAACAACCTCTCTACATTCACTCTACCCAGGCCTTTCACTAAATGAAATGTTTAACATTTCATGTTTATGGCAACTATGCAAATTGGCTGTATCATTCCCTCCGGTACAACAGTAGCTTCACTGCATAGGTATGTTATTGTACACTGTTTGGGGGCATCAACTAGTTATGAAATATAAATGAATGAACAAATTTAAGAATAAGTGGAATGTACAACTGGATGCACTTTCAAGAGTTGCATATCTCCAGACCTTTATTTACAGCATCTTTGCTCAGAGCATCACAGTCAATTATCTGTAAACAAAATATTCTAGATTAGTTTCTGAAGAAGGGTTTTGGCCCGAAACGTTACCTATTTCCTTCGCTCCATAGATGCTGCCTCACCCGCTGAGTTTCTCCAGCATTTTTGTCTATCTTCAATATTCCAGTATCTGCAGTTCCTTCTTAAACATTCTAGATTAGTTTGTTTGTTGTGAAGTGTACCAAGGTACAATGAAAAGCTTTTTGGTGCTTGCTATCCAGTTAGCAGAAAGACTATACATGATTACAATTGAGCCGGCCAATACAGGATAAATTGCTATCTCCTATACTAGTCTAACCAAAAGGCAAATTAATCCACAATATAGAATGTAAACCATTTAAGTGAATGTCAATGGTGTTTGAACATGATGAAGGTTAACTGTCAGAAAGGACAAACTTGCAGTTTGAGAAGCAGCTATAAACAGATGGTAATATATTAGAAGGAAAGCAATACAGGAAATGATCCTGACCCCATCATATTTTATTGTATTTTTCCCCAACCCCATTGTTTGCTTTGTTCAGCGTACATCTGTTTTTGATCTTATCTTTAGTTTATAGTACTGTATTTGTGTTTCATTTCTCTTAATCTCTTAATCTTATTTTATATTGATGAAATTAGTGGCTCATCTATTTTGTCTTCTGTTCTTAACTATTTGTTAGCCCAACCACGCCGTACATAGTATTGTCATCTCCCAACTTCAGTTTCTCCAACCAATGGTTATTATTGTGTGTATAATATGACTTCATGTTTAATTTTCTAACCCCAATGAAGTATGCCGACATTCGGTATTTATTGATACATTTGTACCTGCCACATTAATTTGGTATCTGCACTTTTCCTGCAGGTTGCACAGAAGTGATTAAGTGGGATTATAATACAACACCTACAGGTAAACTTTTAAGCTCATCACGATACAGAAAGAGGCCATTTAACTGAATGAATTAATGCCTTATTGTCACATGGGCCAAGTCACAGTGAAATTCTTTGCTTGCTTACCTTCCCAAGGTATGCAATAGTCGCCCATGAAGGGTGCTTATAAAGTTAAAAATACCTCCCCCCCCCCCCCCCCTGCGGTAGTTCCCCCTTTGTTCTTCCACCTACCCCCCTCCTTCACAGCAATTCCCCCCCCCCATGATGCCAGGTCCCCATTGTCCATTGGTTTACCCCCCGCCCCCGTAACAACGGCCCCCCCGCGCCGGCGGCCATTGTTTTACCCGCCCCTAATATTAGATATCCACCTTCGTTCCTTCCCTCGGTAGCGACGTCCTTACTTCACGTGTCCATCTAATCCGTCGGTCGGTGCACCGACCTCGCCAGTCCTATCCTCAGGCCTCCGTCGTGCATGCCAGTTCCCAAGAGAGCAATCCCATTAGATCCATTCCCTATCTTGTTATTTCCTTATGCCCTCAAACGATGCTCATCAATTTCCTTTGATTATTTTTGCCAATAAGTTACTCTAATCGGTCATTTATAGTAGCCACTCACCTGCCTGAATATGTAGGTTGTCAAAGTGAAACAATTGAAGTTCTTTCTATATAAATTAAAATCTAATTTGTGAAGGACTATTCCCCATTCTATGTTCCAACTTGTACAGAAAATATAGATTACAGTTAAGAGCACATTACAGTATGTTTATTTCTTGGGTCATTTTAATGCTTCCAGGGATTAGAGAACATTTGAAAATCAGGTGAATCTGATCACAAAAAGAGAGCTTCCTTCACAGGTGCCAACACAACAACATCTCAAGTGCCAAAGTGTTAAATTGTCATATGTACCGACAATGGAACAAGGAAATTCTTACTTGCAACGGCATAACAGACCTGTAAATACAATACACGTAGATAATATATACAGTAAACCTTCATTATTACAGACCACTTTATAAACCTGGCGTGTACAGTCGGTAATATATACAATTTTAAGTTAAAAATTATTCTAATGTTCCAGTGTTTAGTTGAATATCTAACCTAGCCTGGGACCTTGGAGTAATACATGAAGACTGTGACATTGGTCGAAGCGCTATTTTTTCTCGGATAGATATTAGATATCCCATATGTCTTTCTGATGAATAATTAGGAGGTTTTATGCGCCTGGACAAAATGTTTACATAACTCAAAAAGCATATTATTTGGTTATTTATCAAATTTTATCATGGGAATTTACATGCTCTCATACCAGCAGTGGTCACGACGCCCACACATCAATGGTCTAAAGAGTACAATTATTATATTCATTCTAAATGACATTAATGTTGGCCTAGACACAGAAACATGGAAACACAGAATTATTTGACATTGTCACAGGGGTAAGACAAGGTTGCCTTCTATCCCCCTTACTGTTTATTGTCACGATCGACTATGTCATGCGGAAGACAATGAACAAACCTGACTTTGGAATATTATGGAGAACAGGAAGACGCCTCACAGACCTAGATTTTGCCAATGACATTGCACTACTAGCAGAATCCAGACACACCCTTCAAGAGATGACAACCGCTCTGGAGAAGAATGCATCAAAGGTTTGATTAAAGATCAGCTGCCAGAAGACTAAGACCATGCAGACTGGAGACCAGCAGTCAATAGACCAACTGATTATCAATGGGGAACATGTGGAAAATGCCACAAGATTTGCCTATCTTGCAGCATGTTCATAGTGGCTGGAGATGTAGAGGTCAGCATCAACTCCCGAATTGATAAAGTTGCATCAGAAGAATGCAGCCAATATGATCTAGTGGCAGGATATCCAAGATGCTAAAAGTCATGCTCTACCAGTCTGTAGTCCTTCCTACAGGAGGTCTACTGGGAAACTGCAACAAAGCCTCCAAGCCAGGACAGAGAGGTACGCAGGATGAAATTTGCAGGACATGTACTCAGAATGTCACCAGAACGTGCACCTAAGATAATAATGACATGGCAACCTGATGGAAGAAGGAAAAGAGGCCGACCAAAACTCACATGAAGGCGAATATTCCAGAAGGATTTGGAAGTCCGGGACGCTAACCTATCGAGGGTGGAAGACGTTGCACATGCCCGAACAGAATGGCGAAAGTTTGCTGCCCACTGCATTCAACAGTGTGGGCAGAACTAAGTCTAAGTAAGACAGGGTTGACAGTCAGAACCAATTTTGCCAGGGTGGAAATATCAAAGACTAGATGGCATACATATAAGGTAAGAATGGCAAATTTTAAAGGAGATGTGCGGGGCAAGTTTTTTTACAGTGGATGATGGGTGCCTGGAACAAACTTCCAGGGATGCTGGTGGAGACAGGTAGGATAAGGGCGTTCAAGACACTTTTAGATAGGCACATGGATATTAAGGGAATGGTGGAATATGGATCGTGTGCAGGCAGATGAGATTAGTTTTTCTTGGCATCAAGTTTGGCATGGCCACTGTGGGCCGAAGGGCCTGTTCCACTGCAGTACTGTTCTATTGTCTAGGATGCACTAAATGATTCCAATTTATAATGTCCAGTGTGCCGTAATGCTGTGATGCTTTTCTTTTCCCAGGCTCGCCTAGGAAGATCCTTCTTCTGTACTCAGTGGATCACAGCCAGTTTGAAAACCTGGTTAGTACTTTCGCAACTCTGCTGGCCGATC
Source organism: Amblyraja radiata (assembly GCF_010909765.2). Taxonomy (NCBI): domain Eukaryota; kingdom Metazoa; phylum Chordata; class Chondrichthyes; order Rajiformes; family Rajidae; genus Amblyraja; species Amblyraja radiata. Next base: position 36,391,015 of record NC_045973.1, on the reverse strand, counting down.
TAAACATCAAAGTAATTGTGGATCTCTGGAAACGTAAAGAAATCGGCATCCAAGGCACCCTGCCATGGTTTCATTCCCAAAAAGCTGAAATTGTAGAAGAAGGTGGAAAAATCATCATCCTTTTTTCCAAGGGGGCCAGTATAAAATGTAACGCATGGCTAAATTCCAGTGGAGATTCTGAAACACTATCTGATCCCTATGATGGATTCATGGCCGCCTTGAACTGTGCCCTTCCTGATGTCACAAAGGGGAATGTTTCTGGAAACTACATAGTAGCATACTTTGAAGATCTGTTGAACAAGGCGTACATACCAGAAATATTTAGGAAAGTGCCCATCTACAGTTTGCCATCGCAAGTTCCCGAGTTCCTCCAAGAGATTGGGTTACCAGCCAAATGCGTTTCTGACCAGAAAAAACATGGCTGCCCATCAAACATCAGCAAACGCCTCAGAAATGGCATCAAGCAGTGCCAGATATGGGAAGAAAGTCAGTCAACTGGATTCCGTGAACTTAAGAAGTTCGAGAACATATCCAAAGAGCAACATGAAAGAGTTGCATTGATACGTTTACCGGTGACGAAAATTAAAAATCTTTCAATAGTTTGATGATCCCTTCATGATTAATCTTTGACACGCTGTCCTATCTATCACTGTCACTTAGAGCTTTGGTTAAAATCTAGGTCATGGCCAGGATTGAAAGATTGTGACAAAGGGAAATAGTTGTAGCAGATATCATATCAGAACAAGAACCTCACGTTTATTCTGTTGATGGCACTCCAGTGACTTTGAAATGGATTACCTTTCTTTTGGTAAGGTTATGCAGCGGGTATGTTTTAAACATGTTCTTGATAAACACTCTGGAGCAACAATCGATTTAAAAAGTCATAATCAAAAACTTAAAATGGACACAAATGCTGGAGTAATTCAACGGGTCAGGCAGCATCTCTGAAGAAAATGGATAGGTGATGTTTCGGGTTGGGAACCTTCTTCACACTTAATCAAAAACCTGACTGCGATGCAATATTAAAAATGTTTTGACACTTTAATGAAGGGACTAAAAAAACTGAAAGTATTGATATTCTTGATAAATGAAGATTTATTGTTTGTCTGTCTACTAGGTTTTTGAAATTAAGTAATCTGTAAATACACTAATGAAAAACTGCTCTCAAAATCTCAGGGTGTTCAATCCAGCATTACTGAAAAAGACCTCAGGAAAACTTTACTTGCAGCCAAAATTCTTCTAATATCTTTTGCAGGAGAATCGGTACCAAACCCTAGTACCTGGTTGTTTTGTGACCAGCGTCTTTTATGTGTATATATCAGTGTAAATATATAAAAATATTTTGTATGCAGTATAATTATTTTGTTAGCTCTTAGATGTCATTACAAACCAGTCACAGGGACAGGAGATGTTGGAAATGGGCAAATCATATTTGGCTTCAGTTTATCTTTCTTTTGGCTGATAATGATCCACTTTTTCCAGAAAACCAACTATTGTTCGAGATTTATGGAACCCAATTAAGCTAAAATGTGCTTTGTTCACATTTGTTCAACATTTTTTGTTCAAGGATATTCCACTGATTTTCCTGAACTGCTATTGTCTCCTCCACCCCTCTCCTGACTTCCTGCAGCCTTCCACTTGACCATTGAGAACTGTTGTGCGACATCAGAAGAACATGAAAAAGGATGGTTAAAAACAGTAAGTGCTGGAGGAACTCAGCGAATCAGGCAGCAACTGCGGAGGGAATGGTCAGGTGGCATTTTGGGTCGGGACCCTTTCTTCAGATTGTTAGGAGTTGCGGGGGAGAAAGTTGGAAAAGAGGTTGTGGCGAGACAAAACTTGGCAAAGAATGGGTGAGGGGAATGTGATCGGTAAACAGTAAGTGGCAAAGCTTAGAAGTGAAAAGGAGACAAAAGAATATCAGATAGGGGGCAGAGAAGGAGCAAAATGTAACGTCGGAAGAAGGAATTTGGGTGCAACAGGATATGAATGTACATAGAAGGGTAAATGAGCAGCGTGACTGCCAGGGTGACGGCTTCGGCAAAGAAATGGAAGAGCACCAGAGTGGGGAAGAAAGGCACGGTGAAGAAAGAGTGGATATTACTTGAAGTTAGAGAATGCAATGTTCATACTGTTGGTTTGTAACCCACCCAAGTGGAATATGAGGTGCTGTTCCTCCAGTTTGCACTTGGCCACACTCTGGTAATGGAGGAGGCCAAAGGCAAAGGTCAGTATGGGAATGGGAGTTAAAATGGTTATCAACAAAAGGTGCAGATGCAGCACCATGGGGGCAGCACGGTGGTGTAGCGGTAGAGTTGCTGCCTTACAACGTCAGAGACCCGGGTTTGATCCTGATTATGGTGCTGTATGGAGTTTGTACATTCTCCCCATGACCTGCATGGGTTTTCTCCGGGAGCGCTGGTTTCCTCCCACACTCCAAAGACATACAGGTTTGTAAGCTACTTGGCTTGGTAAAATTGTAAATTGTCCTTAGTGTGTGTAGGATAGAGTTAGTGTGCAGGTATCGTTGGTCGGTGTAGGCTCAGTGGGCAAAGGTGTCTGTTCCGTGCTATATCTCTTAACTGAACTAAACAAGGGATTGGCGGTCAGAGCACAAGTAATGATGGTAGATTTTTTTTGGCAGTGATATACTTTTGTGCCGTAGAAAACGATTGTAATTCAATCTCAGCTATAAAGTCTTGCAATACATTCTCAATGGTGCTCAGGAGCACAGGGTTGAGTTCAAAGACTGTTCGGAAATATAAAGCTGGACTGAAGCAGCAAATGCTGAGAATTGCAAAAAATCCCTTTTATCAGGTATTTACTGGAACAAGTTTCACCCTATTCCATTTACTAGTAATGTTATATTATTCTGTATATCTGTTTATTTCTCTCATTCCTTTGTACACAAGAGTGTTCTATATTTATATACTAAAAATCTTAAAGTGCCAAATAAGCAGTTTCTCCAGCTTACACTGAGAGAATCTTTCACTAATTGCGGGTAATCTAAATTCTAGAGTACAATAATTACTATAACTTGCATTTATGTAGCACTTTAACTTGGTAAAATGAACTACAATAACATTAAAATGATGACTTGGACAGACAGATTTGTAAGTGCACAAAGCTATCAATTGTTCAGTCTCAGGTGTTTTTCATGAACTCATTTGTTTGCATTGCAAATACAAAAAAAATGTCAATTGTGTTTCTTGGATAATGTGAAATAAAATGTTTGGATTATTATACCTCTATTGGTTGTGAGAAAGTGACAATCCTTCCTGCTTGCAATTGCAGGATGAGTGCACTGCTAATTGCTAGTCAGTAGCACATCAAACCTCTGCAGCGTCTCCATATAATTTTCACATCTATACATTTCACAGGACGGTTAAATAAAACTTGGCTGAATGTTTCAATTGGAGGCGTTTGAGTGGTTCAAGAACAGATGGATCTGGGAGATCAAATTCACAAGGAATTAAAGCTGCACCCCTTTAAAGAAAAATAGATAGATGCCAGATTAGCATCTGAGAGTCAACATGAAATGATAAATTCATCCAATGTGCGCATTCTTGAGTTTCATATGACAGGATCGATATTAAGCAGATGCAATGGGCACGATATCGCCTTGTAATTCTGTAGGATGGGAGATCCCCTTGAGATAGCAGGAGGATCGATGCCCCACAATTTTAAAGACAGTGTGAGAAACATAAAGCCCATATGTTAACAGGGAGTGCAGTAGATGGCAGTAGAGTGCAGTTTCAAGGGAGCTTAAAGCCCTGTGAACTTTTAAAAGATGGGGGTCCCAGGAGTACAATGGAATGGAAGAGACAGAAGCCATGTGCGTTTAAAGGCACCTGGAAAGACACACACCTTTAAACTAAATAGAATGTGAGAAAAAAGGAGTCCCTAAGGCTTAAAGGAATGCATAAGATATATAGACCCTGCGAGTTTAAAGGAAGCATGGTAGTCGGGCTCCATAAGTTTAAAGGCAGCTTGGGATCTACTGGATCTCATGTATTTAAAGGCAGCCTGGATAATACAGGACAATTAGTTTAACTGATGTGCTGGGGAGGGGAGTTTAATGTTAATGTGGAAAATACAGGCTTCAGGAGTTTAAAGCAGCATGGGATACATAAGCTCCGTATTTAGGATCTGTGACCATGCTATGTTATGATGATGACACAATTTAGTAGAGCTGCTGTCTTACAGTGCCAGATACCCGGGGTCAGTCCTAACCATGCATGCTGTTTGTGTGGAGTTTGTACATTCTTCCCTTGACCGTGTGGGTTTCTTCTGGGCACTCTGGTTTCCTCCTACTTCCCAAAGAAATGTAGATTCATTGACTGCTGTAAATTGCCCCCAAATGTGTAGGAGAGTGGTGGAATTGATAGAAATGTATGATTAGTATCGGTTTAGTGTAAATGGGCGGTTGATGTTCTTTGTGAACCTGATGGGCCAAATGGCCTGCTTCCATGCTGTATCTCTCTGACCTCATGGTGTCTGTGTGATGTTCCCAGATGCACACAATTATTTTATTTCCAATAGCTGGGAAACTGGATGCTGTGATTCAGAATGCACGGGCAGTGCATTGGTAGACCACATCATCAGGAAACACTTTTCCTTCTTTCTCCCACCCCTCATCAGTCTGAAGAAGGGTTTCGGCCCGAAACGTCGCCTATTTCCTTCGCTCCATAGATGCTGCTGCACCCGCTGAGTTACCCCAGCAATTTTGTGTACCATCAGGAAACACTGCATGGGTGGCTGATGATTCTTGTGTGTGTAGATGTAGTGCATTTAATTTACAAAAGGCCATAAGACATAGGAGTGGAATTAGGCCATTCAGACCATCAAGTCTGCTCCACCATTTTCCCCTATCAACCCCATTCTCCTGACATCTCCCCATAACCTTTGATGTCCTTACTAATCAAGAACCTTTCAATCCCTGCTTTAAAAAAAACCCCATTAACTTGGCTTCCACAGTGAATGCCACACATTCACCACTCTCTGGCTAAAGAAACTCCTCTTCGTCTCCTACTTAGTCTCTTTACCTTAGACTTTAGAGATACAGTATGGAAACAGGCCCCTCAACCCACCAATGTCCGCGCCGACCAGCGATCACCCCGTCCACTAGCACTATCCAGCACACTAGGAACAATTTACAGAAGCCAATTAACCTGCAAACCTGCATGTCTTTTGTGTGGGAGGAAACCGGAGCACCCGGAGAAAACCCACGCGATCGCAGGGAGAACATACAAACTCCATAGAGACCGCTGCTAGTTTTACTTCAAGTTAACATCTTTTATCCTAAACCACTTTTCAGCTTCAACATGGATTGGGCGCGTTCCCTGGGCCAGGCGCGCTCCCGTTACCAGGCGCGTTCACGTCACCAGCGCGCTTGCACGGCACCGGGGCGCGCTCCCGTTACCAGGCACGTTCACTGTACAGAGCGCGTTCACGTCACCAGGGCGCGTTCACGTCACCAGGCGCGCCCCCCGTCCGCCGGGGTGACGTCACCAGGCGAGCGGCGCTGCCGGTTGGTTGTCCTTCTGGGGGCGGGGCCGGGTAGGAGCACGGCGGCCAATCAGACGGCGGGGTCAGGGATCACCAACGCGGGCCTTGCAGACGCTGTTTAATATTTACAAAAAAACACCCGGACGGTTGAGGATTTGTGGTGAACTCGGTGTGGGAGCACGGGCAGCGCCGCCGGCAGTGGGCGAGCGCCATCCCATCCCCATCCCCATCTCCGCCGCACAGACCCGGACCCGGACCCGGCCTCACCGCCTTCCTCCCATCCACCAGGTGAGTGAGAGAGGGAGCGACACAGCTCAGCTATCTCCCCTAACCCTCTCCCCGTGGATCGCCACTCACCCACCCACCCACTGACTCACTCACTCACTCACTGACTGACTGACTCACTCACTCACTCACTCACTCACTCACTCACTGACTCACCCACCCACCCACCCACTCACTCACTCACTCACTCACTCACTCACTCACCCACCCACCCACCCACCCACTCACTCATTCACCCACTCATTCACCCACCCACCCACTCACTCACTCATTCACCCACCCACTCACTCACTCACTCACTCACTCACTCACCCACTCACCCACCCACACCCACGCACGCACGCACGCACGCACGCAGCACGCACCCACCCACGCACGAGGCACCACGCAGGCACCCACGCACCCACCCACGCACACCCAGGCACCCACCACACGCAGCAACCACCCACGCACGCACGCACCAGGCACGCACGCACCCACCCACCCACACCCACCCACGCACTGCAGGCAGCACCCACCCACCACCAATCAGGCACCATCACGCAAGAGGCACCACAGCACCCACTCACCCACCACGCACGCATTCACCCACGCACGCAACCAGCACCATTCACCCATACACCCACTAATCAGGCACTATCACCACCCACGCACGCAGCACTCAACCCACCACTCACCATCACCCACCCACCCACTCACTCACTCATTCACCCACTCACCCACCCACTCACTCACCCACCCACTCACTCACTCACCCACCCACTCACTCACTCACTCACTCACTCATTCACTCACCCACCCACTCACTCATTCACCCACTCACTCACCCACCCACTCGCCTTCCCTTCCTCCACTCACTCCCTCCACTCACTCGCCTTCCCTCCCGCCACTTATTCACCCACCCACTCACCTTCCTTCCCTCCTTCACTCACTCTCCTTCCCTCCTTCACTTACTCACCTTCACTCACTTTCCCTCCCTTCCCCACTCTCGTTCCCCCCCCTCCTTCACTCATGCACTCACCTTCCCTCCCTTCCTCACCTTCCCTCACTCACCTTCCGACTGGTTGATGACAACAGCCACCCTTTTAACCTGTTGAACTATGTTTAGCAGCGAGATGGGTTGCATTTGGCAAGTTTTGAAAGTACTGGCCAGGTGTGATTCATGCATAGCAACTGGGTGGGTGAGGGGGATAACTTCACAGAGTTGCAAAGAACTTTTGAGTTTTCCTACAAACCACAAGCTTGTTTTCTGCATTGTTTACTAGTTATAAAGTAGGCAGGGGTATTCTTTAATATTTCATGCTTATGCTCAGTTTTAAGAACATTAATATAGAACAGCACAGCCCATTCAGCCCACAATGCCTGTGCAGAACATGGTTGAATTGGTTGGTATTGGTGGAAATGTGTCAGCCTCGATAACAATCAGCATGGGAGCACCTCAAGGCTGCGTGCTCAGCCCCCTGTTGTACTCACTCTATACTCATGACTGCGTAGCCGGTCACAGTGCGAACTCCATCATCAAGTTTGCTGACGACACCACTATTGTGGGACGTATCACTGATGGGGATGAGTCAGAGTATAGAAGAGAGATCAAGCAACTGTCCATATGGTGCCAGCACAATAACCTGGCCCTCAACACCAGCAAAACCAAGGAACTGATTGTGGAATTTGGAAGGAGTAGGATGGGGACCCACAGTCCCGTTTATATCAATGGGTTGATGGTTGAAAGGGTCAAGAGCTTCAAATTCCTGGGCGTGCACATCTCTGAAGATCTTTCCTGGTCCGAGAACACTAATGCAATTATCAAGAAAGCACATCAGCGCCTCTACTTCCTGAGAAGATTACGGAGAGTCGGTTTGTCCAGGAGGACTCTCTCTAACTTCTACAGGTGCACAGTAGAGAGCATGCTGACCGGTTGCATCGTGGCTTGGTTCGCAAACTTGAGCGCCCTGGAGAGGAAAAGACTACAAAAAGTAGTAAACACTGCCCAGTCCATCAGCTCTGACTTTCCTTCCATCGAGGGGATTTATCACATTCGCTGCCTCAAAAAGGCTGGCAGTATCATCAAAGACCCACACCATCCTGGCCACACACTCATCTCCCTTCTACCTTCTGGTAGAAGGTACAGGAGCCTGAAGACTGCAACAACCAGGTTCAGGAATAGCTACTTCCCCACAGCCATCAGGCTATTATACCTGGCTCGGACAAAACTCTGATCATTAATAACCCATTATCTGTTATTTGCACTTTATCAGTTTATTTATTCATGTGTGTATATATTTATATAATGGTATATGGACACACTGATCTGTTTTGTAGTAAATGCCTACTATGTTCTGTGTGCTGAAGCAAAGCAAGAATTTCATTGTCCTATCAGGTCTAGCAATTATAGACCTGTTAGTTTGACGTCAGTGGTGGGCAAATTAATGGAAAGAATACTTAGAGATAATATATATAAGCATCTGGATAAACAGGGTCTGATTAGGAACAGTCAACATGGATTTGTGCCTGGAAGGTCATGTTTAACTAATCTTCTTGAATTTTTTGAAGATGTTACTCGGGAAATTGATGAGGGTAAAGCAGTGGATGTTGTGTATATGGACTTCAGTAAGGCCTTCGACAAGGTTCCTCATGGAAGGTTGGTTAAGAAGGTTCAATGGTTGGGTATTAATGGTGGAGTAGCAAGATGGATTCAACAGTGGCTGAATGGGAGATGCCAGAGAGTAATGGTGGATGGTTGTTTGTCAGGTTGGAGGCCAGTGACGAGTGGGGTGCCACAGGGATCTGTGTTGGGTCCACTGTTGTTTGTCATGTACATCAATGATCTGGACGATGGTGTGGTAAATTGGATTAGTAAGTATGCAGATGATACTAAGATAGGTGGGGTTGCGGGTAATGAAGTAGAGTTTCAAAGTCTACAGTGAGATTTATGCCAGTTGGAAGAGTGGGCTGAAAGATGGCAGATGGAGTTTAATGCTGATAAGTGTGAGGTGCTACATCTTGGCAGGACAAATCAAAATAGGACGTACATGGTAAATGGTAGGGAATTGAAGAATGTAGGTGAACAGAGGGATCTGGGAATAACTGTGCACAGTTCCATGAAAGTGGAATCTCATGTAGATAGGGTGGTAAAGAAAGCTTTTGGTGTGCTGGCCTTTATAAATCAGAGCATTGAGTATAGAAGTTGGGATGTAATGTTAAAATTGTACAAGGCATTGGTGAGGCCAATTCTGGAGTATGGTGTACAATTTTGGTCGCCTAATTATAGGAAGGATGTCAACAAAATAGAGAGAGTACAGAGGAGATTTACTAGAATGTTGCCTGGGTTTCAGCAACTAAGTTACAGAGAAAGGTTGAACAAGTTAGGGCTTTATTCTTTGGAGCGCAGAAGGTTAAGGGGGGACTTGATAGAGGTTTTTAAAATGATGAGAGGGATAGACAGAGTTGACGTGGAAAAGCTTTTCCCACTGAGAGTAGGGAAGATTCAAACAAGGGGACATGACTTGAGAATTAAGGGACTGAAGTTTAGGGGTAACATGAGGGGGAACTTCTTTACTCAGAGAGTGGTAGCTGTGTGGAATGAGCTTCCAGTGAAGGTGGTGGAGGCAGGTTCGTTTTTATCATTTAAAAATAAATTGGATAGTTATATGGATGGGAAAGGAATGGAGGGTTATGGTCTGAGCGCAGGTATATGGGACTAGGGGAGATTATGTGTTCGGCACGGACTAGAGGGGTCGAGATGGCCTGTTTCCGTGCTGTAATTGTTATATGGTTATATGGTTATCAGGAACACATGACAATAAACTCACTTGAACTTGAAACCAGCTCTTATCTGCCTGAGCATGAACCATATCTCTTGATTCCCTGCATTTACATGTGCCTATTCAAAAATTCACTTAAATGCCATTATTGTGTCTGCCTCCATCACAAACTCAGGCAGTGCATTGCAGGCACTCATCACCCTCTGTAAAACAAAATCCTAGAGTAACTCAAGAAGGGGCTTGACCCGAAACGTCACCATTCCTTCTCTCAGAGGTGCTGCCTGTCCCCCTGAGTTACTCCAGCATTTTGTGTCTATCTTTGGTGTAAGCCAGCATCGGCAGTTCCTTCCTGCACATTTTGTCTGCTCCACTGCACAATCTCCTCAAGGCATGCTTTCTTTGAAGAAGTTCTCCTTTCGCCAACGAGAATTCTGCAGCACCTTCTCCCGTTGCTCCCCCTCTGTGATTCCTCCTGCTCTCCAGTCTGAACTTCGTCCCCTTTCATCTCTCATTTACACACCTTACCCTTCCATATCTCTGTCTCCCTCTCCCCTGACTCTCAGTCTGAAGAAGAGTCTCGACCCAAAACGTCACCCATTCCTTCTCCCCAGAGATGCTGCCTGTCCTGCTGGCTTACTCCAGCATTTTGTGTCTATCTTCGGTGTAAACCAGCATCTGCAGTTCCTTCCTACACATGTCACGACCCGTGATGGACCAGGCAGTGTCTATCACTTTCATTCTTGAGTGTTCAAATTGAGTGGTCAAGTATCCAATCAGGCAGTGATACAACTTATCAGTGTACTTTCCATTGTACACCTGTAGAAGTGCCTTGAAATGCAAATTCTAGCACTTTGTAATTCAAATTGCAATGCAAATTGAAGCAACAATGTGGTGATGCTGGTAGTCGAAGCTGCCAGTCAAACTGGTTGCTATTTATTCCCCAGATGGTGTTGAGATTTGAAGGGGTTTTGTTTTGGAACTGTAAGTATCTAGGTAAATATTCAGTATGCTCTTGCACTCCTGACTTTTGTGTTGCAGATGATGAAAATGCTTTAGGAAGCCCAGAGGTAAGTTGCTCTTGGATGTGCATATGTGATTCCATACCAGATCAGCATATGTGTGATGGGACATTTACTTATAAATACTAGAACAATTTAAAGTTAATCTAAACCAAGTGGGACCCGTTGGGTCCCTGTCACATGGGAGGCCTGATCCCCCAATGCAACCCGTTCCCCAAGGCAATATTCCACCACTCACCCATAGGCCCCACGGGAGGCCTGGGCTCCCAACGCAACCCTTCCCCAAGGCAATATTCCATCACACACCCATTTCTCCAACACAACCCGTTCCCCCAACACAATATTCCACCACTCACCCATAGCCCACAACAGCGCAGGGGCTGCTCATTTCGCCTTATTCAGCCTCCCTCATTTTTAAACTTAAAAAAAATGCAATTGCACTTGTTAGGGCTAGCAGGACTTGGTGTACTTGGATAGCCAAAATGTTGCAAACAGGGCTACAATCAGGGAATAAGTGAAAGACAGTCATATTTATTTCAATGTTTTGTCAGATATTTGAACATTTTCATTAATAACTCGAGAAATATAGATTGAATTTTTCAGATAAGGCAATTTTGGACTCCACGGAAAAAATATCTACCGGAATACGTAAAAATGTTACCATTAGCGCGCCGTTTTTTTGCGAAGTTGTCAAGAGAGGGAGGGGGGGCAGAGAAGGAGGGGGGTACAGTTTGAGGGGTGGGGGGCAGCGTCATCACAGGGGAGGGCTGGTTCCCGAACGCAATACTCCCTCGCTGGCGGCTGCTGGCTGCCCCGAACAACCCGTCCCCTACCCGTAGCCCCCACGGGAGGCAGGCTGCAGGCAGGGCCCGAGTATGGGGGTGACATCACTTGCAGCGTGAGCCAGAAATAAAACATGAATCAGATAAGGCGATTTTGGACTCCAGGGGGAAAATGTCTAGCGGAATATTTAAATTTTTTACCGTTAGCGCGTCGTTTTTTCGAGAAGATATGATTATACACACAAACACACTCACGAACAAACACACACACACATCCAAGATCAGAGTTTTAATAGGTATATGTTGATATGGATGTTTATTTCTTTTTTCAGATATAGTACTCTTAACTTCATTATCGGGTCCATCTGCAGTAGATACGTGTTAGAATATTGCTCTCAAAATAAATACGTCAGATCTTCTATAGGCTATTTCAAGGAACTGTTACATTTAGTTTTATTGCACATTAGTAGAATGTTTTATTTGTGTGCATCATCCAATAGTAAAAATGCTGGAGAAACTCAGCGGGTGAGTCAGCATCTATGGAGGAAAGGAATTGGTGACATTTCAGGTCAAGACCCCTCTTGGGTCCATTAGTGAAACTTCAGTTTTGATGGAATGCCATACAGTTCCATTACTGAATGATAAATTGGTGATCAGCAAATGTAAATAACTTGTACAAATGTTGGGACTAGACTAATGCAAGAATAGTGAAAGATGAAGAATGACTATTTGGCAAAAAACAAACTTTCAGTAGTTCTATTTTTCCATTGTCCCCAGTAGTAATGAGCAGGATTCAGCTTGTTACATTATGATTTAGTATTTTTTTTCTTTTTTTTAAATATACAGTTCTGTTCTCCAGGAAAGGGGGATACTTTCCTATTCATAATGAAGATCTCTTGGCTCCTGAGTCACAGGCTGTTCATCTCCCCAGTCCATTGGTTCCTCCTCTGCTCCGTCATTACGCTGCTACTTCCGGCACCTGCTGCAACAGAACAGGATTCCTGCCAGATTTGCCAGCAGATTGCTGAAAACTTCAGAAAGGTAAGGAGAAACTTAACAGTTGCTTGGCCACAAGAGAAAATAACAACATTTTTAGGTACACAAAAATGCTGGAGAAACTCAGCGGGTGCAGCAGCATCTAAGGAGCGAAGGAAATAGGCAACGTTTCGGGCCAAAACCCTTCTTAAGACTGGTGGGGGGAGGCGGGGAGAAGAAAGGAAAAAGGAGGAGGAGGAGTCCGAGGGCTGAGGGAGAGGTAGGAAGGGGAGGGGACAGCAAGGGTTAACAGAATTGTGAGAATTCAATGTTCACGCCACCAGGATGCAGACTCCCCAAGCGGAATATGAGGTGTTGTTCCTCCAATTTCCGGTGTTGCTCACTCTGGCAGTGGAGGAGGCCCAGGACAGAGAGGTCGGATACGGAATGGGAGGGGGAGTTGAAGTGCTGAACCACTTCTTAACAACGTTTTTATATCGCACTATTTAAAAATACCAAAAATATCCCAAGGTACTCAATGGGATGGTATCAAACAAAACTGTGACACTGAGCTATTTAATGAGCGATGACTGAAGGTCTGATCAAAAAGATGGATCTCAAAAAGTGCCAATGGGAAGAAAGTGAGAAGCTGAGCAGCTGTGAAAAGAAAGTGCTGCATGTGGCCATGGCTCCTAATGTTGGAGTAGTTATTTGAAGATCTTGGAGAGAACAGACTCAAAATTGGGAGATTACAGAGGGAGAAGTGAGTGAGACGATGGACAGGTTTAACAAAGATGAGAATTTTAAAAATAGTGTTTACGGTTTTGTCATTGAAGATCTAGCTTCTGGCTGATGTAGTTTTGGCACAGTCAGCTCGTTGAAGTGTCCATCGTTCCCACGTCTTTTTTTCTGTAAGTTACTCATCCTATGATTTTGAAGCATTTATGGACTCAAAATGTCAAGAGACCATGGAGCAGGTATTAAGTCACTTGTAAGTGCTTTTCTTCACTTTAAAATGGTGACAATTTAAATTAATCCACTCTTTAATACTTAAAGATAGAAATACTTTTTTCTCTGGTATTTCAGAATATTTTCTCTTTCTCCTTATGTTGCTGTAGCAAAAAGAAATCTTAAATGTCAGATACCTTGTATTAGCGATAATTATAGCTATTTCCAATAATAATCGTTCGCATGAGAATTTGATTTTGGGTTGTTTCTATTAAACAAAACCTGATTGCAGTTTATATTAATAGTAATAGAGCACTTTATTAATTGATGAAATGAAAGTGAAGGAACCACATTTTTAGTTTTAACCTAACTCCACCTGTGTTTGGGTTAGCTATTTTACAAGATATTTGTCGTTCTTTCTTCAACACCATATTCAGTGGCTAGAATTGTAACGTCATCATAATTAACAGCCAGAAATTTAGCCCCAAATGTTGCCAGGACCTGAGCTATAGGGAGAGGTTCGGCAAGTTAGGATTTAATTTGTTAGAATGCAGGAGGCTGAGGGGTTATCATATAGAGGTATATAAGATCATGATGGTAATTGATAGGTTGAATGCTCAGTCTTTTATCGAGGACGGGGGAATCAAGAGCCAGAGGACATGGGTTTAAGGTGAGAAGGTAAAGATTTAATAGGAACCTGAAGTATAATTTTTTCAGTCGGTGGTGGGTACATGGAACAAGCTGCCGGATTAAGTAGTTGAGGCAATACTACAACAGTACTTAAAAGACAGTTGAACAGGTACGTGGATAGGAAAGGTTTAGAGGTGTATGGGTCAATGCAAGTAAATGGGACTAGCATAGATGGGGACATCAAGGTCGGTGTGGGCAGGTTAGGCAGAAGGTCCTGTTTCTGTGCTGTACGATTTTATGTATCGTCTGAGAAGAAGTTGAAATTCCTTAAAGATCTTGCAGCAATCAGGTGTAGAGCCTTTAATGTATGGGGTGTACGTGAAAAGAAGTTGGCATTTGTGCTAACGATTTATCTTCCATGCAGTATTTGAATTTTGTTTTCTTTCCCTTCAGCTGTGGTTTTCTGTTCACCAATATTGACTGGGCTCTCATCCATGTTCCATTTCCTGTGCTTCTGAACTCGATTTCTCTCTCCGCCTCACTTTCCGTCTTGCCAGTCACCATGCCCAATGGATCGTTCTACATCACTTTTGATAGTTCCAACACAATGCCATCACCAGGCATAATCTCCCCTTTCAATATCCCAAAGAGAGCATCCCCTCCAATGCCCTCTGGCTCTCTGCTCATATTCTTTGTCTTGCATCTCATATTTCCATAATTCAGTATTTTAGTTTTCTCCCTGCCTCAGGGTATTTCCTGTTTCGTTGGTTGTCACCAACTATTGACGGTGATAACTTCTTTGTTATTTACTAATCTTTACCCAGTCTTTAAGGTGGAATTACTGCAAAATGACAATTAATCTCTCCTGCTCATCATGTTATCACCAGCTTTTCCTCTTAAATATAGTTCTGCTATATAATAGTAACGTTCCTAAGGACCTTCACAGTATAGAAAATTGTGTTATTAAGGACAATGGGAAATGGAGGATTAGGGGTTAGAGAGATCCAGTTGCACTAACAAAGTTATTTTTTCTTTCAGGATTTAAAAAATAACGGTCTTTTTAACAGCTATGAGTTTATTTTTGTTACAGCAAGCTAAAAGTACTAAAGGCTGTATGTTGTAGTGTCACAAGTATCATTCCACTAGTGTCAATACAAATAATCTCTTGTAATTTCAATAACCACGCATAGTGAAGTTAGCAGCTATGTTCTTAAGAGATAAAGGTGCCTATGTAAACTGAACTTTTAGGCTGTTTTCTTTTGCTTGCTAATTTCCAAAATGAATTTTAAGCGGTTCCCTAGTTATAAATCAAAATTGTGCTGTAACCAATTTTGTCTATAAAGATCTCGACCTGAAAAGTGGCCCTATCCTTCTCTCCAGAGATGCTGCCTGTCCCACTGAGTTACTCCAGCTTTTTGTGTCTATCTTTGTTCTATTTAATGCATATAGAGTTACTAATTCAGTAAGAGTGTTTTATTGTCATGTGTCCCAAATAGAACAATGAAATTCTTACTTGCTGCAGCACAACAGAATATGTAAACATAGTACACTGTAAACAATATGATAAACAAGAGAGAAATATATAAACACACACACACACACGCACGCACACACGCACACATATATATACACACACAAATACTCAAAAAACAAACAATAGTAGTGCAATAATAATAATAATGGTCTATTGAAGTTCAGAGCTTATTTGAGGTTGTGGTGTTTAGCAGCCTGATAACTACAGGGACGAAACTGTTCCTGAACCTGGACGTTACAGTTTTCAGGCTCCTGTACCTTCTTCCCGATGGCAGGGATGAAATAAGTGTGTGGCTAGGATGGTGTGGGTCTCTGATGATGCTAGCTGCTTTTTTTGTGGCAGCGACTCTGATAAATCCATTCGATGGTGGGGAGGTCAGAGCCGATGATGGACTGGGCATTGTTCAGTCACGTTATATCCAATTAGCATTATGGAATCGTGCTTTATAGTGGAACTATCTGTATTCTCCATGCTCTTAACCCCTTTCTCTGCAATACAAAACTTGTTTTATTCTAACTCTAACTAGTTCTTATGAAAGATCATCAATCTGAAACATTAATTCCAATTCTCTTCCCAGAGATGCTGCCTGACCTGTCATCATTCAAGCATTTTCTTTTTAGATTTTAGATTTGCAGCAGTCTCCGTGTTTTGCTTTTGGGTACTTGGTTCTGGTAAAAATAGATGCTTATTTTGGATTCATTGTAAATTTTAAAAAACATTTGTTTATCAGGGAATGGAGAAAACTGCAAACAAGAATTTTGGTGGTGGGAACAGTGACTGGGAGGAGAAAAATTTGGCGAAGTACGAAAACAGGTAAGAGATTTAAGGATCATTTATCCATGTACCGTACATATTGGATGCCTAACAAATTGTGGGTGATCAGTGGTAGGTTGTATTGGTTAATCATCATAGACCTATGTGGCAAATAAATAAATTACGATTGATTATGATTATGAAATGGGCACTTTGGCCATAGTTGCCTACCCACTTTCCAGCGCATGGCCTATATCCCTTGAATTTTATCCTATCCATGTACCTGTTTTAGTGTCTTTTAAATGTTGTAATTGTACCTGCCTCTACCACTTCATCTGGCAGCTCATTCCATGTACCCACCACTCTGTAGGAAATATTCCCCTTCGACCCTTTTAAATCTTTCCCCTCTCACCTTAAACATATATCAAGTCAAGTCAAGTCACATTTATTTATATGGCACATTTAAAAAACAACTCTCGTTGGCCAAAGTGCTTTACATTTGTTATAAGAATAGCACAATAAAACAGACTACATACATATATACATGTAGCCCTCACTCAGAGGACGTCAGGAAAGGCTTGGGAGTATAGATAAGTCTTTAGTCTTGACTTAAAAGAGTCGATGGAGGGGGCATTTCTGATGGGAAGGGGATGCTGTTCCACAGTCTAGGGGCTGCAACCGCAAAGGCGCGGTCGCCCCTGAGCTTATGCCTAGACCGTGGGATATTCAGCAACCCCAAGTCGGCCGATCTGAGGGGCCTGGAGGTGGAGTGGTGGGTGAGAAGACATTTTATGTAGGTGGGGGCAAGCCCATTGAGGGCTTTGTAGACATGGAGGAGTATCTTGAAGTTTATACGGAACCGCACAGGAAGCCAGTGGAGAGAGACCAGGATCGGGGTGATGTGGTCCCTTTTTCGGGTAC
This sequence comes from Amblyraja radiata, assembly GCF_010909765.2. NCBI lineage: Eukaryota > Metazoa > Chordata > Chondrichthyes > Rajiformes > Rajidae > Amblyraja > Amblyraja radiata. The sequence continues at coordinate 36,373,899 of NC_045973.1, read as the reverse complement.
CCGCCAGGAGTCTCGCTGCGGCGTTTTGGACCAGTTGCAGGCGGGACAGGGAAGATTGGCTGATGCCAGTGTAAAGGGAGTTGCAGTAATCTAGGCGGGAGGAGATGAATGTGTGGATGATCTTTTCCAGGCCATCAAACTGGAGGAATTGTTTTATTTTAGCAATCATCCGAAGCTGAAAGAAGCTAGCTTTTACCACGGCATATGCCACTTTTCTTTTTAGATTCCTCCACCCTTGTAACAAGGGCTATTCACCTTGTCCATATTGAGAACATTTCCTGTAGCACTCATCCTGTCTAAGCCTTCAGACATATGATAATCCCAGTCAATATTTGGGAAGTTAAAACCACCACTACTACAAACCAATTATTATTTCAGCTGATTTATCCTCCATGTGATGTTTGAACCAAAATTGAAGTGGTAAACTATGTTTATTGATAGTTCCTTTATCATAATAGAATATGCATCTGTGTTGCCATTACTGGTGGCTATGATATACTTCACATGATGTTAAAATGTCACTCTGTACATGTACACAATATGCTGATTGATCTGCATCATCAACTTTATAGTTGCTGTATGACTGCATATCTTTACTTTTCTACTGTTTATCTTTTTTTTTGCTTAATTTTGTTGCCCTGCCGTGTAGGTGCTTCCAATCTGATGCTGTATCGGTCGCTTTACTGTTACAGTAAACATTGACCAAAGTAAAGGCTGTACATGTTAGGAATCAGACAACACAAAGGAAATAAGAATGAAAATATCCTGGAAATAATAGATCTGGGAAAATGACTGGTAATAAGATTAAAGTAAGGGCAGCACGTGACACAGCGGTAGAGTTGGTGCCTTTCAGCACCAGAGACCTGGGTTCGATCCTGAATATGGGTGCTGTCTGTACGGAGTTTGTACGTTCTCCCCCTGACCTGCGTGGGTTTTCTCCGGGTGCTCCAGTTTCACTCACCCTCCGAAGACGTCCAGATTTGTAGGTTAATTGACTTCGGTAAAAATAGTAAAGTGTCCCTAGTGTGTTTAGGAAAGTGTTAGTGTGCGGGGATTGCTGGTCAGCGTGGACTCAGTGGGATCAAGGGCCTGTTTCCGCCCTGTATCTCTAAACTAAACTTTAAAAAAAAGGTAGAACAACAGTATATGGTCCTACTTAATAAAATAATTTAGATATTTGGGCTGGATTGGCTGATGATAGTCAGTGGGTGTGTTGAGAACTGGTAGCTGTCTTCGCTGTGCAAGGTTCCAGACTTCAACACCTTCACGTTGTGGAAAGCACTAATGATGGGTGCGGAGTTTAACCTTCTGCTCTATTGTTGGCTCACCATTCAATTGAAGGGTTTAGTTTAGTTTATTGTCACCTGTACAGAGGTACAGTGAAAAGCTTTTGTTGCATGCTAACCAGCCAGCGACTGGTCTGTAGCATCCTGATCTGAGGAGCTCATTATACCTTGTATCTGGCCCCTCATTTACAGCAGCCAGGGCTACCAACCATTCTTAAAAAGGGAAGTGCTTTGTTTTACTTGAACTATTACTAATATTTTTTTCCATACCTGCTTCTCAACGTCTGATCATTGGAAACATTTTGTGTGAAAAGGCCTCCTGATGTCATGAGCGTCATAAGGCCACGGGTTGCCCATGGACAGGTTGTAAAACCTGAGGTCTACTTGCCCCTTGCCCCTTGCAGCTTAATCTCCCTTTCAGAACACCCACTCTGGTGTGGCCATGGTGTTGTTGCAGTCAGACAGGTACAGAAGGTTGGAGCAATTGGGAGACTTGACAAGAGATTGACATGATGCCCGGGCAAGACCTGTCACAGTGTTGGGCACTGCACCAAAGCTAATATAACCAATGCTTGGATTCTAATTAGTGCCCTTTCTAATTGCACAGTAGAAGTAGAAATGCAAGAATTAAACAATTGCGTGCAATGGAAGGGCCATATAGAATAATTTTGGATGAATGTATTAAGTTGGGATGATAGCCTCCCTTGTTTTTTCGCATCATTAGTATGTTGACACACTGTTATTAATAATTTTGTTAATTCTCAATTTTGCATCTAGCGAGACTCGGCTGGTGGAGATCATAGAGATGCTATGTGAAAGCATGAATTTTGATTGCAATCAGATGGTAGAACGGAGTGAGGATCATATTGAAAAGTGGTGGTTCAAAAAGTGAGTACCTAACTCATCTTTTTGCCCTATGGAATGGAATGGAATGCTATTTATTGTCATTCAAACCTAGGTTTGAACGAAATTACATTTACTACAGTTTTTTACATTACAAAAAAACCCAAGAGCCACACTTAACACAGTTTACATAAACATCCATCACAGTGTGTCTCCAACACCTCCTCACTGTGATGGAAAGCAAAGTCTTATCTCTTCCCTTTATTCTTCACCCGCGGTCCAACTGCAGCGTCTAGGTGAACTGGGGCTCCGATGTTAAAGCCCCCGGCGGACGATGGTAAGTCCTGTGGCCATTTAGCCATGCCGGGCGATGTTAGGCCCCGGCTCCATGTCCTTTAAATCCCGCGGTTCAAGAAGACCAACCAGCTTTATCCTTATCAAAGTAAATGCTTCAAAAGCCGCCTCAGGGTAACAGGATGATTTTGCTGTTGGGACCAAGTATTAGTTATCCAGATTTACTTGAATGATTAAGCAGTACACTGAATATCTCTTGCTCTGAAGGCATTTATTCATCCTGTGTGCACTGTTAAATGCTAGCCACTTTGCACACCTGTATTTTACTGACAAGATTGTGTAGCAATGTGACATTTTATAAATATCTTAGATGTGTGCCTGTTCTCTTTGTGTACGCTTAGTAGGACGACCAAAGTTGCAGATGAGTGGAGCAGAGCAATGTATTCTATAAACTCACATTCATGAGATGGTGATCTATATTTCTACAGCAAGTCTATGTTGACATTTTGCAGGCAGGAGGAGCATCCAGATCTATTCCAATGGCTCTGTCTGGATACCATCAAAATGTGCTGTCCTGCTGGGACCTTTGGACCTGAATGTCAATGTGAGTATAGTCATCTTATAAATAGCAAGAAATCGATACTCACACCCCAATCATCTTGCAAGTAAATATTTTTTGTGCCTTTAGTCAAATTAACTGTGCTCCCTGTGAGCATATGTATGGAGGATGGGGAATTAAGCGATGTTACCAGAGCCCAAATGTATAACGATTCTTTCTTTGGTTACTTGTTTTATCTAAGTGAGATGTGATGGGTTTTCCAAATATGACACAAAGCGCTGGACTAACTCGGCGAGTCAGCCACCATCTCTGAGAGCACAGATAGGTGATGTTTTCGGTTGGGACTCTTCCTCACCCGAAGAAGGGTCCCAAACCGAAATGTTGCATATGCATGTTCTCCAGAGATGCTGCCTGGATTGCTAAGTTCCTCCAGCACTTTGTGTTGTTCTTTTGTAACCCAGCTTCTGCAGTTCATGGTTTAAAATCTTTGGCACGACACTCTTATTGTAAATCCAAGCCTCTGTTTAATTTATGTCTTATGCTAGAGCTTAATCCTGGTCTTCCCCGAGGGCTGAGGCATGAGAGCTGCACTAAAGGGCACAACATTAGGGTAGTTCTTGGCCTCTGGTAAATGGCACTTCTGACAAGAAATTTGGGCCATTTCATTTTATAGTTCAAAAGGCAGTGTGTTTTCCATGGTATTTGTGCTAACACTTGGAAAGGTAAATATATATTTTTTAATTGCAGTAGCCAATTTCTTTCGGTTAAAGTTGGAGAAAAACATAAGAGTTTTGTTTTGTAAGGACATTCCATTAATTCTGTGGGAAGCGTGGGGAATTTCGAACCCTTCAACCTTTCGGTATAAGTTGTGGTACTGATCAAAAGCCGAGTAGCAATTTATCTTAACAGAGGCCTTACACTTTGGTCTTCCCCTGGGTCTCTCAGTACTGATGAAAGTCGAGTTATTTTTGCATAATTGGTTGCAGTGTCTTTTTTGGCTGGCTGAAAGTGCCTTGTGTGCAAAATTTAAAAAAATTCTAATTTAGATTGAATGCTTCACCTTCCTTCTAGAAATGGGTATGTGGATATTAGAACACATTTAGTAGCAATGTTACAAAATTTTGAGATTTTAAAAATCAAGTCTAATTTATCCCATCAGATAAAGCATAAAAATAAGTTTAATTTGACACCTAATTCACTTTCATATCTCAAGTATTTAAAAAGTTATGGCCATTTTCATACTCGGAAATGAGCATCTTGTTCCCTATTGATTTTCTATGGACATAACAAAAAAGTTGTGATCGTGAACAGTCAAAAGCCCATAACTTTCTTAAAAATTAAGAGAACTGAATGAAATTTTCAGTTATCATAGATTGAAGCATTCTGAAACAAATATAAAATAATCTTACTTGGATGACCTGAAATTAAAGCATATAATTAGTTAGTTACCTAATTGTAGCTAATTTCAGACTTCAATTACTAGATCTAAACATCTATCCATTTCTTAATAAATGATTAACATTTTTAAATAGCCTAAATGTCCAAATAATATTCACAAATAAATCACAATAAAACATGATTTTTAAATCTCATTTACATTAATTTATAGGCCAAATGGAAGGAATTCAGTGTTCAATTGCTGTAAATAAATGCCCATTTAAATCAGCTTTCCAGTGGGTCCCTGTGGAACGCGCTGGTTTAGAACGTTCACATTGCGGTAGATTTGTGCCCTCAAATGCCCAGAAAAATACTGCGCGATATAATGGGGCCAAAATGAGCTACTCGCAATAGTAAACTTTGTATAACGGGATCTTTAGAAGCCCTTTTTAATGTAAAAATATACAACCTTCCTTCAGTTGTCTGCTTTATGAGACCCTGCGGTTGCTGTCGGTCGCGGGTTTAGAGATTGATTTTTAAACTACTATAACTATTATTCAAGGCCTTTAAACCTAATAATAGCTTTTGCGACGGGGTCTTCCAGCGATTTTTCGTTAATAATTAACTAGGCTGAACATCTTCGATTTGAACAGCCTAGAGAAAATCGCGTTTTAAACCCGCCCCCTCTAAACGGCGCCAAAATCGCGCACACCCGTAGCGGCAGATTTTCAAAGACGCTTCAGGTAGGCTTTGCAACATACCTACATTTAGGTTGTTATTCAGAAGTTGCTTATGAAAGAGCAAAGCAGGTTAAGCATGTATTGAGTTTTTTAGCCTCCTTTAAGAACAAAAAATGGTAACATTATTTTTGTAGAAAATGCGGTTACATTGTTTATTTACTGTATAGCCATGGGTCCCGATGGTGTCAGCCCTAAGGTATTCAAGGCGTGTGCCAGCCAGTTGTGCGGAGTACTCCAGCATATCTTCAACCTGAGCCTGGAGAGGGTTCCGGTGATGTGGAAGACATCCTGCCTGGTTCCTGCTCCTCCAATTCCTACAGACTGGTGGCACTGATCTCACACATCATGAAGTCCCTGGAGAGGCTGGTGCTCACTCACCTGCGACCTCTGGTTAAACTCTACCTGGACCCCCTGCAGTTCGCTTACCAATCAAAGGTGGGGGTGGAGAATGCAGTCATCCATCGCTCCTATGCTCACCTGGATAAGCCAGGAAGCACTGAGAGTCATGTTTTTTTTTACTTCTCCAGTGCATTCAATACCATCCAGCCTGCACTGCGAGGGAGCAAACTGACGAAGATGCGGGTGGATGCTCCATTGGTGTCCTAGATCACCAACTACCTGACTGGACGACTACAGTATATCAGGCTACAGAACTATGTCTCGTACATGGTAGTGATCAACACAGGGGCCCCACTGAGGACAGTCCTCGCTCTTCCTGTTCACCATCTACACCTCAGATTTCATATGCAAGTCTGACTCCTGCCACTTGCAGAAGTTTTCGGATGACTCTGCAATTGTGGGCTGCATCAGTGAGGGGAGGGAAGCTGAATACAGAGGTGTAGTCAATTACTCTGTTGAGTGGTGTGGATTGAATCATCTGCAACTCAACACCGACAAGACAAAGCAGTTAGTGATAGACTTCAGGAAGAGAGGAACACCCCTGTCCCATGTCTCCATCAAGGGCGTGGATGTGCAGTTTACCAAGGAGTACAAGTACCATGGTGTTTACCTGGACAGTAAACTGGACTGGTTCAGGAATGCTGAGGCACTGTATAAGAAGGGACAGAGCCATCTGTACTCTTTGAGGAGGCTCCACTCTTTCAACGTCTGCAGCAAGATGCTGCAGATGTTCTATCAATTGGTTGTGGCCAGTGCCAGCTTCTATGCTGTCGTGTGCTGGGGTAGCAGGGCGAAGGTCGCGGACGGCAACAGAATCAACAAGCTCATCAGGAAGGCTGGCCCCATCCTGGGAGGGGAGTTGGATTAATTGGAGTTGGTCTTGGAGGGGAGGATGCTCCTAAAACTGCAGAGCATCTTGGATAATACAGCTCACCCCCTCCTTGGCACACTGGTCAACTTGAGGAGCACCTTCAGCAACAGACTGGTTCCACCAAGATGCAGCACAGAACACCATAGGAGATCCTTTTTCCCTGTGGCTATCAAACTGTACAACTCCTCCCCCTTCTATCATGGGGTAGACTGACTTCCCTCCCAGCCCCCCCACGCACTCCCCAATCCTGGACTTCCCACTCACCCATTTAATTTCTTGTGTTTTATGACTGTTGACAGACCGATTTCCCTCCTGGGATAAATAAGGTTCTATCGTATCGTAATGTATTACAGTAAATGCAAAAACAATTGTGGCCTTTTTGACTGGTTTCAGATACGTAGCATTGGAGCCTGAAGACAGCTTAAACTGTTATGTATTTCTGAATAAAACTTGGCATTTAAAAAAAATATTTTCTGCTTTAAAAGTAATTATGTGAAATACTTTAAATTTTCATTCTTTTGCCCTTCTGCTCTCAAGGGCTAACTTAAAAGGGGAGTCTGATGTCATAGTTATCATTCATGACATTGGCCTGGGCCAGAGAAATATGCATAACTTGCTTCTCCCGATCTCTCCTGTCAGTGTCTAACCATATGACCACCGATATCTGCACTCTGAGTTTACATAACTCATTATTGGAGGTTATCCTTTCAACTGCCGATGCCTTAAATGCCAGCTAAGCTACTCAAGATCTGGATCCTCTGAACATTTCTCGATCCAGCGTGTGTTAAACATTTGCCCACAATAACTCTTTTCCTTTCATTTACATAGTATATTTCAAGAGAGCTAGATTTAGCTCTTGGGGCTAAAGGAATCAAGGGATAGGAGGGAAAAAGCAGCAACGAGATACTGATTTTAGATGATCTGCTATAATCATATTGAATGGCTCAAAGGGCCGAATGGCCTACTCCTGCATCTATTTTTCTATGTTTCTATATTAACAACATTATCATGGAATGCTCCTGTGAGTGATCTTGGAATGTACAACAATGTTAAATGTGCTGTGTGAATGGAAGTTGCAGGTAATATAGCAATGTTTAAGAAACATTTAGACAGGTACATGGATAGGGTAGGTTTAGAAGGATATGGGTCAAATGCAGGCAGGTGGGACATGTTGGTCGGTGTGGGCAAGTTGGGCCGATGGGCCTGTTTCCACACTGTATGACTCTTAGGTTGTTATCAAGTATATTTCCATCCTATTGACTCAATAATTGACATAAGTTTTTAATTTCTCATTTTACAGCATGTATAGGTGGATCAACAAAGCCATGCAGCGGATATGGTAAATGTGATGGTGATGGAACACGGTTTGGGACTGGGCTATGTAATTGTAGTCAAGGCTATGCAGGTTCGATCTGCATGGAGTGTGCTGATGGATACTTTGAAGAGCTAAGGAATGATACTCATTTGATATGTCAAGGTATGTGATGCACATCTTTACATACATGAGCTTGAAGACATAAGGAAATTAAAAAGATCTGTTTAGACTATGAACATTGGTGACAGCAGACGAATAGCTTGCAGGAGTGTATTTTTCCAGTGGTATCATGTTCCTTCCATTTTGTATTCTGTCAGTGATTCAGACTGGAATTTGGTTTCAACAGCACTGCAGGCCTTGGATACCCGTGATCTATCTTTTTGGTATCAGATCCTCTACAATCCCTCTACAGAAGGACATACAAATGGCAGGTGTTGCTAGTAGAAATATGATCCACACATATCCTTCTCTATTTACATGCTATTTCACAGGAGAACGTCAGAGACTGTAATTACTCTTTTGAGTTCATCTGTCATTATGCCTCATTTGTAACCTGGATCACTCAGTGGAATGGGATGGGTTTAGACCAGATTCCTGTTTTGTACTCTGCCTGTTTTTATCTTCCAATTTCTGTGATGTAGAATCTTGAATTTGTTGCAAGAGGAAGGAGGTCATTTGACACATCGTGGATCCAATTCTTGATTGACAACCATGATTGAATCAGTGTCCACTTCATCTTGGGCAATGCTTTCAAGAACATAACTATTCACACACGCTGGTGTTGGCGAAGGTCTAGAGGAGGTTGCCGAGAATGATCCTAGGATTGATAGGGTTAACATGAGGAGCGTTTCACGGTACTGGGCCTGTGCTCACTGGAGTTTGAGAAGGATGAGGGGGAGACCTCATTGAAACTTTTCCGAATAGTGAAAGGCGTGGATAGAGTGGATGTGGAGAGGATGTTTCCACTGGTGGGCGAGTAGGAGCAGAGGCCATAGCCTTAAAATACAAGGATGTCCCTTAAAAAAGGAGATGGGAAATTTCATTAGTGAGAGGGTGGTGAATCTGGAATTCTTTGCCAGAGAAGGTTGTGGAGGCCAAGTCAGATATTTTTAAGGAAGAAATTGACTTGATCAGTACAGATGTCAGGGGTTATGGGGAGAAGGCAGGAAAATGGGACTGAGAGGGAAAGATAGATCAGCCATGATTGAATGGCAGAGTAGACTTGATGGGCCGAACGGCCTCATTCTCCTAGAACTTATCAACTTAATAAACTTTTAGCATTAGGTTTTCTTAAATTAAGTCTTTCTGGCACCATGCCTGGATCTTCTGCCAAACACTTTGAACCTGGATTCTCTGGACAGTGACCTCTTCTGCTTTCCTTTATCTATCTAATTTGTTTTTTTTAAATATCTGCTCAAAGGAAAAATTTCTACTCTGATCTACAGTACATTCCTTATTGTAATAACCACTCCAGTACCCTCTGGACCCTTTACATCCTGGTATACAGCGACCAGCATTGGATCTACTGCTCCAGCTGCAGTACAAGATTTGCCAAATCATAGTTTATTTTACTCAATTCAAGAGTACCACTTGCATTGCAAATGCTGGGAACTGGCAGTCTCGATGAGAGGTTCCGATCCAAAATATCGACTGTCCATTTCCCTCCATGGATGGTGCCAGATCCACCGAGTTCCTCCAGCAGTTTTGTTTTCTTCTGGGTTGTTGATATATTGGTTTAGTTTTTATTAAGTAAGTTGCACCCAGTGCAAAGTCGTACTTAACAAAGGTGATAATCACAGTCTGAGTGACTGTGTGTGGATCTCTTTTTCCTGCTGTGTCCTGTTGACCTCTGGTTCTCTCTCTCTCTCCCCTAATCTTTACTTAAAACACTTTTCCCCTTTGATCATGCTGGCCAACACCAGTCTGAGTCATATTCCTTTCAAAAATACATTTTATATCATGACTTGTCCTGTCTTTTGCAGGTATCCATTCCTTGTCATTTTTAACTTTATCACAAATTAAGCTAGTCCTTGAGTGGTTCCCTTGTGCTAATGCCCTGGAATTATTTCACAAATGTTACCTGCTTGAGCAATTTGGCCCTTTGGCTATTTCATCCGCTCCTTTTGTTCTCACTCTTTTATTGGTGTTCTGCACTTACTTGTTTGAAGCACAAACTTCCGTGGTAGATTTATTGTGCTTGTTCTGTCCTGGGCTATCTGTCTGCTTCCAACTTAACATCACTAGCCCGTAGTCTAAATTACTGCCCTGCTTTCACCCCTACAAGTTTTAAGCATTCTGGTTCAGCTTTTTATTATACAGTTTAGCATTACTTTTCACTTAACTGTCTATCAAGCTTCAACCTAGCATCACATTAATATGCGTTGTAGTCGCTTCAGCGATCTTTACAACACTGTTCATGGCAGCAATCATTAAAATGCTAAGATACATTGGAACACCTATTCAATGTTTCACTGTTTGATCAAGCCATCTCCAAATAATGGAGTTTAACCATTATTTTATAAAGCATCAGCATAATGGCCTTGGATAGGTACTCAATGTCCTCGGATCTAATATGCCTTACTAACCTTGAACATTTAATACAGAATCTGATTTGATTTTGAGGATAATGCAAACAACTAACTCAAGACAAAGTATTGGGCATTGTGCTCAATACTGCTCTTGTTATCCAAACATAACTTTTTGAGAGAAAATTATACAGCCTAGGAAAAACAATTATTCCAGTTCTTCAAAGAAAGTGTGTGGGCGCCTTGTGGCTGTGGCTCACCTGCCTGTCCGCCTGTCTTTTTTTCTTTTTTTTCGTCTTGTTAGAGTATGTTTTCGGTTTATTTTTAGTTGTGTATTTGTAGGGGAGGGGGTGGGGGAAAGTTTTAACTTTTTAATCTCTTCCGTGAACGGAGACGGGACCTTTTCCTTGTCGTGTCTCCGCTTTGCTGGGGCCTAACATCGTGGAGCTGGCGGCCTCCGACCGGAATCGACCTGAGGGCTCCAGTCGCAGAGCCTGCGGACTCACCTACTACTCACCTACCATCAAGGAGCTGGCTGAGGTGGCGCGGCGGAGGCGACCTGACTGTGGAGCTTCGGAGGCCTCGGCCGCAGGCCCTGTGGACGGTAAAACCGGGAGCTCGCAGATCCCTGGTGGGAGACCGATTTCCGAGAGCTCTCGCAACGGCAACTTCGCCCGCCCCGAATCGCGGGGTTTGAATCGGCCCGTCGCAGGGCTTTACATCGCCCGGTGTGGCTTAATCGGCTGCGGGACTTACCAACGCCCGCTGGGGGCTTTAACATCAGGATCGCCGCGACACGGGAGAAGAATAAAGAACAGGGAAGAGATAAGACTTTTGCCTTCCATCACAGTGAGGAGGTGTTTGGAGATTCACTGTGATGGATGTTTGTGTGGAACTGTGCTAATTGTGTGTTACGTTTATTTTATTGTTATGACTGCAGGGAACAAAATTTTGTTCAAACCTCTGTCTGTTTGAATGACAATAAAGACAATTTGTATTTTGTATTTGTAGATTGCCATCAACATGGTATGGGGATTTTATGCGATGTCATTCTGAGCTATTGTACAGAATTTTGCATTTCTCACTGTGCAAAAATGAATTTGTTTCAGTGGACCCAGACGGGAGATCTTTATGCTTTACAAACCCATGAGTACTTGATTTTAAGGAGAGATAAGAATCCCATTTATGAATTCTGGAAATAAGGTAGTTGCTTGAGTGCAGAATATCACTTTGTTTGTTGGTAATGACTCCTTGAGTAGCAAACATGAAGTGTGATATTGCATCAATTGCAGCTTTAAAAGTGCTATTCTCCAGATTGCATATGTCATTTTCCTCCTTACAGATATTGTGCTAAGTTCAGTTTTTTTCTGTGAAATTAATGCTTGGCATTTTAATGTTTCAATGAGGTGTGGTTCAATAACTTCTTCTATTGTTTGCTGTATTCCAGAATGTTACAAATCCTGCAAGAAGTGCACGGGTCCTGAAGACTATAAATGCCTCGACTGCAAAGTCGGTTGGTTCTTTCATGAAGACAAGTGTATAGGTAATCACTTATCCTTGTCATTCTTGTACCTGTGGAGGGATATAGCTCGTATACTGGCAATATATGTTATGTGCCATACAAGCTGTAAAAACAAAATATGCAATATAATTGCTGAAGGATTACAGCATTGAAAATTAGACACATGTATTTTTAAAACATTTAAATCATTGGTTAAACCAATAAAGAGGAAACTGCCTTTCACCTTCTTTCTGCTTTGCCCATTGACGATAATGATTACAGTGGCAAAGCACAGGTATCTCAAAATTGACGGTCAGCTGAGTGGAAGACATTGTGCCCAGTTTAATTTGTGAGCTCTGGGCTTCCGCCTAGTTAAGCGATTAAAAATCAGTACTTACAAACAGATCCACTGGGTTTTTTTTTGTCAAAGGTCTTTGATAATAATTTCTAATGTTTTTGAATGAAAGGTAAATGTTGGCCAAGATATGAAGGATAAGTTCCATGGTCTCCTTCAGAATAGTTTGTGGAATATTTATGGCCCTCCCGTGACAGGGAAGATGGAATCTTAATTTAACAATCCAAAACAATGATTTTCATAACACAAAAATGCCAGGTCGTGATTATCTAAAACAAGAGAGCCTTCAACCCTTGTTATTTAACAGCATTTACACTGACGAGTCAATGTGCTGGCGATCACCATTGACCGCTTGCTCATCAGGACCTAATGCAGAGTCACCATGGGTACAAGAGCAACTAACCGGTGGCTGGATATTCTTGAGCAAGTGACTGACCACTTGCCTTCTCAAAACAGGAAAGTTTTCAGAAGTCAACAGGCTAACATCCTATTCTCCTTTATTCTGCATCAATATACCTCCAATAGTGAAGACAACATCTCAACAACATTTGTGACTGTACAGTTTATTTGATTGGCATCCATCTCATGAACCTTAATTCACTCCATCCATCACTGGCACACAGTGTGTAGCATTGAGAAAACACATTGGGGTTATTTGCCTACACTATTCTTGGCATATAAGAATGAAAATGACCGGCAAAAGAACAAAACCTATCACGTTTTTCTTTGAGCAGCTGCAGCAAGTGACACGGATCTGGAGGGAACTGCCGGAGATAGTAATGGAGGAGTCAAATATGGTGGTTGAAAGGGAACTGGATAAGCATCTAAATGGAAAAGACTCGCGGGATTTTGGGAAGTGAGCAGGTAGCAATGGATGGAAGGGTCCCGTATAAAGCTTATACATATACACCATAACTTGCAACTCGCTCAAGTTGCACACTATCCTGACTTGGAAGTATATTGTTGTTCCTTCATTGCTATTGGATCAACTCAACAGCATCTGGAGTAGCTTTTTCTGAAAGAATAGCCACAGTTCAAGAAAATGGCTCTCCATCACTTCTAGTGGACAACAGATGCTGTCCTTGCCAGCAACACGCGTCTGGAAAAATAAATTTAAGATTAGAGTTCAACACCATCTGGTTGTCGGATAGCAAGAGGCCATTCTGTCTGCCATGTCTATACCTGCTCAAGTACTGCCGATGCTGGTGTACGCAGGGATCAGGCAATTTTTCTGTTGTGTTTTTTTTTTGCTTTCTTTTTTATTTGTAACTTTCTACCCTCTCTTTTTCTCGCTTTCTATAAAAAATAAAAATACTAGAAGCAGAAGTAATTGATAATGGAAAATTTTAATAATGTATGACTGATGTATATGAAAAGTTTTTTTTCTACTATAATATGTAACTACATTGTATAATATGTCTACTTCTAATAAATAAATTTAAAAAAAAAAAAAAAAATTTCTGGAGAACTTGGACAGGTGATGTTTCAGGTCAAGACGCTTCCAGCAAGTGCTACACACTGCTCTATTGCCAAAATCCTGGGAGTCGTTTGATTTAAATGCTTATCCAGTTCCCTCTCGAGCACCGTATTTGAATCCTCCTCTACTACTGCCCACGGCAGTTCTTTCCAGATCCTCCTCGGTTTCTGTAGCTATTCAAAGAAAAACTTGTGTTTTGTTCACTTGCCAGTCATTTTCATTCTTGGTTCTCTGCCGATGGGAATGTTTTCACTTCATGACCATGCCCTTAATTCGAAATACGGCCTTGCAGCCTCCTGGGTTCAAGGAGAACAAATCAAGCTTATCCTAATTAAATTCCTTCATCAGAGAAATTATTTTAGTCGTGCACTTTCTTTTTACGCACTTCATCTATTTCCTAAATCGCAAAGCCCAGAACTAAACCGAATATTCCAACTGCGGTTGAATCAGTGTTTTATCATTTTTTTTATCATGGCTACATTGCTCTTGTACTCGAGATATGTATTAATAAATCCCAGGTCATCGTATCCTCTTAAATACTTTCTCAGCCTACCCTGTCACGTTCAATGAATCACGTATATTAACTCCCAATCTGGCCTTTCTTGTACCCTTTTAGAATTGTTGCAATGAATATAGCTTTTCTAAATCTTCCTTCTAAAGGTGACATTTTACATTTCTCAGTATTACATTTCTTCTGCCACTTATACGCCCAATCCACCTGCCTCTTCACACCTCCCTGAAGCCCTGTTATTGTCCACAAGCATCAGACTGGATATTCTGCAGCAGATCTATATATAGATTGTGGCTGTGGGACCTTGGGCATCTTAACCATTGTGAATAGAGGCCAGTGCACCTTTGAATGGAAAAATTGTCAAGCATTTGAAGAGATTATTGGCTGCTGTGGGAGAAAGCAGGATTTGTATTAGATCACTTTTTTTGTCCACAGCTAGCACTAGCATAATGAGTCAATTGATTACCTGCTGAACCACAACATATTTATTGGTTCTGTTTAATTCTTGACTAGTTGTAGCTAACACATCCACCATAATTGATTGATACTGTAAGTGAGGAATCATTATCAACAGTTTATGCTAATCTGCACAATTGCAAAGCAAAACTAGAGAATTGAAGACTCTTCGCTTCATCAGCTCTAGAAATCCACACGCAAATATATTTATGAAGAGATGGTTTCACTCCAATGTGTAAAACATTATGGTGTTTACATGGAGTACAAATGAAGTCTAATACATTGCTCTTTCCGATCAGATATTGATGAGTGTGACCTGGAGTCGCCAAGCTGCAAGGCTGGTCATTATTGTGTGAACACAGAAGGCTCCTATGAGTGCAGAGGTCAGTGTTTCTGTCACCTTTTTCTGCTGAATCTTTTTATCAGCTACTCTTTGTACATTTTACTCTGTGACATACATATATTTCTGCTCGTACAAATATTTATAGAAAATTATTGTCTTAAACTATTTGCTCTCAGTCAAGTATACGTGGCCTTCATATGCAGGTTTAATTTGATCAATTTTGCTTTATAATTAATGTTCAAGAAGTCGTATGGTCTTTTCTACTCTTAATCTTTTGTGTTCATCAGTGTTGGATGATCTTCAATGACCCTGTGACAACTGGACTAAAAACTAAGTAAATATCCGATGCTTCAGTTATTTACTTGACAATATTTATTGATTTCTGCAACGCAGTGTTTTAGCTTTTGCCGTGGTTTTCCAACTTTAATGAACAGTCTGTGTATATCGAGTTTTTCAGGAGACTGAGACGTAACTTTGTTATCATTGGGGACTCTGGTACGCTACGCTGAACACAGTAATACTTCACATTTAAAAAAATACTTCTTTGGTTCCAATTCCAGGTTGTGACAAAGCATGTTTGACCTGTATGGGAGCTGGACCCAGTAGATGCAAAAAGTGTAATCAAGGTTATCAGATGGATGGTGCAAAGTGCCTGGGTAAGTGCAGCATTGTAATATTTGTTCTGGTCTTTGTGGAAGAATGGTGATTCCATGGAAAGGTTCAGAGGGTATGTGCTAGGTTGGTAGATTGGATGTCACATCTGGTAAGACTGCTGCCTCTCAGCGCCAGAGACATGGATTCGATCCTGACTTTGAGTGCTGTCTGTGTGGAGTTTGCACGTTTTCCCTGTGACTTTGTGGGTTTCCTCTGGATGCTGTGTGTAGGATAATGTTAGTGTGAGGGACTCGATGGGCCGTAGGGCCTGTATCCCTCAAACTAAAAACAAAATAAATTGCAATGTTTAAAAAACATTTGAACAGGTACTTAGATAGGAAAGGTTTAAAGGGGTGTCGGCCAAATGGCAGCAAATGGAGTTAGCTGGTTGGCATGGATGAGTTGGGCCGAAATGCCTGCTTCCACATTACATAACTCTGACTTTGATTCCACCACACAGACAATGATTTTTTTTTGTAAGTTAGAGTTATTTTTTTAATCAAACTGAAATAGTTAAGTGGTCTTATAACATAATGATGATAAAATTGCTTCCACTGAAGAGTAACTTGAGACATAACATCACATAATAAAAGAAGGATTTCTTAATGGCAGCTGTTTGGAATGGTAAAAACGTTTTTAAAAGCAAGATTTAAAATAGTTTTGATACGAAGCAGAATAAATTGTGGGGAAAAAGAAATTTAAATATCTGCATGCAGAGCCGAGGATGAGGAGCAAGGATTTCAGAGAGAGGCTCCAGACTGCCTTTTCTGAAGGGAAAGTGCTATCAAATTGTGTTTTTTTTAGTTACGATGCAGGTTAACATCATAAAATCAAGAAGGGAATCGTTTGTCACATGACAACAGCATAGAATTTAAAATAGTGCCGCAAGTTGGCTTCCTCTACTTTGTACATTGCCTGAAGTTCAGACTGTGCAATGGTTGAATGATTCTACCTCAGTTAATTAAAGTCGACCAAAGTTATCCTAGTTGTAGTTGTGTAAAAAGATTGTAACATAAATGAGACAATGCCATGATGAACTCTGATTTCTAGCTGGAATGGAAATACAGCATGTGTTCTCAGTTTTAGAAGCTGGAGGAGTAGCGGTGAATAGTTCATTCTCTCAATCTTGCGTTGCAGATATTGATGAGTGCGACAGTGAGATACCTGTCTGTAAAAGTGTACACGAAGAGTGTACAAATACAGATGGCAGCTACATCTGTGGATGTGTTGAGGGATACTCTAAACAAGATGGTGTTTGTGCTGAGGACAAGCTGTCAGGTAAGTTTTACCTTTTGATCCAACATCTTGGCGCTCTATTGCAAAGCGCATTAGCAGAGATTCCTTTGTAAACGGTTCAAAAAACACATTTTTTAACGTGGTAGCTCATTACTTCAATGACAGGCTGATGGGAAACTTTAATTGAAACAAATGATGAAATGTACAACGGGTCAATTATTCAAGTGAAAGCAAAAGATGCACTTAACCAGCATCGAGTGGAGGATATTCATTCTATATCTGCCCTAAACCTTGGGAAATATGTTGGTGGTGCTGGCATAAAACAGTTATGTTTTTTTTTTCACATTTTCTTTGTACATGATTATTCACAATTTAATCAGATAATACTTTGGTTGAAGTTGAAACAAGAATGATGGGAAAGCTATAAAAAGTTATTTTTATAATCAAGGATATCAAAAGAGCACATTTCGAAAGGGGAATCCATAAGCTGTAAATACAATGATTTGCGACTTTCCGATGTACTGTTGGTATAACAATACTGATGTATTTGTCTTATTATTGCAGTATTCAACTGCATAATCAAGAGAAGCATAAAGCTACAACTCTTTAATGATTAAGACTATTCTGACTTGCTTTCTAACTGCTAAACCTGACTCACTTTTTGTGGCTTTGAATTCCTTCACCATTCTTGCAAGACTGAAAGTTTTTTTGTTTTAAAGTTTTATTATTTCATCTTTTACCTTACCCTTGTATGTACATCCCAATCTGTTTTCTTTCATAATGCTTAAAAGTTTTTTTTATGCCCTTGCTTTGTTGTATTGTCTTTAAATATTCTTCACTGTGGCTGGCTGGCTGCTTAGTCTGTTTGATGATGTTACCGTTGTCAGTTGCCATGGATCCATTAAAAGATGATACCTCCTAGAACTGATGCAAAAATCCATAATGTTTTGGTTGTCTGGTAGTTTATGTTTGAGATCAGTGCGAGTGCTGTCACCTCACTATTGAATACAGAATTCAGTTCCTTCAATTAAGAATAAAATGCCAGTCACTTAGTACCTCCAAGAAGAATTATTGAAATAAAGTAGCTCAGGGCAGCTCAGTGGTGCAGCAGTAGAGTTGCTTCTTTACAGCACCAGAGACCCGGGTTCGATCCTGACTATGGGTGCTCTCTGTATGGAGTTTCTATATTCTCCCTGTGTGGGTTTTCTCCAGGTGCTCCGGTTTCCACCCACACTCCAAAGAGGTACAGGTTTCCCCTTTTCCGGGGTTACGTCCGTGCCCGGGTGAGATTAGAAAGGGAATACGCCCTGTCCACGGGCACCCTGAGGGAGTTCCGGGACCGCTGGGCTCCGCAGGGTGTTGAGTGTATCCTCAATAATGATTGTAACATAGTTGTATAGTAGTTTACTATGGATATATGTTTGTATTGTATTATGGTGATGGGTTCTGGCTTGTTTTATTGTAGTGTAAATATTATTTTTTAATAATTGAATAAATCTTTTGATAGATTTTTTAAAAAGGTACAGGTTTGTAGGTTTTTTGGTTTTGGTTAAAAATATAGAAAATATACTGTGTAGGATAGTGTTAGTATACAGGACGATCGCTGGTCGGTGCGGACTCGGTGGGCCAAAGGGCCTGTTTTCGTTCTGTATCTCGAACGTAAAGCTGAATAAAACAAACAATAGAAAACAATTTAAAGTGACTAATGAAGCCTTTCTCCATTTGTTCAAATAGCTGTCCCTGAAGAAGGTCTCTTTGACAATGTCACTGAAGATGAGATGGTGGTGCTGCAACAAATGTTTTTTGGTGTCATCATCTGTGCGCTGGCAACACTTGCAGCAAAGGGAGATATGGTCTTCACTTCAATCTTCATTGGCGCCATTGCAGCAACTGCGGGATACTGGCTATCGGAGAAGTCAGACCGTCTTGTAGATGGATTTCTTAAAGGAAAATAGTGACTCATTTAATTTAAGAGAAATTAATCAGACAATTATCTGTGGTAATAGTTGACTGAAAGAAAAGTGGCTTGTTACCCGCAGACTGCTTTGGCAGAGCCAGAGATTGGGTATACCAGTTGAAATTAAGAGTTTAAAAAAAAAAAAAATCTATAAATTATGAATTCAAATCATTCTATAAATTATGAATTCAACACAAACTGCATGTTTGAAAACCCAAGATTTATGTGCAGAAGGCATGAGTCAGGATGTCCATATCAGAACAACCCTCATGCTTGTATATTTTTGGTGAATACAAAGTTCAGATAAATCATACCACGATGTAACTTTCTTCATAATCCACTAATTTATTGTAAAAAGCTGTTCTAAATTATTGTGAAACACTGTTGCATGGGCTTGATCCATATACTTAGTTATCAGAGGAAAAATATTCTAACAATTTTCAGGTATATCATGCTTCCATCTATAAAATATCTATTCATGTCAGAAAAATCGCCCAAGTTGAGCCAGGTGGACAGTGGCTGAAGTAATGAACTTGTCTGTGTCCAGTTTATACTCCTGGAGTGGCATTGGATTGGTCATTTATCTGGTGCCACTCGATAGGTTTTCTAGTATCTGGCCACTGTATTGAGTCTAGCGTTCTCATTCATACGTTTTTCTTTTTGAAAATTGTCTTAAGTGGGTGAGAATCGAGTACGTAGCCAATGTTAGACACAAAATGAATATAGGTTTAGTTGAAAATGAAGCACGGCATAGTCTAGCAAAATAATATGCGTTTCTTGGACTTTGAGAGTGGGATGGTTAGAAAATAATTCTAAGTAAATAACCTGTTCTTTTTCTTGACCCACTGAAGTGATTTATGTTAAGAATTTTAAGTTTTAGAACCTGTTATTTAAGCAAGAAGAGTTGGGATCGAATGAGCGTTGTATGGTGTATAATAGTTGGGTAATGACTAGCTAGCTAGCAAGCGGTTAAATGAAGAGGATGAAGTATGAATGGGGCCAGAGTTGTTTTGCAGTTGGAAGAGTTGAAGCCATTACAGCATCTACAATGAGCCAAGTACTGGACTGGAAGCAGATGCCTATATTATTGTGAAGCTGAAGAGAGACTTCAGAAACAATCTTGATCTTATATAAGTCTGTACTTGCCTTCGAGCAAAGAACACTCTTGCTCTTTCATTTTCATAAATTAGAAAGGGATATGTTATATTCCTGGGTTTAAAACTGAAGTTCCTCAAAGGATCTCTGGGAGCATCTGGTCAAAAAAGCAACCTGCATTCTCATTGTCTCTGAAGCTGTAATAATGGATATTTTATGAGTCGGATCCATAATCTCTCTGATATCAATCCATCAAATAATACATTGACATAACCACCGAGAAACTGGGACATTTGCCAGCACTGGAAAAGACATTGGTATTTATGACAATGTTATTGATATGAGGTTTGCTAATCTCACTGTTACTTAAGCTTTTCTTTAATCATAAGGAATTTCCTTTGTAATGTGTCCATTGAAACTAAGATTCACAGACCCCAGAAGCTTTGGAATCTGTGGAAAATGTCTAGGCACTCCTCCTTTGTGGAGGACATCACTCAGTGGATATGTACTTTTCAACAGGACAAGTAGATATTAAGACTGATTTGGCTGATTTTTTGTTGTTGTTGTCTATTTCCCCAAGATATGAGTTGCTAAATTAGTAACTCTGCACTCAATGCAAAGCCAATTGGTTGGGTTTGGGACACTTGACTGCAATTCAGTAGCACCCAGAACAATTGCAGGAATGTATGCGTCAGTTCGCGGGGTTGTAACTTGAGGAGGAATAGATTTCAGAGCTTCATATCAATGGAGTGGTGTTTATTACTGCCTTGATAGTCATTTTGAGATAATGTTATATATTTTGTGTTTTCAGTTCCTTTTGCAGAAAATAAGTTATGTTGTAAACAGAAACAAAGTGATGGATGTACAAGATGCCCCAATCAACTGATGTGAAGAAAAAAAACATGAGTTACAATGTTGTGGGTATGTTCTGAGGAAGGGTAAAGAGCTTGTATTTTATGTTCAGCAAAATACATCAATAACTTGTCATCACTTTGCTGATATTGTCAACTTTATTCTGTATCTCCAGCATTTTATGTTGTGCTCTCATGCATTGGATTTTTTTTTCCGGGTTTATTTTATATCTGTAACGATGTGATTTGTGTTTGCAGAATCTCTTGTTTAATTCCTTTCTGTAATACATCAGATATTTTCATTGTAGTGGTTTGAAGTCTTATTTATTGTTCTTTAACTTGTCAACCTAATTTATTATGCTAAATGGTTGGAAACCAAGTCCCGCTTCAATGGGATACCATTGTTACTCTTGCATTGATAAACTTTGAGGAATTGTGTGCAAAATATTTTTTTTTAAGTCACATATCAAGTTCTTGTATCTGGGCCCCCTCATTGAAGCTGTGCTACCAAGGTTGTCAACGTTTTAACAAGCGGTTTTCCCTTGTCTTTCAATCAAACAATGCAAGGGGTATGGCAGAGTACCGGTTTAAAATAAGTAATTATTGATTTTCCCTGTACTTTAAGAAAGTAGAACTAGCATTTTATTTTGACTTGATCGCAAAGGTTAGCTCTGTGTGTTATCCTTGTTTTTGAAACAAAAACAAATGGTTTAGTTAAAAAATTGCACCCAAATTGCAGTTGTTAAAACAGCTGCTAGAAATATCTGCACTGAAATTGCCTTTTGTATCTGCACTGAACTTGTCTTTACCTTTGTTCAATCATGGGGCTAAAATGGGATAAAGCCCTGCCCCTGTCATTCAAGAGTTTGACCGTTACTGTTCATTCTTAAAGTATGCAATTCTTTCTATATGGATCCCAAGAATGTGACACATGTCACAAGTCTTTGGACTGCCGGATACAACTCCACTATTTAAGACAAAGGACTTTCAAAAACGTGCATTAGAAAAGCAAAGTATGGAAATTAAGCCTTGAATACCCAATTATTTTAATTTCTGTTACCTACATAAAGTCATTTTGTGCATTATCTCTTTAAATAGGCGTGTATGTGATTTATGTTAACATTTCTTGCAATGCTCTTGTATATCTAGGTAAGATGATAACCTCATGCGTGTATGTTTCCTGTACACGCAGGTTAGTTTAATATCAGAGATATACAATGACATCTTCACTGGAGTATTTGTATACCTAGACATGCCAGAGCACACGTTAATACCAAGTGGTCTGCATTTATTCATCCTTTATTGTATTTTATGGTTTCAAGCATTTGTAATGTATCCAGATGTTTCATTGGGAGCCTCCAACTCTCACACAATCCAACCTCTGGATGTTTTCCAGTTGTGTTTGAAATCGACTGATCAATATTAGTTAATAATGGAGATAAATGGGGTTGGAAATTATATTTCTGAGGTATTCCAAATATGCCTTTTTAATAATTGGGTGAGCCCAAATGAAATGGCATGTTGCAAAATATGGGAACCGGGTAAAATCTCAAAATATGGAACTGCTAGCACTGAAATTCTATTTAAAAATAAAATCAACATTTTGTGCTTATATATCCTTGAGACTGTGGTGCTTTTTATTGTTTGTTCGAAAAAAACCTTATTGTGACACAGTTTGGACAGGAGCAGATTGAAACAAGGCTACATACAGTTTGGGCAGCTGTGCTGATGAGGCGATGCATAGATTGTAATACAGTGGATTAAGTAGAAGTAAATAACTGAATAACAAAGTTTTGTCACTGTACCCACTTCCATTATCTTGAGAAGACCTTGACAGACATTGCATTAATGTGGAAGTCGGACAACTGCCAATAACATTGTCAGTCAATTGTTTAAGAAAGAAAGTATGAAGAAGGGTCTCGACCCGAAACGCCACCTATTCCTTCGCTCCTTAGATACTGCCTCACCCGCTGAGTTTCTCCAGCATTTTTGACTCTCTCAGTCAATTGGGTGATTTGAAAATGCTGGCCCATGCTTCCTTGATGTAATTTCTTTCCTTTCTCAAATGCACTTTGTATAGCTGAGAGGGCAATTGCCTTTTGCAGTAAGGAGTTTGGATTGTTTCATTTTGGAAAGTAATCCATTACACACCCTCTGACGATACTACAACCCAAATTCCACCGACCCTGGTTGTGGCAAATAAATTCTATCTACTACAAACCTTTATGTTTTAATCAAAAAAACATAGTTCTCAGTTGTGCTTGTATTCTTATAAATTTTCATTCAGCCCCAAACACTTCAAATAAAAAAATTGTGTGCAATAAAAACAATTTGCATTGCCATTTGCAGCTGAGCTAATATTGTCCCCTCGAGGCAGGCTCCAGGTAAGGAGAAGCATTCAGCTCAGCTGTGTGATTTGAATACTAAACCAAGCGAAGAGAGTGGCGGTAAATTTGCAGATGGTGAAAATACAAGCCTTTAATTTGTATATGAAATCCTATTTTGTTTTCTGAACATAGCTGCGTTCAACATATTGCTGTCTGGAAATTGGATTGTTGCAAACAGAATGCTGCACTATGCATCCAATTTTACCTGGATCTGTTTGTGCTAATCTAGATGAAATCTTGCCAATTCAAAAGTCTTGCCCAGTCTACATGGACCTCCTCATGGACAATCGTTCATGGGCTCAAATGTACCACGCTATCATTGTTAAGGCATGTGACGTTAGTAGGATCATAAAGGGCAACTTTTTCACACGGGATGGCTGTATGGAAGGAGCTGCCAGGGAAAGTAGTGTGAGGTAGATACAATAACAACATTTAAAAGACATTCGAAGTACATGGATAGAAACGGTTTGGAGGGATATGGGCCACACATGGGCAAATGGAACTAGCCTAGATAGGGCACCTAGACAACCATGTGCAGGTTGGTCCAAAGGGCCTGTTTCTATGCTTTTTAGATATCTCTCAGTACTCCATGGTCAGCAAGGCAGTCCTGAACTACAATCAATGTTGTAGGAAACTTAGCAGCCAGTTTGTTCCACAAACAGCCAAAAAAGTATGTGTCGCTGGAGAACATGGATAGGTGACATTTTGGGTCGGGTCCCTGCTTCAGACTGATTTGGGGGGGGGGGGGGGGGGGGGGTAAGAAAGCTGGAAGGGAGGAGGGGCAAATCGAAGCCTAGCAAGTTACATGGAAGGGGGGAGGGGGGGGGTGGGGTGGGTAGATGGGCATATGGTTGGACAAGTCCAGAGATGGTGCCTGACAATTCTCATCTGCAAAATAGTGCCATGGGCTCATTAACCTCCACCAGATGTTGCCTGTTTAGTGTCCTGTCTCTAATAATGTAGCCCCCTCCCTCAGAATGCACTGGTCTTTGGGTCTTTGTGCTTAACTCTCTGAATTAAGAAATTAACATGGAACAAATGCAATAGTTTCACACTAACATCGAATGGGTGACGCTTCGGGGCGAGCAGTGTGAAGAAGGGTCTTGCCCTGAAACATCACCATTCCTTCTCTCCAGATATGCTGCCTGTCCAGCTGAGTTACTCCAGCATTTTGTCTCTATTTTCGTTGCTGGAATGCTTTTATTTTTTAAATCTCTCAATTATCTGGTATGGCAACAGAACTCTAATTGGTCTTGGGACCGGTGAAGTAGTATAGGGGGAGTTGAGCAATCCATTGTCTGATCCTTTCTACCTAAAAAACAGCTATTGGCTTTATCCCACAGCAGGCGAGCCTACTAAAATAGCCTGTGTCAATCTGTGAGACAAATGTCTTTCAGGCAAAATTTTGAGGCACAATGTGCCCTTCTGGCTGTATCTCCAAGAGAAGAGGAGATGGAATTGAGGGAAAAGTTTGGCGCTGAATGAAAATATTGCAAAACATTAATTGAGAAACGACTTTATTAAGAAAGCAAAACAGCCTTGTGTACATAAAGGTAAATAGTCTGAACATTCCAATTCTATTTTAGTGTTCCACTCCAGTTGATGGGATTGTATTGCAACAGTTCACGCTCCCTGAGAGAATCCATGGATTTTGCTAACCTTTTCTCCTTCCACTGAATTTCCATCAGCTGAGAGGAATAAACAAAAGAGACAATAAGTTTATACAGTATTGCCAAGAATTTCTAAGTAAAAGTGCTTCACAGTTAATTTACAAGTAGTTTACTTAATTTACACAGTGTTTTAGAAGTAGTCACGGTGGTGATGTGAGGGGGGTGGGGGGGGGGGGGGGGGGGGGGGGGGGGGGGGGGGGGGGGGGAGAGAGGAGAGAGAGATATTCCACAAAGCTGGAACAGTATAATGACTGGAATCACTTTCAGTAATTTTAGCTTATCTCTTCCCAGCTGTTATTACAACTGAAACATCCTATTGCCAACTATAGAGCAGTCTTGACCTACCATCTACCTCATTGGAGACCCTCGGACTATATTTAATTCTGCTTTACTGGATTTTATCTTGCACTAAACGTTATGCCCTTATCCTGTATCAGTACACTGTGGCCATCTTGGTTGTAATCATGTACTGTCTTTCTGCTGACTGGATAGCACAAAACCTGAAAGCTTTTCTCTGTACCTCGGTACACGAGACAATGAGCTAAACTAAATCTAAGAGATTATTAACATCCATCTGACTGAGGATAGAGACTTCAGTTGAAGTTGCATCAGAAAGACGAGGTGAAATGTATTGAATTTATGCTGTTGGTTTGGAAACGCGTTCCCGGTGAGATTCTATTCATGGGTCTGTGTCTGGACTACTTTGCAAATGGAATATGCTTGGAGTTGCATGTTGTTATAGTACCTGCCTCAACTACCTCTCCTGGCACCACTGTGTAGAAAAAATTGCCCCTCAAGTTGCTATTAAATCTTTCCTCTCTCACCTTAAGTTTCAGTTTAGTTTATTGTCACGTGGTACAGTGAAAAGCTTTTGTTGTGCGCTATCCAGTCAGCAGAAAGATAAATCATGATTACAATCGAGACAATTACAGTGTATAGATATATGATAAGGGAATAACGGTTAGTGCAAGGTAAAGCCAGCAAAGTCAGATCAAGGAAGGCATACCAGAGGAGGAGAACTTCTTCAAAGTAGGCAGACCCTAGGGTCTGAAGAAGGGTTTCGGCCCGAAACGTCGCCTATTTCCTTCGCTCCATAGATGCTGCTGCACCCGCTGAGTTTCCCCAGCAATTTTGTGTACCTTAAAGTCAGATCAAGGTTAGTCCGATGGTCACCAATGAGGTAGATAGTAGTTCAGGACCACTCTCTAGTTGTGGTAGGATGATTCAGTTGCCTGATAACAGCTGGGAAGAAACTGCCACTGAATCTAGAAGTGTGCGTTTTCACTCTTCTACTACACCTTTTGCCTGATGGGAGAGGGGAGAAGAGGGAGAGGACAGGGTGCAACTCGGCCTTGATTATGCTGCTGCCCTTGCCGAGGCCTAAGCCTGTGCCCTCTCGTTCTTTATTAAGCGCTGAAAGACAGCAACTCTACCGCTACGCCACCGTGCCAACTCTGATTCTGTACAACTCTGTAATATCATCCTACAGTCCCTGCCTCCCACAATGCTCCCTATCACTCAGTCCCTCTGGTCCTGGCAACATCTTTGTACATTTTTTCTCCACTCGTTCCGGCCTAATGCCATTTTTTTCTCTAGTAGCGTGACCAAAACGGAACACAATACTCCAGGTGTGGCCTCTCTTGCACAACTGCAACTTAACGTCCCAATTTCTGTACACATTACCTTTACTGATGAAAGCCAGTGTGCCAGAAGTCACATTCACAACCCTGTCCACTTGTGACACTGCTTTCATGGAACTATGTACTTGTACTCCTTAGTCTCTCTGTCCTGCAACATTCCCTAGGCCCCTACCATTTACTGTGAAAATGTTTGCCCTGGTTAGACTTCCCAATCTGCAACGTCACACTTATCTGAATTAAACTCCATTTGCTTTCCCTCAGCACACTTACCCAGCTGATTCTGATCCACTGTAATTCTTGATAACCTACTTCACTGATGATGATGCCACCTATTTTTGTATCATCTGCAAAATTGTTAACCATGCCTTAAACATTCTCATCTAATCCTTGAAAGAGATGATAAACACAACGGGCCCGGCACTGATCCCTGAAGCACATCATCAATCACAGGCCTTGAGTCTAAACACAACCTTCCACCATCATCCTCTGCATCTTACCATCAATCCAATTAAGTATCAAAAGCTATTTGTGTACAGTTACAAAATAACCATGTTATTGCATCCACCAACAACATTCAGTTTCTCCATTTGCTATTGTAATGTGGCAATAATCCATAACTTTAATAAAATGCTGGATCACAGCTAATCAAAGGCATTTTCTGCATCAAAGGCAAGACTGGCATCTTAACTATCTAGAAGGATAAAAAGCAGTAGTTGGTAGACACTAGCACCTCCTATTTGTGCGCACTCTAACTGGGAAATATGTTGGGATTCTATCATTATCACTGGGTCAAAATCCTGGAAATCTCAACCAGAGCATCCATGCATTGAGCCCATTATGCAGTTTAGTTTAGTTTATTGTCACGTGTACCGAGGTACAATGAAAAGCTTTTGTTTCAGAAGAAAGACCATACATGATACAATCAAGACATTTACAGTGCATAGATACATGATAAGAGAATAACATTTGGTGCAAGGTAAAGCCAGCAAACTCCGAGCAAGGAATAGTCTGAGGGTCACCAATGAGGTAGATAGTAGTTCAGCAAACTGCAGCACTTCAAGAAGACAGGTTGCTACCAGTTTTACAAGGACAAGGACATATGGAAAAGAAACCATCCACATTACAATTTTTTTAATAGTTTCTCCCCCTATATTAGTAGCTTAAATACCAAATATGGTTGACATCTAATTTAACTTGAGTTGGTTTAGCGTCCAGTTTGGTCATTGATGTTTGAAGATACGGTTGACAGGCAACACTTTAGAATCTGTCTCACCTTCTTGTTTTCATCGCGAAAGGCTTGAAGAAAACGAGAGCGCGCGCTTTGCTTTTCGAGGTCTTTAAGAACCGCCTGCCTTTCCGCCTCGCGTGCTTCCTCTCCCTCTTTGACGCGCTTGAACAAGGCGTAGCGCTGTGCCTCCCACTGCTGGCTCATCTGCCATTTTAGCAGCTGCCTGATCTCGCGCCTTCAACATGTAATTTTGGGAAAGAGACTTCATTAGCTCATCGGCAACTTCTGTTTCATGACAGAATATTACAGACCTCTCACTTGCCAACGCATCCAAACAGAAGGAAAAAGAAGTTTAAAGGTCACATTTAACTTGTCTTATCTGCTATTTTGGAGAGTGAACCCTTTCGATAATGAGACTATCTAGTCTTTCCTAGAAATGGAGAGTCACACATCAAAGAAACAGGCTCTTTGGCCCATCATATCCATGCTCACCTTCACGCACACGAATGCCATTCTTTATTCTCCCTACATTCCCATCAGTTCCTCCACGAGTCTAACATTCACCTGCCAGTGAAGGGTGACGTGTGGGTGGAAACCAGAGCACCCAGAAGAAGCCCAGAAAGGGTCGCAGGGAAAACGTGCAAACTCCACACAGATAGCACGAGAGGTCAGGATTAAACCCATGTTGTGGGGAGCTGCGAGGTAACGGGTTTATAGGATTCACCACGGTGCTAACCCTTTATCCCAGGAATGAGTGGGTTAACCTATGATGAGCATTTCCCGGCACTGGGCCTGTACTCGCTGGAGTTTAGAAGAATGAGTGGAACCTATTTGAAACATACAGAATAGTGAAATGCTTGGATAGAGTGGATGTGGAGAGGTTATTTCCACTAGTGGGAGAGTCCAGGACTAGTGGTCATAGCCTAGAATTAAAGGACATTCTTTTAGGAAGGAGATGAGGAGGAATTTCTTTAGTCAGAGGGTGGTGAATCTATGGAATTCTTTGTCACAGAAGGCTGTGGAGGCAAAGTCAGTGGATACTTTTAAGGCAGCGATAGATAGATTATTGATTAGTATAGGTGTCAGAGGTTATGGGGAGAAGGCAAGAGAATGGGGTAAGGAGGGAGTGATAGATCAGCCATGATTGAATGGCAGATTAGACTTGATGGACCGAATGGCCTAATTCTACTATTCCTTATGACCTTTCTTTGAAAGCATGTGATAGAAACAATATAGATTCCCTCTTTTTATGTAAGATAAACAAATTTGAGCATATTTCAAATGCTTTGGTGTCTGTACTGAAACATCTACAAATTAGAGTAACCAAGCAGGAATTAGTATAATTATTGTTGCTTTAGTTAATCTTTAGTTTAGAGATACAACACAAAATCAGGCCCTTCAACTCACCGAGTCCCTGCACATTAACATTACCTAACACACACTAGGGACAATTTACACTTATACTAAGCCTATTAACCTACAAACCTGTACGTCTTTGGCGTGTGGGAGGAAACCGAAGATCTCGGAGAAAACCCACATACAAACTCTGTACAGACAGCACCCAGATTCGGGATCGAACCCGGGTCTCTGGCGCTGCAAGTGCTGTAAGGCAGCAACTCTACCGCTGAGTCACCCCTTTGTGAGGAAACATTGCAGAAAATATGTGTAAAATGGGACGAGAGAACTCTTACGTTTTGTGATGGTTGAGGGACGTGTTGGATAATGAGGTCCCCACCCTCAGCTTCAGGTAACATTGTGTGATTGTGTACGACCATCTGAATGGGGAGACGAGGCTCCAGTGGAGCAGAGCTGCCATATTCCAGTGAGCAAACCCAGATGATCCATTTCAGTCCTTGGACAGTTGCTGACCACACATTCTGACACAAAACTCAGAATACTACCACTAGGCCAATGTAACGCTACTTGTCTGATGAAGGCCCCGACCCAAAATGTCACTTTAGACTTTTGAGATACAGTGCGGAAACAGGCCCTTCACCCAACCAAGTCCGCGCTGACCAATGATCACCCCGTACTACCCTACACACTAGGGACAATTTACAATTTTACCGAAGCCAATTAACCTGCAAACCTGTACGCCTTTGGTGTCAATGAATCACCTGCGCATGTTTTCTGGGGATGCTGCCTGACCTGCTGAGTTACTTCGGCACTTTGTGTCTCTTTTTTAACATTACTTGATCTGGGATATCAGGAATGAGGATATACAGAGGATTCAGCCAAGCCATGCATTATAAACCTACAGTATGTAACATGGATATTCACCAGATTTCACTGGCAACAAGCCAGCTCTTCCGGATGCTTGTTGGTGCATTCATTCCTGTTGTGTGTGTACTGCAACAAGGAAATATGGTAGGTGCTAAAGCTCATCTGCCATGGCACCTCATTGCAGGACCATCCATGATATATTGAGCTAGGAGTGGCCTCAGCTTTACACTAGGCATGGTTGATAAACCTTGCTCAACACCACTCATCAAATGGGATCACTGACCTTCAGTGTTAAGGTAAGGTTCCTCTTATTTTAATGGCACGGTGCCTTAGCGGCACAGCTGTTGCCTTACACCACCAGAAACCCGGGTTCAATCCTGACCGCAGATATTTGTATGTATGTTCCCCCCGTAACCTGCTTCGGTTTCCTCCCACACTCCAAAGACGTACAGGTTTGTAAGCTAATTGGCTTGGTATAATTGTAAATTGTGCCGAGCATGTGCAGGATAGTGTTAGTGTTAGTGTAATGGGGGTTGCTGATTGGTGCGGACTCGGTGGCCATAGGCCCTGTTTCCGCACTATATCTCTAAACTCAACTAAACTAAATAAGTTGAACTCAGGTTTTAAATTAGATTTTTTCTTCATTACTTTGATTGTTTATTACTGTCTCTGATGATGTGAGACATTTAGAAGCAGTGGCCTCACACAGTATGAGCTGCCGGAAAGCTTTCATGATGGTCTGTGGATGGGATCAGAGTCCCCACCATTGAGTAACAAGTCACAAACTATTCCACTCCATTAAAGCTGCAGCAGTGAGGGTGACCGGATCTGTGAGGTTTTGCTGGACATGAAGAACATCTGGGGACAACATGCAAGAATTACACGTAAATGAGGTGCAGGCCCAATGCGACTGGCCCATCACCTCACCCAGAAACATCTTGCAAGCTGCTTTTTCTGCTCTTACCTATACTCCTCCTTCTCAGCCACAGAACCGTAAAACGGACGCTGCCAGCCCTGGTGATACCTACAAGGCAACAAAACATTGATCACCTTCAAGTTGGAACTGTAATGTTGCAGAAAATCAGATGTACATGTTAAATCAACCATGGTTCATCAATACTATAGAAGAGCTTTCTACAAGCAAACTTGTGCACAAATTATAATGGGATATAGGTCCCATTAAGTTCAAACGATGACCATCTTCAAGTTCGTCAAGAAATGCTACTATTTATAAACAAAGGTAAATTGTGTCAAATTCAATAAAATGGAACAAATCTCTACTGTCCTACTATGGCGGAAACCTGGCTTACTCTTTCATGATAGACACAAAGTGCTGGAGTAACTCAGCAGGTCAGGCAGCATCTCTGGGGAGAAAGGGTGGGTGACATTTTGGGTTGGGACCCTTCTAATGAGTTTAAAGAAGGGTCCCTACCCGAAACGTCACCCATCCGTTTTCTCCAGAGATGCTGCCTGACCTGCTGAGTTACTCCAGCACTTTGTGTCTATCTTTGGTATAAACCAACACCTGCAGTTCCTTGTTTCTACATATACTTTCCTGAGATCCCTTTCACCCCGAATGCGAGCATCCAGTCAAATCAGTTCACTCGATGCATCGTTTAGAAGAAGCTGAAAATATTCTGAAGCTGAACAAAGCAAATGTTCCAATATATTCGATCAAAAATCAGCGAATTATACTGGAGAAAATAAATAAAAAACATAGATGAAGTAACAAACAGAAAACTCTGAAAAAATACTCAGCAGGTCAGTGATCATTTGAATTTATTTTAGTTTAGAGACACAGCACGGAAACAAGCCCTTCAGCCCACCAGGTCCGCGCCGATCAGCAAACCCCATACACTAGCTCTATCCTACACACACACTAGGAACAATTTCCAATACTTTTGGAAATTTCTAATTTCCAAAGCCAATTAACCTACAAACCTGTACATCTTTGGAATGTGGGAGGAAACCGGAGCACCCGGAGCAAACCACGTGGTCACGGAGAGAGCGTACAAAATCCATACAGACAGCACCCGTAGTCTGGATCAAACTCAGGTCTCTCTAGCACTGTAAGGCAGCAAAATACTGCCACTGTGCTAGCCCCCAAATTGTAATGTTTGGAGAGAAACAGAACTATAGTTTGAGACACAAACAACTGCAGATGCTGGAATCTTAAGCAAAACATGAAGTGTTGGAATTACTCAGTCGGTCAGGCAGCATCTCTGGAGGACATGGATGGCCGATATTTTGGGTAGGGACCCTGCTTTATTATTTATTGGAAATCTTTCATCACATAACCTTTTGATGAAGTGTCATTGGCCTGAAATATGACCTTTGTTTCTCTCTCCAAAATGCTGCCAAACTCACTGTGTATCACGTTTAAGAAGGAACTGCAGATGCTGGAAAATCTTCTACCTTCACTGAGTATCACACTTTGTTAGAACGCTAGAGATATGTGTGCAGAACCAGCCAATATGATCCAGTACAACATGACATTGCAAAGACTGTGTGATTCCTAACACATAAGCTTTATTACAAAATATAGGATAGATTTAACCTCACCAACTATCACCTAATCACCTGAGTTGGATAAAAAAAGAGATAAAGAAAGCCTCTGAAGATAGACACAAAATGCTGGAGTTATGCCCCTGTCCCACTTAGGAAACCTGAACGGAAACCTCTGGAGACTTTGCGCCCCACCCAAGGTTTCCGTGCGGTTCGTGGAGGTTTTTGCCAGTCTCCCTACCTGCTTCCACTACCTGCAACCTCCGGCAACCACCTGCAACCTCCGGGAACTGCACGGAAACCTTGGGTGGGGCGCAAAGTCTCCAGAGGTTTCCGTATAGGTTTCCTAAGTGGGACAGGGGCATTATTCAGCGTAACAGGCAGCATCTCTGGATAGAAGGAATGGGTGACATTTCAGGTTGAGACCCTTCTTCAGACCTAAAGACCTGAAGAAGGGTCTCGAACCGAAACGTCACCAATTCTTTCTATCCAGAGATGCTGCTTGTCCTGTTGAGTTACTCCAATATTTTGAGTCTATCTTCGGTGTAATGCAGCATCTGCTGTTCTTTCCTACACATTAAGAAAGTATATATCGGCCTTGTATCAATCATCACCACAATCATGGAAGTCGTCTGTGGTGACTTATCAACAGTAGCACACTAATGTAGTGGCCAGAGACCGCTGACTCTGCAGTGAATGACTCCTCCACTGATCCATCAGCCTGTTGCAGGGCTTAAGCCAGTGTGTGATGGAATACTGACCACTCTCATGGTGGGCAAAACTGTAACACATTCACAATCTTTAATACTATCTCCAACATTGGCACTGAAGGTAATGTCCAAGTCTGTGACCATTGAATATAAATGTACCCAGAGGATGTGCTGTAAAAACCTATTAAACGCGGCACGGTGGCACAGCGGTAGAGTTGCTGCCTTACAGAGCCAGAGACCCTGGTTCAATCCTGACTACGGGTGCTGTCTGTATGGAATTTGCACATTCGCCTTGTGATCACGTGGGTTTTATCTGGGTGCTCCAGTTTCCACTAACACCCCAAAGACATACAGGTCCAAAGGTTAATTGGCTTCTGTAAATTGTCCCACGAGTGTAGGATAGAATTAGTGTAGGGGTGATCGTTGGTCGGCATGGACACGGTGGGCCAAAGGGCCTGTTTCCACGCTGTATCTCTAAACTTGCTCTTTGATAGACTCACAGAAACTTTCACAAAGACAAGAGTAGCGACATCATGGGAACATCATCACCTCTTCAAGTCAAAGAGCAACTTGAACTGTAAATATCCAAACCACCTCCAAACCACCGGGTGGCGCCGTCAGCGATGGCAGCCTCGCGACCAGTCTGTCTGTCTTTTCGTCTTTTTTTTGCTATTTTTAGTGCGTTTTAAAAGTTTGTGTTAATGTTCTTTGGTTTATTTTATGTGGGGGGTGAAGCTGGTAGTCAGGAGAAACTTTTTTCAATCTCTTACCTTGCCGGAGATGCGATTGTTTTCCGGATCGTATCTCCGGTCACTCTGCGGCCTAACATCAAGGAGCTGGTGGCCTTGCTCGAGACTAACTTTGAGCCCCACCGCGGGGTCGTGGACTTGCCATCGGAGCCGATCCCTTGCCTGGGATCAACGCTCCAAACGCGGCCTGTGGATTTCACCATCGAGGAGCTTGCAGTTTCAAGTAGAGACCGATGTCGGGAAGCTCCAAATGACACAGAAGGTTTCGACCAGCCCCGGCCCGGGGTCAGATCGGCCGGCGCGGGGGAGCTGAGACCCCCCCCCTGATGCGGGAGCTTGATCGCTCCGAAGCGGAGGGCCCGACTGCCGGCTACGGGAGCCAAGATCGTCCCGTCAACGGAAGGCTCGAGGCCCCCGACCACGGGAGAGCAAAGAAGGGAAGAGATTGAATTTTAGTGGGGAATGTGGAGGAGTCACTGTGGTGGATGTTTATGTTAAAATGTATTTTGTGTGTCTTGTTGCTTTTTATTGGTATGGCTGTATGGCAAATCAAATTCCTCATATGTTGCAAAACACACTTGGCTAATAAAGTATTATGATTATGATTTTTATGATTATGAAATATAAATCATGCTTGATTCAGATCCTGGACTCACCGACCAAATGCCATTGTGGAAGCTCCACAACAGTTCATCAGCAACATGGAAAGGTAGAAATATCACACCTCACAAAGAGTCCATTCAATCCAGTGAGTCCATACTAGCTTTTCATAGGAAAATCCCAGCACTCTAAGTGTTACAATGGGAGATGGGTATACGGAACGAGCTGTCAGAGGAAGCAGTTGAAGCAGGTGCTATAACAGCATTTAAAAAGCATTTGGTCAGGTACATGGACAGGGAAGGTTTAGAGGGATAGGAACCAAACAGGGGCAAATGGTTCTAGCTTAGATGGGGCATCGTGGTCAGTATGGACAAGTTGGGCCAAAGGCCCTGTTTCCATGTTGTAAGACTCTATAGCTCATCAAGTTCTTAAAATGTTTTAAACTTGCTGCCTATGGAGAAACATTTAGCTTCATTTTGTTTAGTTTAGTTTAGTTTATTGTCACATGTACCAAGGTACAGTGACAAGCTTTTGTTGCGTGCTAACCAGTCAGCGGAAAGACAATACACGATTACAATCCAGCCATTCACAGTGTACATGATAAAGGGAATAATGTGAATAACGTTTAATGCAAGATAAAGTCCAGTAAAGTCCGATCAAAGATAGTCTGAGGGTGTCCAATGAGGTAGATAGTAGCTCAGCAGTCTGGTTGTGGTAGGATGGTTCAGTTGCCTGATAACAGCTGGGAAGAAACTGGAGGTGTGCGTTTTTACACTTCTTTATCTTTTGCCCGATAGGAGAGGGGAGAAGAGAGAGTGGCCAGGGTGCAACTTGTCCTTGATTATGCTGCTGATCTTGCCGAGTCAGGTAGAGGTGTAAACAGAGTCAATGGAAGGGAAGTTGGTTTAGTGTGACAGTCTGGGCTCTGTCCACAATTCTCTGCACTTTCTTGCGGTCTTTTGATGGAGCTGTTCCCAAACCATGTGGTGATGCATCCCGATAAAATACTAACCTCCATCTGCAGCTCACCGCTTGGAGGAGCGGGAATCGTGGAGCTTTATCTCACCAACCGAATCAGAATGTCAAAAGACTAAACTATAGAAAAAATCCAACTCTGCAAATCTAGCTAATTTCTTGACATAACTGCAGGATAAGTAAAGCACACTAGAGGGCACCTCTGGCCATATAAAGAGTCTACTTAACGTTGATCTTCTCTTTATTGTTTTACGTAGTCAGTACTATAAGAAAACACTTGGGTCTTCACATGATATCATATTCTTTGCATTTCTTTCAATTTTGCCTGTAATTTCTTCAGCCTGACATATCAATCAGAATGTATCCTTAATGTCCAAGTCTTAATTCTTATGTGTTTTTCTCATTCAATTGCAATGTGCAAATCATTAACCAAATTATACGCCCTTGTAGTTTTAATAGTGTGTTTGTACTTACCATAAATAGGCATCAGAAATGTATTTCAAATATAAAGGTTATTGCTCAGTTGTTTGCCCTGACAGTACAAACCACCAAGGTAGCACATTTAAATCTGTATCTAGGCTACCAAATGTTGTTTTAGTTTAGTTTATCAATGTGTTGTGTACCAAGGTGCAGTGAAAAGCTTTTTTGTTCCGTGGTATCCAGTCAGCAAAAAGCCTATACATGATTACAATCGAGCAGTCCACACTGTACAGATACAGGATAAAGGGTATAACGTTTACAGCAAGAGAAAGTCCAGTAAAGGCTGATTAAATATAGTTTGAAGTTCTCCAATGAGGTAGATGGGAGATCAGGACTACTCTCTGGATGGTGAGAGGGTGGTTCAGTTGCCTGATAATAGCTGGGAGGTACCAGTCCTTAAATCTGGAGATACACATTTTCAAACTGCTGTACCTCTTGCCTGCTGGAAGAGGGTAGAAGAGGGAGTGAGGGGGGTGAGACTGGTCCTTGATTATGCTGGTGGCCTTGCCGAGGAGTCGATGGAAGGGGAACAGGTCTGCGCGATGCACTGGGCCGCATCCACAACTCCTTGAAAATTCTTGGCTCTTGCGGGAATAAGACTAAATGTGACGGAGACCATTTTTCTTGATAAACTGAGGTTGAAGGGCAAATGAATGACACTGGGATAGCTGAAGATAGTAAGAATCAATGGCCAGATCGAAAATATAATGGTTAACCGCTAGTAACTTTTGATTTATCGCACTTGGCAATAAACCAAGGCATAAATCTGTGACGTTGTTTACCTTGTGGCAAAATGTTGGCAAACTCTGCATCTTTTCTGCCATTGGGAATGCAGAGTTGTAATGAATGCTGCATTAGAGAATTATATCATATCAGAGCATGCTCGGAGTAACTCTCCAACCAAACTTGGGCAGGATTAGTCACAATCATAGAATCATCCAGCATCTCACATAGTCCCATTTGTCTGCATACGGCCCCTATCCCACCAACCCTTTCCGATCCATGTAACTGTCCAAATGTCTTTTCATGTTGTTATTTATTGGAGGCAAAAGCCTCTGTTTCCTATTCATGCATGGGATTGTTATGCCCTGTGACTATCTCCTTCCAGTGGCCCCCTTCCTCTTGTCAGTCACGTGGGAACTATGTACTGTTAATTGAGGCATAGCTTTAAAAACTAGAAATGGGAACACACAAAATTATTGCCCCCCCCCCCCCCAAAAAATCCATTTCAACAACAGTCTTACCAAGTAGCACCTGCCCGGTAATAATCTGCTTTTGGGGGTTTCTAAACCTCATCCTAGCCTTCGTCCAAACATGAAGCTTGACAGAGTAGATCGAGTGGGCAGTCAAAAGATGGATTGGATTTGGGTCCCAAGTCTGAGCTGCCTGAGTCTATCGTATTTAGCACTGATGTAGAGACACACAACAGTATGAAGATGGGATTTCATCTCAGTAAGGAATGGAATGGAGTACTTTATTGTCACATGTGACAAGGCACAGTGGAATTCGTTGCTGCGTACCCAAGATATTTGTCCAAATGTCTTTTCATGTTGTTATTGATTGGAGTGGAGTGTGCTGGCAAAAGCCTCTGTTTCCTATTAAAGGTATTAGTCGCCACATAAAGGGCGCTGACAAAGTTACAAAGTACCCCTCCGCTCCGAATCTTCCATTGTTCTCCCCCCACCCCCCCCCCCACTCTCCTTCCCCCCTCCCAGCGTCCCCCCCCCCCCCCATGCCAGGTCCGCCATTGTTCATTGTTGTTCTCCCCTCCCTCACGGCAGCCCCTCCTGCCCTAGTCGCTTCTACTAATACTACCAAGCAAGGAATGGGATGAGGTTGGTATCTTGGCCATGAGAACGCAGATGCATTACCTACCGACTGCACGTGGCCAGTGGTTGCTTGGTGTGTTGTGTGACTAGTGCCAGTGTTTGAAGAAATGGAAGTTAGTTTGTCATTAGGTTTACTCTGCCACACATGTCCCATGCAGGAAAGTTCTTTGTTAAATAGAGCTGGAAGCTAATAAAAGATCATGTTGACAGTTGACATTCTAAACCTCTTTTCACAGCAACTGTAACCAAGCAACATACTGTATGTAGCCTGGAGATTCATTTAATGATGTTACATATCGTCTCAAATTAAAGACATTGCAACAGAACCTCAGAATTTTCCTGGCGAATAGTTGATTCCTCGCGTTTCAAATATGGTGGGTCTCATTTTCTTTTACAAGCAATAAAACTTTTCAATGTTGCTCATGCAATTTACTGCCTTTTCATTTAACTCTTCTCAATGATCCAGTAACCCCAATAAGTTTAAGTCTGCTCAGTATTTCATAATTCCAGTCATTAAACACAGGCAATGACTGTTCTGAATGCTTTTCAGATTTCTCTATGTGAAAGATGCCACACCAATACAATTTGCTGCTGATAGTTTAACAAGACTATTCACTATAATCCCATGCTTAAAACAAAACTCTGGCAATGAAATTCCACTGGAGCTGTGCCATTGTCATTCCTCAAACTTTCTTCATTAAGTTACAAGGAATGGCATTTATCTTACAAAACCACAGGCGGGCAGGAAGTGGTCCCTAAACCAGCAGTCTTGTGCCGCAAATGCACACAGAGTGCTGGAGTAACTCAGCGGGTCAGGCACCATCTCTGGAGTAAAAGGATGTGTGATGTTTCTGGTCGGGACCCTTCGACAGACGGGAGAAGGATCATGATCTGAAACGTCACCCATCCTTTTTCTCTAGAAATGCTGCCTGACCCGCTGAGTTACTCCAGCACTTTGTGTCTATCTTCGGTATTTACCAGCATCTGCGGTTCCTTTCTACGCAGCCTGGTCTGCATTTGTACCTGACTTTCACGTGCCACCAGCATATTGAGCAGGTGAAATAATTATTTTCTCTGGAAGGGCATCTAAAGTCAAGTGATGTGGACCTCTTGAACCAGGGTGTTTTGGGGAAAGCATCTGGATATTAATGTCCGGGGTCAATGTGCGGGAATCTGGACAATCTGGACAACCCCCTGCAGAGTGGAGTAATAACTCAGTCTCAAAAAAACAAATTGGCGGGGGAACTCAGCAGGCCAGGCCGCATCCGTGGAGGGAAATGGCCAGTCGATGTTTTGGGTCAAGACCTTACACCTAGATTCGGTTTGCTTGAGATCCGATTCAAGGGCTGGAGGTTCACTAGAAGTACCACAACAAGGTTACTTGGGCATCCCAAGCAATGAGGTGCCCTGCCATGGATTATGGAACCAGGGCATGGTTGGAGCAGGAGAAATAGTCGCAACCCATGTTTAGTTAGAGATACAGTGTGGAAGCAGGCCTTTCCGCCCACTAAGATGGCGGATGTGCAGGAGTGGGCGCCATCTGTGTATGGCAGCCTGCCCGCAGTCCGTCTCTTCACCTTTTTTTTATTTTAAGTCCTGTCCAAAATGTTAGTGGAGGTCTTTTATGTGGTGGGTGGGGGTGGGGAAGGGGGAAACTTTAATTCTTAGTCCCCTACCTGGTCGGAGAGGCAGCATTCCTCCGAGCTGCTTCTTCG
Source organism: Amblyraja radiata (assembly GCF_010909765.2). NCBI lineage: Eukaryota > Metazoa > Chordata > Chondrichthyes > Rajiformes > Rajidae > Amblyraja > Amblyraja radiata. The sequence goes on along the minus strand of NC_045973.1, from coordinate 36,334,543 downwards.
CCCCGTCCTCGCGGCCTACCATCGAGAATGGAGCGGCGTTTCCTGTCGGGACCGGCCGGGTCTACAGCTTCGGCGGCGGCACAGCGCAAGGACACCATCACGGAGCGGAGTCACGGACGCTGCCTTACCGGGTCGCCGTGCGGTAAGCTCCGGAGCGCTGTGGCTGCCGACTCCCAACATCGCGGAGCTGGGGCTGCGGGCGTCCGGCCGCGGGCGACGCTGGATTTGGAGCGCCGCGGTGCCAGGGATCGAGTTCGCCGGGGTCGGAGCTCCAACCGGCGCGGCCTGAGGACTACGAGTGCCCCGATCTCCAGGGAGGAGGCAGCCGCTCCAGACTTTCCAAGCCGCTGAGGAATTGTTTCACCCGACGCCGAAGTTCCATCTTCACGGCAAGAGGGCCCTGAAAATCATCGGATTGGCTGCAAGGCCACAAATGGGCCCATTCCTCGGGTGTTTCAGAGGAAGAGGACTAAACTTTCTGGTGCCTTTCCCCACAGTGGAGATTTTTGATTCTGCTGTGGGGGGACGTTTGTGTTGAACTCTATAATGTGTTGTGTCCATTTTCTTTATTTTTAAAACTTTTTTCTATGGTTTGTACGGAAACTTATTATTTAATTTATGTAAAAGCACTTTGGTGTCAATGCGAGTTGACTTAAAACGTGCTATATAAATAAAACTTACTTACTTACTTACCGAGTGCGTGCTGACCAGCGATCACCCGTACTCTAGTTCTATCCTACACACTAGGGACAATTTACATGAAGCCAATTTACCTACCAACCTGCACGTTTTCAGATTATGGAGGGAAAGCTGAGCATCCGGAGAAAACCCATGCGGTCACAGGGAGAACGTGCAAACTCCATGCAGACAGCACCCAGAGTCAGGATCGAACCCGGGTCTCTGGCGGTGTAAGGCAGCAACTACCGCTGTGCCTCGGTGCCATGAGTTCAATAGGTTTTGCCGGCCAACCTGTTGAATTGTGAAGCCATTATCTATCATAGAAACATAGAAACATAGAAAATAGGTGCAGGAGTAGGCCATTCGGCCCTTCGAGCCTGCACTGCCATTCAATATGATCATGGCTGATCATCCAACTCAGTATCCTGTACCTGCCTTCTCTCCATACCCCCTGATCCCTTTAGCCACAGGGCCACATCTAACTCCCTCTTAAATATAGCCAGTGAACTGGCCTCAACTACCTTCTGTGGCAGAGAATTCCAGAGATTCACCACTCTCTGTGTGAAAAATGTTTTCCTCATCTCGGTCCTAAAAGATTTCCCCCTTATCCTTAAACTGTGACCCCTTGTTCTGGACTTCCCCAACATCGGGAACAATCTTCCTGCATCTAGCCTGTCCAGCCCCTTAAGAATTTTGTAAGTTTCTATAAGATCCCCCCTCAATCTTCTAGCTTGTTATATCTGAATTACACCTGTTTCTGTATCCCTGCAGTCTAAAATAATTTTGTCAGAGAACAGCTCAACACGTTCACTTGATATCTGTCTGCCTGCCCTTTCACATATTCAGCATGAATATGTTAGTGCCACCAATATAGGAAAAGAGATGAAGTAACACCCAAATGAACATATTAAACGTACATCCATTATTTGCCAAATACAGGCCCACCGCCTATTTTCCGGCACCATTGGTTCCAGAGCCTTGCTGGATTATCCATTTTGCCGGACCAACAGTACACAATACACAATACAATTTATTTGTCACTTGAACCTCATAGAGTCTCAAATGAAATGTTGTTTCTGCAGTCATACACACAAGAAAAAAAGACCCAAGACACAACACAATTTACACAGACATCCATCACAGCGCATCTCCTCCTCGCTGTGATGGAAGGCAAAAAAACTTATCTCTCCCCTGCACTCCCCATTCCCCTCCCGATGTCAGAGTCAAAGCCCCCAGCGGGCGATGGCAATTGTCCCGCGGCCATTAACGCCGCGCCGGGTGATGCAAGGCCCTGCTCCGGGTCTTGTTGTTGGAGCCCCGGAGGGCGCTAGCAAAGTCCCGCAGCCGTTGAAGACGCGCCGGGCGGTGATGTAAGGCCCCGCTCCAGGCACTCCTCGACCCCGCGACTCGGGCGGGTGAAGTCGCCGTTGCGGAAGCCCCGAAAAGCGGTCTCCCAGCAGGGACCCGCGGGCTCCCGGTGTCACTGTCCACCGGACCTGCGGTAAGCCTCCGAATCTCCGGGGGTCGGGTCGCAGCAGCGCGCCACCACAGCTCCACCCGCTCCGAACTCGGCCAGCTCTACGATGGTGAGTAGGTCCGCAGCTCCGCGACTGGAGCCCTAGGTCGTTCCTGCCGGAGGCCGCTCCACGTTGCAGCCCCAACGACAACGGAGACCCGACAGGGAAAAGGTCGGGTTCTCCGTGCAGTGGAAAGATTTTAAAAGTCCCCACCCCACACACACACATACCCCATCAAAAAAAAATAAAAACTACATTAAAACGGGACAAAAAATAACAAAAAGACAGACGGACTGCAGAGGCCGCTGCGACGTGAGTCGCGCCGCCCACCGGAAATGTGGTCACTGCCTTGGGGGGCCAGAGATAACGGCCCGCAGAGTTGGCTGTGGGAATGGATCTGCTGACTCCGGCCGGGCCGGAGTTCCAGAGCCCTGGCCACAGGGGGCAAATTCAACCATCTGATCGGCCACAGAAGTCCCGATGAAGTCGAGATCGGTCGATTCACCCGGCCCAGGGACCATGTTTTTGGGGTGACTTCCAGGAGGAGGAGAGGGGGATTGGGGGGGGGACAAACCATCAGTTGCCAGAAAATCGGTGATGGACCGGTAGTAAATATTAAGCTGCAATTCTTCCCAAGGTACAGCTTTATTTGCTTTAGAGTTATTCAAACTTGCAGGTTGTTCAAACTTGGAATGTTTGAATTTCTATCGTTAATATATAATTAGGACACTAAGGCCCCCCCAAGCTGGCATAGCTTCTTTGAAGCCAGAGATGATGAAACTTTAAAATGCCTTCGGCTAATCCTGTGTTACGCCATTAAATGCTGTTGTGGAACACAGCCAGTCAAAAGCCTCATGAATATTAAAGTAGGTAACTACAGTACAAACATTGTGGTTTTGGTGCCTACCTGTTATACTCTTTCTGTCGCATCACTAGAGCACGCTGTTGATTATGGTGGTGAGCTGCAAAGGTTTCTAGGCTGACGGTGCGTCTTTTCACCCCGGGTGGGTGGAGAGGATTGATACGTGGACCATGCTGTTGACGACAAAAAAGAACACACCATCAGTCCCACAACCAAGATCTTCACACATGCTGACAAAATGGTTGAATGATCGGACGTCCCAGCCGCATCATCTCAAACCAATGTCTTAGCACAGATAGGGTAGGAAGTAGGTAACGTTTCCCAGTAGCATAGGTATCCAAAGGTCATGGGCGTAGGTTTAGGCCATGGGGTAAGAGGTGAGACACGCTGTCTGTGGGTGGTGGGGGCAGATACACTCACACATTTACAAAGTGTCCAAACAAGCATTCTAATTGTCAATGCATAGAAGGCTACAGACATCATAAGTTCGTAGTTCTAGGAGCAGAATTAGGCCATTTGGTTCACCAAAACAACTCCACCATTCAATCATGCTTGATCTATCTTTCCCTCTCAACCCCATTCTCCTGCCTTCTCCTCATAACCTCTGAAACCTGTACTAATCGAGAATGTGTCAATCTCTGCCTTAAAATCTCTATTGACTTGGCCACCACAGTGGCAATGAATTCGACAGATTCACCGCCCTCTGAATAAAGAAATTCCTCCTCATCCCCTTTCTAAAGGTGCATCCTTTTATTCTGAGGCTGTGCCCTCCAGTCCTAGACTCTCCCAATAGTGGTGTTGGAAATGGGATTAGTATAGATAGCTGTTTGAAGATTGACATGGGCATGTAGGGCTGGTTTCTGCACAGGATGACTCATTGACTCTATTAACAACAGAAACATCTATTTAAAAGAGCAGGAGAAACAAATGATAATGTCTCCCAATGAAAGGCGAAGATGCTGGCATCACAGATAGATCAAAAAAGCTTTCAGCCTTCTTCAGTCAGAGTACTGTATTGAAGTTAGGAGGTCATGTTACAGTTGTACAAGGCACTGGCGAGGCCACATTTAGAGTATTGTTAAAGAAGGAACTGCAGATGCTGGAAAATCTCTGGAATACATGGGAAGGCGATGCTTTAGTTCGTACCTAGTTTAGTTTAGTTTAGTTTAGAGATACAGCGCAGAAACAGGCCCTTCAGCCCACTGAGTCTGCACCGACCAGTGATCCCTGTACAGTAACACTATCCTACACTCTAAGTTAAAGTCGTTACCAAAGCCAATTAACCCACAAACCTGCACATCTTTGGAGTGTGGGAGGAAACCCGAGCACCCGGGGAAAACCCACGCAGATCACAGGGAGAACGTACCAAGTCCATACAGACAGCAGCCATAGTCAGGATCGAACCTAGGTCTATGACGCTGTAAGACAGCAACTCTATTGCTGCGCCACCATGCCACCCTAAATGATTGAAGTAGGTGTAGAAATCTTGAAAAGAGGTGGGGTCAGGACATAGCCTGGCAAGTGATAGGTGGATCCAGGTGAGGGCGGAGGGGAGCGGTTGATTGGCAAAGTGGCGGACAAAGGCCAGAGAGGAAAATAACACAAAAGGTTGTTGGATAAGAAGAGAAGATGAGTGAAATGTGAAGCTGGAGGAATGGATGCAGATGGAAGGGGACGGGGGAAAGGGAAAGGGGGACGGGATAGTGGGAATCTGGGTGGGAAACAGGGAAGGGCGGTGTTGTAAGAAATCTTACAGGTTCTATGTAAGACGGTTTGTCTCACTCCCTTGCCCCCTTCCAACCGCCCTGTAAAGCCTCTTCAAAGATTTCACTTTAGAACTAAACTGCAACCAAATTCCCTTGCAGTGCATGCAGTGTAAGAATTCCCTTTCCCAACACCCTCTCCCTTGAGTCTGAAGAAGGGTCTCGACCCGACACCACCCATCCTTTATCCAGAGATGTTGTCCGACCCGCTGAGTTACTCCAGCACTTTGTATCTATCTTCGGTGTAAACCAGCAGTTCCTTTCTACACACTTTCCCAACAGCAGTTATTTTTGTCAAGCACTTTCATCACATGTCCCCTAGTTCACGACTCTAATCTCCATATCTCTGTCAGGTCTCTGGGCAACCTCCTCTGTTCCAAAAAGAATAACTCCAGATTTGAAAAGTGCTTCCCACACAATAAATGTCACCCCCCCCCCCCCCCCCCCCCCCCCCCCCCCCCCGACCCTTCAGTCATTTTAACAAATCTATTCTGCACCTTCTCTCAACTTTCTACCTGATTCCTAATGTACAGCATCCAGAATTGGGTACAATTACTCCATTTGTGGCCACATTAATGTTATAAAGATCCGTCATGGTTTCCTTGCTTCCATCTGATTTATTATAAACTGTAACAATCTCGCCTGCCATTTTGGCCCCAATTCACAGGTACTCACCCAGGCTTCTCTGTCGTTGCACCTCTTCTGGAGTTGTTGCCTCTAGTTTATCTTGCCTCTTCTAAACCATCCCGTTGAAATGAAAATCTTTCTGTTTTTCAGCATTAGTCCCTCACCCAGGCCTCTCGCTCAGGACTTGAAGTTAGGGTGTGTTATGTGCTGAACTGGGTCACTTCCATGCCTCGGTACAATGCGGTGACAGGAGCCACAGTGGGTTCTCAACAGCAAGGGTCCAACTTCAGGGCTGGAGGAGATGAAGGTCCCGCTGTATGTGACCTCGGGGTTTGACGGTCCTGGAACCATCTGGGCTTCTGGGATTTCCCTTTGATCAAAATGGCCCGACTTTCATCTCACTTCTACCGCCAGGAAGAAGGTGCGGGAGACTAGGAATTGTGACCACCAGGCTGAAGAATAGCTTCAGCCCAACAAACGCCGGGCTCTTCAACACCACACGACACCAATCTCACTAACGGATGAACTTCTATGGACTGTGTCTTTGGTTGTATTACGGAATTTGTTTTTTTTGTGTGTGAGTATTATGGTTATTAATTTATTTAATACTTTTTATTATTATATTTATCTGAGTAAGATTACATTTACGAGCAAAGAAGATAGACACAAAATGCTGGAGTAACTCAGCGGGACAGGCAGCATCTCTGGAGAGAAGAAATGGGTGACGTTTCAGGTCGGGATCCTTCCAGCATTTTGTGACTATCTTGGGTGTAAACCAGCATCTGTAGTTCCTTCCTATACATTTACAAGCATGTTAAGCTGCTGCAAGTAAGTTGCATTGTCAGTTCATATAAAAATTAAACACTCTTCACTCTAGTTCTCCCCACCTCTCCCCATTCTTTGCAATTTAAAAATTGTTTGTTTTCCAGCCTTTTCTATTCTAATAACAAGTTATTTGCCTGAAGCATTAATTCTATTTCTCCCTCCACAGTTGCTGCCCAAATTGCTTTGTCTCCGTGAGTTTCTGTAAGATGATTTATTTTTCATCTGCAAGACGGCAGCGTTTAAAAGATCTTGTAACAAACACAGACTAAACATAAAACTTGGCAAAGTAAAAAAAGAAATCCCTTTGATACAGGACGCCCTGACACTCTGCGAGCTATAATTTTTACAGTGGTTTCATTACATTTCTTGAATGTAGTCCATGCTTTAACCAGGTCGTAATCACTTATCATTGCCTCATTGGAAAACGCCTCAGCCAAATCATTTTATTTATTGTGTAGGAAAGTACTGCAGATGCCGGTTTAAATGAAAGATAGACACAAATGCTGGAGTAACTCAGCGGGACAATCAGCTTCTCTGGAGAGTAGGAATGGGTGATGTTTTGGGTCGAGACCCTTCTTCAGTCTCATTTTATTTCTTCTTCAGTAATATTGCAATTCCTGAATAAAATGATCTCATTCATCTCCCACTATCCTGAAGATGACAGAATGGAGATATAAGTGGGAGCTGGTCTCCATGTAATTCCCAACCTCAACCTTTAAGATCCATTGCTCATATTTAATAGATAAAATATTGGCTTGAACTAAATATTGAGACACTTTCCAGTCTAATTGGCTTGGTTTGAAGTTACTTGGCTGGAAGTTCTATTATCCCAAGGAATATTTCCTTTGGTTCTCATTTTCCGCTGACTGGTTAGAACGCAACAAAAGCTTTTCACTGTACAATAAACTAAACTAATCTCAAACTCAACTTATAGACACAAAATGCTGGCATAACTCAGTAGGACAGGCAGCATCTCTGGTTGGAAGGAATGGGTGACATTTCGGTTCAAGACCGTTCTTCAGACCCGAAATGTCACCCATTCCTTCTATCCAGAGATGCTGAAGCATTTTGTGTCCATTTTCGGTATAAACCAGTTCCTTCCTACTCAAACTCAAATTATATATATTTGAATATACTTGTAGCCAATGTGTTTTTATCACTGTTGTGTAAGGGTGTGGGGATTGCCTCTGTAGTCTCCTCCATTGCAAGCACCCATGTTCTCACCACTAACAGATTCCGCGTTGCTACATCATACTTCAACATTGCAATAATCACCACTTCATTTAATACAAGCCTTTGTGCCAGGTAATTTCTAGGAGGCAAGAAACTGTTTATACTTTAATTTCAATTAATCCACAGGAGAAAGGTTTGTAAGGTCATAGGTCATAGGAATAGCATTAGGCCATTCAACCCATCAAGTCTACTCCACCATTCAATCATAGAAACATAGAAACATAGAAATTAGGTGCAGGAGTAGGCCATTCGGCCCTTCGAGCCTGCACCGCCATTCAATATGATCATGGCTGATCATTCAACTCAGTATCCCGTACCTGCCTTCTCGCCATACCCTCTGATCCCCTTAGCCACAAGGGCCACATCTAACTCCCTCTTAAATATAGCCAATGAACTGGCCTCGACTACCCTCTGTAGCAGGGAGTTCCAGAGATTCACCACTCTCTGTGTGAAAAAAGTTCTTCTCATCTTGGTTTTAAAGGATTTCCCCCTTATCCTTAAGCTGTGACCCCTTGTCCTGGACTTCCCCAACATCGGGAGCAATCTTCCTGCATCTAGCCTGTCCAACCCCTTAAGAATTTTGTAAGTTTCTATAAGATCCCCTCTCAATCTCCTAAATTCTAGAGAGTATAAACCAAGTCTATCCAGTCTTTCTTCATAAGACAGTCCTGACATCCCAGGAATCAGTCTGGTGAACCTTCTCTGCACTCCCTCTATGGCAATAATGTCCTTCCTCAGATTTGGAGACCAAAACTGTACGCAATACTCCAGGTGTGGTCTCACCAAGACCCTGTACAACTGCAGTAGAACCTCCCTGCTCCTATACTCAAATCCTTTTGCTATGAAAGCTAACATACCATTCGCTTTCTTCACTGCCTGCTGCACCTGCATGCCCACTTTCAATGACTGGTGTACCATGACACCCAGGTCTCGCTGCATCTCCCCTTTTCCTAGTCGGCCACCATTTAGATAATAGTCTGCTTTCCTGTTTTTGCCACCAAAATGGATAACCTCACATTTATCCACATTATATTGCATCTGCCAAACATTTGCCCACTCACCCAGCCTATCCAAGTCACCCTGCAGTCTCCTAGCATCCTCCTCACAGCTAACACTGCCCCCCAGCTTAGTGTCATCCGCAAACTTGGAGATATTGCCTTCAATTCCCTCATCCAGATCATTAATATATATTGTAAATAGCTGGGGTCCCAGCACTGAGCCTTGCGGTACCCCACTAGTCACTGCCTGCCATTGTGAAAAGGACCCGTTTACTCCTACTCTTTGCTTCCTGTTTGCCAGCCAGTTCTCTATCCACATCAATACTGAACCCCCAATGCCGTGTGCTTTAAGTTTGTAAACTAATCTCTTATGTGGGACCTTGTCGAAAGCCTTCTGGAAGTCCAGATGCACCACATCCACTGGTTCTCCCCTATCCACGCTACTAGTTACATCCTCGAAAAATTCTATAAGATTCGTCAGACATGATTTACCTTTTGTAAATCCATGCTGACTTTGTCCAATGATTTCACCACTTTCCAAATGTGCTGCTATCCCATCTTTAATAACTGACTCTAGCAGTTTCCCCACTACCGATGTTAGACTAACCGGTCTGTAATTCCCCGTTTTCTCTCTCCCTCCCTTCTTAAAAAGTGGGGTTACGTTTGCTACCCGCCAATCCTCAGGAACTACTCCAGAATCTAAAGAGGCTGATCTATCTTTCCCTCTCAACTCCACTCTCTTGCTTTCTCCCTGTAACTTCTGACACCTGTAGTAATCAGCAACCTGTCAACCTCCGCTTTAAAAATCCCCATCGACTTGGCCCCACAGCTGTCCGTGGCAATGAATTCCACAGATTCACCATCCTCTGGCTAAAAATATCCCTCCTCATCTCCTTTCTGAAGGGTATGTCGTTTTATTCTGAAGCTGTGCCTTCTGGTCCTAGACTCTCCCACTAGTGGAAACATCCTCTCCACATCCACTCTATCCAGGCCTTTCACAATTCGGTATGTTTCAATGAGATTTCCCTCGTCCTTCTAAACTCCAGCGATCGCAGTCCCAGAGCCATCAAATACTCATCAAACGTTACCCTGGCCACCTAGTTTAGTAATTAACTTCAGGGAAGAAAATGTCCCATCTTACTCGGTCAGGCTCATGTGTGACTACTGAGCCACAGGTCTGGGTTCTTAACTGGGCTCTTAACTGCCTCCTTTGGTTCAGGATAGGGAGAAACAATACTTAGGGAGAAACAATAGACAGTTCAGGACAGGCGATGCACTGTGGTGGGTGTATGGAACGAGCTGCCAGAGGAGGCAGTTGAGGCAGGTACTATAACATCATTTAAAAGACATTTGGCCAGGAGAGATTTAGGTGGATGGGCCAAATGTGGGCAAATAGAACTAGCTTGGGCATTGTAGTCAGCATGGACAGATTGGACCTGAGTATCTGTTTCCATGCTGTTAGACTCTACACATGCTGGCATTGCCTGCATTTCCCAAATCCCAGGAACAAATACAAAAAAAAGTATAAAAGGAAGGAACTGCAGATGCTGGTTTATACCAGACAAAGAGGATGCCGATTCCCTAACGTTCCCTATCCTTTTTCTCCAGATGCTGCCTGACCTGCTGAGTTACTCCAGCACCTTTTGTCTGGCAAAACTTTGAAGTGTTCTATACCAGAATGATCCATCAGCTAAAGAGCTGAGCTGGGTCTAATGAAAGCTACAAAGTAGCGCATGAGGCAACCGTAACAACCTGGTGTTACCATAACAACCACTAAACTGTAGTGAACAGTGTAGGAAGGGACTGCAGACGCTGGTTTAAACCGAAGGTAGACACAAAAAGCTGGATTAACTCAGCGGGACAGGCAGCATCTCTGGAGGGAAGGAATAGGTGACGTTTCGGGTCGAGACCCTTCTTCAGTGTGAACGTCAGTGTCACCCATGATATTTATTTTAGTTGTTTATCTTTTTTTAAATATTTTACCTTGTATGTATCGTTAGCTTTTAGAAATGTTTGAATGGTGCACTGACTGGCTGACATTTTACAATTTCGTTGTACATGGTTCATGTTACAATGACAATAAAGAAACTATTCTATTCTATTCTATTCTTTCTCTCCAGAGATGCTGCCTGTCCCGTAGAGTTACTGCAGCTTTTTGTGTCTAAGCTGTAATGGACAGATCTACTTTAAGCTGTGATTGCTTTCCTAACATTGCAGGCCGCTGATAAGATGCTCACCTGATTGACGGAGAGAGGGATGCAAGCCTGGCTGACTTTTGGAAGGTAGAGTGGTGTCCCGGTGAAGCTTCTCCGAGAGACACCGATCCTCCCGCTGCCGGCCAGCGGCGTGCATGGCAACGACATCCGGTCTGTGGAAGCCAAACAAGAGTCGAATCAAAACTTGCCCGTACTGACCACACCAGCAACCCACCCAGTCAGCTGATAGCCACCCAGAACCATGATGGCTGCTTTTCTTTAGAGATACAGCGTGGAAACAGGCCCTTCGGCCCATCAATCTGCACCGACCGCCGATCACCCATACACTAGTTCTAACCTACACGCTAGGGACAATTTACAGAAGGCAATTAACCTACAAACCTGCACGTCTTTAGAATGTGGGAGGAAACCAGAGCACCGGGAGAAAATCCACATGGTCACAGGGAGAACGTACAAACTCCGTACAGACAGCACCCATAGTCAGGATCAAACCCGGGTCTCTGGCGCTGTGAGGCATCAACTCTACCGCTGCGCCACTAGACCACTGGTACAATTACATCATTTAAAATACTTTTCTTTTCAAAAATAAACTTCATTCGGACTAAACTAAATAAACAAAACAAAAAACTGTGCCAAACCTCTTCAAACATTCTCAGTGTCCGTACATTCATTAATGTTATACTCAGTAGTGCTCGCACCTATCTTTGAACAAAAAACATCTTTGCTCATCATGTGACCCCCCCCCTGAGGTGATATCCCTTCCCTTGTTTGAGGGGTGTCTCCACCAGACTCTGCCCCTCAATGTTCAGCAGCGGAAAGACCCTAGACTGTGGTCCTCCCCCTCAGAGCCGGCCTTGGGCTGCACCAAGCTTCAGCATGTGCTCCTGCAGTCAGGAATGGGCCAGTTGGGAGCATTCCCTTATGGACATCTTGCTGTGCTGGGAGAGCAACAAGTTTTAGGCAGACCAAAGAGCATTGACAACATTTAAAAGACATTTAGACAGGTACATGTATAGAAGGGTTTAGAGTGGTATGAGCCAAATGCAAGCACATTGTACTAGCTCATGTAGGCCTTTTGGACATGTTGGACTGGGCATGGACATGTTGGAGCCTGTTTCTGTACTGTATAATTCTATGATCTATTAAGGGGCAGTTATTAACAACTACTTAATTAACATTAATGCGGATGGAACAGTGGTGCAGTGGTAGAGTTGCTGCCTCACGGCACCAGAGACTTCTGTTTGATCCTGCCCTTGGGTGCTGTCTATGTGGAGTCTGCACATTCTCCCTGTGACCATGTGGGTTTCCTCCGCATGCTCTGGTTTCCACTGACATCCCAAAGTCTTATAGGTCGATTGGCATCTGTAAAATTGTCCCTCTTTTGTAGGGAGTGGATGTAAAACTGGGATAACATAGAACTAGCATGAATGGGTGATCGATGGTTGGCTTGGACTCAGTGGGCTGAAGGTCCTATTTCCATACTGTTTCTCAATTAAACAAGTGTCCAACAACTTTGATTCATGTTGAATCTTCAAAATGCTTCCCCCCAGGGGCTTGTGGATGTTAGACCATTGTGAGTATTTAAGGAGGAGGGAGATACATGTTTTGAAAGATCTGGAAGTTGAGAGTTGAGTTAAAGTTACTAAAGACTTTAACTCCCTCTCCCATTCCCACACTGACCTTTCTGGCCTGGGCCTCCTCCATTGTCAGTGAGGCCCAGTGCAAATTGGAGGAACAGTGCCTCATATTTCACTTGAGCAGCTTACACCCCAGCGGTATGAACATTGACTTCTCTAACTTCAAGTAACCATTCCTTTCCCTCTCTCTCCATCCACCTTCCCAGTTCTCCAACCAGTCTTCCTGTCTCTTTTTGCTTTGGTGTTACCTTCTCCCAACTAACAATGATCTATTCTACATTTTCCTTGATCTCCGTTCCCTTTTGTCCTGTTTTCACACCTTACACTTCCTTATCTTTACACCTCCCACTCCCTTGTCATAACTCTGAAGAAGGGTCTTGACCCGAAATGTCACCCATTCTTTATCTCCAGAGATGCTGCCTGTCCCGCTGAGTTACTCCTGCATTTTGTGTCTACCTATGAGAGATATGGGGAATTGGTATGGAGGAAAGCCTGCAGAGGATCAGCCATGATCATAATGAATGGTGGGGCAGGCTTGAGGGGCCGAGTGTCCTATTTCTCCTCCTATTTTCAGCTGCAGGAATAATCCTATTATTAAAATATTTAAAATGCTGAATCAGTCCATTGTTTTTTTTACCTTTGTTCTATATATTCATCTGCAAAAAAACATATAATTTGTTCTTGGCTGCATATCAGGAACATTGTTGGAAATCACCTCTATAGAGTCATGCAGTGAAACCAGGCCCTTTGGTCAAACCTGCCCACCCAGACCAACATATCCCATCTACACTAGTCCTACCTGCCTGCGTTTAGCCCATATGCTTCTAATCCTATCCTAACCATGGGGGCAGGGTGTTTAATCCTGGTTAGCGGCAGGCAGGAATTTTATTCAACCACACTCTCACTAACACGGTATCCCTTGAAGAGACTCCGAGGCAGTTAACTTACTAAAGGGTTCGAAACATTACATTTACCCCTGGTAACCAGAGTGAAGATTTATTTAAATCCACATTTGGATTATTCTAACATTGGTAGGATAAGTGTGAAAACGCATATCCCCAGATTCAGGGATAGCTTGCTGTTATCAGGGTCAGAATCATCCTATCACCAACTAGAGAATGGTCCAGACCTACCATCCACCTCATCTTCAGACTATCTTTAATTGGACTTTAATGAACTTTATCTTCCACTAAACGTTATTCCCTTCATCCTGTATCTGTACACTGTGGTAATCATGTATAGTCTATTCATTATGTAGAGAGAAACTGCAGATGCTAGTTTACACTGAAGATAGACACAAAATGTTGGAGTAACTCAACAGGTCAGGCAGCATCTCTGAGGAAAAGTAATAGATGATATTTCAGGTAGAGACACATCTTCAGACTTCAGTCTGAAGAAGAGTCTCAACCCGAAATGTCACCTAATCTTAGTCTTAATCTTAATCTTAGTCTTAATCTTAATCTTAATCCCTAATCTTAGTCTTAATCCTAATTTTAGTCTTTTCACTGATTGGATCACATGCAACTAAAAAGCTTTTCCCTGTGCCTCAGTACATGTGACAACAATAAACTCAACTAAACTAAACTAAAAAGCTGAGTTCCTCAGTTCTGTGTGTGACTCAATATCACACAACAAGAAAGCTTTTGACTGTACCTCCCTCTGTACACATGACAGTAATCAATTAAACTAAACTAAACTAATAAGTTGAGTGTCTCAGGACTGTGTGTGACTGGATATCACCTGCAACAAGAAAGCTTTGATTGTACCTCAGTACAAGTGACAAGAATAAACTAAACTAAACGACCCTAAGTAGTTGAGTGCCTTAGGACTGTGAAACTATTGTAGGATTGATAGTTCTGACATTAAGGGGCTTGTGTTTTAACAGCACCAATAGCAACTCTGTGTACACTTGGAAACTGTTTTATTACAACAGCTCAGGCTTGTTAATTGTACCATCGTAAAATTAGAGTGGAATGCAACAAAAAGTACAGGGTTCTTTGTTGCAGAGCACTTCTTTGTGTTGTAGTAATTTAACACAGGGATGAGTACAATGTAAAATCTCAAAATTGCAGAACCTGAAAAGGTATAAAACAAATATACTTTAAAAAAATGTTGGCTTGTAGAAACAATGAACTGCAGATGTTGGTTTATAAAAAGAAAAATACACAAAGTGCTGGAGCAACTCAGAGGGTCAGGCAACATCCCTGGAAGATATGGGTAGGTGACGTTATGGGTTGGGACCCTTCTACAGTGATTGTGGGGGTGGGGGGAAGAAAGCTAGAAGAGAGGACAGGGCAAAGCCTGGCAGGTAGGAGGTGGGGGCGGGGCTGATAGACAGCAGGATGGACATTGGCCATAGATGAAAATAAAGGTCCTAGACAAAAGGATTGAATGAGTTGTGAATTGTGAAGCCAGAGGAAAGAATGTAGGGGGAGGGGGAGAGCAGAAATAGGTGTGGGTTCAGGTGGGACACAGGTGTGGGCGGAGAAAGGGGGATGAGTCGAATTGAATGGGAAGGGGAGGGGGGGGGGGGGGGGCTGTTGGGGGTTACCTAAAATTGGAGAAGTTAATGTTCATACTGTTAGGCTGTCAGCTACCCAAGCGGATGGGGGAAGGGGAGGTGGGAGGGTGATGAGAGGGGGAGGTGGGGACGGAGAAAAGGGGAGGTGCGTAGCGAGGGGGGGGGGGGAGGATCGGTGAGGGGGGGGGGGGGGTGCGCAAGGTGGAGAGAGGAGGGGAAAGGGAGTGGGGTGGGGGGGGGGGGGGGGGGGGGGGAGTTGGAGAAGGGAAGGTGACGTTGCCAGGAAAGATCCGCTGTGATAGAGCATCAGATATGATGATGTTACGCGAGGGACTCGAAGGTGGGAAAAGTAAAGAGACAGCGAGTAGGATATAGTGTTAGCAGAACCTGTATGATGGGAAGATAGTGTAAGCAATGGATCTACAGTCAAAGTTGTTGGCAGGTATCAGGATGTCTGATGGAACTAGGTACACAAAAATGCTGGAGAAACTCAGCGGGTGCAGCAGCATCTATGGAGCGAAGGAAATAGGCAACGTTTCGGGCCGAAACCTTTCTTCAGACTGATGTCTGATGGAACTGATCTGCCCCTTTGTTCATGTTAATTTTAAATCCCCGCAGGCGTGGATGGGTGAATTAACAAGATAAGTCTCGATCTGAAACTTTTCTCTCTAGATGCAGCCTCACCCGCTGAGTTTCACCAGCATTTTTTATCTACTAACAAGACAAACTTGCTCTTTTCATCTGTACATAAAAAACGTATATTTTAATATTTAAAAAGGGCTCGATTACAAAGACCAGATTCGTATCGACTCCCTCTTTTCCCACTGGAGGTATCCCGCTGTCAGACCTGGGTGGTTGACCAGTGCTGTTCAGGTAGCGGTAGACTAGTTGCAGCCCAAATGTCCAGAGGAATGGAAACCCCATCCTCTGTAAACCCAGGGCGGCAATTAGAACACATTTTTAAGAAGTCTCTGCTCAGGTCTCCAAAGGTGATGAATGTACAATAATCAAAGTAATGTTACACGCCCCTGATGTTGACTCGAGGCGCACTTTTGCGGAGTTTGGGAAAGTTTAAGAAAGTTTTTTTTTGCTACTCACTGGATCCCGGCTCCGGCATCGCCAGCAACTGTGTTGTGCCACGTGACCGCTCGCTGCTCTGGAGACAGTGAAATTGACACTGAAATCAATGAATAGAGGCGACCAGAGAGTGCGACAGATTTATACACAGAGAGCGTAGGATAAAGTACGTGAAATAAACACCGACTCACCCACACCACAGAAAGACCCGAGAAGTAATCATTTCGGTGGCAAGGAGAGAGGGAATTGTAGAGGTGGGAAAACATGTGGGACCCAGTCAGTCAAGGAAAAATTTGGCAGAAAGAGTGGAGATAGAAATCTAAACAAGAAAAGAGATAAGAGAGTAAGTTCATAAGTTATAGGAGCAGAATTAGGCCGTTCGGCCCGTCGTCTACTCCATCATTCAATCATGGCTGATCCATCTTTCCCTCTCAACCCCATTCTCCTGCCTTTTCCCCATAACCCCTTTCTAATCAAGAATCTGTCAATATCTTCCCTGCAAATATACATTGACTTGGCCTCCACAGCCTTCTGTGGCAATGAATTCACCACCCTACGACCAAAGAAACTTCTCCTCGTCTCCTTTCTAAAGGTACGTTGCTTATTTCTGAGGCTATGACCTCTGGTCCTAGTCTCCCACACTAGTGGAAACATCCTCTCCACGTCCACTCTGTCCTAGGTCTTTCACTGTTTGGTAAGTTTCAATGAGGTCCCCGCGTCACCCTTCTACACTCCAGCGAGTCCAGTGCTGCCAAACGCTCACCATATGAGTAAGCAAGGAAACATGGAGGATGTAAAGCTCACTATCCTTTGGTATATTGCAACAGGGTATCCTACAACCCAACAGTATGAACATTAAATTATCCAATTTTAAGTATAACACCCCCCCCCCCGCCCCCATTCCCTCTCTATTTCCTGTGCCCCCCAACCCAGTACACACCCATTCTCCCAGTATCTCAAACACCCTGCTCCATTACCACATTGTACGCTCCTCCTATACTCAAGTGCTTTGTTTCACTTTTATCCTCCCTCTTTCCCCTCCTCTCCCCCCCCCCCCCTCCTTACCGCATACCACCACCCATACCCCTTCCTCTGGCTTTACAGTTCACTCCTCTTCTCTCCTTATTGAACATCCTTCGGTCTCCATCTTATCTTTGTTAAGAAGGAACTGCAGATGCTGGAAAATCAAAGGTACACAAAAAAGCTGGAGAAACTCAGCGGGTGCAGCAGCATCTATGGAGCGAAGGAAATAGGCAACGTTTCGGGCCGAAACGTTGCCTATTTCCTTCGCTCCATAGATGCTGCTGCACCCGCTGAGTTTCTCCAGCTTTTTTGTGTACCTTCCATCTTATCTTTTGTCACCTACTTCATCCATCTGCCAGTGCCCATTCTCTCCTCTATCCACCTATCACTCACCAGGCTTTGTCCTATCCTCACCTTTTTTTTCCAACTATCTTCCCCCGACCACAATCAGTCCCGACCTGAAATGTTACCTATCCGTTTTCCTCCACAGATGCTGAGTTTCTCGAAACTATTTTGGATATAAAGCACACACACAAGGGAGAGAAACAATGATTTGAGGTTTTTTTTTAAATCAGAGGAGAGAGAAATAGAGTAGGGAGTGACAGCAGTGGAAAAGAACAAAGCAGCAGATGAATAGAGTGAAGAACTGAGGGGGTTACAGAGATGAGAATGGAGGTGGCAGGGCACAGACCAGAATAAAGGTAAGAACTCGTAAGGTAAGAAAAGATTCTGACTGTCCACCCTATCTATGCCTCAATTTTATACATCTCCATCAGATCTCTCTTCAATCTATGGCTTTCAAGAAAAAAATGATCCTTGTCTTCTTTTAGCTAATATCCTTTAATCCAGACAGCATCCTGGTAAATCTCTTCTGCACCCTCTCCAAAGCCTCCACATCCTTCCTATAATGGGTCAACCGTTATAACGTGGAACTGCACACAATATTCCAATGGGCAAAGGAATGTAATGTGAAAATACATCACAGCGTCTTGCACGGTGGTGCAGCAATGGCGTTGCTGCCTTACAGCGCCAGAGAGCCGGGTTTGTTTCTGAATATGCGTGCTGTCTGTTTGGAGTTTGTACGTTCTCCCCGTGACCTGCATGGGTTTTCTCCGGGTACTTCAGTATCCTCCCACACTACGAAGAAGTACAGGTTTGTAAGTTAATTGACTTCGATAAAATTGTAAATTTTCACTAGTGCGTAGGATAATGTTAGCGTACGGAGTAATCGCTGGGTCGGCGCAGACCCGGTGGGCCGATCGGCCCTTTGACGCACTGTATTTCTAAAGCCTAAAACAGAAAAATAATACTGGCCAGGTTGGCAAAGTCAAACCTGCAGATGCTGGAAATCTGATATAGATTCTGATGGTCAATGAGTCACCCACCTGAAACATTGATTGTGTTTCTCTTCACAAAGCTGCCCGACCTTCTGAGCATTTCCACCAGCATTCTCTGCATTTCTTTCTGATCAGTTTGGGTGACAACACATTTTCTATGTGAATTATTTTAAATAACATGTTTTACTGTGAACCTGCTACTCATTTATTCCAATTCCAGAATGAATGTGAAAGAACATGAAGAATAGCCTTCAATTCCAACTGTTTTTTCTCATGGGGGTTTTTTGGCTCTAGTTGTTCCCCTTATGGGATCAGACTCCAGCTGTGTAAATTCCCCAATAATCAGGGGGTACTTGCTGTATTTATTTATTCAGTCCCAGCACTTAGCTGCTGCACCAGACCTGGCACGCTCCATCCCCGCAGATGTGGCTATGAACAGTGAAATAATACCCTGTAGACTCGTAAAGTTAGATACATCAACAGAAACACAGGTCATTGCTGCCAGCCACAAACCTGTCCATAAATCCCTTTCCTCCTGCTTTTCGACATTCTCTCTCTTCTCCTGAAACTGCTGACTCTCCCTCAGACCGAGTCTCCTGTGCCTCATCCAACCGTATGTCCTTCAAAGATAGGCTTAGAGTGCTGGAGTAACTCCTGCAGCACCTCTGGAGAAAAAGGATGGGTGACGTTTCAGGTCGCGATCCTTCTTCATGTCCTTCATTTCTGAATTCCCACCCCAACATTTCTCTGTCTTTGCATCTCACTCATCACCACCAATGAGTCCATATACACATCACGCTGGCTCGGAAAAACAGTCAACTGATCATTCTTTCTTCTTCCCCCACTCCTGTTAGGCAGAAGATACAGAAGCTTGAAAGTGCTCATCACCTGTCTAGGAACAGCTTCTTCCACTCCTTTATCAGGCTTCTGAATGATCCTTCCCTATACTAGGTTACTGTCCGATTCCCCTCTACCACATTGCAGATATTGGACTTTGTCTAGGGAACTGGTGCACTACAATGCTGAGAACTATATTCTGTACTCTGTACTATTTATTGTATTTAAGTTTGACTTGATTGTATTTATGTGTAGTATGATCTGATCTGATCTGATCATGCAAAACCAAGCTTTCACTGTATCTCGATACACGTGAGAGTAATAAAACTAAACCTAATTATTTTGGTCATAGTCATAGTATCACACAGCAATGTAGAAGGCCCTTCAGCCCACCATGCCCATGCTAACCATTAAGCACCTATTAGCTCAAACCCATTTCTATTCTCACACATTCTCATCAACGTCCCCTTGGATTCTGCCATTCACCTACACACACTGGCACAGTGGCACAGGGGCAGCATAGGGCACAGTGGTAGAGTTGCTGCCTCACAGCGCCAGAGACCCAGGTTGAATCCTGACTGCGGGTGCTGTCTATACGGAGTTTGTACATTCTCCCCATGACCAGCGTTGGTTTTCTCCGGATGCTCCGGTTTTCTCACACACTCCAAAGATGAATTGGTATGTTGGTTAATTGGCTTTAGTAAAACTGTAAATTGTCCCAAGTATGTGCAGGATAGCACTAGTGTGCGGGGATCGCTGGTTGGCGCAGACACGGTGGGCTGAAGGGCCTGTTTCTGTTCTGTATCTCTAAACTAAACTAAAGCACAAGCAATTTACCGTGGCCAATTAACCTAGCAACTTGCACATCATTAGGATGTGGGAGGAAAACCAAGGCATCTGGAGAAAACCCACACAGTCACAAGGAGGACATGTAGACTCAACGCAGACAGTGCCAGAGGTCAGAATCAAACCCAGGTACCGGGAGCTGTGAGCCAGCAGTTCTATTGGCTGTGCCATTAGGATTTGCTTAAAGCTTAAATCTGTGGCAAAGCAATGAGACACCTGTCCTAATATTTCTTTCTTTGCAAGATGCAGGAAAAATGTTCCCAATGGTGGGCGAGTCCAGAACCAGGGGCCACAGTCTTAGAATAAAGGGGAGGCCATTTAAGACTGAGGTGAGAAAAAACTTTTTCACCCAGCGAGTTGTGAATTTATGGAATTCCCTGCCACAGAGGGCAGTGGAGGCCAAATCACTGGATGGATTTAAGAGAGAGTTAGATAGAGCTCTAGGGGCTAGTGGAGTCAAGGGATAAGGCAGGCACTGGGTATTGATAGAGGACGATCAGCCATGATCACAATGAATGGCGGTGCTGGCTCGAAGGGCCGAATGGCCTCCTCCTGCACCTATTTTCTATGTTTCTATGTTTAACAATATTCACTTATGTCTTCTTTGCACCTTGGAATGCGTTGAAACAATTCACTTCATTAAAGACTGTGCAAGTTAAAATTGTATGTTTGGATTTTTTTGACTGAAGCCAAATTCACAAGCCGGAGAAAACCTACACTCACATTTTCCTGTAGAAACAAGGAACTGCAAATGCTGGTTAATACACAAAAGGACACAAAGTGCTGGAGTAACTCAGCAGGTCAGGTAATATTTCTGGAGGACATAGATAAGTGACCCTCTTCTGGCTGATTGTGGGGGGGGGGGGGGGGCAGAAGACAGCTGAAAAAAAGGAGAGGCAGGACTAAGTGTGACAGGTAAGAGGCGACACAGGTGAGGGGGGGGGGGGGGGTTTGGGCAGGCTAATGGTTGGAACAAAGGCCAGGGATAAGAACAATAGGTATGAACAGGTTTTAAGAGTTGTCGATTGTGAGGCGAGGGGGAGGAAAATGTGTGTGTGTGTGTGTGGGGGGGGCGTGATAGGGGGGAGTCCAGGTGGAGCTCAGGGGAGGGACGTGGGGGAGAAAATAGGGGGGTTAGTTAGAGATTATCTGAAATTGGAGAATGCAATGTTCATACCATTGGGTTGTAAGCAGAATATGAGGTGCTGTTCCTCCAGTTTGCTTGTGGCCTCACTTTGGCACTGGAGGAGGCCCAGGACAGAAAGGTCAGTGTGGGAATGGGATCGAGAGTTAAAATGGTGAGCAGAAATGGTCGCCAGAGTCTACGTTGCGTCTCAGCGATGTACAGGAGGCCACATTGGGAAGAGCAGATGCAGTGGATGAGGTTAGGGGAGGTGCGCATGAACCTCTGTCTCACCTGGAAGGAATGCTGGGGTTCCTGGATGGTGTCAAGGGAGGAGGTATAGGGGCAGGTGTTACATCTCCTGTGGTTGCAGGGGAAGGTACCTGGGGACTTGGTTGATTTGGATGGGAAGGGAAGAGTGAACCAAAGAGTTGTGGAAGGTGTGGTATCTGGGGAAGGTGGAAAGGAGTGGAGATGGGAAGGAGTGAATCGTTATATGGATGGGAAAGGAATGGAGGGTTATGGTCTGAGCGCAGGTATATGGGACTAGGGGAGATTATGTGTTCGGCACGGACTAGAGGGGTCGAGATGGCCTGTTTCCGTGCTGTAATTGTTATATGGTTATATGGTTATATGGTTATATGGTGGTGGGATCACGTTGGAGGTGATGGAAATATCAGAATACAATGTGTTGGATGCGGAGGCTGGTGGGGTGAAGAGTGAGGACTACGGGAACTCTATCCTCGTTCCATCTGGGGGTGGGGGAGCAAGAGCAGAACTACAGGACACAGAGGAGAAGTGCGTAAGGGATCCATCTATGACAGGAGAGAAGCAGCAGATAGAAGCAGCGAGAGCGAGTATTGGCTGAAAGAAGGTGAGTCAGAGGGAACGGAGATTTAAAAAGAGCACCAAAGGCACGGGTTCAAGTAATTTACAAATTAGCCCTAAAATAGTTGAATAGGTAACAGATCAAAGTATGCACAGCTGTAGCACGGGCATGTGGGCCTTCATAACAAGAGGAGTTGAGTATAGGAGCAAAGAGGTCCTTATGCAGTTGTACAGGGCCCTAGTGATACCACACCTGGAGTATTGTGTGCAGTTTTGGTCTCTAAATTTGAGGAAGGACATTCTTGTTATTGAGGGAGTGCAGCGTAGGTTCACGAGATTTATTCCCAGGATGACGGGACTGTCATATGTTGATACATTGGAGTGGCTGGGGTTGTATACTCTGGAATTTAGACGGGTGAGAGGGGATCTTATTGAAACATATAAGATTATTAACGGTTTGGACACTTTATTGGGGGGGAAACATGTTCCCGATGTTGGGGGAGTCCTGAACCAGGGGCCACAGTTTAAGAATAAGGGGTAAGCCAATTAGAACGGAGATGAGAAAAAACATTTTCACACAGAGGGTTGTGAATTTGTGGAATTCTCTGCCTCAGAAGACAGTGGAGGCCAATTCTCTGGATGCTTTCAAGAGAGAGTTAGATAGAGCTCTGAAAGAAAGCAGATTCAGGGGATATGGGGAGAAGGCAGGAACAGGGTACTGATTGTGGATGATCAGCCATGATCATATTGAATGGCGGTGCTGGCCCGAAGGGCCGAATGGCCTACTCCTGCACCTATTGTCTATTGAAACCTCATCTATCCATATTCTCCACAGAAGTTGCCTGACCTGCTGAGTTTTGCCAGCACTTTGTGTCCTTTTGTGTAAACCAGCATCTGCAGTTCCTAGTTCCTAGTTTCTACATTTTGACTGCTCCCCTATGAAATCTCCTCAAACTATGCCTATTTTGAAGAACTTGTCTGTGTGTGAGACCCTGTCTCACTGCTCCTCCTCTGTGATTCCTGCTGCTCACCTGCTCTATGACCATGTTCTGACCCGGACTCACTGCCACAGCCATGTGCTTCTTCAACACTTGCCTGCGCTGCCATCTTGTGCCTTGTGGCATCCAGCTCCACTCCCAGGCCTCCCAGTTTTGACCTAACCAGGATTTAATGTACATTTCTCCTTCAGTACCCTGGGTTCTACACTTTAGTTTAGTTTAGAGATACAGTGCGGAAACAGGCCCTTCGGCCCACCGGGCCCGCGCCGACCAGCGATCCCCGCTGAGAATGATTTACACTCTCTGCTATGGTCCGACACCAGCAGACCCTCGCTCGGACTCTCCCACTGCTCCGTCTGAAGAAGGGCCCCAATCCCAACCGTCACCTTCCCGTGTTCTCCAGAGATGCTGTCTGGCCCGCTGAGTTACTCCAGCACTTTGTGTCCTAATGAAACACAGAGATACTGCATCTTGAATTTACCTGCAGTATCTGCATAGATTAATGTTTACTTGGTCATTTTGGCTGAAAGGCTGAAAAGGGAACAATTAAAATAAAATCAAGGCAATAAACAAATCAATACCCACCCCCCCTGCTTGCAAAAACTAAGATTTCCATTGATCAACATGGAGTCAGTTTATCCGAGGAAAGTTGCAGGATAACCTTAGCATGTCGGCTTTTGACCTTCATCAGTCAGGGTTTTGGGTATAGAAGCTGGGATGTTATGTTACAGCTGCACAAGGTGCTGGTGAGGCCACAGTTGGAGTATTGTGTTCAGATTTGGTCACGCTGTTATGGGAAGCTGCCGTTAAGATGGAAAGAGCGCGGAGAAGATTTACGAGATTGTTGCCTGGACTTGAGGGCCTGGGCGATAGGGAGAGGTTGGGTAGCCTAGGTCTGTATTCATCGGAGGATGAGAGGCGATCTTATAGAGGTGTACAAGATCATGACGGGAATAGACAGGGAGTCTTTTACCCATAGTAGGGGAATCAAGAACCAGGGAACATAGGTTTACGGTGAGATAGGAATCTGAGAGGCAGCTGTTTCACACAGAGGGTGGTGGGCATATGGAATGTGCTGCACGAGGAGGTAGTTGAAGAAGTAACAACATTTAAAAGGCGTTTCGACAGGTACATGGATAGGCGGCACAGTGGCCTTGCAGTGCCAGAGATACGGGTTCGATCCTGTGCAGGTGCTGTCTGTCGGGATTTGTATGCTCTCCCCATGGCTCAGTGGGTTTTCTCTAGGTGCTCTGGTTTCCTCCCACATTCCAAAGATGTACAGGTTTGTAGGCTTCGATGAGAATTGCAAATTGTCCCTAGTGTGTAGAATAGTGCTAGTGTACGGGGATCACTGGTCGGCACGGACTCGGTGGGCTGAAGGGCTTATTTCCACGCTATAACTCTAAACTAAACTAAAGGCTTAGAGCAAGGTTCCCGACCTGGGGTAAATTTCACCTAACCAGGGGGTAAATTTGTTGATTTTGGATTTGTACATATTTTTTCTCATTGAGACTGTGTTTGGTTATGAAATAACATTATGCGCTATTAAAGTCGCCAGGGGTAAACGGGATGAAAAAGGATGGGAACCCCTGGCTTAGAGACATAGGTGGCAAACATGGGCAGATGGAACTATTGTAGATGGGGTACCTTGTTCAGTATGGGCAAGTTGGGCCGAAGGACCTGTTTCCATGCTGTATGAATCTAAAGGACTACTGGCCAGGAAACCAATGAGCATTTTAGCAGAAATTCCTGTCCTGATAGAGAAGCATTGTTCGATTTCAGTCCACTGTAAATCACCTTTAAGACGCAGGGAAAGTGGATGTGTGTGAACACACACCTCACCCATATTGATTCGGCACATTCTCATGAATTATATTCTGCATTTACATTATATGGGCAGAAGATAAGGAGAAGGAAGCTGCACAACCAGCAAAAACATTTAGTTTATTTTGTGAACAAAACGTAAAAAAGTATACTTTTACTGTCTTGTAAATTTGCTATAAAACAACAAAGGCAATATAGAATCATTACAGGTGATTTTGACAATGACCACTGTGCTTGATCTGTACAAAGGGGTTTGCACAGAACACAGAAATGCCATCAACATGGCATCAAATATACAACATTAGTGCTAGGATAATTCAACACTGTAGACAATTCCAAGTGAATAGTCCTCCTTTAATGGAGCTTCGGGACCAGCACTCGAACCCAGCACACAGGGCTGGAAATTGTCATGTTAATGTCAGTATGGCTGACTCATCGTCTCTAATGGCAGTCATGCAGAGCGTGGCTCTCAGTCTCATATTGGGGGTCCCCTTGCAATGAATAACATTGACCGCCATCTGTGGCACTTGCCTTCATCCCAAAGTGGATGCTGCGATCAACATCCATCTCGTCAAACCTGTGAGCACAAACCTTAAAGGAATTGAAACACAGTGATATTGCACCTTTAGTTCATCTGCAGTATGTTATGCAATCAAAAGCCTTAAACTGGTATAGAAGAGGTTAAGGCCTGCTTGGTCACTTTGGCCAAAAGGCTGAACTGGAAACTGTTCAAATAAACTGGAGGCTTATCGTTCAAGGAGCAAATTATCCTTTTAGAATAGAAATTGGAAGGCAGGCAGGCTCCTTAATGTAATAAAAAAGGATTTAGGCTATGTTATTGATTAGTGTTTGACATTTTGCATCCATTATCTCGATGAAGGTCCTCCACAGACTTCAACAAACACTTGCTAAATTAACCATCAAAATACTGCAGTGTTTTACCCAGAGAAACTATTCAGCTTTAATAAACTCAGCATAAAAGTTGTTCACGAGAATATACGGGAAAAAATATTCACAAACAATTATACCCAACAGTAATATCTAACTCATTGGCTTGTTAAAATGCATTTTTAAATCTTAAACATTTGAATATCACAAAAATCGTATTCAAGCTGCAAGAGTATGAACAAAAATGAGCTGCAGTTCAAAAAAAGGAACTGCTTCTTCCTTCTTCTTCCACTCAAAACCATTCCCCAAATATGAAGGCCTCACACATGCATATTCTCCCCACCCCCTTCACTGTAATATGCATGCCACCCACATTATTGTCAATCCTGCAGAGTCAAACATTCTCACCCCTCCATCAACGTCCATCTCCCTGTCAATTCAAAAGTGAAATACTTGTGAATCCAAAAGTAAAGCAGCGAATGTCTGAAATGTTCAGCAAGACAGGCAGCATCTATGGAGGGAGAAGCAGATTTGGCGTTTTCAGGGTCAGCACTTTTTATCGTATTTCTCTTCAGCCGTGATGGAGGTCGTTCAGCTCATCAAACCAGGGCATTTCCACCAGTCTCATTCCCTCACTTATTTCCCTGTGATCTATTCACTCTCACATCCCCATCAATCCCCTCTTTGATTTTCCTGCCACTCATCTGTACTGCACAGGGGTAAATAACAGCGGCCGATTAATTTACCAGCGTGTTGTTGAGAGGTTGGAGGGGACTGGAGTAACCAGGGAGATCCAGGCGGTCACGGGGAGAACGTGCAAGCTCCACACAGGCAGCACCAGAGGTTAGGATTGACCCAATGTTGCGAGAGCTGTGCCACCCTCTTTTCATCCGGGGGGGGGGGGGGGGGGGGGGGGGGCAGACATAAATGTTGTTTCTCCCTTCACAAATGCTGTCTGACCTGTTGATTGCTCTGACATGTTCTGTTTAAACTCCCCACTAACTCGCAACCATGCACTCGTTGTTCCGCATACGGCTACACATATTCATGCACTTTCTTCCATGCATACACATTATACCACCTCCCCCAAATAACACGCTCAGTAACAATAGCATCCCTCTGGCACGGCAGGCAGACAAACGGAACAGGTTTCTTCTGCCAACATCACGATTCACCCCCAACTACAGTTGCTGATGCTGGCAGTGAATAACAGGGCGTTAGCACTGTGGTTATGAAGTTCAGAGTCTCGCAAACAACTCCCTCCATGGTGAAGTTGAGCTTCAGTTAAAGTAAGTGCAAGTTTATGTTCCATGCAAACAGTGCATTTCCAGGGGTCTTTGTTCAGGCAGCTTTCAGAAAAGCTCTCCAACAAACCATCCATCACGTTGTTCTGATGATTGTAAAAGATGGAGCCATCCGATCATATTAAATATAATACTGTACTTCAAAGGTAAGCAAATGGTAAACAGCTGTTTTTGTTTTTAACTGGGCCGCCGTTACAAACTATGAATATTGCTTTTTTGAAAATACTGCACTAAGGTTTTCCCAGTGTCTGGGACTTTTGCAAACATTTATTTTTTGTTTAAAACGTTTTAAAGTCTATTCGAAAACAAGTCATGGTGGCCAATGAAGCTTTATAATGCTGTATTCTCTTAAGTCCTCCATCCACATTCAGTTTCAAGGGAAGGCTGGAGAAAAGTCTGCAATCTTCTTTGAAGAAATCTGTGGAGATATCTGTCAGTTCCTCCAGGTATCAGTTCCTGGAGATATCTTCTCCTCTCCTCACCTCAGGCAGCAGGAACATAGGTTTGAAGTGATTGTCTCTATCCATTCTTCCAATGGATTCTATAGCAATGTCATTGTATCCTATTTATATTTTATTAAATCTGACTTGCATTGGTGATGTTGTGTACACTGATATCCAAATGATGCAGCAATGTTCAAAGATGATTGTCTCTTCAACCTGATTGTCTGTATTCTGTAGGGGTACTGCGGAGAGTAACAGTGATGTTTGCTGTGCTTGGAGCTAATTGATACCAATAGCCACAGATGCGGGGAGGTAGGTAGCTGGAACAGGGGTGTAGCAGGACACCTCAGTCATCCTGAACAAAGCAGACGAGGCTCAGAACAGTCCTTCCGAGAATTTTTCCATATTCCAGTCACGCGGCCATGTTGAATGTTGCGGTGTTAAAAACAAGGAACTGGAGGTGCTGGTTTACAAAATGTTGAATTTCATGTCCAATACCTTTCACCTCATGTTGAAACTAAATGAAGCACAAAGTAGAATTGCTGTCATTTGACCAACGTCTACTGACCTACTGAATACAACCCTACTGAAGAAGGGTCTCGATCAAAAAACATCATCCTTCTCTCCAGAGATGCTGCCTGTCTTGCTGAGTTACTCCAGCATTCTGTGTCTATCTTCAGTTTAAAGATATGCCGTTCCTTCCCACACTATACTGCTCCTACGACATATGAACTCCATCTTGAACTAATATGGGCAAGCTCACTGTGGGCTTAAAACTGTTGGATACATGTCAGCAATTGGATTTTGATATTCTTTCATTTTCTGGTTAGCTCTCATCCTGCTTTCTCACCCCTCACATCAGTCATCTTCACTACGCATTAAACCCTGGCCCAGTAGATTCTCAGATCAAGCCACTTCGTAAAGCTGGGCGTGTGTAAGCCAGGGGAAACTTGCCAAATCATTGTCAGTTCAGAGTGATAAATGCTTTGCCATCAACCGTTCCTTTTAATAAAGGCAAGGATTTGCGAGAAGGAAGGTTAAAGTCAACGATGGATGGGAAATGAATATAATTCATTGCATGTGTGAAACACAAATGACTGACATTTCTAACTCAATTTCATCTGTGAAAACAGACCAAGGAGATTCATTTTGGATTTTCTTCGAATACGTTAGCTACTGCTGAATACAATGCAAGCTGAGTAAACACCAAGATGCAAACTGGGCCACATCTGGTGATGCCTTCAAAGAATACGTCTAATCTGCTCAGAAGCAATGATTTGTGGCTGTTTCCATTCAGTGGTGAGATCCACCAGATGAGGGCACAATTGATTGCGATTCCAGTTTGATTTCCTGCCTCTCTCACTCTGCCTCATTGATTCTCTGCCTCTCACTCGCTTTCCTCACTCATGCCTCTGGCACAATCTGGGCACGATGGGCTGAATGGCCTCCTTCGACGCTGTGTCACTCCAGGATTCTGCTTCAGCACACATTAACTCCTTCCTCCTCCTTACAGAAATGTTCCACGGAAAGGGCTGATGGCAAGGTCGACCGATTGTGAATAGCTTGTGGTCTCATGATGTGGTCCAGGAAAAAGCTTGCTGTATCCATAGGAAATCTGGCATTTTGATCTCTCTGAGGCAGATTGATAAAGTGCTAAATCTTAACAGGCATTGTTAAAGGAGAGTGGTATTAGATTGAGGGGGTTTTTTTGAAACAGAAAATAATGACACCTATTTAGTACCAATAAAAATCACCCTGTAAGTATTTCTGCTTAATCTGCTTTCCCCATGATATTAAGGTTTGTGTTATTCCCAGGCTTGCGTATTGGACTGCAGAAATCACGCTGTTTGTCACATGGATGAACTACAGTTGAGACAAGGTGAGTTTTGAAAGCTAGTGCATTAATAAATCAGGGAAAAGGACTTTGTACCAATACGTACATACTTGGTTTCACAACCGCACGTTGGTCAAATTTCATGGAATAAGGATGAAGTCTCGACTGATCTTCACTCCCCATTTTTCAGTCAGTGACAGTGAACATGGGACTTTTATGACTGATAAAGCCAGTGACCTTATCTTCACGCAGATCCGTTACTTTCCTCCAGTGTAATTGAGGAAGATCAGATTTGTGTTAGAGTTCAATAGTATCGCTGGTAAGGCTGACATCGTCAATTACTCTGATCTCTATGAAGCTCTTTTGTGCTTCCAGATCAAGGTCTTCGCTCTTCAATGTTACGTCAGGGTTGTCCAAACTCTTGTCTTGCGAGAGAAGGCTCTCGCTCGCGGGGTCGGCAGAGGGCACGCTCTCCTCTGAAGAACGCTCGCGAGTCCACGTGTACCAGTGGATCCCGAAGGATGTCCTGGAAATACTGTCCAAGGAGCTTCCGGAGGCGGATCGGTGGAGCCTGCTGGATGCCTGGGTGCTGTCGAGTTCCTGGACGGACTGCTTTGACGTATCCATTTGGTGGTTGTTTAGCGAGCTGCTTTTGGCCATGTTGTACAAGCAGTCGGGGTCACTATTCCGGCGTCGGAAACACAGCGGAGCCTGTGTAGTGTTAGTCTGATCAGAAGCTTTGGTCACTCTAAACGAAGAGCGAGAGTCTTCTAAGGCTAGATGGCTGGCATGTCGAAGACTCGAATTGTTAAACAGGCTGTCTCGGACAATGTGCTCTCTGAAGAGCGCTTCATCAATGCTTCTGCTAAGGTTGATGGGGGAAGGCGGGCGCAGGTCTAACTCAGTGAGGGACACAGCCGACTCCTTCTCAATGCAGATGCTCGTAAAAGAGCGGCCTATCAACAGGTTGTGGGATTTGGGCCCCAGGACGGGTATTTTGGGCCTGTGATCCAGCGAGAGAATGGAACCGTTGCTGCTGAGGTAACTCTTGGCAGGCTTGGCGCCGTTGGTACCGTTCATCGCTTTCAGAGGCATGGACTCAGACTGGTTACGGAGAAGGTTCTTGCAGATGTTGTTGCTGGTTACCCTGTCCTGCGTTCCGTAAGACCAGTCGAAGCAGTTATTCGGGTAGTCACGCACCTCGCTTTTCCTGTAGTGGTGGAAATATTGGACAATCTTCCTCCAGCAGGTGTGGCCAGGTCGGGTATGTTGTTGGCAGAACGTGTATGAGGCCACAAAACTCATGGCAATGGACATTGCAATCTCAAAGCTTCGATAACAAAACTGAAGGAACCACCATGTCCAATAGAACTGCCCTTTCTTTCCCAACAGTCCATAATTCCAGAGAGTGGCATAGACCTGCAGAGCGCAACACAGGAACCCCAAAACAGCGGCGATTGCCATCACCCTCGTGGAGATTAGGAGTTGTTTTAATGCTCTCCCCTGAATCTGCTGATCGAGCGGTTCTTCGTTACCGATGGCCGATTTCTGAATCGGCTGCAGGGAGGTTTCAGGGCGACTCTTGAGCTTGCGATAGCTGAGGAAGAAGGCGGTGAAGAGGAACGAAGCCCAGGAAACGGAGAAGACGTGCAGGACCACGTTCACAGCGGGGTTGACCAAGAGGCACAGGAGATCGCCGCTTATCAGCACGACAAAATGGGCAGACGCAATTGTGGACAGGATGGTCGGGCTCTGGAGTTTCGACGAGAGCATTTGAAGGCTCCCCATCTTCAGCAGGAGCAGAGTGAGGATGCCAAAGGTAGTGACGAGGAGGGGAAACGTGATGTTGTACAACACCAAACCACTCACCAGGGGCAGTTTGGCTTTGCTGCCGTATGGATCAAGAAATAGATACAGTGCTCTTAGGAAGGCCAATACAAATAGTACAGCGTGAGCCGCCATCAGGTAGCCGAGGTCAGGAATGTACAAGATGGGAGAGCCGATTAAATTAATAAGTGATATCACCATGAGGATAACGAACAGCACTCCTGCCCCATAAATGTGCAATTCCCAAGCAAATCCCAAAGTCCGTTTCATGTCCTTCCACTGGGTGAAGGTTGTGTTGATGGCACAGTCTCTATCCTGTGTGGGGCAGAGTTCAAAACGGGAGCTGATTTTATTTGAGCGACTGCCAACAGTTGTCCTGGCGTCAGCAGTGTGATTTGGCTTGTGGGCACTGATTGGCATGATCTGTTTGTGTTCCAGCCCATTGCGATGGCCCTGGCCTTTGGGAGAAGTAGTGTTGACACCAGCCGTAGTGTTGGATGCTACTTTCATGGTCGGTGTTCGGGTGGCAGTCCCTGAAAAAGAGAACATCAGTTCTATTATTGTGGGGATTCATGGCCAGGAATCATGGCCTTTAGTAAGGGGGAGGGGTTCACCTCTCAGAGCTAAAATACTAAAGGATAAAAAATTTACATTGGCTATGTATAGCATGTTATTGTCACATGAAACTAGGTACAATGAAATTCCTTTTTTGCACACAGTTCAGTAAAAAATCTTATTATACAGAGGCAGAATCATACTTAAGTACAAGAGGGGAGGCACTGTGGCTCAACGGTAGAGTTACTGCTTTACAGCGCCGGAGACTCAAGTTCAATCCTGACTACGGGTGTTGCCTGTACAGACTTCGTACATTCTTCCCGTGGGTTTTCTCCGGCTGCTCCGATTTCAAAGACGAACAAGTTTGTAGTCTGAAGAAGGGTTTCGGCCCGAAACGTCGCCTATTTCCTTCGCTCCATAGATGCTGCTGCACCCGCTGAGTTGCTCCAGCAATTTTGTGTACCTTCGATCTTCCAGCATCTGCAGTTCCTTTTTGAACAAGTTTGTAGGTTAATTGGCTTCGGTAAAATAGTAAATTCTCCCTAGTGTGTGTAGGATAGTGCTAGTGTACGGGGTGATCGCTGGTCAGCATGAACTCAGTGGGCTGAAGGGCCTATTTCCATGCTGTATTTCTAAAGTCTAAAATGTAAGAAAAACATATTACACTGAGGCAATACACTCTAAATATTTCTGGTGCCATTTTGTGTGATTCAAGTCCAAAGTTATTATGTCGAGGCTTAACTTTGCAAATGTTATTTTAGTTGCAGTAATCTACAAGTAGACCTAAAACATTTTGTAAGCTGAACATCAAAATCATTTTTCACAAGTTGGTTTTCAACTATTTACTGAAAATCTGAATGATGCGTTCACCTCCTCCCTCATGTCTATTTGATGAGGCAAACTGTATCTATTCTGGGCAAGTCAGCTGAACACAAGTGTTCTAAAAACTGTATTTTAAATATACGCTCAGAGATCTGGTAGCATATTGGTATTGGACTAGTAACTGAGAGCCCATGCCACTAATCCAGAGATGTAAATGGGCCACCAGCGTAAGTCAGGTATTTCAAGTTGTTGAGTAAATAGGAAGCTAGAACAACACTAGAGATCATGAAACTACCGGACTGTCGGTACTACTCAAGTACTTTTCTAATATAATGAATGCCAATGATCTGTGCCATGCTTGGCCAAAATACACAATGCCAGAACACATGAACAGTTATTACCCTGTATCAAAAACCATCCAGAAGACCTGCTGCAGCCTTTCAGGAAGATGACAGGATTAATTTTCAATCCTTTCTTGAGATTGTAAACCGGTTTAAAATGCATGGATCGAAAATCAAAAGCCTCTGTCCCACTGTACGAGGTAATTCACGAGTTCTCCCGAGTTTTCCCGATTCAAACTCGGAGAACGTCCGTAGCGGGTCCGTAGGAGTTCATGGATTTCTCGTAGTGGCTCGTAGTGCTAACGGCAGGTATAAAAAGTAACAATTTTTTTCATCACGAGTATTTTTTTTACTCGTGGACATTTTTTGCAGGGATGAAAAAACGTCACGAGTTACCGGATGTCCCGAGTACCTACCATTAGCATTACGAGCCCATCAGGAGAAGCCTGCATGTGTAAGATGTAGGTATGTTACAATACTTACCTTCAGCGGCGCTGCAATTCTGCCACTGGCCGTGTGCACGATTTTGGCGCCTTTGAGGGGGGGGGGGGGGGGGGGGGGGGGGGGTTAAAACGTGTTTTTTTCTTACCTTGTCCAGGATTATATTTGGTTGGAGTGCAAGCTTTTGCTGAAGAATCGTTCCGACGGGCGTTCTGTGTATTATTTATTTATTTATTTATTTTTTAAATCGCCCGACTAGTTCAGCGCTGGAGTCATTTTAAAATCAGCTTCTAAAGCCATCAATGCCGACAACGGGGACGGATTTCAGGTAGGGGACAGGTAAACAAAAGCCGTTTATTTTATGTATAAAAGTGGTCCTTAAGATACCTTTAGTTCACATTTTAAGTTGCGAAACGGTGATTTAGTCCTCATACGAACTGGCAGTATTTTTCATGCTGATATGGGGACTAAATCACCGCAAACCGCAATGTTCCAAATGATCGCGTTCCAGAAAAACCCACTCGCAAGTTGATTTAAATGGCCATTAATTTACAGCTATTAAACATTAAATTCCTTCCATTTGGCCTATAAATCCATGACAATGAGATTTAAAAATTATGTTATATTGTGAATTCTTGTGTGAATGTTATTTGGACATTTAGGCTATTTAAAAATGTTAATCTATTGATAGATATTTAGATCTAGCAATTGAATTTTGTAATTAGCTACAATTAGGTAACTAACTAATTATATGCTTTAATTTCAATTCATCTAAGTAAGATAGTTTCATATTTGTTTCAGAATGCTTCAATCTATAATAACTGAAAATTTCTTTCAGTTCTCTTAATCTTTAAGAAAGTTATGGCCATTTGACTGTCCTCGATCACAGCTTTTGTGTTTAGTCAATGGAAAAGCAATAGGGAACAAGATGCTAATTTCCAAGTATGAAAATGGCCATAACTTTTTTAATACTGAAGATATGAAAGTGAATTAGGTGTCAAATTAAACTTCTTTTTTATGCTTTATCTGATGGGATAATTTACAGACTTGATTTTTTAAATCTCAAAATTTTGTAACTTTGCTATAAGATGGAACTGTAGATGCCGGTTTAAACAAAAGCTGCATCATAGGACTATCAACTGACATCTCTCTGTCTCCATTACAGGAGATAGACTAACGACTGGCAT
This sequence comes from Amblyraja radiata, assembly GCF_010909765.2. Taxonomy (NCBI): domain Eukaryota; kingdom Metazoa; phylum Chordata; class Chondrichthyes; order Rajiformes; family Rajidae; genus Amblyraja; species Amblyraja radiata. Next base: position 36,300,131 of record NC_045973.1, on the reverse strand, counting down.
GTAGTATAAACCTACCGAGTCCCACAACTATCTAGACCACACTTCTTCCCACCCGACCTCCTGCAAAGACCACAGAGTCCATGCCGACCAGTATTCCCCGTATACCAACACTATCCTCCGCACTAGGGACAATTTATAATTTTACTGAAACAAATCAACCCACAAACTTGTATGTCCATGGAGTGTGGAAGGAAACTCGGAGAAACCCACGCGGTCACAGGGAGAACATACAAACTCCGTAGAGACAGCACCCGTAGTCAGGATCAAACCCAGGGCTCTGGCGCTGTAAGGCACGTTACTGCTGCGCCACTGTGCCACCCCTTATGCTCTTGTAACTAATGCTTGCAAAAGATGTCGGGATTCACTCTAAGCTTCTCATGCCTGTTTAAAAGGAGTCAATGAGAGTTGTACTCAAACTCCGACAAGACAACATGATTTGCCCATCCCCACCTCAATCCTTGACAAGTGACGCACCTGGCTGCAAAAGAGAAAGTGGATGTGGGGTTTACAAGGAATAACCCACTCACCCTCACTGTTTCGGAAGCGTGCTGGAAATGGATACAAGTATTCTTACACAGCACCACCTAGGCTACCCCGCCCCAATGGAAAGAGTTCATATTAGATTAAATCTTTTCACCCAAACAGGATATGAATTCATAAAATCTAAATCTTCAGAATTACCCCAATTATTTTGATTTTGCTGATCTGATCAGATCTCCCTCAACCTCCCACTCTCGATAATGGTACCATGGATGGTTGCCCTTGTACAATACCTCACAAAGTGACCCTTGGTTACTCTTTCCACAGATGTTGTCTAACCAGCTGAGAGTTTCCTGCCCTTTGTTTCCATATAGTTTCTATGGGACATCTTAGCGCTCTGATGTTACGCTCTTGTGACCAGCTTGGCTTCCGGAGACTTGTTGATGCACACTCGGGACAATTTACAGAGGCCAACTAACCTACTGCCTTTTGGGATGCGAGAGTAAACGGAAATGCCTGGAGGAAACCCACACTCTCACAGGGAAAACGTGCAAACTTCAGACAGACAGTACCCAAGGTCAGGATTGAACTCAGGTCTCTGATGCTTTGAGGCAGCAGCTCTACTAGCTGTGCCTCCTTGTAATATTACCAGCTCTCCACTGTTGAATCGGAAATCTGTATTTAAATGGAAAATCTGTTGTCCTGTACCAAAATAGGCGTGAATTTCTCTTAGAGTTTTCCCCCAATTTCAGCAACCAAACTCCAAAGATTGAATTCCGGGCCAGGAGCATCTCACCAATGAAAGCTCAGCTCAACACCACCCCATTTGCAAGAAGCTCCACCTCACAACACGCCTTGTCTACAGGTTCTACTGACATTAGACACCCGCCAGCACCCGGTCCCCACCCGCAACAAGTCCCGCCCGCAGTTAGTCCTGCCCGCAACAAACCCTGTTGCAGGCCACACTCATAACGAGGTCACGTGAAACAAACTCCACAAACACCAAGCCCACCTACAGCCAACCTCATTCATAATAAGTGTTTAAGAAGGAAATGCAGATGCTGAAAAATTGAAGGTACACAATTTTGCCTATTTTGCCGAAACGTTGCCTATTTCCTTCGCTCCATAGATGCTGCTACACCCGCTGAGTTTCTCCAGTATTTTTGTGTACCTTCTCATTCATAATAACTCTGCACAAAAATTCCACTCCCAAGAACCCCCACGTACCAACTGTCCTCCACTGACCTATAGAATATTTTCCATTTAAACAGAAAAACATAAGGAAATAGAGTCCATCACAATGAAGAGAGTCATGTTTCCCAGTCAAGAGTTCAGAGTGTTTTAGTTTATTCTCTCCACAGCATCCTCTTGTCTGAGCCACCCACATCTCATGAATGAATAGAAAAAGCACACGCCTGTATCTGATTTTGGGATCTGATTAATCCCCAAACACAAAAGATTACACATCTGTATTTTTTATAAACATACCGTCTCTTAGATTCATACCAAGCTTCCTGGACATTGGTAATTCATACAAGAAGCACAAAGGTAGAAATCACTTTACCAATTATTCAAATCCAAGTTTATTAAAAAAGTTTTAAAGATCATTAGTTTCCTGATCACATAAATGTCCGACATGTTGACAGTTTGATATCAAGGAACAATCGAGTGGTCTCAGACTCAATTGTGTAAAAAAGAAATGGTAAATATCCATGGGAAATTGCCGCAGTTTTGAAGCAGTGAAACTTGTCTTTCACAGACAGTGGTAACAAGAGACCACAGCATGGGAAGGGATGGTGCCTGTTCTTTAAAGCAATGCTTGTGGAAGTGTCGCTGGGGTTGGCTGTTATAGCTTGCATGTGCGTTGAACATCTCCCGTTTACTTATTAGAGAGCTCCATATGACAGCCACACAGGGAGAAGGTAGTGACACATTATCTGAGGTAACAAAGCTAATGAAGAGCTAAAATAAGTGCCAGAATCTCAGCTCATTTTGTGCTGGCCAAAATATGAAGAGACGGGCACAATGGTACAGTGGTAGAGTTGCTGCCTCACAGCGCCAGACACCCGGGTTCGATCCTGATTACAGGTGCTGTCTGTATGGAGTTTGTACGTTCTCCCCGTGACCGCGTGGGCTTGCTCCAGGTGCTCTGGTTTCCTCCCACATTCCAAATACGTGCAGGTTTGTAGGTTAACTGACCTGTAAATTGTACCTGGTGTGCAGGATAGAACTAGTGTACGGATGATTGCTGGTCGGTGCAGACTCGTGGGCCGATACCTCTGAACTAAAACTAAACAAAATATTAATTTAAAGTTGTGTAGGGTCTCGACCCGAAAAGTCACCTATTCCTTTTCTCCAGAGATGCTGTCCGACCTGCTGAGTTATTCCAGCACTTTGTGTCTATTCATTATGAGTTGTTAGTTGAGAATGAAGCAGTCTATCTATTCATTCTGAGTCGCTGGGTTATGGAACAAACACAAGGGGCCATAAGCACCTCTCTGGCCCCAGAAAAGGCTCAGGCTGGCAAAATCACCTGGCAACTAAAATGTTTTTTGGACGTACTTAAGAGGCTAAACTCAGACAAGGAGCCCATCTGTAGGAATGAAAGATGCTTGAGCTGATGGGATACTTCACTGCATCTGAGGTTTGCTGATGTAAAATCCAGTCCAAACCTGATGCACATTCTGATTAAAATGCTTAGCAACGACACACCATCTGCTAGAGTAAGCAACGGTGTGAAGAAAATATAAACTCCTTGTGCCTGGGGATGTAACAGTAACCCTTCACTGCTCAGAAATGTACTCAGGGGAAGGAGGGAATAACCCTTTGCAGGTCAATGTCTTTAAGATGGAACTGCAGATGCTGGAAAATCGAAGGTACACAAAAATGCTGGCTATTTCCTTCACTCCATAGATGCTGCTGCACCCGCTGAGTTTCTCCAGCATTTTTGTGTACCTTCGATTTTCCAGCATCTGCAGTTCCTTCTTAAAAACGTACAAACCTGTACTTCTTTGGAGTGTGGGAGGAAACCGAAGATCTCGAAGAAAGCCCACGTGGTCATGGGGAGACAAACTCCATACAGACAAGCACCCATAGGTAGGATTGAACCAGGCAGTAGCTCTACTGCTGCGCCACTGTGCCACCCAAGTTTCGGGTTCCAGAGCTTTTGACAGAAAATAATTAATTTTTCCTAGCGGAGAGTGGGGTGGAAGAATAAAAGGAATATCTCTGATAAGGTGAGACCAAATGACTTCATGTGGCACTTAGAGGCGTACAGCACGGAACAAGCCCTTCAAGCCAATTAATCCACAGTGAGGTAGATCCCCCATCCAAGCTAGTCACAGTTGTCCTCGTTTGGCCCATATCCCTGTAAAGCTTTCCTATCCATGTACCTGTTCACGTTTAATTTGCAAGTTCAAAGCCCATTATGCAGTGGTTCACTCGCCTCACTATGAAGAGTTTTTCACTTTGAATGATGAAGCAAGACTGGGATAGAGAGCGAGAGTAACCTTTCCAAATTACATTGATAGGTAAGAAATATCAAAGTGTGGACATTTCAAGGACTAGAGGGCATGGCTTTAAGGTGAGAGGGGAAAAGTTTAAAGGAGATGCGCAAGGCAAGTTCTTTGCACAGACAGTGGTGGGTGCCTGGAACGTGCTGCCAGGGGTGGTGGTGGTGGAGGCAGATACAGTTTTTAAAGAGTCTTTTGGATAAACACATGGATATGCAGAGAACAGAGAGGTGCAAAAACATACAGGCAGATGGGGTGAATTGATCATGGGACCATGTTTGGCTTGGATATTGTGGATCATCGGACCTGTTCCTGTGTTGTACTATTCTATCGGTAAACACAAAATACTGGAGTAACTTAGCGGGTCAGGCAGCATCTCTGGAGTAAATGGATAGGTGACGTTTCAGGTCGGGACCCTTCTTCAGTCTCAAACATCATTTTCTCCAGTGATACGGCTTGACCCACTGAGTTACTCCAGCATGTTGTGTTTATCTTTGGTATAAACCAGCATCTGCAGTTCATTTTCATTATACTCTGTACTATTCGATGATCAATGTAATGTTCAGCTCCATGACTAGGCGTGAGTCTCACCATCTAGTTGTTTGGCATTGACCAATAAAAACATCAATTGTGAAGAGCATTTTAATCGCAGTCAATTGAGCTTGTTTGTTTTTCAAACAGTTTTGTACAGATAGCAAGTGCGGAGGATTGTTATTTGATAGGCATGAGGTAACCAAGCAAGTCGTAAACAGCTATGTAGGCTGACATAAAGATCAATCAACCCAGGGGAACATTTTGTTTGATTTGAAATGAGCCGAGCACATTCAAAGAAGATGGTTGAACCAGGTTTTGAAACGCCTTCACTCAGAAACCTCAACGCTAGCAAAACAAGGATTATTATGTACTAGAGATAGACTAGTTGCTGGAGTAATCTCTGGACCTAGCCCACCCCCTCCTTTCAGTCTGAAGAAGGGTCCCAACCCAACAAGTCACCCATCCTTAGTTCTCCACATTGTAGATCACACCTTCCCCAGCCAACAATGGGCCTACCAGGCACCACCCAGACTGAAGATAGACACAAAACACTGGAGGAACTCAGCGGAGTCAGGCAGCTTCTCTGGAGAAAATGAAAAGGCGATGCCTCGGGCCGAGACCCCTGCCCAGACTGAGCTCAGTCTGAAGAAGAGTCCCGACCCGAAATGTCACCCATCCTTTGTTGAGTTACTCCAGCACTTTGTGTCTCTCTGGTATAAACCAGAATCAACAGCTCTTTGTTTCTACATTATTCTGTACTATATGCACTCACACGAGGGAAAGATTTTTAAATTAACAATACAATAGGGCTAAAATGTTTGGGGTTCTAACATTGATAGAAGTTGCAGAACTTACAGCGCCAGGGACCAGGGTTCGATCCTGACCACGGATGCTGTCTGTATGATTTTTGTATGTTCTCCCCGTGACCTACGTGGGTTTTCTCCGGGAGCTCCGGTTTCCTCCAACACTCCAAAGACATATAGGTTTGTAGGTTAATTAGCTTTGGTAAAATTGTAAATTGTCGCTAGTGTGTGCAGGATAGTGTTAGTATGCGAGGATTGCTGGTCGGCGCAGACTTGGTGAGCCGAAGAGCTGTATCTCTAAACTAAACTAAACGGAGACTGGTGAGATTGGCTCTCTTTATTTTTTGACAAGATATTGTTGCAAGTGCTGCTGTACCTTGCAGAATCTGATACTGTTTACATCATCCGAAATCAGTTCCAGGACCTTGTGGGGACTGAAGGTAGTCAGATCACAGGCCCCCTTGGGAGTGCAGCTCTGGTTTAGCTGATTCACTGTGAATCAGCAGAAGCCATCCAACTCTACAGCAAGGGCATGCGGTCAGTCCAGTCATAGGAAGCAAGCAGCTGGCAAAGCAGCCTCAGCAATGCAGGGTATAGAGGGGCTGCGGCTTGGCTAGTGCCACAGGGCCTCAAACGCAGCTGGTTGCCGGATCATTTCTATGACCTTTCAACAGATGTCGGCGTCATTAGTAAGGCCAGTCCCTAAATTGAGTGACTTTCCAGACCATTTCCGACTCACCCACACTACAGTGGGCCATGAGTCGCAGTTAGGTCCGACACAGACGGACGGCAGGTTTCATTCCCTGATGGATGGCACAGTCGGGCAGCGGGTAGAGCTGCCGCCTCACACGCCAGAGACACAGTCCAATCCCAACCTCGGGTGCGGTCTGTGTGGAGTTTGCACGTTCTCCCTGTGACCCTATGGGCTTCCTCCGGGTATTCCAACATCCTCCCACACTCCAATGACGTGTGGGTTTGTAGGTTAATTGGCCACTGTAAATTGTCCCTAGTGTAGGGGGGAGTGGATGAGAAAGTGGGGTTAACATAGAACATATGAACGAGTGGTCCAATGGACCCAGTGGGCTGAATGGCCTGTGTTATGCTATATATCTAAACTAAACTAAATTGATACAGTGTAGGATTTGTCAGAGACCTGATGCGGCAGAGATATTAACGCCCTTTTTAAATGCTAAAGGTTGCTTTATGCAAATGTACTTTTCATGATTTTAAGCTTGTGCAACAAGTCACACTGCCATATTATCATCGGTTTCTAAGACTAAATGTTCACATGAAGTATGCTACACTGTGCAGGATCCCACTGCCCTCCACCAGTGGACACAGGTTGAATCCACTTTCCCTAACAACACTCATTTTTCCCTCTGCGAGAATCTGCTTCCCATCAAAACAAAATCTATTACAATCACATTCCCGTCGCAAGCCCAGCTGAAGATATGGATTGTACCTGGATTTCATAAAGTGGCTGTAAGTTCAGCCAAGAGCTTGATTGAAAGCTACGTGGAGTATAAATTCTTGCAGCTTATCCAAAACTATATTTCCACTTCAACAGGTTGAAAGACATAGTTAGCATGTTCCCTTTCATTCCCCTGGGGCTGACCTGGACTCCCTGAGCTTTGGTTCACACAGCAGTGTGCTGGAAGCTGGAACTGTGGAGAGGGCTGGGAGGGAGAGGCAGATATACAGCTTGCGCTACTTAAAGTGTCGGCTTTAAGTAGACCTGGTGTCCATCACCTGTGCCGCCGACATTCCAACCGTGTCTAAACCCAGCACCCGTGCCAAGAACGAGCAGACGGCACAGTTCTGGGTTCTCTCAGCCCACAGACAACACGCACTGTCTGATTAGATACCATACAAGGTGGAAATCTGCCTTTGGGAGCCTGCACTAAACATTCTCACAGCAACAACACACCAAGTCACCCACCAGAAATTTAGTTTAGAGATACAGCGCGGGAACAGGCCCTTCGGCCCACCGGGTCCGCGTCAACCAGCGATACCCGCACATTAACACTATCCTACACCCACTAGGGACAGTTTTAACATTTACCAAGCATTTAACATTAACCTACAAATCTGTACGTCTTTGGAGTGTGGGAGGAAACCGAAGATCTCGGAGAAAACCCACGCAGATCACGGAGAGAAGTACAAACTCCGTACAGACAGCACCCCTAGTCAGGATCGAACCCGGGTCTCTGGCGATTGCATTCGCTGGAATGTAGCAACTCTACCGCTGCGCCACCGGGACTGCCATCTTGTTTCATAGACCACGACGATGCTAGATATTGGGACAGGAGTACATGAGCCACACTTTCATGCCTATTTAATCCCAGTGTTTAGTTCAGTTTAATTTAGAGATACAGCACAGAAACAGACCCCTTCAGCCCACCAAGTCCATGTCGACCTGTGATCGCCCTGTACACTAATATCATCTTACACACTAGGAACACCTTACCATTTTTACCAAAGCCAAATTACCTACAAACTTATAGTCTTTGGAGTGTGGGAGGAAACCGAAGTTCCCGGGGAAAACCCACGCGGTCACAGGGAGAACATACTAACTCTGGAGACAACACCCATAATCAGGATCAAACCCATATCTCCGGTGCTGCAAGGCAGCAACTCTACTCCCAGCCACTGTGCCGCCTGAAGTTAAATCTTATCAAAGATAAATCTCCACTCATTGTCCCTTTCCCTTAGAGTACTTATGGATCATCTCCAAAATACTGCTAGTTCTTACAGTCCATAAGATTGGCCAACAGGCTAAGCTTGCCTTCAGCTTGTAGGTTTTTTTAAATAAAGGAAAAGCATAAATTGTAACATTTCTGGGTCAAATAAGAAAGGCACAAAAAGCTGGAGTAACTCAGTGGGACAGGCAGCATCTCTGGAGAGAGGGGATGGGTCGAGACCCTTTGTGTGAAGAAGATACCCATTCCTTCTCTCCAGAGATGCTGAGTTACTCCAGCTTTTTGTGTCTTTTTTCAGTTTAAACCAGCATATGCAGTTCCTTCCTACTCAAATAAGGAAGGGTTGTATGGACCTTCCTGCTCTCTGTCGAAGGGAACATATCGCTCCATTAATGTTTTAATTTATGGAGCATGAATTTGGGGCCCAGGGAATGTAAATGTTCACTATGTGTAATGTGGAACTCAGATGCACATTATTTACCCTGCTTCCTAAAGAAAAACGTGTTTCCTCTCTGCCTTTTATTTAGTTTAGTTTAGTTTAGTTTAGTTTAGTTTAGTTTAGAGAGGCAGCGTGGAAACAGGCCCATTCATCCCACCAAGTCTGCAAATTTAAATTCCCCAAGATTCAATATAAGAGTCAGAACTCACTCTATGATATTAGTGCACCAAGTCGCTGAATTCCTAGCACAATAACACAAGTTAAGAAAATGTGGAAACACTCGGTAGGTCAGGCCTACTCCAGCTAGGAAAGAGATGTCTTGGATTGAAGGTTTATCGACGGAACTGAATTGTTAATTCTGTTTCTCATTCCACACATGCTGCCTGATCTGCTGCACCTTCCCAGCATTTTCTGTTTTTGTTTCTGACCTCCAGCACGTGCAGTTTTCAATGTTCAACTCGTACGTTTATCTGGGTTCCCTGCTTGGACTCTGAAACGACTGCACTGTCGAAAGAAAGTCATCCGGTTCACAGGTAACGGAGGAATATGCACAGCTTCCTCATCTCCCAATCTGCCTAATAATACTCCAAGTATTTTTGAAATTGTTACAGTACAGGAAACCTGGCAACTAACTTGTGCACAATCTGTTTCATAATTCCATAATCTGTTTCAGTAATGTTGATTTGAGTAATTTTTTTTATCAGGACCTAAACATAGGAGTCAGCCGTACAATTTGTGGGACAGTCTAGTGGGAGACTCAAGGACCAGAGGGCACAGTCTCAGAGAAAAAGGACACACCTATAGAATGGAGATGAGGAGGAATTTCTTCAGTCAGAGGGTGGTGAATCTGTGGAATTCATTGCCATAGACAGCTGTGGAGGTAGTCAATGGATATTTTTAAGGCGGGGATTAACAGATTCTTGATTAGCAAGGATGTCAACGATTATGTGAGAAGACAGGAGACTAGGGTTGAGAGAAAAGATAGATCAGCAATGATTGAATGGCAGAGCAGACTCGATGGGCCGAATGGCCTAATTCTGCTCCTCTGTCATGAACATGACTTCCTGAAGCTGATTTAAATGCTTAAATGCGTATTCAGTGGAGATGCAGAATTTGAAAGCAGTCAGAATGGATTTGATATAAATCTTTGAGCTGCTGGTGAAGTGACTGATTTTTAGTTGGTAGCTAAAACCAACTATCTCACCCTCTACGGAAATATTGTCTATGCCCACGTCTAGCTCTTATCCTATGAGAATAGATTAGTGTGTGACCACTGGGTTCAGTGCAAGAGTTACCATCACAATTAAGTCCCGGATTAAAGCAACAAGATGATAAACAACATAATCAAGCAGGTTGAGGCTTGAGTATAAATTTACACTGGGTAGCCTTGCCAATGCTCATTGTCTTGAGGAAACCTACTCCAAAAGAGATTAAAGTTAATCTCTGATGACTTTTAAACTACAACTTTAAGGAGGCCTCCAATGTGACGGCTGTGTTCCTGAGGAACCACTGGTTTTAGAAAACTGCATCTGAGATGTTTATCTAATGTGCATCCAAGTGCTTATATATAGTAATACTTGTACTGAACTGTATACAAAAATGAATTTCACTGTACCTCGGCACATGTGACTAATAAAGTACCATACCATCAAACCAGGGAATAGAGTGTTTCAGACTAGCAATTACAAAGTTATTTCCCCCCCTGGTATTTTCAAGAACAAAGATCTTTTTAATGTTTTTTTTGTTATTGCAAGCTAAAAATACTAAAAGCCTATGTTACATTGTTTCACAGAGTATCATTGCACAAGTGTCAATAGAAGCGATTGATTGACAATTTCAATGGCCATCTGCGGTGAAACTGATAGGTTATGTTCTGAAGAGCCAATGGTGTCCGATTACTGCGGGGAGGTTACATAGAAACAGTTTTTTCTTCCCCAGACTGTTTTACCCCCAAGACAGCTTTTTTCTGCTTGTCATTTCCAAAGTAACTTTTAAGTGGTTCTCTACTTCCCGATTGAAATCGCACCTATAACCAATTCAACCCTTGTAATACAAATTGTGTTCCCTGATTCATCAATTGTGTGTTATTCAATTAGTGTTATGGTAGCATGCTCATGGCAGAAGTACCTGTACATGTTTTTGGATCCTTGTCATTCCCTCACCCCACTTCGCAACCATCAGTTTCTTGCTTCCATCCTTACCAGAAAGTGCTCAGACCCTTCCAGTTCTTCACTAAGAGAGTCAGAGCCAGACCACAAAAAAAAGAACACAAGAAAGAGAGAGAAAGATAGAATCTTTTTCATCCCCATCACTTAATGCCCATCCTTATCTGCTCTTGAGAAAGCCATGGCAAATCATATCTATAGACCGCTGCATTCTGCATAATGAAGTACACCACTCAAATGCGAGGTGGATTTTGACCAAGTAACCCTGAAGATGCCAATAGATGTACAAGTCTGGAACACAGTGCGGCTTTAAGGGGAATGGGAATGCCAATACATCAAAAGGAAGACAAGCAAATTGAACAAACATAAAATAAAATAGGAAATTATAAATGGAATAAAATGTTAAGCTACACAAATTCCAGAACTTTATTAATATCCACAAATATGTTCATTGAATATTTTAGCGAATCTCCTGTGGCATTGGCAACACCAGCAGGAATTGTAACGCTTCCTATTTCCATAAGATTTTAATTTAGTTTAGAGATACAGTGCAGAAACAGGCCCTTCGGCCCACCGAGTCCGCACGTACCAGCGATCCCCGCACATTGACATTATCCCACACACAAGGGACAATTTACACACACAGCAAGCCAATTTACCTATATACCTGTAAGTCTTTGGAGTGTCTGAGGAAACCGAAGATCTCGGGGAATACCGCACGGTCACGGGGAGAACGTACAAACTCCGTACAGACAGCACCCTTCGTCGGGATCGAACCCGGGTCTCCGGCGCTGCAAGCGCTGTAAGGCAGCAACTCTACCACTGCTCCACCGTACCAGATTTCTCTGGGAGTTTTCACTGGCACCAACAACTAGAGGTTGAAGAGGGCCAAAATGGTGTGACAACCTTCACAAGAGATCTGCATGCACAGGGCAAGCAGCTGTGCATTACTTAACCAAGCTGAGAGAAAATTAGTTGCTGAGTAGGGAATTCAATGTTAAAGCAGGTGGAGAAAGTAAGCTCAACAAAATGACAGGAAGAATGGATTAAGAGAAAGAAAATTAAAATATTTTCTTAAATAATGAAGCTAATAAATAAACAATTGTTATTATATTAATAAGAGTGAGAGTCTAGGACTAGAGATCAAAGCCTCAGAATTAAAGGACGTTCTTTTATGGAGATGAGGAGGAATTTCTTTAGTCAGAGGGTGGTGAATCTGTGGAATTCTTTGCCACAGAAGGCTGTTGAGGCAAAGTCAGTGGATATATTTAAGGCAGATATAGATGGTGGAGTGGACTTAATGGTGGAGTGGACTTGATGGGCCGAATGGCCTAATTCTACCCCCATCACATAATATGATTTTATGATCTTATGAATAATATTATATAATAATAACAAATAATTAAGTTGTTGAAATAAATAATTTCAGAATTGTACAAAGTAACATTTCTATTCCAGAGATGTGGTTTTGTAGTAAATGAGGTCTATCTAGACATAACGAAAACTCTGATCTTGTGCTCTTCCAGTTTGCGGAGTTTTTCTATTTGCGCAAAAACGGTACGCAATAGACCGATACGCAACAAGACCCTTCTTCAGACTGGTTAGGGATAGGGGAAATGAGAGATATAGACGATGATGCGGAGAGATAAAAAAATAACAAATAAAAGATTTGCACAAAAGTTACAATGATAAAGGAAACATGCCATTGTTAGCGGTTTGTAGGATGAAAATGAGAAGCTGGTGCAACTTGGGTGGGGAAGGGATAGAGGGATGGAATGCCAGAATGGATGACATTTCAGGTCGAAATCCTTCTTTCAGACTGAAGAGAGTCTCGAACCGAAACATCATCCATTGTTTCTCTCCAGAGATGCTGCCGGTCCCGCTGAGTTACTCCTGCATTACAGACGGCTGTGTGGGCGCATGAAGTCGCTTGCGGCTCTCGCAGGACCGTCGTGCCTCAACGTGACGACGAGGTCGCGTAATGAGCGTGCCAAGGACACGTAAGTGGGACAGTGGCTTCACTCTGACAACGAAGGAGACCTAGGACAGAAAGGTCTGTGTACGAATGGGAAGGAGGTTTAAAGTGTTTAGCTACCAGGAGATCAGGTAGGTTTATGGGCCTGTCCCACTTAGGCGATTTTTTTCGGCAACTGTCATAATCGTAGCAGGTCGCCAAAAAAACGGCGACTAGACCCCTCTTCGACAACGTCTATGACAATGTTTACAACAACCTACCACCTAGTCGACGCCAAGCTACTGACTACCGGCGACCCATTAGGACGTCCACCTACGACAACCTACATCCACCCACGACAAGCTACGGCAAGGTAAGACAATTCAGTCGCCAGTACCTGTCATCGGTTGACTTAGGTTGACATAGGTAGTGGCCAATGGAATTCACCAAAGTCAGCACCGGCGACAACCTACGTCAGGAGGAGTCAGGCTACGTCATTGGCGTCAAACCAATTGTCGCTGAAAAGTTTAGAACATTTCAAAATCCTGTGGCGACCAGAAGAACGCTATGATTCTTTGGGCGACTGAGGAGACTACTCACGACCATACAGGTAACACCCCGGCGACCATGTGGTGACAGCCTAGTCGCCTATAGTCCCCTAAAAAAATTGCCTAAGTGGGACAGGGGCATTAGTTTGACAGGTCAACATGGAGCTGGAAACATAGAAACATAGAAATTAGGTGCAGGAGTAGGCCATTCGGCCCTTCGAGCCTGCACCGCCATTCAATGTGATCATGGCTGATCATCCAACTCAGTATCCCATCCCTGCCTTCCCTCCATACCCCCTGATCCCTTTAGCCACAAGGGCCACATCTAACTCCCTCTTAAATATAGCCAATGAACTGGCCTCAACTACCTACTGTGGCAGAGAATTCCACAGATTCACCACTCTCTGTGTAAAGAATGCTTTTCTCAACTCGGTCCTAAAAGACTTCCCTCTTATCCTTAAACTGTGACCCCTAGTTCTGGACTTCCCCAACATCGGGGATAATCTTCCTGCATCTAGCCTGTCCAACCCCTTAAGAATTTTGTAAGTCTCTATAAGATCCCCCCTCAATCTCCTAAATTCTAGCGAGTATAAGCCGAGTCTATCCAGTCTTTCTTCATATGAAAGTCCTGACATCCCAGGAATCAGTCTGGTGAACCTTCTCTGTACTCCCTCTATGGCAAGAATGTCTTTCCTCAGATTAGGAGACCAAAACTGTACGCAATACTCCAGGTGTGGTCTCACCAAGACCCTGTACAACTGCAGTAGAGCCTCCCTGCTCTTATACTCAAATCCTTTTGCTATGAAGTCACAGCTTATCTGGTAAATTCCAAAAGAGAAGAGATTGAACGACAGCCTTTTGAATTATTTAATGCCTTGTAGAATGGGAGCAACATGCAGAAAGCATTCAATATCCTCAGTGCAAAAATCATCATTTGGAATAAAGGAAGCTGCTCTACTCTTCACACCAATTGTAGCTGCCAATTGTTTTCTGTTGTTCTACCCACAATGGTTGGCTGTAGCCATTGAGAATGTGAAGTCAAGTCTGAGTGTGAATCCCACCGAGCCAAGTTTGAGTGGCTGTGTAATATGTTTGGCTGTGATAAAGTTCAACTGAGAACCACCAGAGAGAAATATTATAAATATAACTTAGAAGTATGCTACAGTGTGCAGTATACAAAAGATCTATTTTAGGTTTCATTTCAATCCAAGACTCCCCTTTAAGGAAAATAGACCAAAGTCAACATGGTTTTGTGAAGGGGAAATCTTGCCTGACAAACCTGTTGGAATTCTTGGAGGAGGTCAATAGCAGGATAGACAAAGGAGAGTCAGTGGATGTGGTTTATCTGGATTTTCAGAAAGCCTTTGATAAGGTGCCATATGTGAGGCTGTTAAAGAAGATGATAGCACATGGTGTGAGGGAGAGGATGCTAGCATGGATAGCAGGTTGGCTGCAGGGCAGAAGGCAAAGAGTGGCAATAAAGAGGGCTTTTTTCTGGTTGGTTGCCAGTGACTAGCGGTGTTGCACAGGGGTCGGTGCTGGGGCCGCTACTCTTCAGGGTATATATCAATGATTTGGATAAGGGAATTGAAGGCTTTGTGGCCAAGTTTGCAGATGATACATAGATAGATGGACAGGTAGTGCAGAGAAAGCAGGAATAAAGACGCAGCCTATTTTCTAAATGGAGAGGGAACTCAGAAATCGGAAGTGGAAAGGGGCTTGGAATTGCTGGTGCAGGAATCCCAAAACATTAATTTGCAAGTCGAATCAGTAGTAAGGAAGGCGAATGCAATGCTAGCATTTATTTTGAGAGGGCTAGAGTCCAAAAAGAGTGATGTAATTTAGAAGCTTTATAAGGCACTTGTCAAACCATATTTGGAGTATTGCAAGGAAATAAAAAGTGGTCATCCAATTCTTGGATCATTACAAAATTGTTCAGTAAAGGGAGGTGGGGAAACATTGTCAACCATGTTTGGCCTCTATAACATCTTGTCCAATATTACCAGCCCTCTGAAGTGAATCAGCTGGACACCTGATTGTTGGATGTCTGTGTGTGTGTGGGTGTGTGTGTGTGTGTGTGTGTGTGTGTGTGTGTGTGTGTGTGTGTGTGTGTGTGTGTGTGTGTGTGTGTGTGTGTGTGTGTGTGTGTGTGTGTGTGTGTGTGTGTGTGTGTGTGTGTGTGTGTGTGTGTGTGTGTAAAAATAAAAAGATTGTAAAGCTTTAATTTATGCAGATAAATAACTTACAATACAGGTGCAATAAGAAATGATCAGAGAACCGTGGCTGGGATACTGTAGGAGGGAACTACTGTAGGATGCAGCTTTTGCATGTGGGGACCACAATTATGAAGTTCTGTAGACCTAAAGGAGAATTTTTTAACGTTGTCATAAGATTTCCCTTCTGATAGCAGTCTGCAGGAGAGACTAGACACAATGAACTGCAGGTGCTGGTTTACAAAAAAAGAGGTAAAAAAAGTGCTGGAGTAACTCAGCGGGCCAGGCAGCATCTCTGAAGAACGTGTATAGACGACATTTCAGGTCGGGACCCTTCGGGAGTGCGAAGAAACGTCCCCACCCGAAATGGTGCCTATCCATGTTCTGCAACCATGATGCTGCCTGAGCCGCTGAGTTACTCCAGCACTTTGTGGGTATGTGAGAAGCTGTCTGCCCTTGACACAAGACCTCGGCTGAAGAGAAGGTAAGAGGGGACGAAGCCAATGGGGGAGCCGGGGTAGGATGAGGTCTCATTGCTTGTCGCCATGGGGGAAGAACAGAGAGGCGCAGAATTGAGAACTGCTCAATCACAGGAAGGGAAATGGGAAAATGTATTAAAACTGAAGGGCACATTCCTGTGTAACCTGTTCCTCCAGTGAGGCTGTAAACGCACCAAACTCATGGATCCAACACTTCTTGCCTTGACAGATTTCCCCAGGCCCCAGGAAACCAGGCCAACATGAGCTAACCATACACAGCATGTTAAAATAGAAGCACACAGTCTCATAAAAGCTTTCACTAATTGACACACATCCTGAGAACAGATTGGCCATGAGTGGAAGCTAATTTGCCCTGCAGGTGGAGGGCAGGTTCGATGTTATAACATCTAATCTGAAGCCATCTGTTGTTTAGTTTAAGAGTGGAGGTTAAATTTATCTCCGTAAACACATACAGAAGATTAAGGTGCATGAGATCCATGGTGAGTTGGTAGTTTGAATCCAGAAGTGGCTTAACCAAGGAAGGCAAAGGGTAATGGTGGAAGGGTGTTATTACACCTGTAGCTCTATCAGCAGTGTTGTCTGGCATGGATCTGTAGGATAGCACCCCTGTTGTTTGTGATATATCACGCTGGTCACAGAAGTGGATCCACAATCACGCATTACAATCGCTCCACTCTTTTAAACCTCTGCTTCCACAGCAGCATTTCTCACTTTAACTGTGCTATTCTCATTATCACGTATCTGTACACAGTGGACGGATCAATTGTCATTGTGTGTTGTCTTTCTGCCAACTGGTTAACACGCAACAAAAGCTTTTCACTGTATCTTGGTGTACGCGACAATCAACTAAACTAAACTAAACCTGGACATATATGTAGATGGATGGACACAAAGTGCTGGAGTAACTCAGCGGGTCAGGCAGCATCTCCGGAGAACAAGGATGGGAGACGTCTCAGGTCAGGACCCTTCTTCAGACTGAAAGTAGAACGTAGGGGAGGGGGGGTGGGGTTGGGGGTGAGATGAAGAGCTGGAGGCGAGAAAAGTGCAGGACCGATCAGGGCCGACCTCAAATGAGCTCAGGCCCATTGTTGGCTGGGGAAGGTGTGATCTCAAGAGATACAATGTGGAGGACAGTGGAACTGGTAAAATGACTAGTGTGGAGGAAGAGAGCAACGAGCAAAGAGGGAGAGGAGGGGAGCATAAGATGAAGTTACTTAGAATTAGAGAATTCAATGCCTATGTTGTAAGCCACCCAACAGAAATATGTCTGTGGCTTGACTCTGGCAGTGGAGGAGGCCCAGGTCAAAAAGGTCATTATGGGAACAGGAAAGGGAATTGACATTTTTGCCAATTGGGATATCCTGTAGGATTAGGTTGACCAAGCATAAGTGTTCATTGAAACAGTTGCCAAGTCTACGTTTGGTCTCGCCAGGAGCCCACATCAGGAACATCGGATGCAGGAGATGAGATTAGAGGAGGTACATGTGAACCTCTGTCTAACCTGCAATTCTTTGTTCCTACATATATGTAGATGGGTTGGTTAATAAGTTTGCAGAGTGTGAGGTGTTACACTTTAGGAGGTCCAATGTAAGAGGAAAGTACACAGTTAACGGCAAGATCCTAAACAACATTGATGTACAGAGGGAACCAGGTGTGCAAGTCCATAGCTCCCTGAAATTGGCAACACAAGTAGACGGATTTTGTGAGTAAGGAACTTCAGCGTGATACCATGGATGTTGCTACAGGGCTTTCTTCGTTTCAAAAGCTTTGTAACTGGTTAAAGACATACAGGGAAAAAGGTTTTGATGAAGCCTTGATCGACGTTAGTGATCTTGCCAAAGACCTAGTTTCTGAGCCTGTATTCAACTCAGAGTAAGCGCATACGCAAAAAAGAAAATTATTTGATTATGAATCTGCAGATGAACCTTTGTCAGATCCAAAAACAGCCTTCAGAATGCAATGTTTTAATCACGTGGTAGATAAAACACTGCAAACACTTGAGCCACGGTTTGAACAACTGTAAAAGGATCAACATTTATTTGGATTTTTGTGCAATTTTCACGACCTGTCCAAGGACACCATAAGAAAATGTGCAGCAGATCTGGAAGTGGCATTGACAGAGGTCAAGCTGGGACAGGAAGAAGATCAAGTTAAAACCACAAAACTGGCTGAAATAGATGGATTCATGCTTTGTGATGAAATGGAGGCACTGAAGCCAATTCTGCCAGCAGAGATTCAAAACCCCATGAAAACGCTTGAATTCCTTGCTTGCAACAACAGGTCTACCGCATTTCCAAATTTATTTATTGCCCTTCGGATTTTCTTGGCGATCCCAGTGACTGTGGCATCTGGAGAAATGCGTTTTTCCAAGCAGAAACTGATCAAAACTTACTTGAGATCATCAATTCAGCAAGAACGTTTGAACAGTTTGGCAATTATGTCCATTGAATCTGAAATTAGCAGGAGAAAAAAAGCAAGAAAGAAAACTTTCTCATAATAAAAAGGCAATAATAATATCTCATTTATAATTCATGAATGTTAATAGAAATCCAAAAAAGATAATTTGTTTCCAACAATGCATTTCAATTCTGAATTTCCTTTCTGAAAAAACAATTAATATTTTTAATAAATCATTTCACAATATGGGAGGATGGGAGGGCAGCAGACAGTTGAAACTGAGCAACATATTATGTTGCAATTATGTTTTGAGCACAGACACCACATCTATATGTGGAAAACACCACTCAACTTTCAATATATGTCTGGATTTGGAATCACCAGCTTCTGGAGAGAAGCGGCCAAATGGAATGTATTTTATATTTGGTTTAAGCGAGCTCTCGTGGGGTAAGTTGGAGAGAGTCAACTTGGGAGGGAAACCAGGTAGTTAAATCGTAAAATCCATGGTTTTATAGCAAGTCTTCCACTCAAAAAGATCTGCAGTAATCAAAGCCCGAAAGGGTAGGATGGGGCTGAAGCCCAAAATGTAATACCTGGGCTGGTTTTTCACCATTGGTTTATGGTTTTCCAGGATCTAGTTAATTAAATTACTTTTTTTTACATTTCACAGTCACTAAAACAAGTGGTATTGTAGAGGTGATCACCAAATTTTCAGAGGTGATCTACACATTTTGTTTGTTACTTGTAGGCTTACATGTATGCAATTTTATATTAAAATGTAGCTTAGATCTGTTTGGTCCATTAATCGCAGGCACTTTTTATGTGCACATTTTGATTACTTTCCATTCTACCATAGAGATATAAAGTCTATAATAGACTTTAATTATATTTCTATGATTCTACAGACCTTGGCTGGGAACCTGGGGCTCATCAACATTGTTCCCAATTGGGCGCCTGCACCTCATAAGGCCGGCCCTGACAACAGTTCAACTTAAATAACAAATTGTTTAGAAAGGGTTTGCAGCTGTTCTCCAGAGTGTCTGGCAACCTGCGCCTGCACTATGTAGCCAGAGAAAACAAGTTAGCCATTTCCTGGTTGAGGAGAGGCTTCCAAGTCTGTCTGAAAGATATGAAATCAAATCCTTGCTTGAAACACATTTAAAGTGATGGAACCACAAAACAAAGCCAACCTTGGCTCAGACATCCAGCTTCCCACCATTTCCTCACTCAAACAGTTAGATCACAAGTAAGACATGTTTCTGGAAGGAAAAATGTCTGGAAAATGTCTGACTCTCTTGATGTCTGCAAGTTTGGGCAGCCAGTGTCAGGTATCAGACCTGGTTTTAGAAGATCTTACTCCTTCTAATTATTTGAAATCACTTATGTAGCAGAGCTGGCCAAGAACAACCACCGACGGTCACTCTGCAGGCTTCCACTGCCAACATTAAAGTCTCAGTAAGGCAGGTTTAACCCGACTCTCTACAACAGAGAGCTCCTTGAAACAGAGGGTCCATAGAAGGCAGGAGGAGCAGCACTTCATTCCAGAATTCCAGACCATTTACATCCAGCAAAGACAGACAAGGTTTAGCCTGAACAGCAGAGTGAAGGCATGCGTAGGAAAATGAGGGTCTTGTATTTATGTGGTACATTTCACAATTTCAGCTCACCCCAAAGCACTTTATAGTTAATTAGGTTTACCTGGCATATATCCAATGATATAATACATAGAAACATAGAAAAATAGGTGCAGGAGTAGGCCATCTAAATCTAACTCTCTCTTGAAAACATCAAGTGAATTGGCCTCCACTATCTTCTGTGGCAGAGAATTCCACAGATTCACAACTCTCTAGGTGAAAATGTTTTTCCTCATCTCAGTCCAAAGTGGCCTACCCCTTATTCTTAAACTGTGACCCCTGGTTCTGGACTCCCCCAACATCAGAAACATTTTTCCTGCATCTGGCCTGTCCAATCCTTTAAGAATTTTATATGTTTCTATAAGATCCCCTCTCATCGTTCTAAATTGCAGTGAAAACAAGCACAGTCGATCCATTCTTTCATCATAGGTCAGTCCCGCCATCCTGGGACTTAGCCTGGTGAACCGACGCTGCACGCCCTCAATAGCAATAATGTCCTTCCTCAAATTAGGAGAACAAAATCGTACACAATACTCCGGGTGCAGTCTCATCAGGGGCCTGTACAACTGCAGTAGGGCCTCCTTGCTCCTAAACTCAAATCCTCTCGCAATGAAGGCCAACATGCCATTACCTTTTTTGACTGCCTGGGATTACAAGTAACATCAGATCTGAACTGGACTTTGAACACTGCTGCCACAGTGAAAAAAGCCCAGCAGAGACTGTACTTCATCAGGCTGCTCAGAAAAGCTGGTCTGCACTGTCGCCCTCTCACCCAGGTCTACAAAGGACTGATAGAGAGCATCCTCACCACAGGCATCACGGTGTGGTATGGAAACACCACACAGACAGAGAGGAAGGCTCTGCAAAGAGTCATAAAGACTGCAGAGAGGATTATCAGAACGGAACTCCCCTCCATGGACACAATCTACACACAGCACTGTCAAAAAAGAGCAGAGAGAATCATCAGAGACACACTACATCCAGCTCACTCCCTGCTCAAACACAAAAACTGCACATACAACCTCAGGCACAGACGAGCGGACAGCATCGCCACAAATAGAACACGCTTTTTCAAGAGCTTCTTCCCTGCCACAGTGAGACTCTTGGCCAAAACAAAATGAACTGATGTCCTGACCTACCTCATAGCATATCATATTATATCATATTATATTGTCTCCTGGGCCTGTGCAATTTACAATGCAATTGACACTTTTATATAGGGTTTGTGCAATTTACAATGCTCTCACATTCCCCTTTATATAGGGTTTTAGGCACTTGCTTTTCTATTTCTAGAGAAGTATATGTTTTTATAGATTATGTGTCTTTCTGTGTGTCTTTTTAATTTGACTTGATTTGACTCTCTGAACAACCGCACAAGAGTTCCTATGTGTGTAAGCACAAATGGCAAATAAAGTTTTTGACCTTTGACCTTGACCTTTGCTGCACCAGCATGCTTACTTTCAGTGACTGATGTACAAGCACCTCCCCTTTTCCTAATCTGACACCATTCAGATAATAATCTCCCTTCCTGTTCTTGCCACCAAAGTGGATAACCTCACATTTATCCACATTATACTGCATCTGCCATGCATCTGCCCACTCACCCAACCTATCCGTCACCCTACAGCCTCATAGCATCCTCATCGCATTTCACACTGCCACCCAGCTTTGTGTTATCTGCAAACTTGGAGATGTCACATTTAATTCCTTCATCTAAATCGTTAATATATATTGTAAATAACTGGGATCCCAGCACCGAGCCTTGCGGCACCCCACTAGTCACTGCCTGCCATTCTGAAAAGGACCCATTAATTCCTACTCTTTGCTTCCTGTGTGCCAACCAGTTCTCTATCCATGTCAATACACCACCCCCAATACCATATGCTCTAACTTTGCACACTAATCTCTGGTGTGGGATCTTGCCAAATGCTTTTCTGAAAGTCCAAATACATTGAGGAGGAATACACTTTTGAGATACAGAGCGGAAACCGGAGCACCCGGAGAAAACCCACGCAGGTCATGGGGAGAACGTGCAAATTCTGTCCAGACAGCACCCGTAGTCAGTATTGAACCTGGGTCTCTGGTGCTGCAAGGCAGCAACTCTACTGCTGTGCCACCATGCTGTCCCAAATGCTCAAAAGAATTGGTGGAGATTTTTGAAGGACAGCGCAGGAGGCTGCAAGACGGTCACAGAGACCCTCCATGTTACAGCTAACTGCTTCTGGTAGGGAACTGCCAAAGAGGGTCCTGATCATGGACCTAGGAATGGCTCCACTTTGGGCAAAGCAATGTGCTCACACTACCTGCTCCCAAAGGAATGCATAAAATCTACTCTCCATGACTGTGGAGTTGGGGTGTGGTGAACACTGTCCTGTCCATCACGGGTACTGACCTCCCCACCAACGATCTGATCTAGAAGAGTCACTGCCTCTAAAAGGCAGCCAGCATCATCAGAGACCCATACCACCCTGGCCACACACTTATTTAACTCCTGCCATTGGGACAAAGGTACAGGAGCCTGAAAGCTGTAACATCCAGGTTCAGGATTTTCTATTTATATGTCTGTCGTTTTATTACTTTTATGTACATATATATGTATATAAATATATACACATCTATACATAACTAAAACTCGGATCTTGTGCTTTTCCGGTTTGCGGGGTTTTTCTATTTGCGCAAAAACCGTACAAGATAGCGTTATGATTTTTCACCAGGTTACTCACTGTTCTCCTGTGCTGCGAGTGCAACAAGTCTCGTTCCGATCGGTGGTATATTGTAAAAGTTACAGAGGTTTAAAAATCTTTAAAAATCTTTAAAAATCCTCGTGCGCAGATTTCCTTCAGTCAGCGCCACGCAGATTGGTCACTTCTCCAGGAAGTCAATGCCATGGCCGGGATGGCGACGCCCCTTCCTGCCCCACTGGTGGCGGCCTGTCCCACCTCACCCACAAACTCCTCTCTCCCCTCCTCACAGTAACTTGTCTATCGTCTCACCAACCATCGGTGGCGGCTGCGAGGGAGGTTCAGTGGAGGCCCAGTGGAGGTCCAGTGGAGGCCCAGTGGAGGTCCAGGTCCCGTCTACCTGTCCCTCCCGGTCCGTCTCCTCCGCCGCCGCCATTGCGGTAACTCGCCCTCATGGCCTTCTTGGAGAAGATCTACTCCACCAGCTCATCGAATTACTTGCAGTTTAAATTCCATTTGGAATATTTTGGAGGACCAGAAAACCAAGAACCGACTCCATCCCCCCCCCCCCCCCCCCCCATGGCCCAGCGGTGGTAGCGAGCAGGAAGGCAGGCAGGGACGGGCCGAGCGGCAGCTGAGCCGGAGTGGGAAGAGGGAGGGAGGGTCGGGTAGAGGGTCGGTACATATATATATATATTTTTTTCAAGGCTACAAACCAGGAGCTGGTGGGTGGGTTAAGGCTAAATAACCCTATATTGACCAATATGTTGATGATAGCCTGAACAGCCAGCTTCTCCAATGGAAATTTGTAGGATACTAATATTTAATAAACAACTGTATTTTACCACAATTATTCGTCAAGCCACAAATGTTGGCAATTAGAAATGAAAGGAGTAATCTCTCAAATGCCCTGACCCTAAACGAATGCACTCCCAACTATTTGTGCTTACACACGCTTGTGTGTACACACACACACACACTCCCCCCCCACTTTAATTTTCTACTCAAGAACCAAAGCAACTCACTAACATTATAGGGATTATGGCTAATGACCAATGACGTTTTATTTTTAACAGAACCATAAAACGAGGTCGGAGGATATTTTTCCAATAGCTAATCTAACGGCCAGTTCAATGACAAATGAGCGCTAACTTCACTCATGCACACAGTCTGCTTCCACAATGACTTCATTAGCCTTATCAAATTGCGTGTAGCCTCTCCCTCTTACTTTCTCTGACTGCAAACTCAAATGATTTGCAACTTAATTGGAATAATGGAAACTTAAATGGGATAAATGCCAGAACGTGTGCAGCCATCAGTGAAACGTCACGCAGAAAGAACGCAAAGACGCCGAGGCATCATCTCAACAGAAAATATTTGGTGCATTTTTCAGACTCTGCCAGGCGAGCAATCTTCTTAGTTTGCAGAAGGGTTCCAACCCGAAACATCACCCATCCTTATTCTCAAGAGATGCTGCCTGACCCGCTGAGTTACTCCAGCACTTTGCGTCTATCTTCGGTATATACCAGCATCTGCAGTTCCTTTCCACATAAAGCTTTTAAAGATGGCAGGGCAGCATGGTGGCGCAGTGGTAGAGTTGCTGCCCTACAGCGCCAGAGACCCGGGTTCGATCCTGACCACGGGTGCTGTCTGTACAGAGTTTGTACATTCTCCCCGTGTCCTGGGTGGTAGGTGTATGGAACAAGCTGCCAGAGGAAGTAGTTGAGGCAGGGACTATTGCAATATCCCACACTCCAAAGACGTACAGGTTTGTAGGTTAATTGGCTTGGTTTAATTGTAAATTGTCCCTAGTGTGTGTAGGGACACACTAACATCCATCCTCAGTGTGCGGGCATTGTTGATCAGCGCGGACTCGGTGGGCCAAAGGGCCTGTGATTTACTGTACATCTTGTATGTGTATGTGACTAATAAAGTAGACTTGACTTGTTTCCGCGCTGTATCTCTAAACTACATGAACAGGGTCAAGAGAGATTAGTTGTCAAAATGGACTCTGCTTCAGTGCTCACTTCCCATCACTGCTCTTTCAATCAAAGGCAGCAGGTGACATTGCTGGAGGGTGGGATGTGTTAAGGCAGGGTCCAATCGAGTCGGAATGTAGGATTGCAGTAAATGCTTCCTCCTACAACCAAATAGACCCAACCCCTCAAACCACTACAACTGCCCCCTGCCCCAACCATCCCTGTATTGACGTTAACAAAAGATAGCCACAAAAAGCTGGAGCAACTCAGCGGGTCAGGCAGCATCTCTGGAGAAAAGAAATAGGTGACATTTTGGCTCGAAACCCTTCTTCAGACTAAGAGTCGGGAGACGGAAACTAAAGGTATGAAAACGTACAGAGAACAAAAGAGTGAAAGGTGTGAAAAGAACAAATCAGGGCCAGCAAGAATGATCAAAGAAAGATGGAGCCCACAATGGTCCATTGTTGGCTGTGGAAGAGGTGATAACGAGGGGATACGAACAGTGAAACTAAACAGGGTGACAGTGAACCTGGTAGGATGACTAAGGTGCAGGAGGGATGGAGAGCGAGGGAATGCAAAGGTTACTTAAAATGAGAGAAATCAACAATTATTTATTCTGCTGGGTTGCAAGCTGCTTTGGCTCGTCACAAATTCTTCTTTGATCCACTTAAATTAGACCAGTGCCCTGAATAACATTTGTGTTATAATGATGTCAATGCAGAAGAATTAGACTACCATTCTTGATCGAGGGGTGTAAATATGAAGTGGATTCACAGTGACAGAAAGATTCTTCAACCAATTCCACAGGAAGGAAGCAGGCCTGCCAACAGTGCCGAGCAAGCAAGCTTTGTTTCCATAGATACCGCTGCAATGATTAAGAATCAACCTCTCACCTGAATGGCCGCCCTTCCTCGTTGTCACAATGCTGTAATGTATTCCAGGTGTTCCAGTAGCTCGTGAGGATGTCCGCTCTGTAGCAGCTCCTTTCAATGGAGGTGTAACATCTGCTTTAACAGGACCTGCGCAAAAACCCCCCAAATTATAACCAAGTCTAAATCAAAGCAGCTGGAACATAAACATCCGCGCACATTTGCCAGGACTCGAAGGTCTGAGCTATAGGGGGAGGTTGAGCAGGCTGGGACTCTATTCCTAGCGCTGGAGGGTGAGGGGTGATCTCATAGCAACAGACAAAATCATGAGAGGAATAGATCGTGTAGACGCACAGAGTCTCTGGCCCAGAGTTGGGGAACCAAGAACCAGAGGACATATGTTTAAGGTGAATGGGGAAAGATTTAATCGGTACCAGAGGGGTTACTTTTTCACACATGGGATGGTGGGTGCAGAGGAGGTAGTTGAGGCAGGGACTATTGCAATGTTTAAGAAACAATTAGACAGGTACATGGATAGGGACAGGTTTGGAGGGATATGGGCCAAGCGCAGGCATGTGGGACTAGTATAGTTGGGACATGTTGGTCAATGTGGGCAATGTTGGGCCGAAGGGTCTGGTTCCATGCTGTATGACTTTATTTCTCACCTTCCCCTTTTATATATTTAATATGCAGGCATTTACGCTCGTTCTGTAAAACAATCAGCTACTTTAGTGAAGGAAAACTGTCTTTAACATACACTCTGCACCCAATCTGCCATGCTGCATTACCATGACCATACACATGGATCCCTCTGGCAAGCACAAAGATTCATTCACGGTGCACAAGACAAATCAAATCCCCATGAACACAATAAAAGAACTATGCCGACTTTCAGCGGAACCACAATGTTAAGGGCTGGAAAGCATGTCCATTCATAAACTCGAGTTGCTGACTTTTTTGTATAATTATTGTGGTGGTCTATTTCCCTTATTCCACTCACCCATGATCAAAGAAAGATGGAGCCCACAATGGTCCATTGTTGGCTGTGGAAGAGGTGATAACGAGGGGGTAGGAACAGTGAAACTATACTGGGTGTCAGTGAACCTGGTAGGATGACTAAGGTGCAGGAGGGATGGAGAGAGAGGGAATGCAAAGGTTATATAAAATGAGAGAAATCAATATTTATTTATTCTGCTGGGTTGGAAGCTACGCTTTGATAGAGGGAAACTGCTAAGCTTCCAACCTAGGAGAATGGGCTCTGAACATCTCTGACCAAGGACCTATCTCTCTCCAACTCAAAACATCCAAGTGTGTGCAGACCTTCTGATCAAGATCAACTAATCTGGTCCGCTTCAGTTGAAGAGATGGTATTAATGAGTGTGTAGAGGCACAAACGCCGTGAATAAATGATTTCTTTATTCAGGCATTGTAGGTAAGATATATACACGTTTAGCACTCTAACATAATAGTCATCGTTGCTGCTGAGGGGCTGTTGCCTCGTGGGCTCGAGCTGAGCTCCTGCTGAGGTGGCAGGACACTCTCATGGAGAGGAAGAGAGAGCGCGAGAGGGAAGGTCGGTTCTTATATACTAGGGCACACCCCTATACCCCGTGACCCTACACCCGAATGCCGAGGGTTCGCATAGCTAGAGTGTCCTGCCACTAGGGGCCGCTACAAGTGCATACATATCTGCCCTCCTCCGTCCCAGAATTATTAAACATATGCAAGTTTGGGTGGTCAATGAAGGGATCCAGTCTGAAGGGCTGCGAGCAGAGTCATCACCTATTCATGTTCTCCGGGGATGCTGCCTGACCTGGTGAGTTACTCCAGCACTTTGTGTCTTTTTTGCGTGTCCACCTTGCCCATTGGTAAGATGGGACAGATTATGATTGTGTGTGAAATGCCTAGCCAGGAGGGTCAACTGGTGAACCGCCTCACGTCTTTCTTACTTTAGAGGTAAGGCTGGCGATTTTATAAAGGCCTCATCTAACAGGCAGAAATCCTCCATTTTCTAACAGGGAATTCAGTGTGGACCAGCATTGATGATCAGGGTGGTGTCTGGATGCGATCCTACTTCATCCCTATAGAGAGCGTGTGGTGATTTAACTAAACACATTCATGCAAACATTCCCAACCGAGTCGGAACCAATTTAATTATTTCAATTGGCTTGGCAAGAAACAGAGAAAGGTAACTACCTCACCTCCCTTAGTTGATGTCCATGCTTCAGGTATCTTTGTAGGCCAGGAACTGGGGGAAGGGACCTTTGTTGTTGCCCACGGTGGAGTCGGATTGGTGCCCACTGACTTGGTCCCAGGCCCTTCCTGCACGAGAGGTGTCTGGGTGTCAGAAACATTTGCTTTGTTCGAGACTTTTGCCGACAGCCCTTGAGCGAGTGCCGTCGGTCCCGTCTTCAGCGTTGCCATGTAGCGGCCGCTTGGTGTGCGCTCAGTTCTCAAGGTTGTGGCAGATTCAAGAGCGGAGCTGACTTCTCTCGATGAACCAAGCCTCCATGCAGTCAGCGGTGAGAGGGAAGTGGCAGTGACAGGTCCGGGTGGCTCAGTTGGTGACATGCCATTTCTATTTCCCTTCATGGTCAGGTGCTGCAGCCTAGCCGTTGGAGAGATGGCATTCATTGCCAGAGAGGTACCCCTCACAGTGGAGCCCTGATTAATGTTAGTTGGTCGACCATTGACCAACTGGGCATCTTTCAGCATCTCAATGAACATGGAGGTGTTGTCTGCTCGATTAATGAAGGTATCATATCCTCGTTCCGATGTTGAGTATGTTTGAGTAGTTTGCTGGGCCGGTAGGAATCTGCCAGCATCGTACACCGGCCTTCTCGTCCACTGTGACGTAGACATTCTGTGGGCATCACTGAGGACCTTCACACTTGCGTACGCTTGAGCAGTAGTTTGCCACCTCACCTCAGACACCAGCTTCTCTGTGGCAGAATTTGTTGGCAAATTATGGGTATGTTCTACACCATTGGCAGCATGTCGAGCATTGGATGGGGCATTGGTTTCTACAGCGGCTGTTCCATTGAGAGCACCCAGCCGATCATTACGTTCAGGAACACCAACAGCAGGTTGACTAACTATTAATGATTTTTCTCTCCTCATTGCAGCATAACTGGACCCCGTGAGCAAAGGAGAAACAGAACGCATCGGTGCAGAAGTCATACGATTCTCAGCCTCTTTCTTTGAGATGAAAGTCTGATCCCATTTCGCAGGAGGAGATGATTCGGAAACCAATGGTGTCGTCTGATCACGATTCCTTTCGAATTCCAAAACGGGCTTTCCCTTTCTCAGTGGCACGTCAGAGATAGCGGCTAAATGTTGCTCCCCACTCACCAAATGATCTGAAGCCAATGTTGGATTCACAGCTTCCCGAGTAACAAGAGGCATAGGTGTGGTTTGCACGGTCCCAATGTGCGGAAGTGTCGTGTGACGAGAAGTGGCCTCAAAGATTGAGCCATCATTTGGAAACATTGTGGGATTTGGGAGAAAAGAGGCACCGAGCGCTGTCCCACTGCCTGGCGGACTCATGTTCACTTGATGGGAGTGGGATGCCTTAGAAACTGCGGTACTATTATGCGGTGGCTTAAACAAAGAATTGTCAAAATTGGAACTTGCCTCAACAGGTAGGACTGACGGAACAGATGCATTTCCAAAAAGAAACTTTGCAGATTCAAACATATTCTGTTCGACTTGTTCACCATCACTCTTGTCCTCTCTCTCCGTGCCTCCGTCTTCAGCAAACATATCCTCATCGTCAAAAACTAGATCCTCATCATCACCACTAAAGTCTGGTGAACTTTCACTTGATGCCATTCCCGGGGACCAAGGGGACATGCCCGAGTGGCCAGGCCCAGCACGCTCACCATTAGGGGAGTCTTTGATAGAGATCTCCGGCAGGAGGCTGGACGAGCTGCTCGGAGGGTTTGGATGTCCATCGTGGGCAGTTTTGGCGGAATAAATGTAAATGATGTTGTTGCCGACTGATGAATCGCCTTTGGCAAGCGGAGATACAGTCGTGGCTTGGATGATACTGGAACAGATGAGAAAGTATGCCAGGACCCAATGGACATCTCGATGCTCCATCACCATCTCTGCCTTCCAACTCTCTTGGACGTCTTAAGCAATCATTTCTCGTACCTGAAATAACATTCAGATGCCAGACTATTTAAAATGTAATGTTTAATTGCAAACACACCAACTGCAGGTTGAGGTCAAAATATATATATATCTATTTTTATTTTATTTTTTAATTTTTAATTTTTTTTATTTATAAGAAGCAGTGTACAAAAATATAACCAGCGGCATGTGACATAATACAGTTATTGTACAGCTTCAATTTTAATTTTTAGCTAAAATTAAGCGAAAAGAGAGAAAAAGTGGTTGTGCAAGGATAGAACCCCTACACTACTGAAATGATGTAGCCAAAGAGTGAGTAAGTAAAATAAATAAGAAAGACGTAAAGAAATAAAAAGCCAAAAACAGAAAGAAAAACAAAAGGTGATGATATACATGCTTCGCATCCCTCCCCACCCATCGCCCAACCCGTGATTAGATTTAACAGGCATTGCATCCAACACATACATAACCGTTATCATCTGGAATCATCAACTGAGCTTCTTGGATTCAACCCCCACATTTTTGGTAACAGGCTTGGACCAAGGCTTTCTGCACATTGGCCTTTATCAGTCATCAGTCAGAATATTGAGTATAGGTGCATGGAGGTCATGTTGCAGTTATACAAGATGTTGGCGAGGCCACATTTAGAGTATTGTGTTCTGTTTTGGTCACCATGTTTAATAGGAAAGATGTTGTACCTTGTACCTTCCGAAGAGTCCACCGGGGACTATACTGGAAGTTTGACAATTTTATACTGGATGATTTTTACATTTATCAGGCCAATTAACCTACAAACCTGCACGTCCTTGGAATGTGGGAGGAAACCGAAGATCTCGGAGAAAACCCACGCAGGTCACGAGAACGTACAAACTCCGTACAGAAAGTTAGAAAGTGTGCAGAGAAGATTGACA
This sequence comes from Amblyraja radiata, assembly GCF_010909765.2. Classification (NCBI taxonomy): domain Eukaryota; kingdom Metazoa; phylum Chordata; class Chondrichthyes; order Rajiformes; family Rajidae; genus Amblyraja; species Amblyraja radiata. The sequence continues at coordinate 36,269,679 of NC_045973.1, read as the reverse complement.
AGAGTTTTGCCAGGACCTGTGGGCCAGAGCTATAGGGAGAGGTTGAGCAGGCTAGGACTTTATTCCTTAGAGCACAGGATGATGAGGGGTGACCTTATAAATCGGGTAAACATGCAGTTTCTTACCCAGAATAGGAGAATAGAGAACGACAGGTTTGAGGTGAGATGTGAGAGATTTAATGGGGTTAACCTTTTTTTTTAACACAAAGGGTGGTGGATGTTGTGTGGTGGATGGTGTGAACAAGCTGCCGGAGGAGGTAGTTGATGCAGGTACCATTGCAAAGTTTAAGAAATATCCAGCATGTCTCATCTGCACGTCCCACCTGCCTGCATTGGGCCCATGTCCCTCTAAACCTGTCCTGTCCATTTACCCGTCTTTCTACTTTGGCTGGAGGTCTAGAATGTAGTCTAGAGCATGTTGAGAGAGAATTTTTAAGGCCCCACTCAAAGGCTTGCACACTGTCTTTGTGTACGGCCCCAGGGCAGAATCACCAAGTATTCCCATGGGTTCTACCTGTCCTTTCACAGAACTGGCTCAGTGAGAGGATACACCAGCAAGCTAGACTACACATCCTTACTGCAGATGTCCCGCAGTCCTTACGCCCGGGGGATCGGATGAAGAATGTTTTCACCCAGAGGGTGGTTGGAATCACGAGCTACTGCCCGAGTGAATGGCCAAAACGCGCACTTGAACTATCGAGTCAGAGGGTGGTGAATCTGTCAAATTCTTTACCACAGAAGGCTGTGGAGGCCAAGTCAATGGATATTTTTAAGGCGGAGATAGATAGATTCTTGATTAGAACAGTCGTCAGGGTTATGGGGAGAAGGCAGGAGAATGAGGTTTAGAGGGAAGGATAAGATCAGCCATGATTGAATGGCGGAGGAGATGTGATGGACCGGATAGACTAATTCTGCTCCTTCCATTTATTAAGTTATAGGGCTTAGAAGGCTACGAACCAAGATGGCGGCAGAATGGCTACTTGATGGGAGGCACGGACATTGTGGGATAAAAGGTCTATTTTTGTGCTGGATGATTCGATGAGCCCGGAATGTAGGGTGTGGATTCTTTCACTCAATGCAATTTGACAAAATGTCTCATTTCTGGAACTTTCCAACAGGCTTCATTCAGTATGTAGGTTGGATGGTAGTGAAGGTGGCCCTCGTGGTGTAGTCCTAACTGCTGCTTGAAAATTCAGTGCCTTTGCAAACCACCCTCAGACGGTTGTGATCCTTCAGAATCCACTTATATTTTATTTACCAAGATTTGTTTGTGGTATAAAATTCAGTAAAATGTACTATACACAAAAATACAATCATACACAAGTACAAGAGTGTAAGAACAGTAGATTATACTAAGGTGGTACATAAGAGTCGTCATGTTTCCAGTGCCAACTTGTTTCAAAGTTCTTAAAAAGTTCTTATCTTAGCCTTTGGAATAACCACCAAGGCGTAAATAAAATTACAAAAAAAGATTGTATTTGTCACGTGGTCCAATTAGCAGACATTTCTTTTCATCGATGTACAATCTAAATTCAATAAACCCTGAAGTAAATTATTTCAGCAAACTATGCTGACTGAAACTGTGCCTGGCACTCATGGTTAGGAACCCTGCCATCATTTTACCCAGACACAGACGAGGACCTAATGACTTCAGTCAACACACAACGCATGTTACAACGTCACCTAGAGATCGCTGGTGCAGAAAACCACTGGTTTAGTTTAGTTTAGAGATACAGAGCAGTACCAGGCCCTTCGGCCCACTGGGTCGGCACCGACCAGCGGTCCCCGCATATTAACACAATCCTACACACACTAGGGACAATTTTTAGATTTACCAAACCAAATAACTTACAACCCTGTACATCTTTGGAGTGTGGGAGGAAACTGAAGATCTCGGAGAAAACCCACGCAGGTCACGGGGGGAACGTACAATCTTCGTACAGACAGCACCTGTAGTTGAGATGGGACCCGGGTCTCTGGTGCTGTAATCGCTGTAAAGCAGCAACTCCACCGTGCCGCCCTTTCTTTGAAAGTCATGTGTTTTCAAGGAGCTCAACTCATTGAGTGCTCCATTTGATTGCTGTTCTCAGAGCCACACATATCCCAGAGGGAGACATCATCAGGCAACATACAGAAGTCTAATCATACATCCCCCAAAGCGCACAATCTGCAAAAACTATGCAAACTGCCCAAAGAAAAAAACATATTTTTGAAGGGGAACTCATTGAATGGATTCCTCTGTGCTCCTGCTGCCCTTGAGGAAAAGGACCCTGCATTCAATTTGGTGGGACGAGGACCATCCTGTGGTCCAGTTTGTATGTAGTTTTCTGCGGAATAGATGTCAGTATTAAAGGGCAGCATCTAAAGTACTGTAGAGGCCATTTTATTCCGTTATGGATTTTTCACCCTAAATTCATTCCATTTACATGGGTTGCCCCTTTGGCTGTGGATCTTATTCGCCAGCACTCCCAGGGAAACCTGCTGCACCAACATCGTGCTCTCCAGCCACTTCCCTCTGAGGTGGACACATGGCATGCTGCTAGAGGTTGGCTCACAGGGCAGTGCGCATGTAAGGGCCATCTCTGCCAGCTGAGCAGTAAAGTGTTGGCAGAAGCGATAAGTCGAATCAAGTCAGGTTGAGTGTATTACTGCCATGGACTTGCCCAGTGTCACCCTTTCTGGGTGGAATCGCGTTAAAAGATGCTGCAAACTAATTGAGGCCAATTTAACCATCTTTCTGAGGGGGGCAGTTCTGAAACAAGGGCTGCCCGTGGTGATGTTCCAGTGCACCCAGATATAGTGGAAACCAGGCTCCCGGCCGGAGAGAGAGACTGCTCCGCTTGCTTTAGCTGCCGATGTTCTTGTGGACTTGCACGAGGAGCCTACTATTAGCAGCTCAAATTTTACTGCGGCTGGTTTTGAAGTTGAATTCTGCTCATTTGTGGCTAGGCACCAGAAACGAACATATAAATGCTGCTGAGCCAGACTTAAGTCGGATAATTAGAACCAGGCATCCAGAGCCCCAGCCCGATAGTTTCTCAAAGCCTTCGCACAGAATTAAAACACTTTAGTACTTCGAGCCATAGAATCACAGAGTGGGGAAACAGGCCCTTCGGCCCAACTTGCCCACACCGATCAACATGTCCCAATCTACACTGGTCCCACCTGCCTGCGTTTGGCCCGTATCCCTCAAAACCTGTCCTAACCTGTCTAACTGCTTCTTAAGCATTGCAATAGTCCCCACCTCAACTACCTCCTCGTTCCATACACCCACCACCCCTACCCTTACCCCTCAGATTCCTATTAAATATTTCCCCATTCACCTTAAATCCATGTCCTCCGATTCCCGATTCTTCTACTCTGGGCAAGAGACTCTGTGCCCAATCTATTCCTCTCATTATTTTATACAGCTCTATAAGCTCACTCCTCATCCTCCTGTGCTCCAAGGAATGCAATGTAAAATGTATTTAGGATATGTGGAGAGAGAGAGAAACCTCAAACCATGGTTGTGATGTTTCACAGCAAGGATGCCAATAGTTTGTGAAGCAGGGTGTTATTATCTGTGTACAACCATCTGCCTGCTCCAACCGCTGCTGTTAACCAACTGTAATACACGAGCACAAACTAGAGTGTGCTTTATATTGAAATACAAGGATGGTATTGAACCAGTAGAAGGGGAATGAGACACACCCAAGGTTTGATGATGGATGGACTAACTTTAATTCAACACTCAGATCAAATTTATTAACCTTTCCACGGAAAGCTAAATCTGTCAATCTTTTATTCGCTCCCTTTGAATACAACGTGAGCTTGCACCTTATCACAAGAGTTCTGGTCTTTTCCACAAACTCACAAGCGCCGTCCTTTTGTCCACCCAGTCGTACTATTTGTAGAGTTGAGGAACTGCGGTTGCCGGTTTTATAGCCGGGCTCACGAGCGAGCGAGCACAACGGCTGAGAATGGTTTAATCCTCCATTTCCTTCACTGGAGATTCTTCCATTGTGTTAAATTGCTCAGCTAATCTGGCACCTCGCCAACGCAAACATCATAAACCAAACGGTGCATGTACGGAGGAGTGTTGAATGAAAGGCAGCGGGACACACAGCAATTATACGTGCACTTTTGTTCATCGCGCACAATGGCCTTTTTATCAAACTCTGACTCAGTAGCGTTCTCACCTCTGAGTCAGAGTGGTGGGGCTTCAAAGGCCACTCCAAAGATGGGAATGAATCATCTCAATCAAGTGCACCACTGCTCCAATGTCACAGGGGTCACGTTTCTCTAAAGAGGACATTAAACCAAGACAATATAGGAATATTTGAAGATAGGGGGTTATTTCAGACACAGGGCTAATATTTCTCCCTCAGTGTTACTTATTGGATTAACTAGTCTTTATATCAATAATATTTCAATGACCTCTTAGTTTAGTTTAGAGATACAGCGTCGGAGACAGGCCTATTGGCCGCAGAGTCTGCGGCAACCAGCGATCCCCGCACACTTACACTATCCTACACACATTAGGGACAATTTACATTTTTTCCCACCCAATTAACCTACAAATCTGTATGTCTTTGGAGTGTAGGAGGAAACCAGAGATCCTGGAGAAAACCCACGCAGGTTACAGGGAGAACGGACAAACAGACAGCACCCGTAGTCACGATCGAACCCGGGTCTCTGGCACTCTAAGGCAACAACTCTACAGCTACCCTGCCCTTTATCTGTAAATTTAGTCGTTATATCACTTTTCATAAGCTCTAGGAGCGGAAATGGGCCATTCGGCCCATCGAGTCTATTCCGCCATTCAATCATGGCTGATCTATCTTTCCCTCTCCTGCCTTCTCCCCATAATCCCTGGCACCTGTACTAATCAAGAATCTGTCAATCTCCACCATAAAAATATCCATCGACTTGGCCTCCACAGCCGTCTGTGGCAATGAATTCCACAGATTCACCACCTTCTGACTAAAGAATTTCCTCCACAATTCCTTTCCAAAGGTACGTCCTTTTATTCGGGGGCTATGGCCTCTGGTCCTAAACTCTCCCATTAGTGGAAACATCCTCTCCACATTCACTATCCAGGCTTTAATACTTCAAAGTCCTCTCTGCCTACAAACCCCCTATATTACGGCAGCAGCAATTACGTTTTCATAAATCTCCGCTAACTGAAAGGTGCAATAGAATATCCTGAACTCAGGATGAGCAATAAATAAATGGCATTTACCTTGACACGAGGTTGCAAAGAATGATGAAAATGTCTGTGAGAAAGTACTTTTTTTTTTTTTTGTTCCAGGACAAAAACGAACATTCATTTTGATATCGATGTGTCCTGCTACACTAACGGTGAATAATGTAGGCTCCACTCAAGTCCCATGGAAACCATAGCATTCATTTCTGTCCTTCCTTAAACTCCATTGGCTTCCTTCCATTCTGAACGTGCACACCCATGTCAACATTTCAAGCAGTCATTTACAGACTCTACATTGCGTTTATGTTTTTGAAAGAACGAGTAATTAACATTGTTACATTATATACAAGGTCCAATTTAAATTGCATAATTTTGGAATCACTCAATTTTGGAAAAATCAGGCCACTATTTCGTTCTGAAGAAGGGTCCTGATGCAAAACATCACCTATCCATGTTGTTCACAGATACTGCCTGGCCCGTTGAGTTACTCTAGCACTTGTGTAGGAAGGAACTGCAGATGCTGGTTTAAACTGAAGATAGACAAAAAATAGTCTGAAGAAGGGGCTCGACCAGAAACGTCACCTATTCCTTTTCTCCAGAGATGCTGCCCGACCCGCTGAGTTACTCCAGCACTTTGTGTCTTTCTTCTATTTCACTGATCACCTGACCCACACCAACCTCCAGCACCTCTGACCTCCATCTCAGTTGTTCCCAGGGCTTGCTATCTGCTTACACAAACCCAGAACTTGGAACCATCTCTTTCTATAGTAATCTACATGAGCCAAACCCAGCAGGTCCCAGGATTGAAGCAATAAACTAAAGCACACCAAGAGATGTCAATTGTTTTTTTGTGCCAATATGACATTCCACAGACGTGCTTTAATGGGATGACATAAACACGTTTTATTTATTTAAGCATTTATGTAACACAGATGACAAATTAGTATGCTTAATAGAAGTAAAATTTACATTTTGATATCGTGGCTGCAATTGCCTACACGTCAGCTGTGTCTTTTTGAAGTTAACGTTGCAATTTCAAAACTCAAGGATCAAGAATGTTTAATTGTTAAATACACTGGAAACATAATATTGAAGTTACTCCAGCACTTTGCTTCTATCTTCGATATAAACCAGTATTTGCAGTTCCTTCCTACGTATAATGAAACTCCTACCTGCTGCAGCTTTATGGACACATTACCACAACAATACAATAAATGATCAGGCCTTCACTTTTTACAAACTGCAGAAAGTGGTGGACAGTGTCTGATTCATCACTGGTACCAACATCCTACCATCGAAGGAATCTATAGAAAACACAGTCTCCAGAAGGCAACCAATATCATCAAAAACGCACATCATCCTAACCACCTTGCCTTCCCACCACTACCACAAGGTTCGGGGAGTCAAAGACACATTACCTCCAGGAGCAAGAAAGGCTTCTTCACATCAATTATCAGGTTCTTGAGCCACTCTGCATACCCTTAACCACAACCCAATCTCAGCACCGAACCAACAAAGACATTTGCTTCCGTGGTTGCTCGATGTACTTTAAGGTTTGCACTATCATGGTATAGGTTACTTAGAGTGACTGATAATGTGTTGTTGTTGTTGCATCCAATGGGTCAAGAGCTCAAGAGTTCAAGAGAGTTTTATTGTCATGTGTCCCTAATAGAACAATGAAATTCTTGCTTTGCTTCAGCACACCAGAACATAGTAGGCACGAATACAGAACAGATCAGTGTGTACCAGATCATATACCATTGCATAAATATATACACACATGAATAATTAAACTGATAAAGTGCAAATAAATAGATTATTGGCTATTAATGTTCAGAGTTTTGTCCGAGCCGAGTTTAATAGCCTGATGGCTGTGGGGAAGCAGCTATTCCTGAAACTGGTTGTTGCAGTCTTCAGGCTCCTGTTCCTTCTACCTGAAGGTAGCAGGGAGATGAGTGTGTGGCCAGGATGGTGTGGGTCTTTGATGATGCTGCCAGCCTTTTTGAGGCAGCGACTGTGATAGATCTCCTCGATGGAAGGGAGGTCAGAGCCAATGATGGACTGGGCACTGTTTACTACTTTTTGTAATATTTTCCGCTCCAGGGCGCTCAAGTTGCCGAACCAAGCCACGATGCAACCGGTCAGCATGCTCTCTACTGTGCACCTGTAGAAGTTAGAGAGCGTCCTCCTTGACATACCAACTCTCTGTAATCTTCTCAGGAAGTAGAGGCACTGATGTGCTTTCTTAATAATAGCATCAGTGTTCTCGGACCAGGAAAGATCTTGCATGAGATATGCATGCCCAGGAATTTGAAGCTCTTGACCCTTTCCACCATCGACCCGTTGATATAAACGGGACTGTGGGTCCCCATCCTCCCCCTTCCAAAGCCCACAATCAGTTCCTTGGTTTTTCTGGTGTTGAGGGCCAGGTTATTGTGCTGGCACCATTTGGTCAGTCGATCGATCTCACTTCTGTACTCCGACTCGTCCCCATCAGTGATACGTCCCACAATAGTGGTGTCGTTGGCGAACTTGATGATGGAGTTCGCACTATGACCGGCTATGCAGTCATGAGTATAGAATGAGTACAGCAGGGGGCTAAGCACACAGCCTTGAGGTGCTCCCGTGCTGATTGTTATTGAGGCTGACACATTTCCACCAATATGAACTGACTGTGGTCTGTGAATGAGGATGTCGAGGATCCAATTGCAGAGGGATGCGCAGAGACCCAGTTCTGCGAGTTTGGTAACCAGCTTGGAGGGGATGATTGTGTTAAATGCCGAGCTGTAATCAATGAATAACAGCCTGATATGAGTTTTTGTTGTACAATGGTCCAGAGCGAAGTGGAGAGCCAGCGAGATCGCATCCGCCGTTGATCTGTTGTGGTGGTAAGCGAACTGCAGAGGGTCCAGGTTTTTGTCGAGGTAGGAGTTGATTTACGCCATGATCAGCCTCTCAACGCACTTCATCACCACAGACGTTAGTGCCACTGGTCGATAGTCATTGAGGCACGTCACCTTACTCTTCTTGGGCACTGGTATAATTGATGCCCTTTGAAAGCAGGTGGGAACCTCAGACCTCAGTAGTGAGAGGTTGAAAATGTCCGTAAAAACTCCAGCCAGTTGGTCCGCACAGGTTTTTAGAACACGACCGGGTATACCATCAGGTCCAGGCGCTTTTCGAGGGTTCACCCCTCTGAAGAATTTTCTGACGTCGGCCTCTGTGACTGTGACTGAAATATCATCACAGCGAACGGGGGCTCGAGAAGGCACATCAGTGTTCTCCTATCAAAGCGTGCGTAGAACGCATTGAGCTCGTCAGGGAGTGATGTTTTGCCGACATTCGAGCTACCTCCTGATCTCGCCTTGTAGGAGGCGATTGCATTCAAGCCCCGCCACAGCTGCCGAACATCTGTCTCTTCCTCCAGTTTGGAGCAGAAGTCCCTTTTGGCCTTTTTGATGGCCTTACCAAGGTCGTATCTGGACTTCTTGTATACCACTGTATCATCAGACATGAATGCTCGGTGCCTGGTCTTCAGAAGAGTACGGATCGCATAGTTCATCCAAGGCTTCCAATTGGGAAACAATTGGAAGGTTTTTGTTGGGATGCAGTCCTCCACACATTTCTTTATGAAGTCAGTAACAACTGTGGCGTATTCGTTCAAGTCCGTTGCCAACTCCCTGAACATTGCCCAGTCTACAAACTCCAAACAGTCCTGTAGTTGTTCCTCTGCCCCCATTTGCACGCCATCTGCGTGACGCGCAAATGACGGCCAAGTGGGACAGGCCCTTTACAGTGCCAGAGACCCAGGTTCGATCGTGACTAAACGATATCATGAACGAAAGAGATAAAATCAGAAGTGAATGTGTAAAGACTTAATTCTGTCAGTATAGAGTTTGTACATCCTCCCTGAGACCGCGTGGGTTTCCACCGGGTGCTCCAGGTTCCTCTCATATCCCAAAGACACGCAGGCTTGTAGGTTAATTGGCTTCGGTCAACTGTCCCTAGTGTGTAGGATAGAATTAGTGTACATGTGATCATTGGTCAGGGCAGACTTGGTGGGCTGAAGGGCCTGTTTCCATGCTGTATCTTTAAACAAAACTAAACTATCTGGAATCCTATCCTTAGGTTTTCTGAATTTCTTTTGTTCTTGAACAAACTTGTTTTGTTGTCTTTGACCTGAAGGTGATGTCAATTCTTCACACACCAATAGAATATAGAATAGAACCAATAGATTAAGTCATTTCTCCATTGGATCAAATTTGGAATCATAAATCTCTTTGATATTTTTAAATGTAATATTCCTCATCAGAATTATGTATTTACACGTTCACTTCTGATTTTACCTCTTTCTTTCGAGATATGTTTTTGTATCACACACTGTTAAGGCCTCCAGCGCCTTCAAGGTGGGCTGCAGGAGATGACCCCGGGACACAAAGATGGCCTGGCGAAGAGAGAGAGGTCGGTTCGCAGGCCGATCCGGTCAAAGGGGATGGAGGAGGGCCCTGCAGGAGCATGGGACTTACCTAGATTGGGAGCCGCTGCTGTAGACTGAGCACGCGGGCAGACCCGACTTTGAAGCCCAAACAAGGCAGCGCCCACATGAATAAATATGCAAACAAATGTCTCTCTCCAGTTGCACGTGACAAGAAAAGCACCATTGCTTTTGATTTAATCTCCTATTTCTGAACATCTTGTATGGCATGGAAGAGTTGTGCCAAATAGCCCGTTCCACACTGAATTACTCTGATTCCATTAGATTGTTTAGTTTAGTTTAGTTTAGAGATACAGCGCGGATACCGGCCCACCGAGTCCACGCCGAACAGCAATCCCCGCACATTAACATTATCCTACACACACTAGGGACAATTTACACATACACCAAGCCAATGAACCTACATACCTGTACGTCTTTAGAGCGTGGGAGGAAACTGAAGATCTCAGAGAAAACCCACGCCGGTCACAGGGAGAAAGTACAAACTCCGTTCAGACAGGGCCCGTAGTCGGGATCGAACCCAGATCTCCAGCGCTGCTAGCGCTGCAAGGCAGCAACTCTACCACTGTGCCACCATGCCGCCCGGTATCAACACACAAACTTTGTCATTTGTAAATGTGATGTGTTTTAAAATTCAGCTTCATTGCAATCCAAAGTAGCATCCCTCTGTGAGTCAGTACACTTTCGGCAACACGATTCACTAGTGTATTCTTAAGAACATTTATTACGCTCCAAGAGGCCCACCCACTCTCTCACACACCCCAGGATGTCTAATACACATTAATGCCTACTCAGACCGCCTGCCATCCACTAATGCCATAGACAGTGAAAGATGATTCATTCAATAACATGGTTTAGAAGGTCGTAAAAGGATCATCTTTACCCAAAGCTCTCAGAAATTATAGAGAGTTATACATTTGGAATGAGGAATGGAAAGGTCAGCTGAAAACGACTGCCAGTACAATATTATGTTGAAGGACTTTTCACAACGCTGCAATCTCAATGTTTTTCTAGTGCATGTGATCTTAGACTAATTTATCTGTGGTTTATTTGAGAAACAAATCCAGTCGAAATTATTAAACATACAGTACCTGACATTGAGCCGATCAAAAAATGCTGATTCACTCAGCATATCGGTTAGCATCCGTGGAGGAAAAGGACAGGCAACTTTTTGGGTCAGAACCTTTCTTCAGACTTGGGCAGCTCAATGGTTCAGCTGGTAGAACTGCTGTCCCACAGTGCCTGAGACCCGGGTTCGATCCTGATCTCGGGCTGTCTGTGTGGAGTATGCATGTTCTTCCTATCAGGTCCCTAGACCTCGCTAGCAACCTTCAGGTGCTCTGGTTTATTCCCACAACCCAAAGGGTTTGTAGGTAAAATGGCCTCTGTAAATTGCTCCTATTGTGCAGGGTGTTGATGTTAAAGTGGGATAACGGAACTAGCATGAACGAGTGATCAATGGTCAGCATGGACTTGTTGGGCCAAAGGGCCTGTTTTCATGCCATGTGTTTAAAAGTAAAGACTGAATCTAATATGTCTTCTGTTTCATTTGAACTGTCTGAAGTCACAACAAACCACATTCTGTTTACTATCTAAAGTGCATTCAAGTTAGTAGCCTCTCCCACAGTCTCATTAAATCGCCTTGTATTTCACAGTTTCAAAAGAAGGTAGCTTTTCAATCCTACTGTACAGACACTGCCGAAGACTCCCTACTAATTGTATCTACATCTCCTGTTCTTCCATCACAAGGATTATGCTGGATCACAGGGATATACAAAATTGCAGATACTGGAAACCTGAGCAAAACACAACGTGCTGGAGGAACTCAGGGAATTGAAAGGCAACGTATCAGGTCAGGACCCTTCATCAGACAGATTGGTGTAGACGAGAGAAAGCTGAGAAAGATGTGGGGGTGGGATAAAGTCTGGCAAGTAAAAGGTGGCTAGAAGTGAGGGGAGGGGTATGTTTAGCACATGGGTGGAATAGGTGACAAAGTCCAGAGGAGAAAAGGCGGCACAACACAATATACGTACTATAATCTCAAATCTTTTGTATTTTCATTTTTGCATCAGCTGTCAGATCAGCAGCAGGATTTTATTTTTGAGGTGAACCATCCCCACCATTATACTGGATAATGAGGGCAGCACAGTGGCGCAGTTAGAGTTGCTGCCTCACAGCACCAGAGTCCCGGTTCGATCCTGGGTACGGGTGCTGTCTGTGCGGAGTTTGTATTAACCCCTGTGTCCACGTGCGTTTCTCCGGGTGCCCCGGTTTCCTCCCACACTCCAAAGATGTACAAGTTTGTGGGTTAATCGGTTTCTGTGAATTGAAAACTGTCCCCAGTGTGTAGGATAGTGCCAGTGTTCGGGGTAATCGCTGGTCAGCATGGACTAGGTGGGCCGAAGGGCCTGTTTCCACACTGTATCGCTAAAGCACTCAGTCCTAGAAACCTCGCTGCTCAACTAAGCACAGGATGGTTACAGGATGGGTGGATCTCTCTCCTATCCCAACTAATTTGGCAGAACTTGTTCAAGGTCGTGGGTGTGACGCAGTCAGAGATTCACGCTGTAGCCTGATCTGACCATTGATCGCTGACCACAACAAGGTATCAAAAAACAAGAGGGCATAGACTTAAGGTGAGAGGAAGGAGTTTTAAAGAGGATTTGAGGAGAACATTTTTATTTTAAATACGTAGAGATGTTGATATCTGGAACTTGGTAACAAAAGAGGTGGTGGAGTCAGATACAATCACTACCTTTAAGACACATTTAGACAGGCACTCACATAGGCATTCGGTGTAGGATATGGATTGACAATAGGCAAATTGGATTGGCATAGATGGGCGAAAATGGTTGACATATGGATTGAAGGGCCAGTTTCTGGGCTGTATGACCTTTGACTCCAATTCATAGGCAGTCATTGCCAGTGGTCTCCGTAACTGCCGCCCCCCAGTGGCCAAGGAGTTGTGTCCCAGATACAGCATGGATTCCATCTGTCCAGAGACACAATGGGCACAATCTTCATGATGTGACAACTGCATGTTCTGGGAGCACCACCAACCAATCTAATGAGAGACTACACAACCGCTGGCACCCACACAGCAAACTCAGTATTCAAGCTGCAGTAAGCAGACAGCCTCACATCAGTCTGAAGAAGGGTTTCGGCCCGAAACATTGCCTATTTCCTTCGCTCCATAGATGCTGCCTCACCCGCTGAGTTTCTCCAGCACTTTTGTCTACCTTCGATTTTCCAGCATCTGCAGTTCCTTCTTAAACATTTTTGTATGTGTCTCTGGAGGTCAAACTCCATATCATCAATAGCTCATTCTGTGAAGTGCATGAGGATGGACATCACACTCAACATTTACAAGGCTGAGGTCCTCCACCACTTTGTCCCCAAGGTGGAACACTGTCCTCAAACAGTAAAGATGAATGGTGAGACCCTGGAAAATGTGGACCATTTCACAAATCTCAGGAGCCACCTCTCAGCGACAGTGGACCTTGATAAGTGAACCTTCCAATGTGTTCCATAGTAACGGTTGATTGAAGATCAATGCAATAAAATCGCTGATTTTATTGCATTGCCTCTGACTTATCTTTTTAATCTATCCCTGGAGACAAATGAAATTCCCCTTATTTGGAAATCTGCCTTTGTTCTCCCACTGTTAAAAGGGGGGGACCCCACTGTGCTAAACAACTATAGGCCCATCTCCAAACTGTCTGTTTTAATTAAGGTGCTGGAATCCATTGTAAACCAACAACTGAAGGACTTTTTATCAACTAACAGTATTTTATCTGAATTTCAATCTGGTTTTATGAAAAAAATATAGCACGTCAACAGCTGCTTTAAAAGTAGTAAATGATTTTATTGAATTTTTAGACAATAAGCAACACTGTGCAGCCCTTTTCGTTGACCTATCAAAGGCTTTCGATACTGTGGATCATGCCTTATTGTTACAATACAATACAATTACAATTTATACAAAGACTATGCAGCATCGGTTTGTCTGATCAAGCTGTCTGTTGGTTTAAAAACTATCTATCAGGCAGATCCCAGTGTGTGCGAGCAGAAGGTATTACTTCTAGCTCTCTTAATGTATCCAAGGGTGTGCCACAGGGAACGGTTCTAGGACCTTTATTATTTACATTAATAGTCTAGATCATAAAGCTCCGAACGCAAATTTTCACTTTTATGCTGACGACACAGTGATATATTGTTCTGCGTCTACCCCAAATCAGGCTCTCTGTCAGCTCCAAACTGCTTTTAACACTGTGCAACGTAACCTGTGTGATTTAAAACTTGTTTTAAATGCTGACAAGACAAAGCTCATGCTGTTCACTAAAGCTAAATCAAAGCCCTCGGACCTCTCTCCTATCACCACTTTGCAGGGCTCTGTGGTTGAATCTGTGTCTCAATATAAATATCTGGGAATTATAATTGACGATTCTCTCTCTTTTAAACCTCATATTTAGCAACTTGTGAAGCAGGAAAGGGCCGAGTGGATTCCTGCTTCATGTGTGAAAGTGTTTGTGACCCAGGAGTGAGCAGTTACCTCAGAACTCAGGGAACCAAAGAAAAACAAGTCATCCTCCATCCAAGTGACTACCCATGAAGAAGACAGCTGGGTGAAGAAACGTATTTCTTTTGATGCAAAGTTGATTACTTAAATCTGTCCCATCTTTAGTTTAGGAAAGAACTGCAGATGCTGGTTTAAATCGAAGGTAGACACAGAATGCTGGAGTAACTCAGCAGGACAGGCAGCATCTCTGGAGAGAAGGAACGGGTGATCTTTCCGGTCAAGACCCTTCTTCAGACAGATCTAGTTTAGCTTAGAGATACTGCCCGGAAACAGGCCCTTTGGCCCATCTAGTCCGCGCCAACCAGCGATCACCCGTACACTAGATCTATCCGACACACTAGAGACAATTTACAGAAGCCAATTAACCTACAAACCTGCACATCTATGGAGTGAGGAGGAAACCAGAGCACCTGTATAAAACCCACAGGGTCACAGTCTGAAGAAGGGTCTCGATCCAAAATGTCACCCATTCCTTCTCTCCAGAAATTCTGCATGTCCCGTTGAGTTATTCCAGCTTTTTGTGGCTCACATAGCTTTTAAATATTATTTTACAAACTCCACAATAACCACCATCCATGTTACTCATAGATGCAGCATGTCGTAATAGTGATATTCAGATGCTAACTGAGTAAGCCAATGATTTGCGTTGGTGCGGCTTATATAAGGACATAATTAAATTAATTACAGGTCAATTCTGGTAATTATGAGTATTTCTTGCTAATTGACCTTAATAACTGGGAAAAGTAATTGTTCCAACATTATTATCTCAGGAGCCACCCCTCAGCGAAGGTGGACCTTGATAAATGATGTGTATTCATCTCTTCCAATGTGTTCCATAGGAAAGGTTGATTGAAGATCCATTCTAGCATAAAACTCATGATTCACCAACAGCGATTAGTTTAGTTTAGTTTAATTGTCACGTGTACTGAGGTACAGTGAAAAGCTTTTTTGTTGCTTGCTATCCAGACAGCGGAAAGACTAAATATGATTATAATCAAGGCGTCCACAGTGTACAGGTACAGGGTAAAGAGAATGACATTTAATGAAATATACACTCCAATAAAGTCCGATAAAAGATAGTTTGAGGATCTCCAATGAGGTAGATGGGAGGTCAGGACAGCTCTCTAGTTGGTGAGAGGACGGTTCAATTGCCTGACAACAGCAGGGAAGAAATTGTCCCTGAATCTGGAGGTGTGTGTTTTCACACCTCTGTACCTCTTGCCTGTTGGATGAGGGGAGAAGAGAGAGCGACCAGGGTGAGACTCAATGCGTAGGAAGAAACTGCCTGTTTCCTTTATCATCGTTTCTTTTTTGCTTATCTTTCATTCTTTGTTCTTTATCTGTCTACATCATCATTATATATCTCGTTTCCCTTTTCCCTAACTAGGCTGAAGAAGGGTCTCCACCCTAAACATCACCCATTCTTTCTCTCCAAGAAGATGCTGCCTGTCCCGCTGAGTTTCTCCAGCTGTTTTGGCTCACATAGCTTTTAAATATTATTTTACAAACTCCATAATAACCATCTTCCATGTGACTCACAGATGCAGCATGTCGCAATAGTGATATTCAGATGTTAACTGAGTTAGCCAATGATTTGTATTGGTGCGGCTTATATAAGGACATAATTAAGTAAATTACAGGTTAATTCCGGTAATTATGAGTAATTCCCACTAATTGACCTTAATAACTGGGAAAAGTCAATGTAATCAACATCGATGGATGTCTCTGCTTCAACAAATGCAAAATAAAGCAGGTATCAATAATCCATAATAAAAGTTGACTGATACATTAATAACTCTGAGCTTAATACATCAACTTCCTCAGCTGCCTCCCATGGAAGAACCATAGTTTGAAAAAAAAGAAAAAAAATCTAACTGGATTTGACTGTCTCAGTTTTACATTCTTGTTTTTTTTTTAAATAATGTTTCTCACTTATTAATTGTTGGTGTATACACATCACAGCAAGCTTGTTACAGAGAAGAGTGCAACGTGAATGGATGGCCCTACCGGGACCAATTTGGGCTACCTTCTTCACATTCTATCATTACTATTAAGAACATCTGCAAATGCAAATGTTCATGCTATTGAGGGAGTGCAGTGTAGGTCCACCAGGTTAATTCCCAGGATGGCGGGATGACATATGATGAAAGAATAGATTGACTGGGCTTTAGGATGAGAGGTGATATTGTAGAAACATAACATCTATAAAGGATTGGACAGGCTAATTGCAGGAAAAATGTTCCTGATGTTGGGGGAGTCCAGAACCATGGATCACAGTTTAAGTATAATGGGTAGGCCATTTAAGACTCAGATGAGGAAAATCTTTTTCACTCAGAGAGTAGTGAATCTGTGGAATTCTCTGCCACAGAAGGCAGTGGAGGCCATTCCCTGGATCTTTTGAGGAGAGAATTAGTTATTGCTTTTAAAACTAAAGGAATTAAGAGAAATGGGGAGGAAGCAGGAACAGGGTATTGATTTTGGATGATCAACCATGATCATATTGAATGGCGGTGCTGGCTCGAAGGGCCGAATGGCCTTCTCCTGCACCTATTTTCTATGTTTCTATAAATGGCTGAGATGGTAATTGAAACCCCAGCAGAGAGGGAAATCTAAAATCCGAGGAATGGTCTAGATCCTAACGAAGTGGATGCAGGAAATTATGCCTTGCTTGGCTTGAGTTCTTAAACCAGGAGTCACAAACTCAAATCAAAGGGTCGGTGAGATGCAAAGAAAGTCCTTTACTCAGGTGGCGGCAAATCTCTGGAGTTCTTCTTCCTCCCTGGAGCCACAGTGGCTCAGTACATTGAGAACCATGAATGAAATTTAACAGAATAAGCAGATGTTTTGTTAGTAAACACTCTTGTCCAGAGTAGGTGAACTGAGGACCAGAGGACATAGGATTAAGGTGAAGGGGAATCTTTAATAGGAATCTGAGGGGTAACTTTTTCACACAAAGGGTGGTGGGTGTATGGAACAATTTGCCAGAGGAGGTAGTTGAGGCTGGGTCTATCCCAACATTTATGAAGCAGTTAGCCAGGTACATGGATAGGACTGTTTTGGAGGGATATGGACCAAACGCAGGCAGATGGGGCTAGTGTAGCAGGGACATGTTGGCCGGTGTGGGCAAGTTGGGTTGAAGGGCCTGTTTCCACACTGCATCACTCTTGAAGCATAATGACCTACTCCTGCCTTTACCCCTTTATGTATGATCTTATGAGATGAAGGCCAGAGATCTAAACATGGGAATATATCAGACAATTCAGACCAATGCAGTGAAGCCTTGATAATACAGAATTCATCATTGCTGCAATGACCTAATTTAGATAGGGCCTTACTCACTGAGTGTTTAAATAAATCAACATCCAGTAACCAATTTGTTTTTGAAAAAGGAAGTTAAGATACTAAAATCAATTATTGCAAATTGTGGTCTCTTTCTTTCCATTATTGAGTACGGCTGCAGATTTTAAATATTTTACAATTCACACTTTCATGTTTTCTTTCCTGTCCCTTTCTTGCTTCTGCTAAATCTTCATTTCCAATTCTCTTTCAGTACCTGGTTTGACATTGACATTTGCTGTTCCAATGGACACTGCTCAGCCCTTCCATCATTTGCTTAGCAATCCTTCATTCAGTTTGGATCAAGAGCTCAATTTGTAAACACCTCAACGATTCAATTCAATGATTGAATGAAACGTTTTTGTCACATGTACCTAGGTGCAGCGAATCGCTGTGTTATGCACACAACCTGGTAAGATCATGCAACAGATGTCACCTGGGCGGTACACAAGAGTCGCCACGATTCTGGCGCCGACAACTTTACAAAATGTTTTGCGAACACTTTCCTCTTCTGTGCGCAATGGCAAACCAGGTCTTCCATCACACGTGGCAGCAGGTGCCCCCCCTGCCGGGTCCCCCCCATTGTTCTCAGCAACCCCCCCCCCCCCCCCCCAACCAAGTCCCCCCTTCGATCTTGGCCCCACTTGCTTTAGTGTGCCTTCGTCACCTTGGTCTCTCAGCAGTTCACTGGTTCTCAACGCGTTGAGCTTGACGTACTGGCACAATCTAACTGATGGTTCAGATCTGCCCTCTCCATAGACACATGCAAACTCCCATTGTGAAAGATTACCCAAGCACTGTGGTGATCGGGCTCCCACGTGGTCTGGCTTCCATGGGGGGCACACACAACTACCACCATCCGTAGAAGGAGAGAATCCACCTGCTGTCATCACAACACTTGCCAAGAGGCCATTGGCAAGGAGTTTGGGAAATGAGATGTTCTGGGCCTGGGCAGTCATTGCAATGGCATGATCTCGGACATACACTGGATTTGGGACATTGGTTCCACATGAACTCTGTTCATTTTGTTTTGAACAGCAATGGTCTTTGTTAAAGGACAGGGCGAGTAGTTTTCACCTCTGGTAATAGGGGGTCTGGGGATGCGACACCTCTCTCAGTTTTTCATCCTCAGCACCCAGTTCAAACATTATCTCCACAATGTAGCTGTGCTAATGTGTAGGAAGGAACTGCAGATGCTGGTTTACACCATAGACACAAAATGTTGGAGTAACTCCACGGGGACGGGCAGTATCTCTGGATAGAAGGCACAGCAAAACAAAACCCGAAACATCACCCATTCCTTCTATCCAGAGATGCTGCCCGTCCCGCTGATTTACTCCTGCATTTTGTGTCTATCTTCGCTGTGCTAACGTTGCTAGGATACCATTCTGGCAGGAATGTGCTCAAGATACCAGTTTGCCAATGCTAACAGTAAAAAAAAAAACACGGTTTAAATCGAATTGCCACCCTGCAGAGTAGTCCAGCTGCCAGGATACTTGTAAGAACATATGGTGCAACGATCTTGCCCATCTCTTGATACATTTTCCCTCCTTGCGATTTGGAACGGGATCAATACTAGGATGGAATAGTGGCCACAAAAGTTTCATGGAGTGGGCTTCAAGGAACGTCAAAGGGAAAGTTTTGTGCGTCTACTCTCAAGACAGTAACTGGTGCCACAAATGGGGAAAAAAAGTACAGGAATGTTTAAGAAAGCATAAAAATTATATTGAATGTCACTCCGGTGATGGTTATGTGAGAATTGAAAAGCCCTTTTGTGCGCAAGGGGACATAATAAAGCCCAGATGTTGAACTTGGGGTAATGTCTGACAATTAGCTACATTACAGGTTATGGATATCTCTGGTTAAAATAAATAATTCCTTTATGGATTCAACGATGTACAATTAGGGATGAAACGGGAGTGCAAGCAGCGAATAAATCCTCCCAGTGGAAAAACATTTTTTTAAACTTTTCTCCGTATTTTAGATCCATTGCATAAAGTGGAGACTGTAAGGGCACACAGCATCACATCATCGCCACAGACATGTAAATAGAGTCGCCTTTACCCACACACTCTTTCTCAACAGAGTTATCTCAGCATCACGTTCCCCGTCTTTAAATGCATTTGGCATAGACTGTGTAGGCAGAAGACGGGAGGGAACCCAGACTGGTGAATGTATGATTGGGCTGAGCAGCACAGTGGTGCAGCGGTAGAGTTGCTGCCTTATAGTGAAAATAGACATAAAAAGCTGGAGCAACTCAGCGGGACAGGCAGCATCTCTGAATGGGTGACATTTCAGGTCGAGACCCTTCTTCAGACCCGACCCAAAACATCACCCATTCCTTCTCTCCAGAGATGCTGCCTGTCCCGCTGAGTTACTCCAACCTTTTGTGTCTATCTTCGGTTTAAACCAGCATCTGCAGTTCCTTCCTACATATGCTGCCTTACAGTGCCAGAGACCCGGGTTCAATCTTGACCATGGGTGCTGTCAGTACGGATTTTGAATGTTCTCCCTGTGAGTTTTCTCCGGGTTTTCAAGTTCCCTCCAACACTCCAAAGACGTGCAGCTTGACAGGCTACTGTATGTTGTCCCTAGTGTGCACGTTAGAACTAGTGTACGGGATTCATTGGTCGGCATGGACCTGGTGGGCCGAAGGGCCTGTTTCCACGCTGCATCTCCAAACTAAATTATTCAGTACTCCAACCTACCACATCATTAACACTTCTTCCGAACCTCTTCGGGCACCTAGGATTGTTTCCACAAGGTTTAAAACAATGAGACAAATTCGCACTACCAACGAATGGATACAAACATCCAGCGCATGGGACTTTCAAGAAAGAGGAACATCTGTATTAGTAATATTGACTAAAGACGGTCAAAGGTGTCACCTTGTCCAATGAGAAAGATAATGCACAACAAACAGTTCCCTCAGGAATCAGGCCTGTGTTCTCTTTCCACGGATGCTGTCTAACCTGCTGAGTTTTTTCCCAGCATTTTGTGTTTATCTTTTATAATTTCAGATTCCCAGGGTCTGCACTTTAAAAATGTATATATTTGCACGATAATCATAATTGGCCACTGTAGCGATAGTTGTATTTTAACGCAGGCTTGCCTTCCTGACAAGCCAAGCTTTCATGATGACACTGCTGTTTCTTGAACGAACACATACATCTGCAGAGGCAATGCTGCAAACTCACACGCGGCAGAAAATGTCAGCTAAACCCGGAGCCCTGTTCATGCTCAAACCCTGCCTCTGCCAGGAAGTGTGGAGGGAGAGCAGTCCCCTCACATACTCCCTCCCGGCCCTTGCTGCAGAATTGGCATTGCCCTTTAATATGCTGCAAAAATCCTCTGAAAGAACATGTAGAACGCAGGTGTAACGTGAATGCAAGGATGAATGGGGACAAGACATCCTGCCAGCATCCTGACAAGGTGCTTTTCATTATTCCATGATTACATTCTACACACAGACATAAAACCCCACAGGAATTTTATAACAGACTTGGATAGAATCCATTAGAGATTAAAATATTTGACATGCATGTTCTCCCCACTGCACACTTAAAGAAAGGGCTGTGAATAAATCGAATCCAAAATCATACCTGATCTGTGTTCTTGGCTCTGCGTGAACTGTCATCGAGGAATGTCTCAATTATTCCACACTGTGTGCAGTGTGAAGGTAGCGAGTCCTGTAGCCGGCTCCCTAACCTTCACTAAAACACACACACCGTCTCTACAGATTGAATCAGTGATGCCAGGCACAATCAGAGGAGAGCAGAACATCTGATTATTCTGTGTAGAAGGCTTTACAGGTGATTACAGAGCTCTGAGTTACTGCAGTAGTGTTGCAGAATGAGGTCAAAGGCACACCTTGAGGCACCAATAATTGATTCCACTGGCAACGTCAATGCTTCAACACTTCACTCTGGTGTTACAAACCCACAACTAAACAAGAGGGTTGTTCATGCTCTCATCTCTACAAATACATACCCCCTGATTTTATGGGACTATAAATTGCTTCCATGGGTACAGAGGGTTAATAGGGCCACTTACAAAAGCAAACTATTGCCGATGCTAGTAATCAGGATAAAACCAGAAATTGCTGAGAAGATCAGCAAGTATAGACAGAGAACCAGAATCAATGATTCCGTGAAATGAGAACGTTTGATGCTTCAATAGCCCTTGCTCGTGCCAAAGTGTAAAGAGTTGTGTGATGTAGCCCAGTCCATCACACATCCATCTACACTTCAAAGCTGCCTCAGAAAAGCAGCAAACGTAATCAAAGACTTATCCCACCCCAGTTATTCCTTCTTCTTGCTCCTGTCGGGCCAGTTTGAGAGCGCGTACCACCAGACTCACAAACAACTTCTACCTCTTCCTTATTAGGCGGCTGAATAGGTGTTCCACCATAAGACAGGATACTGTCCGATTCACCTCTACCCCATTGCGGACATTAAACTGTCTTTGAACTGATGTGCCAGGGCTGCCAACTCCCACGCTTTGAGCGTGAGACTCACGCCCTCATGCAAACTCTCACGCCCTCGCGCTCATCAGAAATTTCTCACGCTCAGTGGTGAGAAATTTTGTGATCAACGAAAATTTCAAAACTCGGATAAACTTCATGGTCCGCGGGTGTTAGAGAGCAGGGGCTGCGGGAGGGATGGGAGCGGAACCAGCGGCGGGAACAGATGCGGGGAGCCGGGACTGGTGAGTGTTTGCTGGGGCCGGCGTGTCGCTCGCTGCAGCTCCGGCCATGGAGCATCCGGACAGTGCAAGTCCCGGGCGTCGGAGGTGTCGGAAGCGTTGCTGCCGCTGCCGCTGCCGCGAAAGTCTCTGTGCCGAAGGGACAGACTCTCAAAGGGAGGTGGAGAGAGAGAGAGGGGAAGGAGACAGGGAGACAGTGGGGATAGAGAGAGGGGGAGACAGGGGGGGAGTGAATGGAGAGAGAGAAGAGGGAGGGGGGGGGGAAGGGAGAGAGAGGTAGGGGAGAGAGTGAGGTGGGAGGGAAGTGAGAGAGGGGTGAGAGGGAAGGAAGAGAGAGGGGGTGGAGAGGGAGGAGAGGGTAGGAGAGAATGGGAGAGAGAAGGGGAAGAGAGAGGGGTGGTAAAAGAGAGAAGGGGAGAGGGGGAAAGAGAGAAACGGGGGAAAGAGAGAGGTAGGGGGGCAAAGAAAAAGAGATAGAGACAGAGGAGAAAGAGAGGGGAGAGAGGGCAAGGGGAAGAGTGAGGTAGGAGGGAGAAATGGGGAAGAGAGGAGGGAGAAGAGAGAGACGTGAGAGGAGAGAGAGAGAGAGGGGAGAGTGTGTGGAGAGAGAGAGGGGGAGATAGGGAGGGAGAAAGAGGTTGGGGAAGCGAGGGGGGGAGAGAAGAGGGGGAGAGAGAGAAGAAAGAGAGGGGGAGAGAGAGTTAGGGGAGAGAGAGGGAGAGGGGGAGAGAGAGAGCAGAGAGGGGACAAGAGAGAGGGGGAAGAGTAAGGTGGTAGGGAGAGAGGGGTAAAGAGAGGGGAGAGGGGGGAAAGAGATGGGAGAGAGAGGGGGGGAGAGACAAGAGAGGGAAGGGGAGAGAGTGAGAGGGGGAGACAGGGGAGAGAGAGGGTGTGAGAGGAGAGACAGAGAAGGAGAGAGGAGAGACAGAGAGGGGAAAGAGAGGGGGTGGGGAGAGATAGAGGGGGAGAGAGAGAGAGGGGGTTTGAGAAGAAAGAGAGCAGAAGAGAGGGGGGAGAGAGAGAGAGAGAGAGTCTCTGTGTTGAATTTGCCCAGGTGACCGGCATGGATCAGGCTGCGGCTCGGTGCATCCTGGAGGACAACCAGTGGCTGCTGGAAGTAAGTACCAAGCACTGGGTAGAAACGGTGGAAGATAGTGGACTTCAAATGGGGGTGGATGGTGAAAGCATCCTGTTTGCCTGCTAGATTTTCACTTACTGTAACTGCAGGAAAAATGTTCCCGATGTTGGGGGCGTTCAGAACCATGGGTCACAGTTTAAGAATAAAGGGGGGGGGGGGGCAGTTAGGACTGAGATGAGAACAAACTTTCTTCACGTAGAGAATTGTGAATCTGTGGAATTCTCTGCCACAGAAGGCAGTGCAGGCCAATTCACTGGATGTTTTCAAGAGAGAGTTACATGTAGTTCTTGGGGCTAACGACATCAAGGGATATGGGGAAAAAACAGGAAAGGTACTGATTTTAGATGAATAGCTATGATCATATTGAATGGCAGTACTGGCTCGAAGGGCCGAATGGCCTATTCCTGCACCTATTTTCTATGTTTCTATGCTTGAGTATATGGCAATAAAACTCGATCACTTGATTTTGAAGCATTCATGCATGGTGGAGGTATAATGTAGTCATAGAGTGATACAGTGTGAAAACAGGCCCTTCGGCGCAACTTGCCCACACCCGCCAACATGTCCCAGCTACGCTACCTGCTTTTGGTCCATACCTCCAAACCTGTCCTATCCATGTATCAGTCTAACATTTTCTTAAATGTTGGGATGGTCCCTGCCTCAACTACCTCCTCTGGCAGCTTGTTCCATACACCTATCACCCTTTGTGTGGATAAAGTTACCCCTTAAAAAGTTACCTCTTAAAAATACTTCATACAAAAAACATTGAAATCATACTAAAACATGATTTTAATACATCAAATTTCAAAAGGTTCCTACCCTTCTTCCACACCCTCTCCCCACTCGGTTGCTCCACTCCCTCACCGGGTACCCCCAAGGCCAGTGATCAGTGATCGCACAGCCTCCCCCCTTACAAAGACGCTCCAATCCAATTTAAAGCATATATATTGCATTCAAGTGTAAGTTATAAGATTCGCTACAGTATGCACCATATTGCACAATTTCAAGCTGAAAAATGCAAATGTTCCGTACCAAATGTTCCGTACCAATTGTCCCTCGTGTGTAGGATATGTACAGGGTGATCGCTGGTCGGCGTGTACTCGGTGGGTCTGTTTCTGCACTGTATCTCCAAAGTCTAATGATATAATCACCTGGAGGAAGATTTGAGTGAGATTTGGAACAACAGCAATGATTGCACTTCAAATTTACACCGTTGGGCATTGAGACTGCCTGGAGTCATGAAAGATGCAGCACATGAACAGGTCTGGAAGCTTCAGGGACTCTTGAGTTTCTGAACATAGTTGGCAGAATGTCTCTCAGGTGAGATAGTGCAATGGTACCAATGCACCTTCAAAAACATTCACACTGAATTGAACAGACACATAAACAGAAATGCATGGTGAATAAAAACACTGGTACCTATTAAAGGTTTAAGTGAGAGATTGGGGAAACAAGTCACTTTGGTCTGATAGCAAGTCTAACATCTAACACTAATTGCCAGTCGCTAATGACTAACCGAGCTTAGCTTTTAGTTATTTGATTCAGAGCTCTTTTGTTCACTAACTTCTACTGTATCTGATAACCATCTTGTAATTTATTATTTATTGTTAGAGCATAACAACGGCAGAATTGTTCCATTGAAGCAGCAGGCGATTCAATTCATAATTAACAGGAGTAACTACGCAACAGAAAAGGAATCATTTTCATTTGGATGCCTCATGGTCCAGGACACTACTGACCTTTACTGCTCCGAGAATGGTCAACGGTTAAGATGCTCAGGTTGAAATACAGAGTTAACACTGTCTAAACTGAGGTCTCAGATGCTCAGGTGCTGCTCTTGTTATTCTTAATTCTGCAGCACAGTCTCTGCTCAAACTGTGAAGCAGCTATTCAAAGACAACTGTAATTTGAGGCATCCTAGTTAGTGAGATCAATTCCCTGGAGTTCACCACACTTCTACAAGACGATGGCAGATATTGCCGGTACCAACTGCTCTTCTGTTTCTACTAGAGAACAGCCAAACTGACATCGGATCCCATTTTATTTATGCACCAGTTTTTGAAAGAGCAACGGAAGCAAGAGAAAAATACGACTTCAATTTGTGAAGTTATTTTTATTGTCGGGTTTTATTATGCTTTAAAACTGATGCAGGATTTCTGAATCTGTTAATGTTGGAGACGCAGTGGCCAATTTGCACACACTTACAGTGCCCTCCATAATGCCCTCCAATACTTTGCCTCTCACCTTAAAGCTATGATCTCCAGTCTTTGACATTTTCATCCAAGGATAAAGGTTTGACAGTCTACCCTATCTGTGCCTCTCATAAATTTATATACCTCTATGGGGTCTCCACCCAGCCTCCAATGCTCCAGAGAAAACAATCCAATTTTGTCCAATCTCTCCTTATAGCTCTTAGCCTCTAATCCAAGCAGCGTTCTGGTAAACATATTGTGAGCCCTCTCCAAAGCCTTCACACTCTTCCTGTATAGAGGCAACCAAAACTGCACACAATCCTCTTCAGAGTCTGTAGAAGGGCCTCGACCTGAAATGACACCCATTCCTTCTCTCCAGAGATGCTGCCTGTCCCATTGAGTTACTCCAGCATTTTGTGTCTATCTGGTTTAAACCAGCATCTGCAGTTCTTTCATACACAATACCCCAAATAAGGCTTGACCAAAGTCCTATAAAGCTGCAACATAATTTCCTGACTTTTGCATTCAAAGTCCTGTCCAATGAAGGCAATCATACTATATGTTAGGTTTAGTCCTTAGGGCTAAAGGAATCATGGTATATAGGGAAAAAGCAGGAACAAGGTACTGATTTTAGAAGATCAGCCATGATCATATTGAATGGCGGTGGTGGCTCGAAGAGCCAAATGGCCTACTCTTGCCCCCATTTTTCGATGTTTTCTATGTTTCTGTCTTTACCCACTCTATCTACTTGTGTTGCCACTTTTAGGGAGTTATGGACTTGCACCCCAAGATCCCTGTGTACCTCAATGCTGTTGAGGTCTTTGTCTTTAATTATATGCTTCTTACACCTCATACTTGCTCAGCCTGAAGTCCTCCTGCCACTTCTCTGCCCATTTCTGCAGCTGATCTACATATCCTGCTGTATACTTTGACAGCCTTCCTCACTGTCTGCAACTCAAGCAATTTTGGTGTCATCCAAAAACTTGCCAGTCAAGCCATAATCAGTCCGAAGAAGGGTCTCGACCCGAAACGTCACCCATTCCTTCTCTCCAGAGATGCTGCCTGGCCCGCTGAGTTACTCCAGTATTTTGTGTCTACCGAGCCATCTACATTTATGTCTGAGACCAAACCTCAGACAGGGCAGTATTCATTTACTTATGCATTGAAGTGAGGCCCTATGTTACGTTGCTCGAGGCTCTGGAATGGATCTTGGACCCACAACAATCTGAGGCAGAGTCAAGGTGGCGCAGCGGTAGAGTTGCTGCCTTACAGCGAATGTAACGCCGGAGACCCGGGTTTGATCCCGATTACAGGTGCTGTCTGTGTGGAGTTTGTACGTTCTCCCCGTGACCTGCGTGGGTTTTCTCCGAGATCTTCGGTTTCCTCCCACATTCCAAAGACGTACAGGTTTGTAGGTTAGTTGGCTTGGTAAATGTAAAAATTGTCCCTAGTGGGTATAGGATAGTGTTAATGTGCGGGGATCGCTGGTCGGCACGGACTCGCTGGGCCAAAGGGCCTGTTTCCGCGCTGTATCTCTAAACTAAACTACATTAAACGAAAAGCACTATGAAGTAAGTCATTACTGCTACCTGAAAGTTGAACAAATATATGATTTAATGGACGTAGCCATTGTGGAACAACTTATCAATCTCACTCCTGGCGTGCCTCTCTCTGGCTGGGCCTATCAATAAGACAAAGCGGAAATGTGGCTGGGACTATGTTTGTTTCTATTAATGGCAGCAGAACACAAGTTCCTCTGAATTAACCTTTTTCTTGTTCTGACAGCCTCCTTCCCCAGATGCAATGCCATCTCAAAATGTTGAGTTAAATCCGCATCTTTATGATCTCCACTAATTCGTTGCTGGAAATGCATTTTTTACTGATGTCGGTCGTTGTCCAGAACGTTGAGTAGGCAGCGGTCCTTTGCTTGGTGCCAACTGGCCTCGTAAACCTCTGGTATAGTTGGTAACAAGAAAAGGCTCACTATAAACCAGTCAAGCACACTCCAGTTTGAGATAAAATGATTAAAAAGGAACTGCAGATGCTGGAAAATCGAAGGTAGACAAAAGTATTGGAGAAACTCAGCGTGTGCGGCAGCATCTATGGAGCGAAGGAAATAGGCAACGTTTCTAAGCCATTTAGAACGGAGACTAGGAAACACTTTTTCTCACAGAGAGTGGTGAGTGTGGAATTCTCTGCCTCAGAGGGCGGTGGAGGCAGGTTCTCTGGATGCTTTCAAGAGAGAGCTAGATAGGGCTCTTAAAAATAGCGGAGTCAGGGGATATGGGGAGGAGGCAGGAACAGGGTACTGATTGGGGATGATCAGCCATGATCACATTGAATGGCGGTGCTGGCTCGAAGGGCCGAATGGCCTACTCCTGCACCTATTGTCTATTGTCTATTGTTTCGGGCCGAAACCCTTCTTCAGACGGTTTTGGCCCAAAAACGTTGCCTATTTCCTTCGCTCCATAGATGCTGCCGCACCCGCTGAGTTTCTCCAGCACTTTTGTCTACCTGAGACAAAATGATCTTGGCTTACTTTGTGAAGAAGGGTTACTGTGTCATCTTATAGATGAGATTTTAAACAGGGCCTCATGTCATCACAGGAGAACCTAACAGATATTTCAAAGAAGAGCAAAGAACTTATCCCTTGATGTCTAAACAATGTTTATCCCTGAATGAAACCAAGATACCAAACCATTATAACCTTGTTGGTGGTGAGAGCTTGCTATGCACCTATTAGCTACTCTGTTTAAGAAGAGTCTCCTCCCAAAACTTCACCTGTTTCATTTCTCCAGAGATGCTGCCTGACCCGCGGAGTTACTCCAGCATGTTGTGTTTATCTCTGGCCACACTGTTTTCTATATTTTCACTACAGCAACACTTCATGAAGGCAATTTGGAAGTGAATCGAAAAGAGAAAATACCCACGCTTTATGTCTGCAACTTTGTCAGTCAAGATACTTGTTTTGGAACCAATTATGGTTACGAAAGACTCCATATAAATTCAAGTCTTTTACCTCAATTCCTTTGCTTTTTCAAAGTATTTTGTTAAACAAAAAGGGACTTGCCTTAAAGCATCGAAGGTTAGAACAGCTAGTCTGGTCAGTAACAAGCAATGCTGCATTGTAGTGTCATAGTGCCTTTAGACTTCAGAGGTACGTGGAAACAGACCCTTCAGCCCACCGAGTCCGCTCCGACCAGCAATCCCCGTACACTAGGAATTATCCTACACACTGGGGACAATTTACAATTTTAACGAAGCCAATTAATATACAAACCTAGACGTCTTTAGAGTGTGGGAGGAAACCAGAGCACCCGGAGATAACCATGCAGTCACAGGGAGAATGTACAGAACTCCGTACGGACTCCACTTGTAGTCAGGATGGAACCCGGGACTCTGGCGCTGTAAGGCAGCAACTCTACTGCTGCGTCACGGTGCATTTTAAGAACAGGATAGTAATCCAGTCCAGATATGTCTAATGGCAAACAATCAATGTCACTCCATTTTTCATCCTTTCTAAGCAGGGTTGTCTCCCAGTGAGCAGACGTCAGAGAAAATTACAAACTGTGTGACTGAAGAGGGAGGGGGAGTGATAAGCACAAGCTGGATTGCTGCCAAACCAATGGGAGGTTTGCAGATTGTCATAAAATACTTGCATTGAAATTGGCACATTTAGTACTCAAGGGCACACCAGCAGTTAATTCAGCTGCAAATATGACACATCCTTTTCATTCTAACCAAAATCACCACGATCACTCGGGTGTCATTATTAGGAATTAAGAAGGTGAGATTCACACTTGGACCAAGGGGAAACTGATCTGTTGGACGCAAGCTTCTTATCCCAAAACCAAATTGTAGGAATATAGATACAAAATGCTGGAGTAAACTCAGCGGGACAGGCTGAATATAGTACAAACCTCATCTTGTGATAGTTTGCATTTGGATAACGTACTCAGGGATATATCAACTGAAAGCCACTTGTAAGATCCTTCAGGAAAAGAAAATCTTAGAACAGCACACGCATGGAATATTTTTGACCGAGCAATTGTAGCAGTATTGAACCATGCCAACAGTATCAATAAGAGGACTACTGATCAAATACCATGCAAGTGTCGGGAAAACAGTTGCTGCGTTAGGGAAGAAGGAACTGGAATATTTAGAATTCCAAGTATCCACCAATTCTTTCAGGGTGGATCATTCCCATCAGTTACTGACCAAGGTCCACTTCTTGTGTTCAGTTCTGGGCACCGTCTTATAGGAAATATGTTGTCAAGCTGGAAAGGGTACTGAGAGCATTTACAAGGGTGTTGCCAGGACACGAGGGTCTCAACTATAGGGAGAGGTTGAGCAGGCTTGGACTCTATTACTTGGAGTGCAAGAGAATGAGGAGTGATCTTATAGAGGTGCATAAAATCAAGAAAAGAATAGATCGGGTAGATGTACAGAGTCTCTAACATAGAGTAGGGAAATTGAGGTACGTCCTCCCCGTTGGATTGCAACCTTGTCGTGGTCGGGGAGCTTGTGTGTCTCAGTGACCCCTAGAGCTATGCCAGCGAGAGATTTGTCTCCTGTTAGGGCCTCCCATGCTGGACGGGTCGAAGGGTAGAGGCCAGACGTAGAGCGATGCACTGGTCCTCCAGGTTGCAGGTTGAGCACAGGGCTAACAACCCTGTCTCGTAAAACAAATATGTTACGGAAACAGCAACTGAAGGAATCAACACTACCGGGTGTGATGGACTTCCCAGAACAGACAGAAGTAGAAGACCTTCGTTGCTGCGCTACATGCCAGGAGGCAAAATAGGCAGTAAGTAAGGAAGTAAGTAAGGAAGTAAGGAAAGGTTTAAGGTGAAGGGGAAAATAATTAATAGGAATCTGAAGAGTAACTTTTTCACACAAAGGGTGGTGGGTGTATGGATCAAACTGCCAGAGGAGGTAGTTGGGGCAGGGACTATCCCACCATGTAAGAAACAGTTAGACAGGTTAATGGATAGGACAGGTTTGGAGGGATATGGGCCAAATGCAGGCAGCTGGGACTAGTGTAACTGGGACATGTTGGCTGGTGTGGGAAAGATGGGCCGAAGGGCATATTTCCACGCTGTATGACTATGACTCTGCTTCCATAAGAGGACACAAAGTGCTGAGTAACTCAACAGGTTAGGCAGCAGCTCTGGAGAACTTGGATAGGTGACGTTTCGGATTGGGAACCCTTCTTCAGACTTTGTATCCTTTAGCAGTGTTTTGCACTCTGTGTCTGCTATCTCCATAATAGGAGCAGCATGAGTTCAGAGGTGGGGAAGCCCACCGTCACAGTATGACCTTTACATTGAGCAAAGGACACCTAAACAAAATGTTACAGCAGATGTCTCACACAGACATCCGTTAGGAGGCCACAACAGACACATAGTGTGAAATGTATACATGACAGGTGGTTGAAAACCATTTCCCCATCACAGCAGTGGGAATATGCGAAGATACGCAAATCAAATGTATTTAGTGGAAGGAGTTTGAACACTTAGTAAGTGGATAGACTGATTTCGGCACAAGTCTGCAGGGAGAAGAGAAGCTGTTATATCACTGACTGAATTATCTAACAATGAAGTCTGTGTACAATATTGACACAACTGAATGATACGGGAGGTACTGCAGACTAGATTATGGAAGAACTCGAAGATAGACACAAATAGCTCAGCGAGTCAGGCAGCATCTCTGGAGAAAAGGAATAGGTGACGTTTCGGGTCGTGACCCTTCTTCAGACTGAGTGTCAGGGGAGAGGGAAACAAGGGATATGAAAAGGTACATAGAACAAATGGATGAAAGATATGCCCAAAAAAAAACGATGATCAAGGAAAGGTGGAGCCCACAATGGTCGATTGTTGGCTGTGGGGAAGGTGATAACGAGTGATACAAACAGTGAAACTCAGCAGCGAAGCAAGTACGATGACTAGGGTGGGGCAGGGACGGAGAGAGAGAGGGGATGCAAGGGTTACTTGAAGTTAGAGAAATCACTAGTTATACTGCTGGGTTGTAAGCTGGCCAAGCGAAATATGAGGTGCTGTTCCTCCAATTTACGTTTGGCCTCACTCTGACAGTGGAAGAGGCCCGGCCATGTAGAACAATTGGGTACAGTGGATATGAAGGCAGTGACTTGAGGACCTGGCTGCGTAGAAAGGAACTGCAGATGCTGGTTTATGCCGAAGAGAGACACAAAGTGCTGGAGTAACACAGCGGGTCGGGCAGCATCTCTGGAGAGAAAGAATGGGTGACGTGTTGGGTCAGGCCCCTTCTTCAGACTCTGTAGGCTGTGAAGATTCTTCAGGATGTGTCCGCTGGCCTGGCATGGTGGCACATTGTTGATGTGTTGCTCCCTCAGTTCCCCAGCGATACTGCTTTGATGTTGACCACCCGTGCCCTCTGTGTGGAATTTTCACATTCTTCCTTCAACCGCATGGGTTTGCTTGTGTAATCTGAATTTCACACCCATCCCAGAATGGTTTGTACATCATATGTCTGCCGTGGATCGGCCTTGCTGTATGTGGGTGGCAGGTTCATCAGAATAGACTTGATCGCGACACAAGAAAATGCAGATGCTTGAATCTCTAGCAACAAACAATCTGCTGGAGGAACCCAGCTGACCAAGCAGCATTTAGTTTGGGTTTCAGAGATATAGCGTGGAAACGGACCCTTTGGAGCACGTGTCCACGCCGACCAGTGATCCCCGCACACGAGTTCTATCCTACACACTGGGGACAATTTACCAAAGCCAATTATCCTACAATCCTGCACGTCTTTGGGATGTGGGAGGAAACTGGAGCACCCAGGGAAAACCCGCATGGTCACAGGGAGAACGCACAAACTCCGTACAGACAGTACCCATAGTCAGGATCGAACCCGGGTCTCTGGCGCTGTGAGGCAGCAACTCTACTGCTGCACCATCGTGTTGCCCTAGGAGGTGAGAAATTGTTTCCTGTGCCAACTGGCCCATTCGCTTATGGTCAGAACTTATCGGACAGGGTAAAAGGCATTTCAGGTAATATTCAACGTGTTCAATATTGCTCCTTCTGGGCCCACAGCCAAACCTTGTTCAATCAGCAATATTTTCGAGACCCTTCCAACCCCGACTCACATCGAATCCTTTTGTAACACCATCCCCAACCCCAATCTATGGCTGCCTCAGAATGAAGTAGGGCTGATCTCCCGTTCAAGGACCTTGGCACAAGTGGTCACCTCAGGCAAGAGATGCATTTAGCCCCTTTCAATTCTTGCAACATGTTTTAATGGAAGCATTTTAATGAAATTTAACAAGATATATTTCAACTTGATTTTGAGAGGCCACTGGGTAAGATTGCCTGCCCGAGCCCTTTAATACTTAAAAACCACTTCAAAAGGTAATGGAAATCAGTCGATAAACAGATGTAGCAGAGGGGTGATTATCTGCAGAATCTATTTGTGAATTCTCTGCTGTTTGTCGAAAATGATAGCAGAAGAAAGCCTGGGGAGGGGGGGGGGGGGGAGGGGGGGGGGGGGGAGGGGGGGGGGGGAGGGGGGGGGGACCATACAAGCGTTGAGCCCATTCTGTGAAGAAAGCACTTGCAATTATTTTATCACAAATGACAAATTATCAGGCAGTGCCTGAACACAAACACCCACAACATCACGTGTACAGGACTAACATGTTCGATTGCGTTCGAAACGCACAAACCTTGGGCAACATTTGACTTCAAATTAGAAAACTACTTCCCCACTGCAGAGCGAATGTATAATAGCTGTTATAGGCATCGTAGGCTGGGGAAACGTGTGTGGGTGAGCAAATAGCCAAATAGTTTCAGGCTGTGTTAACAGGTATAGCCGTAGTGGGATAAAATGGAGGATATCTTCATCCCTGCAAGACCACAAAGTTCTGGAGTAACTCAGCGGGTCAGGCAGCATCTCTGGAAAACATGGACAGATCTTACCTTCACCCCTGGTATTCCCAAAGGATCACCCGACAACATTATAAGAGCAAAGGATTTGAAGGTTAACAATGTGTGATATTTTTTCACGCGACTTTATGGCTCAAGAAGTTACAGTGTCCAAAAGTGTGAAAACAGGCCCTTCAGCCTGACTTGCCCACGCCGACCAACATCCCCATCTACACTAGTCCCACCAGCCTGTGTTTGGCCCATATCCCTCTAACTCTGTCCAATCTAAATGTATCTATCTAAATTTTTCTTAAACAATGTGATGGTATCTGCCTCAACTACCTCCTCTGGCAGCTCATTACATTTACCAACCAAGCACCCTTTGTGTAAAAAAGTTGCTCCTCGGGTTCCTATTAAATCTTTCCTCCCCTCATCTTAAACCTATGGTTCTTGATTCCCACTACTCTGGGTGAAATACTTCTTGCATTTACCCTATATATTCCTCTCATGACCGTACCTCTAAAGGTTCATCCCCCTCATCCTCCTCCGCCTCCACCTGCTCAATCTCTCCTCGAGCTCAGGCCCTTGAGTCCTGGCAACATACTCTTATGTCATCTCTGCACCATTTCAAGCTTAAGAACATCATAGCACCACTGGAAACCTAAGATTCAGCTCACCCTGCCACTTTGGCCTTATTAACGGCAGTATCCATTTTATATGGGTTGCTGTTAGGGATCAAAAATGTGCCTCATAGATACTAGAGTGAAATACTCTAGTGTAAGGTGATAAATAGTGCAAGGTGTGCTAGCGAGCCGTGCTGTAGGGTTAAACGTGTGACATTGAGATGAATCAATCTGAATGAGGTGAAAAAAAATGTTTAACTAAAAGAAAAATTAAAAATGTTAAATTTTAAAAAGAAGGGTCCCAATCCTAAAACATCACCAAAAATTAAAAATGTTAAATTTTAAAAAGAAGGGTCCCAATCCTAAAACATCACCTCTCAATTCCTTCACAAATGTTGCATTAATCTGATAAGTTAACACTGTCTCTGGCTCCGCAGATATGGCCTGATGTGCTGAGTATTCAGACTTCTAACATCTGAAGTCCGTTGCTTTTTCTTTGTTGTCCTGCTGAAGATTTAGGTGCTGGAGGAAAGTCTTAGAGCGAACTGCCTGATGATACATTCAGCCCAGTTAACTCCAACTGACCTGTGGACGATTGCAAGGGGGGGTGGTAGCATGAGTTTGACACATTGCCCGCTTTGCAATGCACAAGACCAGCTGGGTCAGATGTTGTCATCCCTGCGTCTTTCTCCAGTAGCTGCAACGTTAGCTGGCCATGTAGGCGCTTTGCCACTTCTAAGGAAGGCCAATCTATCACATGCTTGTTTCATGCTTGCATCAGATAAGCCTGAACGACTGGCATCCCTCCTGCTTTCCAGAAGCTCTGGAAATTATTCCCTAAAAGTTACTTTAAATCAATTTAACATCTGCAAAACAGGCAGAGCAAAGTCCAGTTTCTTTCCCGTGAGGTCCACAAGACACATTCCTTGGGACAGACACAAAGTACTGGAGCATCTCTGGAGAAAACCAGATATAAATGTTGGCATAAACCAGCATCTGCAGTTCTTTGTTTCGAATATTTCTTGGGGATATTTAAGAAAAATACTTGTGAAGGGTGGCAAAGAGGTGTAGCTGATAGAGCTGTTGTCTCACAGAGCCAGAAAACTTGGGTTCGATCCTGACCTCGGGTGCTGTCTGTGTGGAGTTTGCACGTACTCCCTCTGACTGTGTGGGTTTCCCCCGGATGCTCCGGTTTCCTTCTACATTCCAAAGACCTACGAGTTTGTAGGTTAATTGGTCTGTGTAAATTGCCCCTAATGTGTAGGGAGCGTATGAGAATGTGGGATAACATAGAACTAATGAGAGAGGATGATCGTTGGTCAGCATAGACTGGGTGGGTCGAAGGGCTTGTTTCCATGCTGTATCTTTCAATCAATTAAAAGTAATGTCCAACAAATACAACTGGCAGTTAAATATATTTATAGTAGTCCTGGACGACTCAAATGTTACAGTAAACTTCTCAAAACCATCGTTAAATTTGAATACCGTGTCTGCGTTATCCATCGAGCCAAAGTATCAATTAATTTTATAACTTTTAGCCAGACATACGATCATTTTGCAAAGTGCAAATGAACACCTTAGATCTGGCCAACACACTAATGCTGTCACAGTAAGAATTTGGCCGCACAAATGGAAAGAGATACATATTGTAATGTCAATTCTAAAAATATTTCAGTTCCAAACCAAAATGAACATTTGGATAAGAGATCTCTGGCCAGGCAAGAGGCTTGCCAAGCCCTCTGCATTTCCAATTGATGTAATGCTGAGTGTAACCATTGGCCTCAAGTGATTTGACACAATACCAGCTTCTGCAAGGGACTGTGTTGGCTCTGTAAGGTTATGAGTCATGGTGTTAATATAGAACAGAAACAACCTGAAGATAGACACTGTTCACTGAAGATAGACTCAAAAAGCTGGAGTATCTCTGCGGGTCAGACAGCAACTCTGGAAAATACAATACAATACAATACAATACAATACAATTCAATTTATTGTCATTTGGACCCCGTGAGGTCCAAACGAAATGCCGTTTCTGCAGCCATACATTACAACAAATAGACCCAAGACACAACATATTTTACATAAACATCCATCACATCGCTGTGATGGAAGGCCAAAAAAACTTCTCTCTCCACTGCACTCTCCCCCCCCATGTCAGAGTCAAAGTCAAAGCCCCCGGCGGGCGATGGCGAATTGTCCCGTGGCCATTAAACCACGCCGGGTAATGCAAGTTCGCGCACCGGGTCTTGGTGTTAGAGCCCCCGGCGTGCGCTCGCAGCCCGCCGCCATTCCCAGCCGCGCGGGGCGGTGCTGTAAGGCCCCGCTCCAGGAGCTCTTCAACCCCGCAACTCGGGCGGGAGAAGTCGCCGTTGCGGAAGCCCCGAAAAGCGGTCTCCCTCCAGGGACCCGCGGGCTCCCGGTGCCGTCCGCCAAACCCGCAGTTGCAGCCACCGAATCTCCGGGGGTCGGGTCGCAGCAGCGTCCACCACAGCTCCACCCGCTCTGGACTCGGCCAGCTCCGCGACGGTGAGGTGAGTTCGGCACTGGAGTCCCCGGTTTTCCTGCTGGAGGCCGCTCCTCGTTGCAGCCCCAACGACAACGGAGACCCGACAAAGAAAAGGTCGGGTCTCCCGTGCAGGGAGAGATTTAAAAGTTTCCCCCTCCCCCCCCACACCACCCCCACCCCCCCACACACATACCCCAACAAAAATAACAAAAACTACATTAAAACATAGACATAAAATAATAAAAACGCAGACGGACTGCAGAGGCCGCTGCTGGCGAGAGCCGCGCTGCCTACCGCGCGGAATGGGTGACGTTTCGGGTCGAGACCCTTCTTCAGACTCGAAACGTCAACTATTCCTTCTCTCCAGAGATGCTGTCTGACCCGCTGAGTTACTCCAGCACTTTGTGTCTCTTCAGTTTAAACCAGCATCTGCAGTTCCTTCCAACACCCCTTCTGCTCACTGCACCAGCCACGTACCTATTTAAACTAATCCCACTTTATCAGGGCACATCCTCCCCCATAAACCCACCCAACCCCAGATTCTACCACTCACCCACACGCCAAGGCTCTGTGGGAGAGAACCACAGTCTAGGTTGCGGTCCCTCAAACATCGGATAGGCTATTAACTGTGGGAGCCACATGAGTGGGGAGGGTGCTTGATATAAGGATAGTTTGTGAAGACTACCAAAAATAACACTAATAAATGTATAAACATTGAGAAACTCTTCTGCTTCTTTGCAACTTAAAACGTGCTTGTTTTATAATTTCAAAGCACAGGGTTTTTTTTAAAATGGTGGGTACCTGGAACATGCTGCCAGTGATGGTAGTGAAAGCAGGTACAATGGTGATGTTTAAGAGGCTTTTGGAAAGGCATATGGATATGCTGGGAATTGAAGGATATGGATCAGATGCAGGCAGAGGAGAATAGATTAACGACATTATGTGCAGTACAGACATAGTGGGCCAAAGGGCCTGTCCCTGTGCTGTAATGTTCCATGTTCTATATGTGTGAAGTCTGACAAAAGATCATAGAATATCCAACAGTACATCTCTTTATTCCCCAACCCTGGGTAAAAGACTGTGTATTCACCCCATTGAAGGTACAGCCATCAGGAAAAGGTATGTTTAAGAAAGAACTGCAGATGCTGGAAAAATCAAAGGTAGACAAAAATGCTGGGAGACTCAGCATCTATGGAGAGAAGGAATAGGCAACGTTTCGGGCCGAGACCCTTCTTCAGACAGAAATGTATATGAGGCTGAAAACTGTAATGTCCAGGTTCAGGAGCAGCTTCTTCCCTACAACTATTAGGTTATTAAGCACTAAAACATCCAGAGAGGCTCCAAAATATATAGACTTGGGGGCATTATTTTTGCACTCTTATTGTCTATTTATTTGTCTGTTTTTTTAATAAAAGTATTAACACAAAAAATATATACATATAGATACTGAACTTTTTTTGGTGTATATTATGGGTTTAACAGGGTACTTTGTTTACATTGACTTCAAGATCAAGATCTTTGCACTTACAACACTGGGACTTGAAAATGTTGACAAACTGGTGACTCTGGATACTGTATTAGTGTTCTACTACTATACACTTGAACTATGTCTGAGATGCTTATTCTAATATGTATCTAAGTGCTTCTGTACAGTAATATTTGTACTGAACTGTATACAAAAATGAATTTCACTGTACCTTGGTACGTGCGACAAATAAAGTACCATAACCATTACCATACTGTTGTTGCAAGTATGAATTTCATTAGAAACATAGAAACATAGAAAATAGGTGCAGGAGTAGGCCATTTGGCCCTTCCAGCCAGCACCGCCATTCAATATGATCATGGCTGATCATCCAGAATCAGTACCATGTGGCTTGATTCCGTTACCCCTAAGAGCTCTATCTAACTCTCTCTTGAAAGCGTCCAGTGAATTGGCCTCCACTGCCTCCTGTGGCAGAGAATTCCACAGATTCACAACTCTCTGGGTGAAAACATTTTTACTCATCTCAGTCCTAAATGGCCTACCCCTTATTCTTAAACTGTGACCCCTGGTTCTGGACTCGCTCATTTTTCCTGCATCTACCCTGTCCAATCCTCTAAGAATTTTATACGTTTCTATAAGATCCTCTCATCCTTCTAAATTCCAGTGAATACAAGGCCAGTCGACCCATTCTTTCATCATACGTCAGTCCCACCATCCCGGGAATTAACCCACGCTGCACTCCTTCAATATCAATAATGTCCTTCCTCAAATTAGGAGACCAAAACTGCACACAATACTCCAGGTGCAGTCTCACCAGGGCCCTGTACAACTGCAGTAGGGCCTCCTTGCTCCTAAACTCAAACACTCTTGCCATATTGTTCTGTTACAGGACACATGACAAGAAAACATTCTTGACTCTTGAATTTAAAATCAACTGCAAACAGAAATCTACATTCAGGTTGGGGAGGGGAAAGAATGTGATTGCTTCCAAACAGCAGCAGTTACAAGATATCATCATGGGGTATATTCTATCAGCTTGATTTCCACACTTGGCGACACGCATCCCTCGGCCCTCCACTGTTGCTATCCTCGATCGACCGTGACTTCAAAACAATCGACTTCAGCACGCACTGTGATGTCAACCCGCTGGATAAACAGATTAAGATGAGAGGCGAACTCCCATTGCAGCGGCAGTCATGTGTAACGGGTACAACACACAGCAATGTCCTGGCATGTCTCTGCCTCGCAAGCTTATCTCCCTGACAGAATAGGCGGCAACTGGATTTATTTCAAAAGCAGCCACTTGGAAAGTAAATGAACCGTGCTTGTTGTGCTTTTTTAATCATGTCACTGCAGCGAAAACCAGTTTAGATCAGGGAATTTAAACATACAAACACGCAGACCTACCATTAGACACCTCATGATTAAAACATCCACGTACAAGGAAGGACACAAAGGGCTGGAGTAACTGACGCGGCACAGTGGCGCAGCGGTAGAGTTGCTGCCTTACAGCGGCAGAGATCCAGAGTTCGATCCTGACTCCGAGTGCTGTCTGTACAGAGTTTGTACGTTCTCCCTGTGACCACGTAAGTTTCCTCCGGGTGCTCCGGTTTCCTCCCACACTCCAAAGACGGACGGGTTTCTAAGTTAATTGGCTTTGGTAAAAATCGTAAATTGTCCCAAGTGTGTAGGATAATGCTAGTGTACGCGGGCGATTGCTGGTCGGCATGGACTTGGAAGACTAAAGGCCCTGTTTCCATGCTGTATGTCTAAAGTCACTGAACAAAACTCAGCGGGTCAGGCAGCATTTCTGAAGAACATGGATAGGTGACGTTTTGGGTCAGGACCCTTCTGAAGATTGATTGTAAGGGGGAGGGGGGTAGGGGTGAAGAAAGCTGGGAGAGAGGAGGGGCAGGGCAAAGTGTGGCAAGCAATTGGTGGATAGAAGTGAGGGAGGTTTTTGATAGGATACATTCTCCCTGTGACCACATGGGTTCTCTCTGGGTGCTCCAGTGGAGTTGTGGCTCCAGGGGCCACAGTTTAAGAATAAGGGGCAAGCCATTTAGAACAGAGACGAGGAAACACTATTTCACACAGAGTTGTGAGTCTGTGAAATTCTCTGCCTCAGAGGGCGGTGGAGGCCGGTTCTCTGGATATTTTCAAGAGAGAGCTAGATAAGGCTCTTAAAAATAGCGGAGTCAGGGGATATGGGGAGAAGGCAGGAACGAGGTACTGATCATGGATGATCAGCCATGATCACATTGAATGGCGGTACTGATCTCAAAGGGCCGAATGGCCTACTCCTGCACCTATTGTCTATTGTCTATTTCCTCCCACATTCCAAAAACATGCAGGTTTGTAGTTTAATTGGCTTCTGTAAATTGCCCCAAATGTGAAAGTGGGACAAGGTGGAACTAGTGTGAGGGTGATCGTTGGTTGACGTGGACTCGATGGGCCGAAGGGTCTGTTTCCACGCTGTATCTCTAAACTAAACTAAAATAAGTTTTAATACTACCACAGTAACGGTGGGGTTTAAATATGGTTAGTTAAATAAAGTTGGAATTTAACAGCTAGTATCAATTACGATGATCACATAACTCGCAAGTTGATGTCGAAACCAATCCAGTTTACTGTTGCCCTTTAGGGTAGGAAGTACATTATCCCACCCAGTCTGGCATGTGTGTGACTCCCCAGTACAGAAATCCCATTGAATTCAATGTAACCAGAGTACTAAGCACATCCATTATTGACCTGTGCAATTAACACAGGCAGTTATGCATGATTTCCTAAAACCCAGAAGCTATCTTTTTTAATTTATTAGTTTTGGGGATTTGGGTATCAGTGGCATAGTTTCCATTTTTTGCCCATCCCTGAATGTCCGTGTAAAGGCTGTGGTGAGTCACCTTCAGTCCTTACGTAACCTGCATGAATGGGGCTGGTGTATCATGGACATGTTTGCTGGTCTTGCTGCTGATAGAGTGGCAAGGTATATAAAGGCACAAAGACATTGCAAAGGCATATAAACAGGATAGGTGAGAGAGCAAGAGAGAGGGAGAGGGTGAGTTGATGGGGGTCTAAGCTCCAAGTCAGCAAGCAATTGCCAAGAGGAGAGAACAAATTGATTCAAGGATTTTCTCAATGATTCATTGATTCTTGCAACGATTCCATGATATTTTATTGTCACATGTACCATGGTACAGTGAAACGCTTGTTTTGTATACAACCCAGTAAAATCTTATAGTAGACCTCATCTTGGCTATACAAGACCTCACCACATTTGGTGCACAAGTGTCACCAAAGTGCCCTATCTACTGCATGCTGCCACACTGGGCATCGGCCCCCTCCTTCACCCCCCCCCCCCGCTCCGCCAGGTCCCCCCTCGTTCTTGCCCCCCCACTCCCCCCACCGCCATCCCCCTTCGTTCTCGACGGCCCCCCACCAGGAAGCTCTCGGCGGCCCCCCACTCTCCGAGGGCTCTCCTTACTCTCCAACGGCCTCCCTCGCTCACCGACAGCCCCCCTCGCTCTCAGCAGTTGCTCGCCAGTCCCGTCGATGCTGGTGGCTCGGAGTTGAGTTGAGCCGAGCCGAGCCTGCTGGAGGGATGGGCCCCACTCGCTGGGATACTCCCGGCCTGTGGATCCACTGAAAAAGGTCTCCCCTAAAACATACCATGAGTCATGCACCCTTGCATACACACAGACCCTCACTGTGCGCTTGCAAACAAATATTCATGAAGAGGGTCACAGAATAAGAAAGGAGATATCTCTTCAACAGACAGACGGATGCATATCTACTTTCCTGATGCAAACACATAAGCTTCCTTTATTCTTGTCATCAGATTTACAAGACAGAACGTGTTAGCTGGATTGCTTCCAGTATAAAGGCATCAAAAAATCTCCTCCCCCGCCTTTCACTCCCCTTTGTCTCATCCTTTTTATAGCTTAGTTTAGAATTACAGCATGGAAACAGGCCCTTCGGCCCACACCGACCATCAATCACCCACACACTAGTCCTGTGTTATCCCACTTTCACATCCCGCACATTAGGGACATATAAACTGAAGCCAATTAACCTGCAAACCTGCACGTCTTTGGTATGTGCAACGAAAGTGGAGCAACCGGTGAAAACCCACGCAGTCACAGGGAGAACGTACAAACTCCGCACAGACAGCACTCGTAGTTAGGATCGAACCAGGGTCCCTAGCGCTGTTAGGCAGCAGGTCTACCACTGTGCCATTGTGCCGCCCCACTGTACCACTGTGCCTTGCATTTTATCATCTTCTCTCCTTTCCTCTCCACTCTGCTCTCGTCTCTTCACTCATCCCTTTTCTCCCTGCTCCTCACTATCTTCCATTTGTCTTTCTCTTCCCTCCCATCTCCTCCTCTCTCCCCTTTCTCACTTCCCTTTTCCCATCTCACCTTCTCCTCTCTCCCCCCATCTTTTTATTTGACATCCATAGTCCAGACAAGCACGCAAACCAACCTCCCTTCCATTGACTCCGTCTACACCTCGGCAAGGCCACCGGCACAACCAAAACCCAGTCTCATCCCCCCGGTCACTAACCCTTCTCTATCTCACAGGCGAGAGGTACCGTAGTTTGAACATTGATACTTCTAGATTCAGGGACCTGGTTTACCAGCTGCTATCAGGCAACTGAACCATCCTCTCACCAGCTAGAGTGTGGTCCTGACCTACCATTAACCTCATTGGAAACCTTTGTTTAATTGGATTTTATCCTGCACTAAATGTTATACCCTTTATCCTTTATCTGTACACCGGGGACAGTTTGATTGTAATCATGTATAGTCTTTTCACTGTCTAGATAGCATGCAACAAAAAACTTTCCACTGTACCTCGGTACATGTGACAATTATAAACTGAACTAAACTAAACGTAGAACTAGTGTGAATGGGTGATCGAAGGTCTGCATGGACTCGTTGGGCCGAAGGGCCTGTTACCATGCTAAATCTCGAAACTAAATTCTGTATCTCTAAACTAAACTAAACTAAAGTAAGCTAAACGCTTTGCTTCTCATCTCCTCCTCCTTCTCCCCTCCATTTGACTCTCATCCCTCTTCCCATTATCCCGTCTCCTCTCTGGCCTCAGTTTGACTCCCCCGTACATTAAGCATACTGCAGCAACTTGCTCGTGGGATTGTGGATAATTGAACAGCTTTGATAATCTCTTCAATTTATTTACTTCAATCTTCAGCGCTATGAAAATGTATGATTTCATACACAAATGTTCGCCAGTTAACACATTCTGAACAGATGTTTCAGTTCCATACAAGTATATTGATGACAGGTTCCAATTTATGTTGCCTAATTAGCTGCTTGACATAACCCTTATGTTTCTCACCATACCCCCCCTCTCTCCCCATGACCGCGTGGGGGGTTTTCCGGGTGCTCCACTTTCCTCCCTCACAACAAAAACGTGCAAGCTTAAAGGTAATTGGCTTTTTTTGGTTAAACATAATTGTAAATTGTCTTGAGTGTGTGTAGGATAGTGCTAGTATATGGGGTTCACTGGTTCGTGTGGACTCGATGGGCTGAAGGGCCTGTTTCCCCGCTGTATCTCTAAACTAAATTAAACAATGCCTTACCCAAAACAAAAAGATAAATTGTAATTCTGACGGATACCCCTCACTGGCTCAGGTAGGGAATGAAGGCTTCACTTGGCAATGGGATTAGGAGTGCAAACTCACACTCCATGGGAGGGAAATCACAGCATCAGTAAACCTTGACACTGGATCTTAAGACTGATTCACTAGAATATAATGCGTACACACTAATAAAGGCATCATTCCAATATCAGACGTATCAATTATACTGTCTGTACTGATGAGCATCCGCCCTTTTACATGTGTCACGAGTTATATCAATGCTGGGCAGTACGAGGTGACAAATCAATTGAACAAAGTTAAAGAACATTGGAAGGATTGGGGGATTTGTCGGATAATGCTAGTGTACGGGATTGCTGGAAGATTTCAGCAAGCTGGGGATTATTTGTGCTTGGGAGAATTGTTCTTGATGAAAGGCCACTGACCTGAAATGTTAACTCTGTTTAGCTTTCCACAAACGTTGGAGTGGGAAATGTGCCTGTGACTGCCCCCACCATCTCTCGCACAGCCCTCTCACACCCCACTGTGACCACCGCACACGTTCCACATCCAGTCGAGTCAAAATCCTAGCAAGTGTAATCAGTGTACCAAGTTCTGACCTCTCCGTTGTCAGCTCAATCTAATTAGGAGCATATGCTAAAGCAGTTAGGGTGGCAAAGGGTCACTGCGGTAGAGTT
This sequence comes from Amblyraja radiata, assembly GCF_010909765.2. Lineage (NCBI taxonomy): Eukaryota > Metazoa > Chordata > Chondrichthyes > Rajiformes > Rajidae > Amblyraja > Amblyraja radiata. The sequence goes on along the minus strand of NC_045973.1, from coordinate 36,225,238 downwards.
GCTGCCTTACTGCGCCAGTGACCTGGGTTCGATCCTTACTATGGGTGCTGTCTGTACAGATTTTGTACGTCCTCCCCGTGACCGCGTGGGTTTTCTCCGGGTGCTCTGGTTTCCTCCCACGCTCTAAAGATGTACAGGTTTGTAGGTTAATTGGTTTCGGTAAATTGTACATTGTCCCTAGTGTGTAGTGCTAGTGTACGGGGTGATCAATGGTCGGTGCGGATTTGGTGGGCCGAAGGGCCTGTTTCCACGCCGATTCTCTATAGTCTGAATGTGGGATGGGCAATAAATACTGTCCTACTGTGTTTAAGAGGAACTGCAGATGCTGGAAAATCGAAGGTACACAAAAATGCTGGAGAAACTCAGCGGGTGCAGCAGCATCTATGGAGCGAAGGAAATAGGCAACGTTTCGGCCCATTGGTGCCACAACCTGCAAACAAATTTATCAAAATATAGTCTCACACACATGTGCACAAATAACTACACACACACACAAACTTGTCCTGTCCCTCTTCTCTTCCAGTTTTCTTCCTCCACCCCCACAATCAGTCTGAAGTAGGGTCCCGATCTGTTACATCACATGTGCATTCTCGTCGGAGATGCTGCCTGACCCGCTGCGTCCAGCAGTTTGTGCCATTTTGGTGAAGCAGCATCTGCATTTCCTTGTATCTCCCCTATGTCCTTACATTACATGCGAGTTCATAAATGAATCTGAGCTGACCCTTCAATAACCCTCCAGAGGCCCAGGGCAAAGCCAATAATCGCCAAAAATCTCTTAAAGAGATTCATTATTAAAAATTGTTCAGAAAGAATGTTAATAAAAATATGCCGTAAAACCTCTGCTAAAATATAATCATGGCAAGATTATTTATAGTATTAAACCCCACCATGATGTATAATGTTCTAGGGCTTATCAGCTTTTTTGGAATGTTCAGACTGAGGTCAATATGTACAAATATAACTCATTCAAGACAGGGAAATGTCTAAAGCACTTTGTGAATGACAGGGGAGGAAGGTGAAGGAAAGGATTCAGGAAGAAGGAGGGGAGTGAATGGAGATGGTTCAACGTGAGAACATGAGGGGCAAGACATCCATGGAATGAACAGATTGCTGTGTGTTTTCCCTTTGTTCAATATTACGCACAGTTTAGAAGTGATAATCTTGTGATGGTCAGATTGTGCTGCTAACTCAAAGAGTTAATTTTTTTCTAAGACAAGTAAGCCATGTAAAATTTTTACAGCATGTGTATGCATATGATGACAGTGGGAGACCTTGTTATCCAGCGCAGTTGGATAACAGATCATACCACATCACTGCTTTTGCCTGCCACACCATTATGCTACTGTGGTGCATTACAAGGTCTTGTTCTGGTGAGAAAAACAGACTGGAATAATTCAGCAGGTTCAGACAGCACTTCTGGAGAACATGGATAGGTGACGTTTTTGGGTCAGGAACCTTCTTCAAACTTCATATGGGTCTGCAGAAGGGTTCATGACACGACACACCTATCTATCACCTATAGATAGCACTTATCTTTGTTCTCTGGAGATGCTGCTGCCTGACCTGTTGAGTTACTCCTGCAAAAGGATACAGAGTGCTGGAGTAACTCAGCGGGTCAGGCAGCATCCCTGGAGAACATACACAGGTGGCGTTGCGGGTCTGGACCCTTCTCACTCTTGCCCATTGTGTCCTTCGTGTCAGGAGTTACGGGGGAAAAGGCAGGAGAATTGTGTTAAGAGGGAAAGATAGATCAGCCATGATTGAATGGCGGAGTGGACTTGATGGGCCGAATGGCCTATTTCTGCTCCTATCACTTATGAACATGAACTTTTGTGTAAACCAGCATCTGCAGTTTCTTGTTTCTACTTGTTCTGGTGAGCTTGTTTATACTTGTAATTACATAGAAACATAGAAACATAGAAAATAGGTGCACGAGTAGGCCATTTGGCCCTTCGAGCCTGCACCGCCATTCAATATGATCATGGCTGATCATCCAACTCAGTATCCTGTACCTACCTCTCCATACCCCCTGATCCCTTTAGCCACAAGGGCCACATCCAACTCCCTCTTAAATATAGCCAATGAACTGGCCTCAACTACCTTCTGTGGCAGAGAATTCCACAGATTCACCATCCTCTGTGTAAAAAAATGATTTTCTCATCTCGGTCCTAAAAGACTTCCCTCTTATCCTTAAACTGTGACCCCTTGTTCTGGACTTCCCCAACATCGGGAATAATCTTCTTGCATCTAGCCTGTCCAACCCCTTAATTATAGATACAATTACTTAGTTAGAATTAAAAATAGATTATTTTTACTGAATATTCAGCGTAATCTGCAGATGCTGGTTTTGACTGCTGAGTTACACCAGCACTTTATGTCCATCTTAAGAAGAACGTTGGTTGTTTAAGAGACACAAAATGCTGGAGTAACTCAGTGGGACAGGCAACATCTCTGGAGTGAAGGAATGGGTGAAGTCGTCACCCATTCCTTCTCTCCAGAGATGCTGCCTGTCCCGCTGAGTTACTCCAGCATATTGTGTCTACCTTCGGTTTAAACCAGCATCTGCAGTTCCTTCCTACTCTTTGGTTGTTTAATCGCTGATTATAACATTTTTCTCACGGTGTAATTATTTTACTCCTTACCCCCCAGGCTAAATTATCATCTGCTATCACCCATTGCTGTGTGTGTTCACACACTGACACATAACGACCATCTCTTTGTCCGCTATCACTTAACGTCATCACATATTTTCACTCAGCCAGCAATGGTCGCATCTCCTGGCCACCCCGGCACCATCTCACACTTCAGGCATTATCATTTGTTCGCCTGTGTATAGACATTGTCACTCAGCGACTATCAGTTGCACAGCAAATTCCACTTCTCCACCACCACCCACCCTTCGTTGCATAAGCAGTGTTTCAGATCTTTACGGATTGCTCACCACACTCACATATCCTTAGCTTCACAGTCACTGCCGCCCTCCTAAATAGCCATTCACATGCGGTGTCACACATTTACACACACACACACACACACACACACACACACACACACACACACACACACACACACACACACACACACACACACACACACATATATATCTCCATACACATAAAAACAAAGAAACTATAATAGTGCAAAAAGTCAAACCCAATGCCCCCAAGTCTATGTAGTTCAGAGCTTATTTGGAGGTTGTAGTGTTTAACAGCAAGCTTGCTGGCTGTAGGGAAGTAGCTGTTCCTGAACCGGGACGTTACAGTTTTCAGGCTCCTATTCCTTCTTCCCGATGGCAGTGGTGAATTGAGAGTGTTGCCGGGGTGGCGTGGGTCTCTGGTGATGCTGGCTGCCTTTTTGAGGCAGCGATTCCTGTAAATCCCTTCTTGAATGGTGGGGAGGTCTGTACCCGTGATGGACTGGGCAGTGTTCGCCACTTTTTGCACACACAACGTGCTGGAGTAACTCAGCGAGTCAGGCAGCGTCTCTGGAGAACATGGACAGGTGACACCGGTGAAACGCCACCTACCCCTAATGTGGAAACAGGGAACTGCAGGTGCTGGGTTAGGTAGACACAAAAGCGCTGGAGTAATTCAACGGGTCAGGGAGACATCTCTCACGCAAACTGATGAAGGGGCTCGACCTGAAATGTCACCCATCCGTTTCCTTCAAAGATGCTGCCTGACCTGCTGAGTCACTCCAGCACTTTGTGGCCTTTTGTGCAAACCTGCATCTGCAGTTCCTTGTTTCTACTGTCCTCTGTAACCTGGTTGCTATGAGTTTCGAGCCACTGCCCGCTGGCCTTGGCCCCATAGCAACTGTGTGAAGTTGTCAGGGCCATTCCTGCTACAGACTTTCATAGCGGAGAGAGATTTGATCATCTTACAACTCACCTTGTCTCGCAGGCACGGGCGCCGCTTCTTCCACCTTTCACACAGCCGGAGAAAGCTCCCAGAGGCGGGGTGCTCGCTTCTATATCTGTCTTCTTTTCCGCAACAGGTACATTTGACCCAGATTTCGGGTTTTTGTGTTAACTGTGGCGTGTGATCAGAAGACCAGCTCCGGGGCTGAAATGTTTGTCTGCATCAAAGTGACTGCCTCCTGTGACTAGCGAGCCGCTGAGTCCATGTAACACAGACAGCTCCCCTCCCTCCCGCCAGCCCAGGCAGCCTGATGTGGTGTAACGTGTTTGCATATGGGCAAGGGCTTCATGCGTTGGGCGGCGCTCGCTAAAGCCTGGCTCACAGTGGATGTCATGGGTTTTGGAGCAAGGAATTAATTTGCTCACAGCCCGACCTGCGAGTCGACACTTTAAAAGGCTTGAAACCGACTCCAGCTTGTGACTCCAGTCTTCCCAGAAGCAGCTGCTCGTTTTCTCCCTTTCTCTCGGAATATATATATATATTACTTTCAGTCTGAAGAGAGTCCCGACCCCAAACGTCACATATTCCTTTCCTCCAGAGACCCGCTGAGTTACTCCAGCATTTTATATCTATCTTCGGTGTAAACCAGCATCTGCAGTTCCTTCCTACCCATATCCCTATATTCCCTGCATATAGATATGCCTATTCAGAAGTATTCTAAATGTCACTAAAGTATCTGATGCAACCACAACCCGCAGCAATGCATTTGAGGCACTCACCACCCTCTGTGTAAAACAAAATCATAGAATCATAGAATCATAGAAAGTAGGTGCGAGAGTAGACCACCAGGTCCGTCGAGCCCGCACCGCCATTCACTCATGGCTGAACACTAAACAGACACACTTACCCACAAACAGTAGACACAAGACACAGAACACAAGACACTACCCTCCCCTTTATACCGCTATCACCCCTCTCCACCCCAAGAACCGCATGATCTCCTGGGGGAGGCAAAAAACCGGATAAAAACCCAGGTCCAATTCGGGAAAAAAATCCGGGAAATTCCTCTCCGACCCCAATCCAGGCGATCGACACTTGTCCAGGAGATCACTCAGGTCTTACTATACTAACCATACCTAGGTCCATATCCTTGCCCTCTCCCCGTAGCCCCTTATCCCCTTGGCAGCTAAAAAACCATCTATTTTTGACTTAAATATATTTAACGTTTCCGCTTCCACTGCTCCCTGGGGCAGAGAATTCCACAAACTAACCACCCTCTGGGTGAAGAAGTTCTTCCTCATCTCAGTTTTAAAAGAGCCCCCCCTCACTCTGCAACTATGTCCCCTAGTTCTAGCCTCCTCGATCATTGGGAACATCCTCGGTGCATCCACCCGATCAAGGCCCCTCATGATCTTATACGTTTCAATGAGATCGCCTCTCATTCTTCGAAACTCCAAAGAGTAGAGTCCCAGCTTACTTAACCTTTCCTCATATGTCAATCCCCTCATTGCAGGAATTAATCTTGTAAACCTTCGCTGCACTGCCTCCAGGGCTAGTACATCCTTTCTTAAGTATGGACCCCAGAACTGTACACAGTATTCCAAATGTGGTCTCACTAATACCGTGTACAGCTGCAGCAAGACCTCCGTGTTTTTATACTCAATCCCCCTAGCAATAAAGGCCAAAACTCCATTGGCCTTCCTGATTGCTTGCTGCACCTGCATACTGACTTTTAGTGATTCATGTACTAATACCCCTAGATCCCTTTGCGTTGCATTACAACGCAGCTCCTCCTCATTTAGAAAATAACTTGCCCTATCATTTTTTTCCCCAAAGTGAATGACTTCACATTTATTAGTATTAAATTTCATCTGCCAAGTTGTTGCCCACTCACCTAGCTTATCTATATCCTTTTGCAGACTCTTCCTATCCTCCTCATCGCCTACTTTCCCTCCCATTTTCGTATCGTCCGCAAATTTTGATATATTACACTTGGTTCCCTCCTCCAAATCATTTATATAAATTGTGAACAACTGGGGTCCCAGCACCGACCCTTGCGGAACCCCGCTAGTTACCGGTTGCCATCCCGAGTATGAACCATTTATCCCCACTCTCTGCTTCCTATTTGTTAGCCAATCCTCTACCCATGCTAATATATTACCCCCAATCCCATAATTTTTTATTTTTAGCAAAAGTCTCTTATGTGGCACCTTGTCAAAAGCCTTTTGGAAGTCCAAGTATACCACATCCACCGGTTCCCCTTTATCCACCCGGGTTGTTACTTCCTCAAAGAATTCGAGCAGATTCGTTAAACACGATTTCCCCTTCACAAAACCATGCTGGTTCTGTCTGATGAAGTCATGTTTATCCAAGTGCCCCGTTAGTGTTTCTTTAATAATTGTCTCTAACATTTTACCCACCACCGATGTTAGACTAACCGGTCTATAGTTACCCGCCTTCTGTTTACTTCCTTTTTTAAATATAGGTGTTACATTGGCCATTTTCCAATCCACTGGGACCGTTCCTGCCTCCAGGGAGTTTTGGAAAATTATCACCAATGCATCCACAATCCCCACTGCTATCTCCCTCAAGACCCTTGGATGTAATCCATCAGGCCCAGGGGATTTATCCTCCTTCAGTCTTATTAATTTCCCTAATACCACCTCCTTGGTGATCTTAATAGTATTTAGCTCCTCCATTCCTACCGCCTCCTGTTTATCCAGCGTTGGAATATTTTTTGTGTCTTCTATGGTGAAGACTGATACAAAATACTCGTTTAATGCCTTTGCCATTTCCATGTTCCCCACCAACAACTCTCCAGTCTCACCCTCCAATGGACCAACGTTCACCTTAGCCACCCTTTTTCTTTTTATATAGCTATAAAAACTCTTACTATTAGTTTTTATGTTGTTCGCTAAATTCCTTTCATAGTCTATTTTCCCCATCTTAATTAATCTCTTAGTTACTTTTTGCTGACCTTTAAATGCTTCCCAATCCTCTACCCTCCCACTATCTCTGGCTACCTTATATGCCCTTGCCTTCAGCCGAATACTATCCTTTATAGTTTTACTGAGCCATGGCTGACTGTTCTTACCCTTACCCCTTTTTTTCTTCATAGGAATAAATTTTTCTTGAAGGTTATACAGTAGATCCTTAAACGTACACCACTGCTCATGTACCGTCTTATTCTTGAGTCTGCTATCCCAGTCAACTTTGATCAGCTCAGTCCTCATACCTTCATAATCCCCCTTATTTAGACTAAGCACCCTAGCCTGAGTTTCAACCTGCTCCCCTTCTATTTGAATATGGAATTCGACCATATTGTGGTCACTTGTTCCCAACGAGTCCCTAACTATGACATTTTTAATTAATCCTGCTTCATTACACAGGACCAGATCTAAGATTGCCTCCCCCCTTGTCGGTTCTGTGACATACTGTTCTAGGAACCCGTCTCTAATACATTCTATAAACTCTTCCTCTAGTCTACCCTGCCCAGTTTGGTTTGCCCAATTAATATGAAAATTGAAGTCCCCCATGATTACAGCAGTTCCCTTTTTACATGCGTCAACTATTTGCAGATTTATGTTCTGACTAACAGCGTCACAGCTATTTGGAGGTCTATAAATCACACCCACTAGTGTTTTTTTCCCCTTGTTATTCTCTATCTGTACCCAAGCTGTTTCACTATCCTGATCCTTCAACGCAATATCCTTCCTCTCCATTGCCGTTATTCCCTCCCTTATTAAAAGGGCCACCCCTCCTCCCTTTCTTTCCTGCCTATCTTTTCTAATTGTCGAGTACCCCTCTATATTTAACTCCCAGTCCTGATCCCCTTGCAGCCATGTCTCCGTAATGGCCACGATATCATAACTATATATACTTAATTGCACCGTTAATTCATTTATCTTATTTCGAATACTCCGCGCATTTAGATAAAGCACTTTCAGATGATTTTTACTACCCTTCCTTTCCGTTTTTGCCCCTTTTACATCTAGAGCTTTATCTTCACACATTCTGGATCCTGGGTAGTGACATTATCGGTGCAGAATTTTATATAGTCCATAACTGTTGAGGTGTATGAGTTGATGTCCACTTGTGAATTGAAGGTGGACTGGGTAGCAAACAGACTCCAGTCTGTCTGCTGAAACTGCTCCTGTAAAACAGAGAGGCCCTCAGGCCAGACCTTCACTGTCCTCATGGTAGGTTTCACACGTCTGATCAGAGGTGTTTATTTGGGGAGCAGGAACAGAGAGAGGTGGTCAGACTGACCAAGGTGGGGGAGGGGAAGGGCTTTGTAGGCTTCAGTAATATTAGTGTAAACTAAGTCCAGAATATTGTTTCCTCTGGTTGAGCAGGAAACATGCTGATGGAACCTGGGGAGTACAGTTTTAAGGTCGGAGTGGTTGAAATCACCCGCAACAATAAATGCCCCCTCTGGGTGAGCAGATAGATGTTTGCTGATAGCAACTTGCAGCTCTTCCATTGCTAGCCTGGCATTAGCATCCAGGGGTACATAGACTGCAGTGATAACAGTCGATGGGAATTCTCTGGGCAAATAGAAGGGCCTGCACTTTAACATCAGGTATTCCAGGTCAGCAGAGCAGTGACTACCAATCCAAACAACGTCCTTACACCATGTGTTATTCACATAGATGCACAGTCCGCCGCCCTTGGTCTTACCGGAGTCCTCCGCTGTTCTGTCGGCCCTGAAGACAGTGCGCCCCTCCTGCTCGATGGCGTTGTCCGGGATGTTGCCGTTGAGCCATGTTTCGGTGAAGACCATGGCGTTGCAGTCAGCGATCCTTCTGTGTGTGGTGATCCGCAGCCGTAGTTCGTCGATTTTACTCACCAGGGACCGGACATTCGCGAGGAAAATGCTGGGCAGAGCTGGCTGGTGCGGGTTTGATTTCAGCCTAGCTCGATAGCCTCCTCGCTTCCCACGTCTTTGTTTGCGGTCCCTGCGCCGCCTCCGGACACTTCCTGTCGGGGGAGCTGGCCCGCGAGACCACGGTGTCCTGGCGATCTCCGGCGGCAGTTGAAAGTCACTTCTGGGGGCTCGTTATGCAGAGACGACCGAGCTCTAGTAGCTCCTGACGGCCGTACAGAGTCTTCGCTCCAGTGCTCCGGACGAAAACTAAGGTAATGATTAACAGGGAAAAAACTAAATTGCAAAAACTACGGAGACGCAGAGCCTCGCGTTGTGCACGCGACATCCTTGAACATCTTCTTTAAACTTACCCCCTCTCACCTTAAAACCATGTCCTAATGTTTGACATTTTTTTCCCATCCTGGGAAAAAGATTCTGATTGTCTACCCTATCTATGCCTCTCATAATTGTATATACTTCTATCAGGGCTCCCTACAACCTCCAGCATTGCAGAGAAAACAATTCAAATCTATCTGAAGAAGGGTCTCGACCCGAAACTTTACCTATTCCTTCGCTCCATAGATGCTGCCTCACCCGCTGAGTTTCTCCAGCATGTTTGTCTACCTTCGATTTTTCCAGCATCTGCAGTTCTTTCTTAAACTAATCTATCCAACCTTTCCCTGTAGCTAATACCCCCTAATCCCAGCAACATACTGGTAAACCTCCTCTGCACCCACCAAAGATAATACAGTACAGAAACCCAGTCAAAGTACAACAGGCTGGAGCAGCGGTAGAGTTGCTGCCTTAAAGTGCTTGCAGCGCCAGAGACCCGGGTTCAATCCTGACTACGGGTGCTGTCTGTACGGAGTTTGTACATTATCCCCATTCTCCCTGCATGGGTTCTCTCCGATATCTTCGGCATCCTCCCACACTCCAAAAACGTAAAGGTATGGAGGTAAATTGGCTTGGTAAATGTAAACATTGTCCTTAGTATGTGTAGGATATGCAGGGATCGCTAATCGGCACGTTTCCGGTGGGCTGAAGGCTCCATTTCCACGCTGTATCTCTAAAACTAAACTAAACCTCTCTTCCATTGACTCCATTTACATTTCTCGCTAACTCGGCAAGGCCACCATCATAATCAAGGAACAGTCTCACGCCCGTCATTCCCACTTCTCCCCTCTCCCATCAGGCAAGAGGTACAGACGTGTGAAAACGCACACGTCCAGATTCTGTGACAGTTTCTTCCCAGATGTTATCAGGCAACAGCCAAGTGGACAGTGGTCCTGAGTTACATTTTCCTCATTGGGGACTCTTGGACTATATATTAGTGGACTTTACTGGACTTTATCTTGCATTAAACATTATTCCCTTTATCCTGTATCTGTACACTGCAGACAGCTTGATTGTAATCACCTATAGTCTTTAGACTGACTGGGTAGCACACAACAAAATAGCTTTTCACTGTACCCTGGTGCACGTGACGAGAAACTAAACTAAACTAACTCAGTTTGCTAATGGTAAAGGATGGCTCTGGAGGGGGAATAAATAGTGAGATGTGAATGGAGACTGAGAGAAAAATAAACATGGTGGAGCTGTGAGATACTGAACGTTGCATTGCTACCACAGGTCAAGCAGCATCTGGGATGACTTGGGTCTCCAGATGATGAAAAGGTAACATCAAAAGGTCAGGCGTTGCATCTCCTGCAGTTACGGGGCAAGGTGGTGGGAACAACTTTTGCTCGGGGCTTGATCTTTCTTCGGCAACATTTCAAGTCAGTCCTTTCTTCACACTGAAACCCAAAACCTCACCGATCCATTCCCTCCACAGATGGTGCCTCGAAAAGGCAGCCAACATCATCGGAGACCCACACCACCCTGGCCATGCTCTCATTTCTCATTTGACTGGTTGCATCACGGCCTGGTTCAGCAACTCTAATGCCCAAGACTGGAGAAGCTTGCAAAACGTGGTTAACACTACCCAGTCCATCATGGATGCAGACCTCCCCACCATCAAAGGGATCGACAGGAGACCTCAAAAAAGCAGCTAGCATCACATCAGAGTCCCACACCACCCTGGCCACAATACAATTCACTCCTGCCATTGGGAAGAAGGTATAGGGGCATAAAAATTGTAAGGTCCAGGTTCAGGAGCAGTTTCTTCCCTACAGCTATCAGGTTAGTAAACACTACAACTTCCAAATAGGCTCCAAACAATATAGACTCAATGTTATTTTTGTACTATTATTGTCATTTATTTGTCAGGTTTTTTTAGTTTTTGTTTTTTTTATTTAAAAAATATATATTTTTATTAGAAGCAATGTACAGTCGTATAAACCGTGGCATATAATGTGATACATTTCGTGTACAACTTCTTGTTTTAAATTTAACAATAGAGAAATAACAGAAGCAAGAAAAAGAGAGAAAAGAAAGGAGTAAGTGATGTGTAAGCCCCAGGAGTTAACAATTGATAGTTTGTGGAAGGATAGAGAGAAAGAAGCCATAAAGATGTAAAAAGAAAGAGAAAATAAGAAAGGAATCACAGGAAAAAAAAAGAAAAAAAAGAAAACAGAACAGAAACAAAAAAGGAATATACCTACTTCATAACTTTCCACACCCCTCACCCAGTTCTAGTTCTGGTTAATTACCAGAGTTATGTTGCACCATATTATACTAGTAATAAATCGATGAAAGGAGACCATATCTTTAAGAATTGTTCTGATTTTTCTGCTAGGACGAATCTCATATCGTCGAGATGTAACATTTCAGACATGATCCACATTTTAAGCGTTGGGGTGGGTGCATTTTTCCAAAATTTGAGTATAAGTTTTTTTGCCGTTATCAAGCCATAGTTAAGGAAACAATTTTGAAATGAAGTTAGCTCAGAGCCGGCTTCCATTGTTCCGAAAATAATCAATTCTGTGTTAGGGTCCAATTTTATTTTAAATAGTTTTGTGACGATTTCAAAGATTTCTTTCCAAAATTTATGGAGTTTTATGCAGGAGACGAAGGAGTGTGCTATAGTTGCTTCTTGAGATAAACATTTATCACAGATGGGGGGGGGGGGGGGGGGGGGATTTTACAGAGTACTAGGTTTAAATAGCTGTTGTTCTTTAGTTTAGTGTAGAGATACAGAATGGGAAAAGAGTCCTTCAGCCCACTGAGTCCGCGCCGACCAGCGATCCCCGCACAGTAATGGGCCTGTCCCACTTAGGCGATGTTTCAGGCCACTGCCGGCCACTGTCAAGTTGCCGGCAGTCGCCTGAAAACCGACAACTGGAACGGCGACTGTCAGAGTGGAACACACGCACGCACATCGCTTGCTTCACCAGCCCATTATGCAGGCGGGGGACAGGCAAGCGGGGAGGAGCGCTGTCTGAGTGAAATTCACACAGTGCAAAGCCAAGGTGATACAGACACACACCGCGATGAACAGGAAGGTTGGCGCTGTAATTAAGACGGTTAAAGCACAGTGCACAGTAAGTCTTTTAAAAGAGGGAGGGGAGGGGGGAGGGGGGAAAGGGTGGGGAGAAGGGAGGAGAAGGAGTGGAGACAACTTTTAAGAAGCCAGAGATACACGGCTGTGAAGCTCGGCAGACATTAACATTACCGGTCGGTTATCCTTGATTCTGAAAACTAGTGCTTACCTTTTTTTCCCCCAATGAGCCAATGAAATTCACCGGTTAGCACTGGCTACGACCTACGAGAACCTTCGACCTCCTGGTGACCCACTTACGGCACGAGAAATCTCACTACTCTTCATGGCGGCTTCATTCTAGTCATAATGAGGCCGCGACTAGTTCCCAGAATGCCGGAACTCCTCACGACCATGAAGACAACTCCCCGGCAACCACCCGCGAACATGTGGCGACCATGTGGTGACTGCATAGTCTCCTGCAGTCACCTAAAAAGTCGCTTATACTATCCTACACACACTAGGGACAATTTAACCAAGCCAATTAGCTTACAAACCCGTACGTCTTTGGAGTCTGGGAGGAAACCAGAGTACCTGGAGAAAACCCACGTGGGTCACAGGGAGAACGTACAAATTCCATACAGACAGTATCTGTAGTCAGGATCTAACCCGGGTCTCTGGCACTGTAAGGCAGCAACTCTACCACTACTCTTGAGCTGTTGAGTTACCTCAGCACTTTATGCTTTGACTAGGATCTTGTTGGTGATGTTGACTGAGTAACCCCAGCGGGATTGCAGGAAAAACCGTTGGACCTTGGAGATCAGAAAAGCAACAGAGATTTGAGAGGGCAAGAGGCTGAAATTTTCTTTTTATAACTGGTTTGAAATGGAAGCTTTGAATGAAGCCCATGTGAAGAGTGGAAGTGAGTTGAACAGGTTAGAAAATTGTTTTTATGTAGGAAGGAACTGCAGTGGTTGGTTTATACTGAAGATAGACACAAAATGCTGGAGTAACTCAGCAGGTCAGGCAGCATCTCTGGAGAAAACGAATAGGTGATGTTTCGGATCGGAACCCAAAATTATTTTATTGTCTTCTATTCAAGGTCCGCTTTATAATTTATTTAATCCTGGATTTGTCACTCCACATGCAAACTAAACGGCCTCCCCACTCTATCCAAACACACCAACTCCACTCCTGTACATACGTGGGGTCTATCTGGCAAAGTGGAAAATTACCCTGTTGTTCAGCAGAAGGTGTGTGATCGCTTTCTAAAATGGAGGAAGTAGATTAAAGGTCGTCAACAAAACCTTTATGCTCGGTCTGCCTAGGCCTACGGGAACTCCCGGTTGCCAACCATTTCAACTCCGCTTCCAAAACTGACCTTCCTGTCCTGGGCCTCCTCCATTGCCAGAGTGAGGCCACACACAAATTGGCGGGTCAGGCAGCATCTCTGGAGAGAAGGAATGGGTGACGTTTCGGGTCGAGACCCTTCTTTAGACTGAGAGTCAGGGGAGAGGGAAACTAGAGGTATGAAAAGGTACAAAGAACAAATGAACGAAAGATACAAAAAGAAAAAATCAAAGCCAGCAACGATGATCAGGGAAAGGTAGAGCCCACAAAGGTCCATTGTTGGCTGTGGAAAAGGAGATAAAGAGGATACAAACAGTGAAAGTTAACAGGACGACAGTGAAACTAGAAGGATGATTAGCGTGGGGGAGGGATGGAGAGAGAGGTAATGCAAGGGTTACTTGAAATTAGAAAAATTAATATTCATACTGTTGGATTGAGCTGCACACTAAAAAACAAAAGTCCCAGATAGAGCTGAACAGCCTGATAAACTGACAAAATGGTCCCTCAAATTCCAGGTTAGATGATATGGGTGGAGAGCTCTGATTAGACCTGACAGAAAGATGTTCCTCTCAGTCTGCTCTCCTCTTACAGCTAACCTTGTCCCTATATGGGCCGTGTGCCTGCCGCCAAAGGATGAGATATCACAGCCTCCCCTGTAACGCGAGATTCAGGAATGAAAGGGGCTTGGATCGGGAAACCTAATCTCCGGAGTGTATCGTGAAGAATCTCCAAATTCCACTTAATTCACAAATGATTCATCATTAAAGTGCAACAAATGTCTGCTTCGTTGTCTCTTGCCCAGCAGTTGAACCTTGTTTTTCCTCGGTAAGCCACCTGCCAAGAAATAGATTCACGCGTCTGGAATTTTTATTGCGGTGGAACAGAGAGCATGGGAAGTAGTATCAGTGCATGTTTCTGGCAACTGCGATCCTGAATCAGCCTTAATTAGTCTAAGGCACAGCCACCTTCTAAATCCCACAATCACTTTTACAAGTCAGACTGCAGTGAGGGGTGGTGTATTCACCTTTTCCCCCACGGTTGACACTTGAAGCCTTCTTCAAATCATCCTTTGTCTTCATGGCAAGCAAGTTTCTCATTGATCGATTGATTGAAACAGGCCCTACGGCCCACCGACTCCATGCCGACTAACGGTCACCCGTTCACACACTAGTTCTATGTTATTCCACTTTCTCATCCACTCCCTACACTTTAGAGATAGTGTGGAAACAGGCCCTATGGCCCACCGAGTCCGCACCGACCTGTGATCACCGCTTACACAAGCCCTATCCTACACAATTGGGGCCATTTACAGAAGCCAATTCACCTACATCTTTGGGATGTGGGAGGAAACGGGATGCCCATAAGAAACCCACGCGGGACAGGGAGATCGTGCGAATTCCACGCAGACAGCACCCGAGGTCAGGATCAAACCTGGGTCTTTGGCACTGTAAGGCAGCAGCTCTACCAGCGGTGACTACCTTCAATCAGAAAGCGCGAACAGCTCAACAAAACAGCGATACTGCAGTACAACACCTTTAAAAACACAGCCCAAGGAGTGGAGGCTCAACTAAAGAAGTAAAAGACTCAGCAGGTCAAGCAGCATCTGTGGAAGAGAAATGGAGCAAACATTTCAGATCCAGGATCCTTTTGATATTCAAGTTTACCACCTCCTTTGTTGAGGCATTCACAGTTGCTGAAGCCCTGTCAAGCCTATACTTGTCACTATTTCTTATATTCTTGCATTTTTGTTATATACCAAGTATGAAATCCCAAATGTAAGCACATTTTCAGGCACCAGTGCACACTACCCTGTACCTGCTTTAATGTCAATAGCCTGTCTTTATAATATCCTATCTAGCTGTCTATCCTATCCTGCTGTAACTGCATTAGATCACTGCCTTCACATGACCAAGGAGCTAAATTAGTAATGTGGTAATTAGTGATGTTCTTTGTCGTGCTGTTGTAAAAGAATACTGACTTGCTCAGTAACTGTGACAAGGCTGCCCAGGTGTATCTGCAAGACTGCGTTGAGCTATCTGATGCCAACTGATCTAAGAGGAGAGGTGGTGTGGTCAATGCTGCTGCCCTGCTGTACGAGGAAGGAAGCCACGCTTTCCATTGAGTTCAAGCGGCATCATCTGGACTGTGATAACTCTCAGGGTTAAATAGCTCACTGACTTGTATTACATAGGCTCACAACACGTCACCCTGGAACTGTGGTCACCAGGAGCAGCTTCTTCCCTACAACCAGCAGGTCAATGAAACACCACCTCCAAATAGACTCTGAACTATAAATACTTGGGGGCATTATTTTTGACTTTGTGCTATTATTGTCTATTTATTTTGTCTGTTTGTTTTATATATTTAAATATACAAACATAATATACATATTTTTACACATATATATATGCACACACATTTTATATATAGTATATATATATATATATATATAATATATAAAATGTGTTTTTTATATTATATATATATGTGTTACATATGTGCATGTGTGTGTGTGTGTGTGTGTGTGTGTGTGTGTGTGTGTGTGTGTGTGTGTATGTGTGTGTATATATATATATGTGTGTGTGTGTGTGTGTGTGTGTATGTGTGTGTGTGTGTGTGTGTGTGTGTGTGTATGTGTGTGTATATATATATATGTGTGTGTGTGTGTGTGTGTGTGTGTGTACGTGTGTGTGTGTATATATATATGTGTGTGTGTGTGTGTGTGTGTGTGTGTGTGTGTGTGTGTGTGTGTGTGTGTGTGTGTGTGTGTGTGTGTGTGTGTGTGTGTGTATATATATGTGTGTGTGTGTGTGTGTGTGTATATACACACATACACACACACACACATACGTACACTGATTATGAGTACTATTATGAGTGTTATGTTTACATATCTGCTGTAATGCGAGTAAGAATTTCATTGTTCCATTTCAGGAAATATGACAATGAAACTCTTAACTCTTAACTCTTGAGAAAGCTGAAAGCAGGAACAGTGTCAACAACGGGCATCAGGCCATCCTCCACTTTTCTATTCTAAAAGAAAGCATTTTCCTTCTACGGTGTCTTTCACGTCCCTCTCAGCTGTTACAAACTAATAAAGCACGTTTGTATTTGTCGTTGGTGAAATGTACATGAAACAAAGCAGACAATTTGTTCAGAGCAGGCTCCTGCAATACAGCTACATGATGAAAACCAGATACATCATTTGCAATGTAGGTTGAAGGTAAATATAGAACAGAATCTAACTGTTCACCCCTGGCTCTTCTTATAAGTTTACATCCACTTATGAGAGTAATTTAGTTTATTTTTAGTTTAGAGATACAGGGCTGAAGCAGGCCCTTTGCCCCACCGAGTCCGTATGGACCAGCGATCCCCGCACATTAACACTATCCTACACACACTAGGGACAATTTTACACTTATACAAAGGCAATTTACCTACATACCTGTAAGTCTTTGGAGTGTGGGAGGAAACCGAAGTTCTCGGACAAAACCCACGCGGTCACGGGGAGAACGTACAAACTCTGTACAGACAGCACCCGTGGTCGGAATAGAACCCCAGTCTCCGGCGCTAGAAGCGCTGTAATGCCCCTGTCCCACTTTGGAAACCTGAACGGAAACCTCTGGAGACTTTGCGCCCCACCCAAGGTTTCCGTGCGGTTCCCGGAGGTTTTTGTCAGTCTCCCTACCTGCTTCCACTACCTGCAACCTCCGGCAACCACCTGCAACCTCCGGGAACCAGCTCATTGTCTGAACATCTACAGAAGGTTGAACGTGTGGCATTGGGTAAGCATTCCATTCAGGTGTAGTCTGCTGGAGACACAAGGAACTATAGATGCTGGAATAGTCATAGTCATACAGTGTGGAAACAGGCCCTTTGGCCCAACATGCCCCTGCCGACCAACATACCCCATCTACACCAGTCCCACTGGTCTGCATTTGGCCCATATCCCTCTCAAGCTATCCTATCTATGTACCTATCCAAATGTGTTTTAAACGTTGTGATAGTACCTGAATCTTGCATAGAACACAAACTAAAGATAGACACAAAATGCTGGAGTAACTCACTGAGGTAGGCAGCATCTCTGGAGAGAAGGAATGTGTGACGTTTCGGGTCGAGACCCCTCTTCAGACTGAGAATCAGGGGAGACGGAGATATGGAAGGGTAAGGTGTGAAAACACAAATCAAAGGGGACAGTTCAAAAAGAACACAAAATGTTGGAGTAACTCAGCAGGTCAGGCTGAGGACATGGATAGGCAACGTTACAGGTCGCAATAATTGTAGGAGGAGGGAGAATGCTGGAAAAGAAGCGAAGGTGGGACAAAGCCTGGCAGCTGAGCCCGGCAGATACCGATGAGGGGAGTTTGATTATCAGATGGGTGGACAAAGGCTAGAGATGAGAAGGAGATAAAATGGAACAAAGTGGACTGATTGTACATGAAGGCAGCCACCCGAGTACCATAGAGCTATGGAGCGATACAGCATAGAAACAGGCCCTTCAGCCCAACTTGCCCACACTGACCAACATGTCCCATCTACACTAGCCCCACCTGCCTGGGTTTGGCCCATATCCCTCTAAACCCATCCTATCCATGTGCCTGTCTAAATGCTTCTTAAACATTACGATAGTACCCGCCTCAACTACCTCCTCAGGCAATGGAAAACCACCAATGACATCTTCAGAAGAGGACAGTGGAAAAGTCTACGTGGTCTCCTTTATGAAACTACTGGTGAAGATCACAGCAGAGAGGTGCAGTCGTTCTCCAGTGTTCTCTCCTTTCCGGCCTCATCACCTGAGCTGGGTTTATTTTAAATAGGGGATTTGTCACAGTCAGTTTTGAAATACGAAGTTTCAACAACTAAGGCTCAGAAACGAAACTCTATCTCTCTGCTCTATGGCTCGTTCAATCATTACCACATGTTCAAATATTATTGTAAAAATAATATTTATTAATTAATTTCTTCAGAGATTATTCTGCAAGGGAAGGGCCCTTAAATGGTCCCTGCTCGGTCATGTTTGCTGCTTTTTAATCCCCCACAAAGAACTAAGTGATTGCTATCTTCAAATACTCCTTTCAAGGGAAATGAATGAAAATTCACCAGGTCATTTCATCCCAGATAATGTGAGATTTATATATCAGTGATGGATCAGGGATTCGATCACAGACTAATAAAAATCACTGTTATTAATGGTCACAAATGTTGGAACGAAAAGAAACACTGTGTGGATAGTGTCAGGGCAGAGACACCATATGAGCTCATTCATTTGCATTGTGTTTTTGTGCTCTTATTAGTTTGAGGTTTTGTTTGGTGAACTTGTGTTTCAGCAGCAGATTGTGCGAAAGTAATCAGTGTGTATTCAGTCACAATACAGGAAGGTGATATTCTGGCTCTGTTTAATCTTTGAGGAGTCTGTGACATGGTTAACAGAAGGATATCGGGTACAATGGCAGATATCTGGTTACATAATGCACCCCATATATATATTTTAAACAAAGGTACAAAGTGTTGGAGTAACTCAGCAGGTCAGGCGGCAATCCTGGAAAACATGGATAGGTGACGTTTCGGACCCGAAATTTTACCAATCCATGTTCATAAGTTCATACGTTTTTTGGAGCAGAATTAGGCCATTCGGCCCATCAATTCTACTCCACTATTCAACCATGGCTGATGTTTCCCTCTCAACCCCATTCTCCCTGCCTTCTCCCATAACCACAGACATTCTTACTAGTCAAGAATCTGTCATTCTACGGCTTAAAAATACCCAATGACTTGTCCTCCACCTCCATCTGTGGCAAAGAACTCCACAGATTCACCACCCTCTGACTAAAGAAATTCCTCATCATCTCCTCTCCAAATGTACGTCCTTTTATTCTGAGGTTATGGCTTCTGGTACTAGAGTCTCCCACGAGTGGAATCATCCTCTTCATGTCCACTCTATCCAGGCCATTCACTATTCGGTAAGTTCTCCATGGACGCTGCCTGACCCGTTGAGTTACCCCAGCAATTTGGGTCATTTTATTTGTAAACCAGCACTTGCAGTTCCTGGTTTCTACATTTTGACTGCTCCCCACATATTCCCGAGCTACCACTACCCAAGGCTATTCAATCATCACCTCCCAAATCCACCATCATTGTCCACAAATGCAGAAAATGTCAGGGTGCATATGGGTGCACCGCCACTGGCAGATTCCTCAACGTCTATCCTATCCCGACTCAGAAAAATATTAACAGTACTTCTTCATAGTTGCGTCTACATCTCAAAACTCACTACAACACTTTCACCAGAAGGGCAGCAGCAGACACGTGGCTCATTATCACCTTCCCAAAGGCTATTAAAGATGGGCTAGATTTGCCTCGCCAATGATGCACAGGTCCCAAAATATGAATTTAATACAATATTCTTCACACTGGAGCCACTCACCAGTTGCTTCACGTGGTAGGTCATCGTCAGTTGTGAATGTTGCCAGGACTAGAGGGTCTGCACTTTAGGGAGAGGTTGAGCAGGCGGGGACTCTATTCCTTGGAGTTGGAGCATAGGAGGATGAGGGGTGATCTTATAAAGGTGTAAAAAATCATGAGGAATAGATCGGTAGATGCACAAAGTGTCTTGCCCAGAGTAGGTGAATCGAGGACCAGAGATGAAGGGGAAAAGATTGAATAGGAATCTGAGGGGTAGCTTTTACACACAAAGGGTGGTGGGGGTATGGAACAAGCTGCCAGAGGAGGTGGTTGAGGCTGGGACTATCCCAACATTGAAGAGACAGTTAGACAGGTACATGGATAGGACAAGTTTGGAGGGACATGGACCAAATGCAGGCAGGTGGGACAAGTGTAGCTAGGACATGTTGGCGGCAATGTAGGAAAGTTGGGCCGAAGGGCCTGTTTCCATGCTGTATCGCTCTATGACTATTAACAAGCTAATTAACAATGGAAGAATTCACATACAGGCCTGTTCTCAATTGACAATGTACCTTCCTGTTCTCATTGTTCTCATCTGACAATGTTCCCAATGTACCTTCCTGTACATCGGCGAGACCAAGTGTAGACTTGCCTACTGTTTTGCCGAACACATCCGCTTGATCCGCCAAGGCCCACTGGATCTCCCGGTTGCTGACCATTTTAACTCCTCTCCCCAGTCCCGTACTGACCTTCTTGTCCTGGGCCTCCTCCATTGCCAGGGTGAGGCCACACACACACAAAATGGAGAAACAGCACCTCATATTCTACTTGGGTAGCTTACAACCCAATGGTATGAGCATTGAATTCTCCAATTTTAGGTGACCTCTAACAGCCCCCCTAGTCCTGTCCCCATTGCTCCACCCATTTCTCCCCTCCCCTACATTTCTTCCTCTAGCTTGACAATTCGCAACTCTTCAGTCCTTTTGTCCCACGCTGTCTTTTCATCTCCGGCACTTTGTCCAACCTTCTGGTTATCAAAATAAAAACCCTCACCTATGTTCATCTAGTATCTGTTCAAAAGGGAACTGCAGATGCTGGAATATCGAAGGTACACAAAATTGCTGGAGGAACTCAGCGGGTGCAGCAGCATCTATGGAGCGAAGGAAATAGGCGACGTTTCGGGCCTGAAGAAGGGTTTCGGCCCGAAACGTCGCCTATTTCCTTCGCTCCATAGATGCTGCTGCACCCGCTGAGTTCCTCCAGCAATTTTGTGTACCTTCATCTAGTATCTACTACACTTTGTCGAGCATCTCCTCTTCTGCCTTTCTTCCCCCACCCCCCTCCTTATAATCAGGCTGAAGAAAGGTCCCGACCTGAAACATCACCTATCCACGTTCTCCAGGAATGCTGTCTGACCTGCTGAGTTATTCCAGCACTTTGTCTTTTTGTGTAAACCAGCATCTGCAGTTCCTTGTTCCCTCATCTGACCTCCTTAACATAGATCACAAGATGGCAAAAAAATAAGCTGGCTGGGGAAATTCTTCTCTGCCTGCTAAACGTTACTGAGACTGATTGTAGCATTCCTGTCATTCTCATAGCTCTGAATATCACAGGGTCTGGGCTTGGAACCTATCATTACATTAACAAGGCTGTGGGCCAGGCAAAGGCAACCAAGAGGTAAAGGGCTAAAGTTACAAGCCAGTGAACTTTCCACAGAACTGAAGAAAACTTAGAGAACGATGACCAGCTTTAGGACAAAACATTGCATAAAAAATGTTTAAAAAGGTAACAATCATTATAATTTCTGAGCGTATTATGTGTAGTGAAACCATAATCTCATTTTTCTAAATATTGTAACTTCAATACTCTATTTGGTTTTGTTTAGTTGAAAGATACAGCACGGAAACAGGCCCTTCGCCCACCTAGTCCGTGCCAGCCAGTGATCCCCGCACACTAACACCATCCGACACACTCTAGGGACAAGTTACATAGGAACATATAAACATAGAAAATAGGTGCAGGAGTAGGCCATTCGGCCCTTCGAGCCTGCACCGCCATTCAATATGATCATGGCTGATCATCCAACTCAGTATCCTGTACCTGCCTTCTCTCCATACCCCCTGATCCCTTTAGCCACAAGGGCCACATCTAACTCCCTCTTAAATATAGCCAATGAACTGGCCTCAACTACCTTCTGTGGCAGAGAATTCCACAGATTCACCACTCCCTGGGTAAAAAATGATTTTCTCATCTCGGTCCTAAAATACTTCCCTCTTATCCTTAAACTGTGACCCCTTGTTCTGGCCAATCAGCCTACAAACCTGTACGCCTTGAGTGTGGGAGGAAACCAGAGCACCCGGAGAAAACCCATGCAGGTCATGGGAAGACCGTACAAACTCCGTACAGACAGCACCAGTAGTCAGGATTCAAACCCGGGTCTTTGCCGCTGTAATGCAGCAACTCTACCACTGCAACACCTTCTCTTGCTCCACCTCCCCTTCTCTTGCACAAAGAAAACTCTTCCCCATTATTGAATAGATTCAGATTCAGATTCAACTTTAATTGTCATTGTCAGTGTACAGTACAGAGACAACGAAATGCAGTTAGCATCTCCCTGGAAGAGCGACATAGAATATAATTTCAATAAATAAATCTATTTACATGCATACAGTCATAGTGTTTTTCCTGTAGGAGGAGTGTCCGGGGGGGGGGGGGTGATTGGCAGTCACCGAGGTACATTGTTGAGTAGTGTGACAGCCGCAGGGAAGAAGCTGTTCCTGGACCTGCTGGTCCGGCAACGGAGAGACCTGTAGCGCCTCCCGGATGGTAGGAGGGTAAACAGTCCATGGTTGGGGTGAGAGCAGTCCTTGGCGATGCTGAGCGCCCTCCGCAGACAACGCTTTGGACAGACTCAATGGAGGGGAGTGAGGAACCGGTGATGCGTTGGGCAATTTTCACCACCCTCTGCAGTGCTTTCCGGTCGGAGACAGAGCAGTTGCCATACCATACTGTGATACAGTTGGTAAGGATGCTCTCGATGGTGCAGCGGTAGAAGTTCACCAGAATCTGAGGAGACAGATGGACCTTCTTCCGTCTCCTCAGGAGGAAGAGACGTTGGTGAGCCTTCTTGACCAGAGTTGAGGTATTGTGGGTCCAAGAGAGGTCATCGGAGATGTTGACCCCCAGGAACCTGAAGCTGGAAACACGTTCCACCTCCGTCCCGTTGATGTGGTTGGGGGTGTGCGTGCCGCCCCTAGACTTCCTGAAGTCTATAATGAGCTCCTTGGTCTTCTTGGAGTTAAGGGCCAGGTTGTTGTCAGCGCACCATGCTGCTAGGAGCTGGACCTCCTCCATATAGGCCGACTCATCGTTGTTGCTGATGAGGCCAATCACCATTGTATCATCTGCATACTTGATGATGGTGTTAGTACCATGTACAGGTGTGCAGTCGTACGTGAAGAGGGAGTAGAGGAGGGGGCTCAGCACACAGCCCTGTGGAACGCTGGTGTTCAGGATGAGGGTTGAAGAGGTGTGCTTGTCTAACCTAACAGACTGGGGTCTGTTGGTTAGAAAGTCCAGTATCCAGTTGCAGAGGGAGGGGTCGATGCCCAGGTTACCGAGTTTGGTGATCAGTTTAGAGGGTATAATGGTGTTGAATGCTGAGCTGTAATCGATGAACAGCATTCTTACGTAAGTGTCTCTGTTGTCGAGGTGGGAGAGGGCGGAGTGAAGTGCCGTTGAGATGGCATCCTCCGTACTCCTGTTCTTGCGATAGGCAAACTGATAGGGATCCAATGTGGGGGGTAGGCAGCCTTTAAGGTGTGCCAGGACCAGCCTCTCGAAGCACTTGGTGATGATGAGAGTAAGTGCAACTGGGCGGAAGTCGTTGAGGCTTGCCGCAGTGGAGTGTTTTGGCACCGGTATGATGGAGGTAGTTTTAAGGCACGTGGGGACAACTGCTTAGGCAAGTGACAGGTTGAAGATGTCAGTCCAGACGTCTGTCAACTGCGCAGCACAGGCCCCGAGGACGCGCCCTGGGATGCCGTCAGAGCCAGCAGCCTTACGTGCATTAGTCCTACTCAGTGCCACGTACACATCGTAGGGGGTGAGTGTGAGGGGTTGGTGATCAGCAGGGAGCACAGCCTTGATGGCTGTCTCTAGATTGTCCCTGTCGAAGCGGCCATAGAAGTGGTTAAGCTCCTCAAGGAAGGAGGCGTCGCTGGATGTGGGGGTGGTGTTGGTGGGTCTGTAGTCCGTGATGGCCTGGATGCCTTGCCACATGCGTCGGGGGTCGGAGTTGTTGTTGAAGTGCTCCTCAATCCTGAGCTTATGGCAGTGCTTGGCCTTCTTGATGCCCCTCTTCAGGTTAGCCCTGGATGAACTGTAGGCTCGAGCATCGCCTGACCTGAAAGCGGTGTCCCGTGCTTTCAGCAGTAGCCTGACCTCGCTGTTCATCCATGGCTTCTGATTCGGGAATATGGTCACCCGTTTGAGGGAGGTGACACTATTGATGGTGGAGTTTATAAAGTCCGGAACAGAGGATGTGTAGGAATCAATGTCCGTGTGGGAGTCAAGGGTGGCCTGGGCTGCAAACGCACAATTAGAGTGCACAAGTAGAAGGAACATATTGGACTATCAGGTATTCTAGTCTGTGGTGAATACCAAATAGTTAATTACAGGCTTACATTATATATAGCCAAAAGGCAGTTGAAACTAACCAGAAGGCTGAAAAAAATCATGGTGTACAAAATCATGAGAGAAATAGTTAGAGTAAATGTGCATAGTCTTTTACCCAGAGTGGGAGAAATCAAGAACCAGAGAACATAGGATTAAGGTGAGAAAGATCTGATTTAATAGGAATCTTAGGGGCAACTTTTTTTTTAACACACACAATGGGTGGATGGAATGAGCTGGTGGAGAAGGTAGCTGAGGCAGATACTATCCCAATGCTTAAGAAACATTTAGACAGGTAATTGGATGGGAAAGGTGTACAGGAATATGGGCCAAATGCAGAGAGGTGGGACTAGAGTGGATGGGACAAGATGGTCAGCGTGGGCAAATTGGACCCACGGGCCTTTTCTCACAATGCAGGACTCTGTAACTCTATTTCAATTCCGGCACTCGTGTTGCTTTAAGCACCAGGTAGCACCCACCCTGGTACAGCACGGTGGTAGAGTTACTGCCTTACAGCGCCAGAAACCTGGGTTTAATCCTGACTACGGGTGCTGTCTGTACAGTGTTTGTACGTTCTCCCTGTGACTGCGTGGGTTTTCCCCGGGTGCTCCGGTTTCCTCCCACTCCCCAAAGACGTTCAGGTTTGTAAGTTAATTGGCTTTGGTAAAGATTGTAAATTGCCCCTTGTGCATGGGGCTCGCTGGTCAGCACCGACTCAGTGGGCCTGTTTCCGTGCTGCATCTAAAATATCTAAAGGTAAATCTGTATCACAACCCCGTGATTTGATAAATTGTGACAACCTTTCAATCTGAAACTACCAAAGCATGTCCACGACCAGAGCCGAGACTGGGAGGTACAAATGGAAACGTGGGCACAATGGGACGTGGGACACAGTGGGACGACAGATGGCACAATGGGCTAAGTGTTCGGCTGGCGACCGGAAGGTAGCCGGTTCGAATCCCGCTTGGAGTGCATACTGCCGTTGTGTCCTTGGGCAAGACACTTCACCCACCTTTGCCTGTGTGTGAATGTGTGTGAGTGATTGGTGGTGGTCGGAGGGGCCGTAGGCGCAGAATGGCAGCCACGCTTCCGTCAGTCTGCCCCAGGGCAGCTGTGGCTACAGAAGTAGCTTACCACCACCGAGTGTGACTGAGGAGTGAATGAATAATGCGATGTAAAGCGCCTTCAGTATTAGAAAGGCGCTATATAAATCCCATCCATTATTATTATTATTATCTAAAACACCAATTGCATTTCTTTTTTTGGCTTTTGGGAAAGAAAGTGCTCGGCAAACATCAATTCTCCTCTGGCAGCTGTTCTATCAATCCGGTTTACTTGAACAGATATGATTCATGGTGAATAGATGGTCTGGCATTGAAGATTAGTCACAGATAATATTACCTTGTGGCTGCCAGGCAGCTGTGGAGGAGCTCAGTACATGTTACAATGTGAACACTTGGAAAGGATGCTCTCTCGCGTGGTAGCAGTGACATTGAGGAATGGATACAAATGTGGATGCAACTCCTCCAGTCACAGAGGGACAACAATCCCAGAACAAATCCACATCTAACCATCCTCTCACCACCCCCCCCCCCCCCTCAAAAACCATAGGAAACCATGACCTCCTCCCAACTCAGACTTGAGTAAGAAACCACCCAGACCCATCACTAGAGTTAACAACCCTTGTAAATCAAAGATACTCAAAGTTAACCTTTCCCCACTAACCTCCAGTCTGAAGAAGGGTCTCGACCCGAAATGTCACCCATTCCTTCCTGCTGCCTGTCCCGCTGAGGTACTCCAGCATTTTGTGTCTTTCTTCAGTTTAAACCAACATCTGCAGTTCCATCTTACACCAATGTAAATCTCCATTTGATATTCTAAGATTGGGAAATGATATCCAAATACCTCTCAATCTGAAGACGCCTAATGATAAACATACATCACTTTATCTTGAAAGGACACCGTGTGTCTGGCTCAGTGGGTCTGGCAGCATCTCTGGAGAACATTGATAGGTGACGTTTCAGGTTGGGACCCTTCCTCAGACAAAGATGTTGCCTGACCTGCTGAGTTACTCCAGCACTTTGTGTCCTTTTGTGTAAACCAACATGTGTAATTCCATATTTCTATTATGAGTTAATGTTGAATGGGAATTCTCCCAATTAATACACTTTGGAGGAATAGTTTTTAAAAGAGTATGCATTTTCAAAACTGCTGCCTGCATCTTTGTTGCAACATTAGGGACAGCACAGTGGCGCTGCCTTACAGTGCCAGTGGCCTGGGTTCGATCCCGCCTACAGGTGCTGTCTGGACATTCTCCCTGTGACTGCATGGGTTTTCTCCGGGGACTCCAATTTCCTCCCGCACTCCAAAGACATACAGTTTTGTAGGTTAATTGGCTTCAGTAAAAATTCTAAATTGTCCCCAGCATCTAGGTTAGTGTACAGGATTGCTGGTTGCCACAGACTCGCTGGGCCAAAGGGCCTGTTTCTGCACTGTATCTCGAAACTAAACTAGCTCAGTTTATGTTCTGGAACCTAAATTTGATGGGATTCCATAGATGGGGGGAAAAAATTCCTTTGCAAGAAATAATTGAATTTGTTTAAAAGGTTTTGTTGAAGATGCCATGCCATCTTGCAAGGGAGGAGAAAGTAGGTCTAGGACTAATCCAGTCCACAGCACAAATCACAGAGACCACAGCAAAGTGATTATCGCCTGCAAGGTTAAATGTTTCATTGACCATTTTGTTGCTTACGTGCCCCGAATCAGGAACCAATTATCTTCCCATAAAACATTCACTCTGTGTTACGCTTGAAGAAATTGCCCTGGCTTTCAACACTTGCAGCTGTGGTGTTTCCAGGAAAATGTAATAGCGTTTAGATTATATGCTCCTACACATTATTTCTGAAATCCCTGCATCTCAGGAGCCTGATCCAAACCCTCAATTCGGCGCAGGTTAATTTTTGGGGGAACTTTGCTTTAAATAAGAGAAACTTTGTTCCAGACTCTATTAAGATAGAAATATATTTCAGGTTTACTCATTTATTGGCACTGCACCAAATTAGTGCAACTGCATAGTTAGAGATTTTTGCACAATATCCTTGAATTCTATTCATGCCAATGGATGAAGTGGATTTTACTTGTAACACAAAATAAGAAAACAAAAACAGTGGAGCGGTTGTATTACTGTAGAGGGAGAATGTCCCAGTTACACTCAAAGAGCACCTACTGGAGAAGTTATCCACAAAGACAATATGTGTAGAGCTCAAAAATACAGTTCAATCACTGTGATGGGCTGATACTATGGGACTCCCAAGATCCAGTACAAGTTTGAGAAACGTGGAGAGATTATGGAAAGATGTAAATGCAACAAGGTCGCTGTCATGACGGTGAGTCATGATGACGATATGTAAATAAGATGACCTCTGTATCAGATGACCTGGAGATCAGATCGGGTGGGGCTGTGTAAGCCAAGATGGAAGCTGTGACTGTGTGCGTTAATAAACACGGAGACAACTAATGTAACCACTTAATAATGTGTCGATCTCATTATTACTTCACATCTGCGGCCAGGATGTGACAGTCGCCATACCAAGTGACTTCAACTTTCTCAATATTGACTAAGATTTCCTTAATACAAGAAATTTAGATTGGATGGGTTTTGTTAAGTTCATCCAAGAAGGTTTTTTCTTTAAGTATCTGGGTTGTTCAACAGCAGGAGGGACTAAATTGGATCTCATGTGTAGGAAGGATCTGCAGATGCTGGTTTAAATAGAAGATAGACACAAAATGCTGGAGTAACTTAGCGGGACAGGCAGCATCTCTGGAGAGAAGGAATAGGTGAAGGAATAGGTGAAGTTTCAGATCTTATGCTAGGATACAAACCTGGCCAGGTGACTAGTGGTTCAGTGGAAGAGAATTTTGGGGAAAAATTCTTAAGTTTTAATCTGTCGAAAGGAATTGCAGACACTGGCTTATACCGAAAAGGGACACAAAGTGCTGGAGTAACTCAACGGGTCAGGCAGCATCTCTGGAGGTAAAGGATGGGCGACTTCTGCTCCAAACTGGAGGACGAGACAGATGTTCGGCAGCTGTGGCAGGGTCTGAATGCAATCACCTCCTACAAGGCAAAACCAGGAAGCAGCTCGAATGCCGCTGTAACATCACTCCCTGACGAGCTCAATGCGTTTTACGCACGCTTTGACAGGGAGAATACTGATGTGCCTTCCCGATCCCCCATTCGCTGTGATGGCATTTCAGTCTCAGTCACAGAGGCCGATGTCAGGAAATCCTTCAGAGGGGTGAACCCCCGAAAAGCGCCTGGACCTGATGGTATACCTGGTCGTGTTCTAAAAACCTGTGCGGACCAACTGGCGGGAGTTTTTACGGACATTTTCAACCTCTCACTTCTGAGGTCTGAGGTCCCCACCTGCTTTAAAAGGGCATCAATTATACCGGTGCCCAAGAAGAGTAAGGTGACATGCCTCAATGACTATCGACCAGTGGCACTAATGCCGGTGGTGATGAAGTGCTTTGAGAGGTTGATCATGGAGCAAATCAACTCCTACATCGACAAAAACCTGGACCCACTGCAGTTCGCGTACCGCCACAACAGATCAACGGTGGATGCGATCTCGCTGGCCCTCCACTCCGCACTGGACCACTTGGACAACAAAAACTCATATGTCAGGCTGTTATTCATTGATTACAGCTCGGCATTTAACACAATCATCCCCTCCAAACTGGTTACCAAACTCGCAGAACTGGGTCTCTGCGCATCCCTCTGCAACTGGATCTTCGACTTCCTCGTCCACAGACCACAGTCTGTTCGTATTGGTGGAAATGTGTCAGCCTCAATAACAATCAGCACGGGAGCACCTCA
Source organism: Amblyraja radiata (assembly GCF_010909765.2). Taxonomy (NCBI): domain Eukaryota; kingdom Metazoa; phylum Chordata; class Chondrichthyes; order Rajiformes; family Rajidae; genus Amblyraja; species Amblyraja radiata. Next base: position 36,195,791 of record NC_045973.1, on the reverse strand, counting down.
AGGCTGCGTGCTCAGCCCCCTGCTGTACTCACTCTATACCCATGACTGCGTAGCGAACCACAGTGCGAACTCCATCATCAAGTTTGCTGACGACACCACTATTGTGGGGCGTATTACTGATGGGGATGAGTCAGAATACAGAAGAGAGATCGAGCAACTGTCCATATGGTGCCAGCGCAATAACCTGGCCCTCAACACCAGCAAAACCAAGGAACTGATTGTGGACTTTGGAAGGAGTAGGAGGGGGACCCACAGCCCCATTTATATCAACGGGTCGATGGTTGAAAGGGTCAAGAACTTCAAATTCCTGGGCGTGCACATCTCTGAAGATCTTTCCTGGTCCGAGAACACTAACGCAATTATCAAAAAAGCTCATCAGCGCCTCTACTTCCTGAGAAGATTACGGAGAGTCGGATTGTCAAGGAAGACTCTCTCTAACTTCTACAGGTGCACAGTCGAGAGCATGCTGACCGGTTGCATCGTGGCTTGGTTCGGCAATTTGAGCGCCCTGGAGAGGAAAAGACTACAAAAAGTAGTAAACACTGCCCAGTCCATCATCGGCTCTGACCTTCCTTCCATCGAGGGGATTTATCGCAGTCGCTGCCTCAAAACGGCTGGCAGTATCATCAAAGACCCACACCATCCTGGCCACACACTCATCTCCCTGCTACCTTCAGGTAGAAGGTACAGGAGCCTGAAGACTGCAACAACCAGGTTCAGGAATAGCTATTTCCCCTCAGCCATCAGGCTATTAAACCTGGCTCGGACAAAACTCTGATTATTAGCAACCACTTTCTGTTATTTGCACTACCAGTTTATTTATTCATGTGTGTATATATTTATATCATGGTATATGGACACATTTATCTGTTTTGTAGTAAATGCCTACTATTTTCTGTGTGCTTAAGCAAAGCAAGAATTTCCTATACAGGGACACATGACAATAAACTCACTTGAACTTGAACTTGAACATTTCATGGGTCCCGACCATCTGTCTATCCCCTGCTTACGTTTTAAGATAATTATGTATAAGGACAAGTCCAGATCTTGGGCGAAATCTATAAAACAGTGAGAGGGTAGGAGCTACAGAGAGAACATTGGGAGCAGCAATTATTGGGTAAATACACAGACATGTAGCAATCGTTAAAGGACAGACTGCTCGGAGTTCAAGACCAGCTTGTTCCAATAAGGAGGAGGGACGAGGGAGTCAAGGCAAGGGAAATTAGGATGCCGAGTAGTTGGAAATTTAATCAAAAATGAGAAAGAAAGCCCAAGCAAGGTTTAGGAAGATTAAATCAGAAAGAGCCTTTAATGAATTTAAAGAAGTGTGGGGGGGGGGGGGGGGAGAAGTCACGCACGGAGGCCCAGGATGCATTTTTGTGTCAACATAGCTGTCAATTCTTCGGCCCCCATTTCTCAATACTATGGATGCCCAGTCCCTTTACACCTCCATTCCCCATCAAGAAGGGATCAAGACCATCCACTTCTTCCTTGAACGGAGACCCAATCACTTTCTCTCCACCAACACTCTCCTCTGCCTGGAAAAACTTGTACAAGTTATACATGGCCTCCAATTTTCCTTCATCATTTCTCTCATGCCCTCCCCCTCCACAGAACCATCATATTCACTATTAAACCTCATCTTCAAAGAAAGATGCACAAGAGACTAGATGCTGGAATCTGGGACAATCTGGGACTCAAGTTAGTGGAGCAACATCTGTATGGAAGGTGGAGGCGGGGAAGGAATTGTCAATGTTTCAGGTTAAACCCCACATCAGGACTAAGGGAGGAAAAGGAAGAAGGTTATTTGTCCTGATGCAGGGTTTAATCTTTCAAGAGAGAGCTAGATAGGGCTCTTTAAGATAGCGGAGTCAGCGGATACGGGGAGAAGGCAGGTATGGGGTGCTGATTGTGGATGATCAGCCATGATCACATTGAATGGTGGTGCTGGCTCGAAGGACTGAATGGCCTACTCCTGCACCTATTGTCTATTAATCTGAAACATTGACAACCTCACCCCGCATCTCACTTTCCACAAAGATATACTCAACTTGCTGAGTTTCTTCAACTGATTGTTTGTTGCTCAAAATGCTCACCCTTTGGCTTCTTAAAAATGTCCCACCTCAAAAGCACGTGAATATCAAACATTAATATATAATGCAAACTGTCCATTCCATAATATGCTAACAAGCTTTTGAAAACTACTCCAATATCCTACAAACCACTCAATACCTGAGGACTAGAATATAAAAACAGGTACTGTATGTAATGCTGAGGTTTTACAAGGCACTGGTCGGACAGCATTTGGAGTATTGTGAACAGTGTTGGGCCCCCGTACCAAAGGACAGATTTGCTGGCCTTGGAGAGGGTCCAGAGGAGGTTTACGAGAATGATCCTAGGAATGATTGGGTTAACATATAACAAGCGTTTGATGGCACTGGAATTTAGAAAAATGAGGGGGGGAGGACACATTGAAACCTAACGAATAGTGAAAGGCCAGTGGATGTAGAGAGGGTGTCTCCACTAGTGGGAGAGTCTTGGACCAGAGGAAATAGCTCCAGAATAAAACAATATAGCTTTAGAAAGGAGATGGAGGAAGAGAATAGTGAATCTGTGGAATTCATTGCCGTAGATGACTGCGGAGGTCGTCAATGGATATTTTTAAGGCAGAGATAGATAGATTCTGGATTAGTATGGGTGTCGGGGGTTATGGGGAGAAGGCAGGAGAATGGAGTTAGGAGGGAGAGATAGATCAGCCATGATTGAATGGCAGAGCAGACTGGATGGGCTGAATGGCCTAATTCTGCTCCAATCACTTATGAACACAAGTCTGTCATAAGTCACACTTTCCCCTTTGATTGGAGCTCCAGCCCTGCAGCCTACTTTCTGTCATTTTCACCATGTCTAATATCTTTAATAGTTGGTTTTATGATAACATTGGGTTTTCTTTCATCTCAAACCCACTATTGCACAACACAGCAGTAGGATTAACCAATTCAAATCACATCAGCAAAAACATTGCCAAATTCATATTTTACATTCTGAACTCTTGAGATCCAAGGTCAGGTTCAATTATATCCAGTGACCAACCTCTCTTCATTAACCTGTCATGTACAAGCTGGCACAGACATGCCACACGTTTGCCCAGGATACATCCCAGAGGCCACAAGCATTGTGCTCCTGCATTCCAGGGAAAAATAAAGTCACGAAAGATAGTAAGAGGTTAAAGTCCTCAAATATCTCTATCCCCAAACCCTCCCCCCAAAACGCTTAAGCTTCCCTTAATACTAACCAAGGACCAAGTAGTTGTATCTTTAGAAAGCATCACATTGGTGCCCAAAGTATAAGTTGTACCATTTAGAAATTAAGCACAGTCACAACCCACATACCCCACACGCCTTTAGTTTAGGGATGCAGTGTGAGAACAGGCCCTTCGGCCCACCAAGTCCCCGCTGACCAGCAATCACCGCTACACCCTTTCTATCTTACACACGAGGGATAATTTACAGAAGCCAATTAACCTGCAAACACACACGTCTTTGGAATGTGGGAGGAAACTGGAGCACCCGGAAAAAAACGCACGTGGTCACGGGGAGAAAATACAAACTCCGCACAGACAGCACTCGTAATCAGGATCGATCCTGGGTCTCTGGCACTGTAAGGCAGCAACTCTACCGCTGTGTCACCATGCCACTCACCTAACCCATGCCTTTTGCAGGACTTTAACTGTGACCACCAAGTTCCAGAATAGATTTCTCCTCCAATAATCATTCTCTTGAACATGATTCAGTCTCAGCAGTTCCTATGTGGCTGATATTAAAATGATCCATTTACTGTAGTTTTTAAATTATATATTGCTCCAGGCTTGTTAAGCTGCTGCAAGGAGGCATTTCATTCTTCTATTGTTGGTACATGTGACAATTTACTCTACTCTTGTTAAGAGTGGTCCATCTAGTTTCAGTTTGGGTAATTGCCCACCCACACCCCAACTGAAAATTCAGATGCTACAACTTGAAAGGCCATTTTTAAAGGCTTTATTGCAGGACAGGTTTTGAAACTGCAGATGGATACATTGGCATATTTCGGTTTCATTTCTTCTGAGTTTAGTGAGGCTCTCACCAAGAGGAGGGTAAGCAGAGAACATTTCCACACACATGGGCTTCCCTGGGATCATCAAAACAATGGCAGCATTTCCAGAATCAAGTTTTTAGGGTTGCCCTCCAATTCCTTGTCAGATAGAAGATCTATCTTCTGAGTCAGTTCAGAGAACTTGCAAGCAATGTGTGCTGTGTGGCAGTCCAGTGTAGGGGACCAGCCAACATTGATCTGCCCAGGGTGGTTCAGAATGATCACCTGAAAAGCAATATGGTCATAGGGAACTGTGGCAGTAAAGGGCCTGTCCCACTTTCACGACCTTTTTTATCGTGGGCATTTTTCATCATGCTAGAAAAAACGCCGCGACCTACTTGATGCCACGAGTACCTACAACTAGCATCCCGACCTGCTACGACCTACCTACGACCTCCTACGATCTCGTGACGACCATGCTGCGAGTATGAGTCAAGGGCAAACTCGGCAGAGGTCGTGAATTAGGTTGTGAAAGAGGGACAGGGCCTTAATGCAGCATTTTCACTGCACCGAGACAGGTCAGATCATAACCTCCATCGTGAATCTTCTTTGTGAAACTCCAAATATCTACATCAGTGGATGCCAAGTTGCAGATGAAAATAAAGCATCCAAGTGTGCCAAATGAAGTCAATCGAATGAAAAACATAGCATGAATTGGCCAATTTGTTTGGACAAAATATTATCACAAACCAAAGTTTGCCTTGACAATTAACAATTATCTTCTTCGTGTTGCAGCTTTACAGCCCTTTGGTTAGGCTGCATTTGGACTATTGTGTGCCGTTAGATACATAGACCATAGGTGCAGGAGTAGGCCATTCAGCCCTTCGAGTCAGCACCGCCATTCAATATGATCATGGCTGATCATCCACAATCAGTACCCCGTCCCTGCCTTCTCCCCATACCCTTTGATTCCGCTAGCTGTTCCAGTCACTCCCATTACAGAACGGACATGGAGGCTTTGGAGAAGGTGCAGACGGCGTCTACCAGAATGCTGCCTTGATAAGAGGGCACTAGCTACAAGGAGAGCTTGCACAAACTTAGATTGTCTTCTCTGGAGAGCTGGAGGCTGAGGGGCAACCTGATTGAATTACACAAAATTATGAGGCATATATAGGATAGATAGTCAGAAGCTCTCTCCCCAGAGTGGAATGTCTAAGACGAGAAGGCATAGCATGAAGGCAAATGGAGGATAGTTTAAAGAAGGTAGACAAAAATTCTGGAGAAACTCAACGGGTGAGGCAGCATCTATGGAGCGAAGGAAATAGGCAACGTTTCGGGTCGAGACCTAAAGAAGATGTGTGGGGCAAGTTTTAAATTATTTAATTAAAGAGGAAGTGATTGGTGCCTAGAACACACCTCCAGGTGTTCAGGACATGTAAGAGGCTTATAGACAGGCACATGGATGTGCAGAGAATGGAGGTACATGGATTATGTGCAGGCAGAGATTAGTTGAAGTTGGCATCATGTTCCATGTAGATAGTGTGCTGAAGGACCTGTGCCTGTACTGTTCCATGTCCTCCCTCATCTCTATGTTACTACAGCAACAGAACACAAGAATTCCCCTCCGCCCCAGCTGTATCCAACATTGATTTTACCAACCAACCTGCCTGCTAATGTCTTAGCCCATGTAAACATAAAACTCTGCTATCAGCATTCCTGCCTTTATGTTTCTGGACATTTACCCCAAGGTTTCTGGCTTTGCCAGGCACTTTGATAATGCTTTGGAATATTACAAGTCACGTTCGCTTATGTAAACCATCTTACCTGATCTGCGCACCTGGGCTATGAAACAGCCTGACTCCAGAGGAGGGATGATCATCCTAGCTGTCTCCAGCTACGTTTCCATGGCCAATATCCTCTAAGGACACGTTCTCCACATGGATCCCCACGGTGTCCACTGGCATAGCTTCTACCAAAGCCTCGTGTTGCATCTCCACACGTTTCTCCTCAGTGGACGGATTAACAGGAGCAAAAGTCACCACCAGTCGCCAATTCCTGAAGGGATGTAGGAAGATCATGGGGGGGCGGGGGGGGGGGTAGAGGAGAGAGGTTACAGTTCAATTCTTCCCCAATGCAAGTAATAATGAGAAGTTAGGATGGATGAAGGAAGCAAACCCACCTCCAATTTTGTGGACATCTTACAGGGGGAGGCAAAGAGGTTTGTCTGTGGGACTTATTGGGGACAGGATAACATCAAAAGCTTCCAGCAGGGTTGTGCCAGAGGCATTGCCTTCCTTACCATCCATTTTACAGCCTTTGAACCAGGGCATCTAACACAGTAGGAAAGGAGTGTTAAGGGTTATAGAATTATAGAAACACCAAGTGTGGAAACAGGCCCCTCGGCCCAACCTGCCTTGTTGGGTATTTCACATTCCCTTTTGTGAACAGAGACTAAAAGTTTTCAGGAGGGTTAAATATAACTTTAATTCATTCCCAGTCTTTAACACATATCGATGAAATTTAAAACAAAAAGTGCTGGCAATACTCGGGTCAGGGCAGCATCATTGGAGACCAAAGTGAAAGTTAATAGCTTTTCCATTGGGAATCTTCTGTTTTAATAAACTGAAATGATTGATTTGAGCAATAGATCGAGTAAACACAGATTTTTTGGCCAGAGTGGATGAATCGGAAACCAGAGAACATAGGTTTAAGGTGAGGGGGGAAAGATTTTATGGGAACCTGAGGGGTAGCTTTTATTTAAGTTACACAAAGGGTGGTGGGTGCAATGAACGAGCTGCTGGAGGAGGTAATTGAGGCAGGTGCTATCGCAACATTTAAGAAGCATTTAGCCTGGTACATTGATAGGGTATGTTTAGATATGGGCCAAAAGCAGGCAGGTGGGACTAGTGTAGATGGGGCATAGGCACTGTATGACTATGAATGGGCAAGGTTTGAATAACTTGCTTATAGTGCTTAATGTCTAGTTGGAAGAGGTTCCTCTGGGCACTTGAGTCTGGTTTTGTTGGAATAGTTCAAAGAAGGGTCAGAACAGGATGGAAAATTGAAGTGACAGGTGGCTGGGAGCTCAGGGCCATGCTTGCAATCGGAACAGAAAGGCTAAAGTTGTTACAAATATAAATCAGCTTTGTCAGTGGGACATCATTTAGATAACCAGGAGTCAACATCACTCCTTTTCCAAATGGCGAAAAAATAAAATAGTCACTCACATTTGAACTTGGCTCCAGCATGTTGTCACCATGCAAAAGATAGATAAAAAATGCTGGAGTAACTCAGCAAGCCAGACAGCATCTCTGGAGAAAAGGAATATTTGACATTTCAGGTCGAGGCCCTTTCTTCACTATGCCATCCTGAAATTGGCACAAAAGCCACAGTTGCAGAATTGTACCCAATCTTCTCGATGTACGTGCTGCTCACTCTGAAGAAGGGTCTCAACCCGAAACGTCACCCATTTCCTCTCTCCAGAGATGCTGCCCGTCCCGCTGAGTCACTCCAGCTTTTTGTGTCTATCTTCGGTTTAAAACCACATCTGCAGTTCTTCACTTCTTTAACAATCTCTTCATATCTCTTGCTGCTGTAGTGGGGCTCGGTGAAGCCCATCTTGTTGATTCCATCGATCAATTGCTTGATGCCAGTGTGAAGACCAGCAGCGCATGTTCTCTGGTCAGCCAGAACTTCTAAATGCCAGCCTCAAACTCACCAATCCCCATGGCCACAATCAGCACTGCACAGTCAGCCTACAGCAAGCAGCAGTACACCGACAAAGCTTCAGTACACAAATGTAATATAAAGGAATTGCAGATGCTGGTTTACACCAAAGATAGACACAAAATGCTGGAGTAACTCAGCAGGCCAGGCAAAATCTCTGGAGAAAATACCGAAGACAGCCCAGTGATCATGTTTTTTTATGAAGTCTCTGTGACCAGGTGCAGCAATAATAGTCATGTAGTACTTGGTCGTTTCAAACTTCCACAGGGAGATATCAATCGTAATACCACACTCCCTCTCCACCTTCAGTTTGTTCAGCACCCATGCATACTTGAAAGTCCCTTTACCCAACTATAAAATAGAAGACCATTTACTCCTGCCTGCAAGGAATAAGAAAGTAGTCATTCATAAGTTCATAAATGATAGGAGCAGAATTAGTTCATTCAGCCCATCAAGTCTACTCCACCATCCAATCTATCTCTCCCTCTTAAACCCATTCTCTTGCCTTCCTGCCCTTACCCCTGACACCTGTACTAATCAAGATTCCATCTATCTATCTCTGCCTTAAACATATCCACTGACTTGACCTCGACAGTCTTCTTTGGCAATGAATTCCACCACTAAAGAAATTCCTCCTCATCTTCCTAAAGGAACATCCTTTTATTCTGAGGCAATGGTTCCTGGTCCTAGACTTTCCCCACTAGTGGCAACATCCTCTCCACATCCCTCCACTATTCTGCAAGTTTCACTGAGGGCCACCCCCCCCCCCTCATTCTCCTTTAGTAACACATGTACATTCCATTGAAGATAATTTCTTTAATGGAAAAAAGGATTGTGACAGCTTGCATCTGATAAGCAACTTCTTGGTGTGTTGCGGGAAGTAGCCAATTATGAAATTTTAAAAGGTGTGAGCTTACTACCGTATTTACACACCATAAAATATTTCATCAACTGCACTAATTAAATTAGAAGCTAAAAGTTTGACAGCTTGGTTACAGCCATTGAAATTCCTTTCCTATGCCCCAAAATGGCAGAAACCAGTGGCGGACTGGCCAGGGTGTCAGCTTGCCCGATGCCAAGTGGGCCCCTGATGAAGTGGGCCCCCTTTGTCTCCTGGCAACCAATATTTTTAGACCCAGTCCGCCACTGGCGGAAACAAAACACATTCTCCAATAAGACAGGGAAGACATTGAAGTTAAAGCCAACAACATTAGTTTTTTTTGCCAATTCAAATTGCTATAAAACTAAGTGAAAAGTAAAATTACAGATTTGGGATCTTTATCCGCAGGCAGAGTAATCAAAGTGTGTCCAACTGTAGAAAAGCCAAATGCAGGAACCAAGCGGCAAGAAGACAGACTGTTCAGACAAAAAAAAACGTATTTATTCCTAGAAAAAGAAGCTTGTTTTAAAATCATAGATATAAATCCACTCTATTTAAGCCATTAATTAGAATTCTGTAAACACTGCAATTTAAAGAGGACTGCTTGTTTCAGATCTGCATTTTCAAGGTAAATATTCAGCTTTTTAAAAATATTTAGCCCACCTTGTTAGACAGTTGCCAAATAAACTAATATTTCTATAACCTCAAATTCCCATGCTAATAAATTATGAAATGTTATCTTGGAATTTAACTATTGAAAAGGAGTCTTCACAGGTTGTCTTAATATCCAGCAAAACTGAAGGGAATAACATTAAACTGTTATGTTGGAACTTGACTATCGAAAGGGAGTCTTATCCCTTCACAGGTCATCATAATATCCAGCAAAACACAACTGCTCACACAGAAGAACAACTACCACAGTAGGAGCAAAGGCTTCCCAAAACCAGAATCTCACACTTAATAGTTCACCTCTGCAGCTTCTCATTCGAACTTCTCAATCATCCTCTTGTCAATACCTCCACACTTGTAGATCAATGGCCAGTGGTGGTAGATTTACCAGAGTCCACGTGGCCAATGACTACTATATTAACATGGGTTTTCTCTTTGCCCATGATGCCACAACCCAGAGAAGAGTGTGTAACCCCCTCCTCCCTCCCCCTTATTGTATTGTATTGTATTGTATTCAAATTTATTGTCATTGTCTCAATTAGAGACAACAAAATGAATTTCCCTTTACAGTCAGTATCTCGCCGGGCTGATGGAACGCCGACGCCGAACCCCGACGGTGGAAAATCCTCCTCTATCCTTATCTACTTCTCTTATCTACTCTCTTCTGTGTCATTTCCCCTTTATAAGAAAATGTCTTTGCCAGCTTAAAAAAAAATGCCTCTTTTTACATCACCCTACCTCTTCAAACTCTGTGGTCCAGCATAGACCAATGTTACAAATTAGAATCATTAATATCCAATTAAGGAGCCTTGTCCAATTCATTTAGTTAACGATTAGAATGATTCATCCTGAAAGGAAAAGTTCAGAAACCCTTAAACCATTTTAAATGACCACAGACAACGAAACTCAAATTCCAATATTTCTTTTAAATATTAATATTATGCATTTTATTTACTATGTTTGTGGAAAACCACAAAACCCCCAAAATAGTATATCTAGAATAGAAGCAACAAGATTCTGGGATGTTAACAGCCAGGCACAAGATCAGCCATTCGGGGGGACTCCAATCTGTCCACTCACCTCCTTATTGGGTCCCTGCTGAAATAGTGAAAGAGGCGCAGCAACCTGTGATGAAGTGTTGCTTCATCTAAGTCTGAAAAATGGTCACAACTCATAGTTTTGCAGTGAACTTACTAATTACAGGCCCCAGTGTGGACCAGGAAGGGGTAGGACAAAGGGCCGGTAAGAGGATGTTGATGGGACTCTACCCTCTCGCACCTTCAAGGTTGTCTGTGTGAGCCCACCCTTCCCAAGCATGAAGACTGAAGGGTCAGACAGGAAAGGGATGGCTCGCTAAGCGAACCGCATGAGGGGAGAGGCGGTGGGGTCGAGGACGAGCTGCGGAGAAAGGGGGTCGGCTGCTGAGACCCGCCAGGTCAGAGGAAGCCGCCAGGAAGAAAGACGGCAGACACAACAGGGTGGGAAGGGTCTCGACCCAAAAAGTCACCCATTCCTTCTCTCCAGAGATGCTGCCTGTCCCGCTGAGTTGCTCCAACATTTTGTGTCGATCTTTCGTTTAAACTAGCATCTGCTGTTTCTTCCTACACAAGAAAAGTGAGGGACCTGGGGGGGGCGCGCCAAGAACAAGGAGGGACTATCGGGACTATAATAAGTACTTTCAACTTTGTGGGTGCCAGATAAATGGTGACTATTTGTGGACTTTGTGTATTTTATGCAAAAATAAAGAATTTCACTGTACCTAGGTACATGTGACAATAAAGTATCATTGAATCATTGTGTAGCTGAAGGTGCTAGACAATATTCAGACATACCTCACAAGGACTCCTGCAGCCAAGATGATGTTGCAATGGTTAGAGGCAAACCCAACATTTTCTCACTATCACAACGGTCCAAATGGCTCATCTTCGTGACTTCGTTAAGAAATGTGTGGAGGACTGCATCCCTACAAAAACCTTCCGAGTGTTTCCCAACCAGAAACCTTGGATGAACTTGGAGATCCGTACTCTTCTGAAGTCCAGACACAGGGCATTCACTTCCGATGATACAGTGGCCTCCATGAAGTCCAGATACGACCTTGGTAAGGCCATCAAAAAGGCCAAAAGGGACTTCGGCTCCAAACTGGAGGATGAGACAGATGTTCGGCAGCTGTGGCGGGGCCTGAATGCAATCACCTCCTACAAGGCGAAACCAGGAGGCAGCTCGAATGTCGGCGAAACATCACTCCCTGACGAGTTCAATGCGTTTAACGCACGCTTTGATAGGGAGAATACTGATGTGCCTTCCCGATCCCCCATTCGCTGTGATGGCATTTCAGTCTCAGTCACAGAGGCCGACGTCAGGAAATCCTTCAGAGGGGTGAACCCCCGAAAAGCGCCTGGACCTGATGGTATACCTGGTCGTGTTCTAAAAACCTGTGCGGACCAACTGGCTGGAGTTTTTACGGACATATTCAACCTATCACTTCTGAGGTCTGAGGTCCCCACCTGCTTTAAAAGGGCATCAATTATACCAGTGCCCAAGAAGAGTAAGGTGACGTGCCTCAATGACTATCGACCAGTGGCACTAACGCCGGTGGTGATGAAGTGCTTTGAGAGGTTGATCATGGAGCAAATCAACTCCTACCTCGACAAAAACCTGGACCCACTGCAGTTCGCTTACCGCCACAACAGATCAACGGTGGATGCGATCTCGCGGGCCCTCCACTCCTCTCTGGACCACTTGGACAACAAAAACTCATATGTCAGGCTGTTATTCATCGATTACAGCTCGGCATTTAACACAATCATCCCCTCCAAGCTGGTTACCAAACTCGCAGAACTGGGTCTCTGCGCATCCCTCTGCAATTGGATCCTCGACGTCCTCATTCACAGACCACAGTCTGTTCATATTGGTGGAAATGTGTCAGCCTCGATAACAATCAGCACATGAGCACCTCAAGGCTGCGTGCTCAGCCCCCTGCTGTACTCACTCTATACTCATGACTGCGTAGCCAATCACAGTGCGAACTCCATCATCAAGTTCGCTGACGACACCACTGTTGTGGGGCGTATCACTGATGGGGATGAGTATAGAAGAGAGATCGAGCAACTGTCCATATGGTGCCAGCGCAATAACCTGGCCCTCAACACCAGCAAAACCAAGAACTGATTGTGGACTTTGGAAGGAGTAGGAGGGGAACCCACAGCCCCATTTATATTATGGTTGAAAGGGTCAAGAGCTTCAAATTCCTGGGCGTGCACATCTCTGAAGATCTTTCCTGGTCCGAGAACACTAATGCAATTATCAAGAAAGCTCATCAACGCCTCTACTTCCTGAGATTACGGAGTGTCGGTTTGTCAAGGAAGACGCTCTCTAACTTCTACAGGTGCACAGTAGAGAGCATGCTGACCGGTTGCATCGTGGCTTGGTTCGGCAATTTGAGCGCCCTGGAGAGGAAAAGACTACAAAAAGTAGTAAACACTGCCCAGTCCATCATCGGCTCTGACCTTCCTTCCATCGAGGAGATTTATCGCAGTCGCTGCCTCAAAAAGGCTGGCAGTATCATTAAAGGCCCACACCATCCTGGCCACACACTCATCTCCCTGCTACCTTCAGGTAGAAGGTACAGGAGCCTGAAGACTGCAACAACCAGGTTCAGGAATAGCTACTTCCCCACAGCCATCAGGCTATTAAACCTGGCTCGGACAAAACTCTGATTATTAATAACCCATTTTCTGTTATTTGCACTTTATCAGTTTATTTATTCATGTGTGTATATATTTATATTATGGTATATGGACACACTTATCTGTTTTGTAGTAAATGCCTACTATGTTCTGTGTGCTAAGCAAAGCAAGAATTTCATTGTCCTATACAGGGACACATGACAATAAACTCACTTGAACTTGAACTTGACTCTGCCTGAGTATAGATGATAATGGGCTCAAATATGGGAAGAGCAAGACATATAGTGTTGGAGGAACTCAGCATGCAGTTCTGATCATCCTATTACAGGAAGGATGTGGATGCTTTGGAGAGGGTGTAGATGAGGTTTACCATAAAGCTGAAGATAGACACTAAGTGCTGGAGTAAAGCAGATCAGGCAGCATCTCTGGAGAAAAAGGATGGGTGACGTTTTGGGGCAGAACCCTTCTTCAGACTCAAGCAGAGAGCTGTCTGGTTTGAATGGTATTAGCTATAAAGAGAGTTTGGACTTGGATTGGATTGTTTTCCCTGGAACACCAGAGGTTGAGTGGAGACCTGATAGAAGTATAGGAAAATATGAACAGCATAGACGGCATCGATGGCCAGTACCTTTTTCCTATAGTGGAAATGCCAACAACTGGAGTGCATAGCTTTAATGGGAATGGAACACCGTTTAAAGGAGATGTGTAGAACAAGTTGTTTACAGAGGATGTTGAGTGGTGGTGGTGGAAGGTTGTGGTATTTAAGAGGCTTTTAGATAAGCACATGGCTATGCAGGGAACGGAGGTGAGAGGATCATGTGCAGTGATGAAATTAGGTTGGCTTGGCATCATGTTGGGCAAAGACAATGTGGGCCAAAAGCCCTGGCCCTATGCTGTACTGTTCTATGTTCCATGTTCTATGTCTAACAAGCACAAGGGAATGAATGACATGCACCTGCTTGTGTTTCCTGTTCTTAGTTAGTTCTAATAAAATCTAAAAATGTATTCAGCACACATTGGAAATGAGGTCAGATGTATCCATGATCATGGCTAGGAGTAGATGAAGGCACAACAGTTACTGCCTCTGCCTTACAACTCCAGAGACCTGCGTTTCATCATGATCTCCATATGCTGTCTCTGTGGAGATTACGTTCTCCCCATGCGTGACCACTTTCTTTCTCTGGATGCTCTCCCCCATCCCAAAGATGTGATTCAGCAAAGATGTTACTTTACTCTAGACTTTAGAGATACAGAGCTGAAACAGGCCCTCCTGTTCATTGAGTCCGCACCGACCAGCGATCACTCTGTACACTATCCTACACACTAGGGACACTTTATAATGTTACCGAAGTCAGTCAACCTACAACCTTGCATGTCTTTGGGATAAGGGAGGAAACTGGAGCACCCTGAAGAAACCCACGCGGTCACAGGGAGAACATACAATCTCCGTACAGACAGTACCCATGGTCACGATCGAACCCGGGACTCTGGCTCTGTGAGGGAGTAACTCTACTGCTGCGCCACCGTGACGAAGTGAAAGAAAATAATTAAAGTTAGGTTGATAGGTACCTTCGCTGGCAATCCTTAAGAGTCCCAGCAAAACCTTTGCTCACAGCCAACTAAATCACCTCCACATCATAAATATTGCTTTCTGAGTATTATTCAATTAGGATTTTAAAATGGATAAATCATTCTCCCACAAAAGTCAGTTGACTTGCCAACTCAGTGAAGCATGAGAGCCAAGACAGCACAGCCATTGACGCTCGCAAAGTGATTGCTTAAAGGGCCTTTCCCACTTACATGACTTTTCAGCGGACTGTCTGCAACCTTCAAGCTCGGGGGCACTCGCCTGAAAAACCGCGAGCTGGAACGACCGTCAGAGCGGAACGCACACACAAACACATCGCAAAGGCGGGGGCCAGGAAAAGCGGGGGAGCGCTGTCTGAAATTCACACGGTGCAAAGCCAAGGTGATACCCGCAATGAACAGGAAGGTTAAAGACGGCTAGCACAGTGTACGGTTAGTCCTTTAAAAGAACGGAGAAGGGGGGAGAATGGGGGGGGGGGGGGAGAAGGAATGGAGACACTTTTAATAAGCCAGAGATACACAGCTGTGAAGTATGGCGGGCATTTAACATTACCGGTCGGTTTTCCTTGGTTCTGAAAACTCGTGCTTACGTTTTTTTCCCCCCAATGAGCCAATGAAAATGCCCGGTCAGCAAAGGAGATTAACTAAAACTACCTACGACTACCTCGACTACCTACAACGAACGACATGGCAACCCCACTACCACCGCACCTACAACTTCAAAAGTATCGATTTTCTCCATACTGAGGCCGCGACTAGTTCCCAGAATGCGGGAACTCCTCCCGACCATGAAGGAGACCACCTGCGACCATGTAGCGACCATGTGGCGACCGTGTGGAGCCATGTGCAGACCATGTGGAGACCATGTGGAGACCATGTGCAGACCATGTGGAGACCATGTGGAGACCATGTGGAGACCATGTGGAGACCATGTGCAGACCATGTGGAGACCATGTGCAGACCATGTGGTGATCTTGTGGTGAGCGCAGAGTCTCCTAAACTCACCTAAGAGGTCACCTAAGTGGGACAGGCCCTTATCGCCGTCGCCATGATACCCATTAGCTATGCGGAGCCAGGAGGTGTCAGGCAAGGGACACCAAAGATGCTACCACAGGACATTAGTTTAGTTCAGTTTATTGTCATGTGTACCGAGGTAGAGCGAAAAACTTTTGTTGCATGCTAACCAGCCAGCGGAAAGACTATACATGATTACAATCGAGCCATTTACAGTGTACAGATATATGATAAACGGAATAACGTATAGTGCAAGATTAAGTCTAGTAAAGTCCGACTAAAGATAGTTCAAAGGTCTCCAGAGAGGTAGATAGTAGCTCTGGACAGCTCACTAGTTGTTGATAGGATGGTTCAGTTGCCTGATAACAGCTGAGAAGAAACTGTCCCCGAGTCTGGAGGTGTGCGTTTTCACACTTCTTTACCGCTTGCCTGGTGGGAGAGGGGAGAAGGTGCGACTGGTCCTTGATTATGCTGGTGGCCTTGCCGAGGCAGCGTGAGGTGTAGATGGAGTCAATGGAAGGGAGGTTTGTTTGGGTAATGGTCTTCATGTAGTGGTGCAAAGAAATATCATACTATCGTGGCATTGAAAGACTGTTGGAAATGGAGGAGGCCCAGAACAGAAAGGTCAGTGTGGGAATGGGAAGGGGAGCTGTATTGATTGAAAAGAGATCCAATAGGCCTAGGCGGGCCAAGCATAATCAAGGACTAGTCTCACCCCGTCACTCCCTCTTCTCCCCTCTCCCATCAAGCAAGAGGTACAGAAGTGTGGAGATGTATACCTCCAGACTCAGTGACAGTTTCTTCCCATCTGTTATCAGGCAACTGAACCATCTTTTGAGTGTGTGAGGAAACAGGATCAGCCGGAGAAAACGCACACCGTCACAGGGAGAACGTACAAACTCCATACAGACAGTACCCATACTCATACCCGGGTCTCTGGCGCTGTAAGGCAGCAACTCTACCGCTGCGCAACTATGCTTCCTATGTTGTTACAGAAATTGTACTGTAGAAATAGTTTTCTTTAGCTGCCGACCACATTGGAATAGTAACGATTAACATTACTCTCCATTCGGCATTAGACTTGGATGTCCCTGAAGAAAGCATTCCTGTAAATATAGAGATTAAAAAGAACTCCAGAAGCTGGAACCTTGAGCAAAACTCAAAGGTACTGGAGGAACTCAGCGAGTCTGGCAGCATCAATAGAGGGAATGGTAAGGCAACGTTTCATGTTGGGTCCCTTCTTCAGACTGATTGTAGTGGGGGGGGGGGGGGGGGGGGGGGAAGAGAGTTACGGGAGGGACAAAAGCTGCCAAATGATAGGTGGGTACAGGTGCAGGGGATTGAAGATGGATGTTGATAGAATCCATCTATCATTAGCATTAATTAAACAATAAAGATAAACTCCACTAATAGGGCAGCACAGTGGCTCAGCTGGTGGAGCTACTGCCTCACAGCGCCAGAGACCCAGGTTTCACCTGACCTCAGATGCTGTCTGTGTGGAGTTTGCACGTTCTTTCTGTGATCATGTGAGTTTCCTCCGGGTGCTCCGGTTTCCTCCCACGTCCCAAAGACATGCGGGTTTGTAGGTTAATTGGCTTCTGTAAATTGTCCTTAGTGTGTAGGGAGTGGATGAGAAAGTGGGATAACATAGAACTAGTGTGAATGGGAGATGGATGGTCGGCGTGGACTTGTTGGGCCTATTTCCATGCTGTGTCTCTAAATTAAACTGATCCAAAATAAACACAACTAAACTAAACTAAACTGAACCAAACTAAACTAAACTTATACAATACAATATAACTCGATACAATACAAGACAATACGATACAATGCAATGCAATACAATACATGGGTAGACCACTTTGAGTATACACAAAGCTCCTGTGTAATATTGTATGATTTAAGGACACGTTGTGTGTTTTCCAGATTGCATATCAGTTGTTCGTTAATTCTGACTGATAATGATGATCAATGTTTTGTGAACATTCAACGTTGGGTGCTCCAGAGGAAGGTTACACAATAAGACTCACTGCTAGAGGTTCAGAGTGCAAGGGATTGTGCACATGCTCATCGCTGAGTCAACATAGAGAGAGAGAGAGAGAGAGAGAGAGAGAGAGAGAGAGTGCAACTACTCATGGATCAGTGACACTGCATAAAGCCAATACCCATCTGTCTCCAATGGCCCAAAATCTGCAAATACTCTGTACAGTACTCTTACGGTGCTGACCGCAAACCACAGCCCCCCTAGTGCAGCCCACACAGTAGTGAATGTTAAGTAACATTTTTCAGGGCTAACCATTTCCATTTAATGCTGTTACTTTAATACGAAAGGACCACCATTCCAAATCATAGTCTTCACCATGAGCTGAACAATCCACAGAAAAAGTGCTTATTCAAAACTTATTTTGGATGAGTGCCAAAGAAAGATTACATTGATGTTGAAGTATGAATGGTTAGATTTGGTCTGTACCTCACTGACTGAAACTTCCAGCGTAGTTATTTCACTGCGTGTGGTGGTGGCATTCCTGGGTAGACACCCAGGAAAGAGCGTTTTCTGCATGAGTTATTCCCAGGAAAATCCCACATGTCTTTCAATTATCTGGAAATGTGCAGTTTCCATTGTGGGAATATCACAGGAAGCAAAAGTGATTCATAAATATGGAAGGGGGAAACTGCATGTGCTAGGGCATGGTGAACAGATTGTTTTGGAAAGTTGTATTAAAAATATGTCATCATGTTCAGAAGGCAAATCACTCCACTCCAGTCTGAGTCCATGTTGGTTTCCAGCTGGCATTATCATGACTGAGCCCCAGGAAGGTATGTGCCAATTTCACTTTAAATTTATTATGTATTTGCATTGGTGAATCAGATCTTCACTGCCGCCTCCACTGGTGTCAAAGCCGCACCTCGTAAATTACAGGGTAGCTTCAATAACAGATGGACTGTGCAACAACAGAGCAAGTTCACGCTTGCAATTTAACAATTGTTGATAGTTATCCAGCAGAAGACTGGACTTCTTCGTTGTAGCTTGTATCTTGAATCTTGCAAACATCTCGCACAAACGGGGAAGGGGAATTGGGGCAGCATCGTGGTGCAGTTGTAGAATTGCTGCCTTACCGTGCCAGAGATCCGGATTCAATCCTGACCTCGAGTGTACAGAATTAGTACTTTCACCCCGCGACCATGTGGGTTTCCTCCGGGTGCTCCGGTTTCCTCCCACACTCCAAAGGCGTACAGGCTTGTAGATTAATTGGCTTCTTTAAAAATTTGTAAATTGTCCCTAGTGTGTGTAGGATAGTGCTAGTGTGTGGGGTGAGTGCTGGTCAGCGCAGACTCGGTGGCCCGAAGGACCTGTTTCCATACTGTACCACTAAAGCCTAAATTATAAAAGTCTAAAGACTTTATAAACCTATCGTGAGCAAACGGAATCTGACACCCAACAGGATGAAATTAGATAATAAAAAATGGTGGACCACCCAGTCCATCACGGGAACCGACTTCCCCCTCATCAAAGGGACTATTGCAGGCAGCCAGCATGATCAGAGACCCTCACCACACTGGCCATGCCTGAAAACCATGACCACCAGTTTCAAGAATAAATTCTTCACAATAACCATCAGACTCTTGAACATTACACAACCCGAACTATGAACTATTGGCTGTGTTTGGTTGCAGGAAGGACTTTAGGCTTTTTTTGCAATTGTATTGAGGTTATTAAATTATTGACTCTTATTTATTATATACGGTAAATCCTCATTAGAAAAGACAATGGGGGGAGGGGGGATGGTGTTCGTTATTGCTGGTTGTCCACTATAACCGAGAAAACATAGAAACATAGAAAATAGGTGCAGGAGTAGGCCATTCGGCTCTTTGAGCCAGCACCGTCATTCTATATTATCAAGGCTGATCATCCAAAATCAGTACCTCATTCCTCCTTTCTCCCCATATCCCTTGATTCCGTTAACCCTAAGAGCTAAATCTAACTCACTGGGTTGGTATGAGTAAGGGTTTGTTCCCCCATTGACCCCACTGCCCGGGTGCTGGGTTAGAATCCTGGAGCCCCCTCACTGAGAGCCCAGTGGGACCTCCCTCACCACACCCTAGATGGCCGCCCGGCCCCACCTTGTCCAGTGTTGCTGGGGAACGGCAGTAACCACTGCCCCTGCTGATGATTCCTGCATTCAGAGACTGAGAGCTAAACGGGAGGGCTAGGGGGTCGGTGTGGCAGTGTGACAGGGAGAGGAAACCCTGTCCCGCTCCAACTGAGATTCCCATGACCAACTGCCCACCCAGAGTTCAGGGTGACTGGACATTGACCTTAAACGTAACTCCGTTTCTCCTTCCAAAGACAATAACCTGTTGAATGTACAAAGTCCCTAACAGATTAAAATGTATTTTTGTTACTGCAAGAGGGCTGTGTATAACATTACATTATTTAATAGAGTTAAATGTCGATCTAAGCGACTGCTTATCAGTTTCAATACCTTCTGATGCTGATAATAAAATGGTAAAAATATTAAATCTGTTTTATGCTCTTTATTAATCATTAATAGGCTGTGAATTCCATTACATGAGATCACTAACGATGTACACATCAAAGAGAGGGTGGTTAGGGACAGAGATTGGTGTTATGCCAATTTAAGTTAGTTGGTTCAGAAGTTAAATTGCTGGAGGAATTCAATGGGTCAGGCAGCGCCTGTGAAGGGAATAAGCAGTTAACATCTTGGGTCGGGACCCTTCTGGGCTTGAAGGAAAGTCCCGACATGAAATGCTGTTAATCTGTTCACTCCACAGATGCTGCCTGACCTGCTGAGTTCCTCCTGCAGTTTGTTTTTTTACTCAAGATTCCAGCACCTGCAGTTTCTTGTGTCTCCAAACTCCTAGTTCAGTTGGATTGCATCAATGCATTTTTTTAAAGCTGGAAATGTTACAGCAGAGGCACTGCCAGAACAGGTAGACGATTAATGTACTTCCTTTACATACAAATAGAGATTGAACACGTTTACAAATTGCAGACTAAATAGTTTAATTTAAGAAAAATAATGTAATACTTATTCAAAGATATAACACAGATATATTTTGAAATTAAAATTATGTAAAAGCAAAAGGGAAGGCCATCCTGGCCAAGCGTGTTGAATATTAAGGGGAGTAATAGAAAGTTCCTTCAGCACTTTGTGTTTTGCTCAAGATTCCAATATCTGAAGTTCCTTGGATCTCCAGAGAAAGGAGAGATATCGACATTGATTTATTCTTGTCAAGTATATAAAGATACAGCGGGAAACTTTGTTTTGCCTACCATACAGCTACAGCTGCAGAGAAAGTCCAACTAAAGAAAAGTGCAAGGGCCTTGGTAGATTGGAAGATTCGGGACGACAGATGGCACAATGGGCTAAGTGTTCGGCTGGCAACCGGAAGGTAGCCGGTTCGAATCCCGCTTGGAGTGCATACTGTCGTTGTGTCCTTGGGCAAGACACTTCACCCACCTTTGCCTGTGTGTGAATGTGTGTGAGTGATTGGTGGTGGTCGGAGGGGCCGTAGGCGCAGATTGGCAGCCACGCTTCCGTCAGTCTGCCCCAGGGCAGCTGTGGCTACAGAAGTAGCTTACCACCACTGAGTGTGACTGAGGAGTGAATGAATAATGCGATGTAAAGCGCCTTGAGTATTAGAAAGGCGCTATATAAATCCCATCCATTATTATTATTATTATTATTGGAAATTCAGCCTTCGCTGTTTTTGGATCTAGTAGTATGTGCTTTCAAGCATTTATAATGTTTTGCCCTATGGGAGAGGGGAGAAGAGAGAATGACCTGGATGTGCGGGATCTTTTGTTCAGTTTAGAGATACAGCACAGAAACAGGTCCTTCGGCCCACCGAGTCTGCGCCGACCAATGATTCCCTGTACACTAACACTATCTCACACACTAGGAACAATTTTGCCAAAGCCAATTAACCTACAAACCTGTATGTCTTTGGTGTGTTGGAGGAAACCGGAGCACCCGGAGAAAACCCACGCATCACGGGGAGAATGTACAAACTCTGTACAGACAGCACCCGTAGTCAGGATTGAACCCGGGTCTCTAGTGTTATAAGGCAGCAACTCTGCTGCTGCGCCACTGTGTTGTGTAACATTCAGACACAGCGATAAATGATCATGTAATCGCTGAATACAATTCAGCAAATTGAAAGCAATACCTTCTCCGTTTAAAGATTAAGGAAACTAGTGAGCGGATCATCATCCCAACGCACAGAGCCGTCACCCAGTAACCAAGAGTCAGCATGTTCAGGGGCCGACCTGGACACACACTCGCCAACATCCAACAAACTGAGCACAGATGATAGACACAAAGTAACTCAGAGGGTCAGGCAGCATCTCTGGAGAAAAAGGATGGGTGCTGTTTCAGGTCAGGATGCTTCTTCAGACGTTTAGTTTAGTTTATTGTCACGTGTATCGAAGTACAGCATTCTTCGTGATTATGGCGTGCACAGCCTAAAGTTGTGGGTCAACTTGTTGTATTTGATCTATTTGTTTGTGCATGTCGGATTGATTGCATTAGTCGAAACAGGGTGGACCACGTGAAGGCTGACATCTTCCGCCCCCGAAGCTGTTTTGTTCTATGCTAAAGATAGAACTGCAGATGCTGGAACTATCGAAGGTAGACAAAAAATGCTGGAGAAACGAAGCATTTCTGGAGAATGTTGGAGAAATGAAGAAGGGTCTCGACCCGAAACGTCGCCTATTCCTCCTCGCCATAGATGCTGCCTCACCTGCTGAGTTTCTCCAGCATTTTTTGTCTACCTTGTTGCATGCTTTCCTGTCAACTGAAAGACTATACATGATTACAATCAAGCCGTCCACAGTGTACAGATACAGGATAAAGGGAATAGCGTTTAGTGCAGGATAAAGTCCTGTAGAGTCCGATGAAAGATAGTCTAAGGGTCTCAATAGTCGCATCAACAACCAGTCATGTTTTGTCCATAGGTCTGACCATTGGGCTTTCAGGTTTCTGCCTGCAATGTAAATATTGGAACAAGTTGAACTGCCTCTGCATGTGACAACAAATTAGCCAGATTAACCATATTTTCAGTCGGTGTGCACACAAGGGTTTGTCTGTTCCCTTTTGTCTCATAAATTTCTTTAATTCCAAAATGCAGAGGATGCGTTTAATATTAAAGAAGCGGGGCACTCAGCGAACCACATAAACAGCAAAGCATTCATACAATGATTCAATGGTCCTTTATTGTCACGAGTACCGAGGAACAGTGAAATTTGATTTACCATGCAGTCATACCAAAAAAGCAACAAGTTACAAAACTACATAAAGATGAAACGCAAACAGCCACCACAGCGGCGTGTGAGAATCCCCCAGGGCACACAGCATAAGCAGAGACCCACAGCCATCAGTTCAATGTCCAGTCCACACACACGCTCCTTCACCGTGATGTGACCAGAGTTGTACCGGCCGCTGCCACTCTCTCTGCAGAAGAATACAAATTGCTGAAGTTAAACCCCTGTCCCACGGTACGAGTTCATTCCAAGAGCTATCCCGAGTTTGCCCTGATTCGAACTCGGAGATTTACGTTAATGGCCACTCGTCGGTACTCGAGGCTCTCGAGGATATTTTTCACCATGTTGAAAATTCTTCACGAGTCTTCCCGTGCTTACCTGCCGTTAGCGAGTCTTCCCGAGTACCTGCTGTTAGTGTTATGAGCTGCTAAGAGACGTTCCCGAGCTCTAACGTACCCGCTACGTTCATTCTCCGTGCTTACCACGAGTTCGATTTTTTAAAACTCGGGAGAGCTCTTGGAATGAACTCGTACTGCGGGACAGGGCTATAACTCAGCAGTTCAGGCAGTATCTGTGGAGAACATGGATAGGCAACATTTCGAGTTGGGACCATTCTTCAGATGACATATAGGATGTACTTTATATAGTATACTAGTTAGCACATGTTTGGAAGACTGTGAACAGTCCTGGCCTCATATTGTAAAAAAGATACAGAAGCATTCTCGAAGGGCAGCACAGTGGCACAGCTGGCAGAGCCACTGCCTCACAGCACCGGAGACCCAGGTTCAATCCTGACTTCAGCCACTGTCTGCGTGGAGTTTGCATGTTCTCCCTGTGACCCCGTGTGTTTCCCCCAGGTGCTCGAGATTCCTCACTCAACTCACAGAGACGCTGAGTTACTGCAGCACTCTGTGTCCTTTTGTGTAAACCAGCATCCGCAGTTCCTTGCTAAAGCATTGCAGACCGCTGCCCTGGGTGTGTGAATCATAAAGAGAGTGAAGTCATGTAATTTGCTGCACAGGTGTCACCACATCAAATATCACCATATATCCTCAACATCCACTTTTATTATCATTGCTTATCCTGGCCAGAAGTCTCAAAGCTACTCATTGACTGTACATGGTGAAGTGAAATGTTGTTCATAGTTAATTGATTTGGTTGAGTAACAAGTTTGAATGCATTCCCCAGGATCTGGTTATTACATGTTTCTTTCAATCTACACTGTTGGACAGACATCAGGAATTAGTTGATGTACACTCCACTTTGAAAGAAAGAGTGGGTTGTTGAACTTATGTTTTAAACCCATCATTAAGTGCTCCATTGAGTTAGCATGCCTCGGGTTCTCATCTGATCACTGTGAGCCAACCCAGACAGAGTAACACCATCTGCTTTCTTTTGCTGGATTTCCAAGTTAACCACATCTCCTGAACAAGCAAAAAACTGCAGCTCGACGATTAGGCTTCTGTTATGTTCCTCTTAACCCTTGCCCGACAGTTGATCTAGTTAAACATAGTGAAAGATGATCCTATGAGTTTGAAAGATACTGACACTTGCAACGCTGATACAATGCAAGGGTGATTCTTCAGTAAGTGTCTACTTTGAAGTTTCTGAAATCCCAATTATAAAACTTAAATGTTTGCAACTTTGAATGTTGTTTCACACAGATGAACATCTCCAGTGGCGGACTGGGTCTAAAAATATTGGTTGCCAGGAGACAAAGGGAGCCCACTTCATCAGGGGCCCACTTGATATAGGAGGCCCACTTCATCAGGGGCCCACTTGCCATCGGGCAAGCTGACACCCTGGCCAGTCTGCCACAGAACATCTCTACTATGGGAAAAATATGTTTGGCGCAATCTTTTAGAGAATTTAATTTATTTTTTCCTCTTCTTTTTCCAGGTTGCCCATTGCATTCAGTCATATCCGTCGCATTTTTATGACCAACAACACTGTAAAATATAACTGATTTAAGAATATAAAATCAAATTTTTGTCGCAGCCTTTCAAACTATATAGTATCTTCCTCAAATAAACCACCAAAAAAAATACCATTTCAGTCTAACGCATTGATTTTAAACCTCGTAACAGTTTACTGCCGAATAAAGTGGTGATTTTCAGCAAGAATGGTAACCGTCACATAACTTTTCACCAACTTCCTCGAAAACAATATTAACTTCAGGTGAATAGGCAGAAGCATACAGTTCATTTATTAATTACAATTCATAATTATGGTCATTGTTCTATTATTTGACACATTATGAGCATTAAATACTCATGTGACGGATATGACTCCGTGTGATGGAGATGGTCAAGTTCCGGAGTGCCACGTGACGGAGATGACTAAAGGGTGATTCTTCAGTAACTACTTTGGTGTCCCACTACTTTGTTTCTGTATCTAAGGAAAATCTGTAATTCTATCCCATTTCTTCTTTTTCTATATTGTTAATAAACATAATCCTCATAAATAAAGATTAAACCCTAAATTAATAAAGTGTTATTTAAAAAAAAATTCCCTGACTGTGCTGTGCTGTGCCGTGCCGTGCCGAGCCGTGCCGTGCCGTGCTGTGCCGAGCTGAGCTGTGCTGAGCTGTGCTGTGCTGTGCTGTGCTGAGCTGTGCTGTGCTGAGCTGTGCTGTGCTGTGCTGAGCTGTGCTGTGCTGAGCTGTGCTGTGCTGAGCTGTGCTGAGCTGTGCTGTGCTGAGCTGAGCTGTGCTGTGCTGAGCTGTGCTGTGCTGAGCTGTGCTGTGCTGTGCTGTGCTGAGCTGTGCTGTGCTGTGCTGAGGGGAACAGATTAATTGCTATGATTGAATAACTCAAGAGCTTTTAATAACGGTTGCTAAAGGCTGGAATGTTTAATAATCTCTCACCCTTCTGTGATGGTTGGTTGTACACACTGTACTGACTTATTAATGAGTTTATTGTAAATTCCCTGGAAAGGATGGTGCCATCCCCATGATGAATGTTAGCATGACTCCAGTACAGGGGCACTCTCCTCCACTTGCAACTAGCAAGCACTTCATGGGTAATCGGGTTGAAAACATTCCCTTTTGACTATTGTAGACCCTAGAAATTGCATTTTTAATTCCAAACTACACGACATTGAGGTAGCAATGTTTGTAATGGCTTTCTGGTTAACTGTGATCTCTTTGTTATTCATTTCAGTGCTGATCCCGAATGTTTCCCACTTTTGGGATCAGGTTCATATAGACGCCTTGTAATCCAAATGGTGCAAAAAGCCAAATGGTGGATCTTTCTCACCAGGTATACAGTGGGTACCAACTTTATGTTATGTAAAGTTGATATGTACAGAGTATATGTGAAATAATATTTCCAAATAAGCGCTGCATCTCACAGATTAAGGGCATTTTTAAAGCAGAGATTGATAGGATCTTGCTTAGTAAGGGTGTCAAAGGTTACAGGGAGAAGGTAGGAGAATGGGGTTGAGAGGGTAAAATAATTAACCATGATCGAATGGTGAAACAGATTCAATGGACCATTCGACCTAATTCTATCCTATGTCCTTATGATATGATCTTAGAGGAAAGATATTTTAAAGTTACAGATCAAATATTTTTAGCTGCAACATATAAATGTAATTTGCTTGGCTGAGTAGCTCAGGCCAGACAATTCAATCACCTTAACATAGAAACATAGAAAATAGGTGCAGGAGGAGGCCATTTGGCCCTTCGAGCCAGCACCGCCATTCATCGCGATCATGGCTGATCGTCCCCTATCAATAATCCGTGCCTGCCTTCTCCCCATTGCAAGCAACCTTACATGCAACGTTAGTAATATATTATTTCTTCATTTCTGTTTATATATAGATCCTGATCTGGTTAGATGCTTACAGCTTTAATTACACTACCCAGTGAAAGCAGCCTGTGGAGCAAACTGTAAAGACTCCAAAGACTTGGCCAAGACACAAACCAGATAGCCCGGTTGGAGGTTGCTTACAAAATTGTGCAATGTGTCATTTAGTGAGGATAATTTAAAAACAAGACTACTTGTTAAATCCTTCTCCTAACTATAGGCTGTGTTAGATTGAGGCAGTCTGTGGCTGCTGCAGTGTTCTGGTCCAGGGATGTTGGACTTACTGGGAGCGATTCTTAACGCAAAGCAAGTTTCAATAATAACAGAATAAAATGAATCCTATTATGAGAGAAGAACCTTATTAATACTGTTGAACTTTTGGCAACAAATTAAAGCTATTGCAAATAACACAGCAAGAGACACAGAATGTTGAAGTAACTCAGCAGGTCAGGCAACATCTCGGGAGAACATAGATAGGTGATGTTTTGGGACCATCCATCTGACTTGAGTGTTGGAGTCCTCCTTCAGATGTGAACCTATCTGTGTTCTTCAGAGATACTGACTGACTCCAGCACTTTGTGTCTTTTTTTGCAAACCAGCACCTGCAGCTCCTTGTTTCCGCAAATAATCCAGCAGTTTGGCTGGTGTGAATCTGAATGCATTAAATAGTATTGGTGCATTATGTTGGAATAGTATTGGGTTGCACAAACTTGATGAAATAAACTCGGGTGTCACAGTGGCGTAGCGGTAGAGTTGCTGCCTTACAGCGCCAGATACCCGGATTCGATCCTGACTATAGGAGCTGTCTCTATAGAGTTTGTACGTTCTCCCTGTGACCTGTGGGTGTTTTCTCCCGGTGCTCTGGTTTCCTCCCACACTCCAAAGACATTCAGGTTTGTAGGGTAATTGGCTTCTGTAAATTGTCCCTAGTGTGTGTAGGATAGTGCTAGTGTACGGGGAACGGTGGTTGGTATGAACTCGATGGGCTGAAGGGCCTGTGTCTGTCTCTAAACTAAACTAAATGCTGACATTTGCTTTGAATCCCGTGATTGCCAAGGTCACACTCCAGGTTCACAAAAATGCTGGAGAAACTCAGCGGGTGCAGCAGCATCTATGGAGCGAAGGAAATAGGCAACGTTTTGGGCCGAAACCCTTTGGGTTTTGGCCCGAAACGTTGTCTATTTCCTTCAGGTTTCGGCCCGAAACGTTGTCTATTTCCTTCGCTCCATAGATGCTGCTGCACCCGCTGAGTTTCTCCAGCAATTTTTGTGTACCTTCGATTTTCCAGCATCTGCAGTTCCTTCTTAATCACACTCCAGGTTAACGTCACTAATTCAGATATTTGCTGTAGATTGTTTACAAATGATATAAAAACCATTGACCTTCATGCATGCAAATCTGATCTGAGCGGATCTGTTCCAACTAGTATTTGATCTGTTGTAATGAGCGTCAGCTCTTCACAGTCCATTACACTTTGGCTGAAGCACAACCTTGATGGTATAACTTCCCCAGCTATGTGAGAGCCTTCAGCTTTTACTGTGGTTTGAGAAAGCAGACGGCTCAAGCAACACAAACATGTGGAACGTGTGTGCCCACTGTATGAGCGGGAGCTGCCACTGTAGCCGTTTGTTGGGAACTGGATTCAGACCTTGGAACTTTTAAACTCCTTAACTAATGACCAGAAAAATGTGTAAGCAATGAATGTGCGGTGCCCCATACTGAAGCTATTTGCTTCCATCCCTAAATTATAAAAACCTCCCTGACTTAACAGATCCTTCTTAGTTTAGTTTAGAGATACAATGTGGAAATGGGCCCTTCGGCCCACTGAGCCCATGCCAACCATCGATCACCCGTACTCTAGCTCTATCCTACATACGGGGGACAATTCCCAGAAACCAATTAACCTACGAACCCGCATGTCTTTGAGATGCGGGAGAAAACCCACATTTTTCTGTGGGGGGGGGGAGGGGTCAGTTTCTTACCTTATCTGAGATGCGATTAATTTTCGGATCGCATTCTTCTATCGCTCTGCGGCCAACCACCGATGGAGCTGGAGGCCTCCTCGGACTGACCTTGGACCCCACCGCGGGGCGTGGACTTAACATCGGAGTCGATCCCTTGCCTGGGATCACTCCAACCGCGACCTGTGGACTTTACATCGGGAGCTTGCAGTCTCGGGAGAGGCGTGGATGTCAGGAGCTCCAACATCACGGAAAGTTCGACCAGCCCCGACGTTCGATCGTCCATTGCAGGACATCCCCCGATGCCGGAGCTGATCGCCTCGGCACGGAGCGCCCACCGCCGGCTACAGGAGTCAAGATCATCCCGTCAACGGAGGGTTCAAGGCCCCCGACCGCGGGAGAGCAAAGGGAAGAGATTGAACTTTTTCTCGCCTTCCATCAGTGAGGAATGTGGAGGAGTCACCGTGGTGGATGTTTATGTTAAAATGTGTTTATTTGTATGACTGACTTGGCAAATTAAATTCCTCGTATGTTGCAAAACATACTTGGCCAATAATGTATTATTGTGATTGTGATCTAAAATCCTGGTTTTTGATTCCCCTCTGCTGGGTAAAATACTCCGCGCATTCACCCGATCCATTCCCTTCATGATATTATTACCACTCTATAAGATTGCTCCTCATCCTACTGCACTCCAAGGAGTAAAGTTCCAACCTCTCCTGATAGCTCAGCCCCTCGAGTCCTCACAACATCCTTCAAATTTTGCCTGCAGTCTTTCCAGCGTAATGATGCCCTTCTTACCGCAGGATGATCAAAAATGAACACAGCACTCCAAATATGGCACCACCAACATCTTGTGCACTGCAACATAATGTCCCAACTTCTGTACTCGATCCCTTGACAGATGAAGGCCAATGTACGACATTTGGGACGACAGATGGCACAATGGGCTAAGTGTTCGGCTGGCAACCGGAAGGTAGCCGGTTCGAATCCCGCTTGGAGTGCATACTGTCGTTGTGTCCTTGGGCAAGACACTTCACCCACCTTTGCCTGTGTGTGAATGTGTGTGAGTGATTAGTGGTGGTCGGAGGGGCCGTAGGTGCAGATTGGCAGCCACGCTTCCGTCAGTCTGCCCCAGGGCAGCTGTGGCTACAGAAGTAGCTTACCACCACCGAGTGTGACTGAGGAGTGAATGAATAATGCGATGTAAAGCGCCTTGAGTATTGGAAAGGCGCTATATAAATCCCATCCATTATTATTATTAATGTACCATAAGTCTTCTTCACCACTCTATCTAACTTTGACGCCACTTTCGATGAACTACTGTTTGTGCCCGTACTCCTACTGTAGATCCCTCTGCTCTGCAACCATCCCATGTCCCCTTCCATTCACTAGAAAGGTCCTGCACTAGTTTAAATTCCACAAATACATCTGCTTGCACTTATCTGCAGATCAGGTCGCATCTGTGGGAAGTGGAAGAGTGGACACATCAGGTTGGAGACATCTCGTCAGTTCAGATACTTTGTTTCTCTTCCCACAGATGCGGCCTGCCATGCTGGATATTTCCAGCATCTTGGTTTCGTTTATTTTCCAGCAATGGCAGTTATTTTTCTACTGAGAATTTTGAGATAGAGAAGCTAGATTAACCATTCAGCCGCAATGGTTTCTCCTAAATTGATTGAAGACTATTTGCTATGGTGGTATCTCTTTGATAAAGCCATCAAACTTATTCCACTTCTTTGCTCCAGCCTCAAACCCCTGCAAATGCTTTTACACCTGCACATCTCTCAAATGGGCAGCACTGTGGCACAACAGTAGAGTTACTGCCTTACAGCGCCAGAGATCCGGATTCCATCCCGACTATGGGTACTGTCCATAGTGCGTTTGTACATTCTCCTGGTGCTCCGATCCAAAGACGTATAGGTTTGAAGGTTAATTGGCTTTGGTAAAGATTATAAATTGTGGCTAGTGTGTGTAGGGTAGTGCTAGTGTACGGGAAGCGCTGGTCAGCGCGGACATGGTGGGCCAAATGGCCCGTTTCGGCACTACATCCCTAAACTAAACTAAAGCATAGTAATGTTGGGACCTTTACCCGAATCCCTAAATGAAATAGTAGTACCTAATTCAATTATTCGTGGTCTACAATGAACCGATTCAATGAATTATTAATCATCACAAATTTTTATTAGATTTACCAAAATATCACATCAAAGAGTTTTCAGAGAAATGTCTTAATAAAATCATTATTATGCATCTAATACACATGTATCAAATTCATCGTCAAATATATATTTTCCCCACAAACTTCCTATTCAAAGACAATTTGATTCCACAGTTACAAATAATGATATGGAATCTCATTAAAGTGACAACAGCACAAAATCTAGGTTTACAATCTGGAGCACAACAGAGAGAGCGTTGCACTGAAAGAGGTGCTACATCTCACATTAGACATTAAACCAAGTCATCGTCTATTGTCACAGGTAGGTAGGTGCAAGAGATCTTCCCACTCTATTTTACAGGAGTTATCACTGACGTCCTGACAAATAATTATCCCACTGTCAACAACGATAAAGCAGATTGTCCAAGATCACATTGATGCTTGTGGAATCTCCTGCAGAACATGGACCGGTTGGAGTGCTTGATATTTTAAACTGAGTATTTTACAGCTGATGATGTACTTCTAGAATTGTGATCACTATTGTATTAGCGATAATAAAGGAAACAAAACTACAAACATTAATTAGGTGTGATCCTGATAATTTAATTATGGGGTTCAGTTTTAGTGCTGATGCACGAGGATAAATATTGGCCAGGACATGGGCAATAACTGCCCTGTCCTTCCTCAAAATATGTTATGCCCCTGTCCCACTTAGGAAACCTGAACAGAAACCTCTGGAGACTTTGCGCCCCACCCAAGGTGTGGTTCCCGGAGGTTTTTGTCAGTCTCCCTACCTGCTTCCACTACCTGCAACCTCCAGCAACCACCTGCAACCTCCGGGAACTGCACGGAAACCTTGGGTGGGGCGCAAAGTCTCCAGAGGTTTCCGTTCAGGTTTCCTAAGTGGGACAGGGACATTATATATCACCTGTCAGGGCAGATGGTGCCTTGGTTATGTGTTTTATCTGAAAGATTAAAAAATCTGGCATGTACAACTTGGCTGGAATATCAGATTAGAATTTTGTCCTAATATTTCTGGAGTGAAACTTGAAACTCCTGACACAAAAGGACACAAAGTGCTGGAGTAACTCAGTGGGTCAGGCAGCATCCCCGGAGAACACGGATAGGCGACGTTTCAGATCGAGATCCTTCTTCAGACCCCGACGTAAATGAGAATGTGTAACCAACCAAGTCATGCTTAGGAGGAAGGGATCCAACCCGAGACGTCACCTAACCATTTTCTCCAGAGATGCTGCCTAACCCGCTGAGTTGCTCCAGCATGTTGTGTCTATCCAAGTCATGCCGAGCGTTGTTCACAGCTATCGAAAGATAAATGGAACCAGTCACAAGAATACAATCATTGTGGAGTATAAAACATTATTCTCTATGTTATGTTAGGCAAATAGTAGGCTCTGCTGTCATCTCTTGGGTTTATTGCCCTGCTGCTGTTCTTGCTTGGACTTGTACGCTTGGAACTTCTTCAAGTCTGCTGAAAACAGAACCTAGAAACAAAAAGTACAAACGATTGAGTGTTAGGAGGTGGGGAAGCACACCGCGTACCGACGGGAAGCACACCGCGTACCGACGGGAAGCACACCGCGTACCGACGGGAAGCACACCGCGTACCGACAGGAAGCACACCGCGTACCGACGGGAAGCACACCGCGTACCGACGGGAAGCACACCGCGTACCGACGGGAAGCACACCGCGTACCGACGGGAAGCACACCGCGTACCGACGGGAAGCACACCGCGTACCGACGGGAAGCACACCGCGTACCGACGGGAAGCACACCGCGTACCGACGGGAAGCACACCGCGTACCGACGGGAAGCACACCGCGTACCGACGGGAAGCACACCGCGTACCGACGGGAAGCACACCGCGTACCGACGGGAAGCACACCGCGTACCGACGGGAAGCACACCGCGTACCGACGGGAAGCACACCGCGTACCGACGGGAAGCACACCGCGTACCGACGGGAAGCACACCGCGTACCGACAGGAAGCACACCGCGTACCGACAGGAAGCACACCGCGTACCGACAGGAAGCACACCGCGTACCGACAGGAAGCACACCGCGTACCGACAGGAAGCACACCGCGTACCGACAGGAAGCACACCGCGTACCGACAGGAAGCACACCGCGTACCGACAGGAAGCACACCGCGTACCGACAGGAAGCACACCGCGTACCGACAGGAAGCACACCGCGTACCGACAGGAAGCACACCGCGTACCGACAGGAAGCACACCGCGTACCGACAGGAAGCACACCGCGTACCGACAGGAAGCACACCGCGTACCGACAGGAAGCACACCGCGTACCGACAGGAAGCACACCGCGTACCGACAGGAAGCACACCGCGTACCGACAGGAAGCACACCGCGTACCGACAGGAAGCACACCGCGTACCGACAGGAAGCACACCGCGTACCGACAGGAAGCACACCGCGTACCGACAGGAAGCACACCGCGTACTGACAGGAAGCTGTCAATACTCAACTCTCCAAGCCACACTTAGTTTGCTGCCAGGAAATTGTTACAAATCCTACCCTTTAATCTTGCACCAACGGATGAACCCAGTGTGCATGTAAATTGTCACAAATTACACAGCAGATTCATCCCAGGCAAATTCTTTTTGTGCAAAACACATTTATAATTCTTCCAATTTCAATACTCTATCTAAACCCCTCAATTACAGCACATTCCTCAACTTCTGTGGCATCATCTCTCCCCAGTGTTTCAGCTGTGCCTATCAATCACATGTGCATAGATTAGACAGATAGTTCATGGAAACAGATCACTTCATACCACTATTTTTAGACAAAGAGTGGTGGGTATATGGAACGAGCTGCCGAGGGAGATAGCTGAGGCAAGAACTATCGCAACATTTAAGAAACGTTTTGACAGGTACATGGATAGGATGGGTTTAGAGGGATATGGGCCAAACGCGGGCAGGTGGGACTAGTGTAGATGGGGCATGTTGGTCGGTGTGGGCAACTTGGCTGAAGCTGTATGACTCTATGAAAGTCATCTAAAGCTGCCTCCTTACAGCACTAAAGCCCCGGGTTCAACCCTGACCTCCCGTCCTATCAGCGTGGAGTTTGCACGTTCTCTCTGTGACTGCATAGATTTCCTCTGGATTTATACAGGTTCCACCCACTTGTCCACACCAACCCAGACGGCACACTGCGCAAGTCCCATTTGCCTACATTTGCCCCATATCCCTCAAAACCCGTCTTCTCTATGTAGCTGTCCGAATGCCTTTCGTGGATAAGATCTAGGCAATGTAATTTCTGTTATCTAGGTTCTTCATATTGTCCCTTTGTCTAGATTAGAGACTGACCCACCGAGTCCACGCTGACCACCAGTCATCTACATTATCCCACATTCTCGTCCACTCCTTACACACTCAAATAAAAAATGTACACAGGCCGATTAATCTACAAACCCGCCGTCATTGGACTGTGGGGGGAAAGTGTTGCACCAGGAGCAAACCCACACGGCATAGGGACAATGTGTAACCAGCACCCGAGGTCAGGATCAAAGCTGGGTCTCTGGTGCTTTGAGGCAGCGGCTCTACCAACTGAGCCACTGTACCTCCCTTTTCCTTTCTTATGTAGTGTTTCTTATAGTCCTTTGAGAATACTATATGTCCGTTACTTACAGAGTGTGCCCAACCAGCAAAAGGACCCCACAGTCTGCGATAAAAATCACCTGTAATAAGAATACAGAAAGCAGTTTACATTCTCGTACATCCCATTAGGCTCCTTCATGGTGTCAAATTCATTGCTGGTCAGTAAATATATTCTACATCGATGATAGCATTTCCTACCCTGCTTCTGAAAGGGTACATGATCCTGACACTGATATACAGTGGGTTTTGTGCTGTTGTTCCGAATGTCTAAGCAAAAACCTGTTTTCTACTTCAGTATGCAGATGTGGTGTGTAGGAAGGAACTGGTTTACACCGAAGATAGACACAAAGTAAACACAAAATGCTGGAGTAAGTCAGCGGGACAGGCAGCGTCTCTGGAGAGAAGGAATGGGTGACATATCGGGTCAAGACCCTTCTTCAGACTGAAGAATCTGAAGGGTCTCGACCCGAAATGTCACCGATTCCTTCTCTCCAGAGATGCTGCCCGAGTTACTCCAGCATTTTGTGTCTATCTTCGATTTAAACCAGCAACTGCAGTTCATTCCTACACATAGACACAAAGTGCTGGAGTAACTCAGCGGGTCAGGCGTTTGTGGTAACTGGTTATCTATTCACTGATGTTTAAATCGTTACATGAGAATGCTGGGCTGAGCTTTTTCTTACCGATTTCTCGATACACTTTGTCAGTGAGACTCTTCTGACCTGCCCCCAGGTGGGAGATGTAATCGCGCTTTGTAATCTGCCAGACGTGTGTGTCCACTGGAATCACACCTGTCTTATCCAGAGACATCAAACAAACGCAGTCAGCCACCTGGAACCGGAGATGAGAGGGTCAGAAAGCACAGGGCAAGAATGTTTCCTCAAACTCGCCCGTTAAAAGATAGGTTGTGGAAATTTGGTTTCTACTCCTTGTCCAGATGGTGCAGAGGTGGAGTTGCTGCCTTCCAATGCCAGGGACCCAGGTTCGATCCTGACTACGGGTGCTGTCTGGATGAAGTTTGCACGTTCTCCCCGTGACCCGTGTGAGTTTTCCCCAGGTGCTCTGGTTTCCTCCCACATTCCAAAGATGTACAGGTTTGTAGGTTAATTTGCTTTGGTAAACTTGTAAATTGTCACTAATGCGTAGGATAGTGCTAGTGTGCCGGGGATCGCTGGTTGGCGCGAACTCGGTTAGCCGAAGGGCCCGTTTCCACACGCTATCTCTAAACTAAACTAGAACATTGCGCACGATATCATCAAGAAACAAAAGGACTGTTGGAGAAACACAGTAGGAATACAGAATTAACATCAAGGTTTCATCAGGAAAAGGTAAAATGAGATATGTAAACACATTTCAAGTTGTGGATAAGGGGGCAAGAAGAATAAGCTCTGTGATGGGCTGTAGGGTGCGAAAGTTAAATGATAACACTAGCGGAGGAGTCAACTGAAAGGTAGAAAATAATAGGAGATACATTTAGGGAAGATTTAAAAAGACAAGCAAAATCTGACTCTACAGTGACTTTAATAGATATTTGGCATAATATTAAAGACAAGTGTGATGGGAGAGCTTTAATCCAAAACTTCCAAATGCTAAGAAGTACCTTAGAAAGGAGATGAGGAGGAATTTCTTTAATCAGAGGATGATGGATCCGTGGAATTCATTGCCAAAGACGGCTGTTGTAAGAGATTGAAGGTAGACAAAATGCTGGAGAAACTCAGCGGGTGCGGCAGCATCTATGGAGCAAAGGAAATAGGCAACGTTTCGGGTCGAAACCCGAAATGTGAGAGAATGACAGGATCTTTATTACTAGGGAGGACTAAGGTTATGGGGAAAAGGCAGGAGAATGGGTTTGAGAGAGAAAGATAAATCAGCCATGATTGAATGATGGAGTAGACTGCCGAATGGCCTAATTCTGCTCCTATGACTCATGAACTATTGTCTGTCATCATAGTGAGCTCCAAGAGGTAAAAGAAGATGTTAACGGTCTGTGTCTATTAGTTAAAACGGTGTCAGTCCGAGCATCAAGAAACTAAAAGCAATTAGAATTAAATAATTTCCCCTCCATTCAGGAACAATATCAGGCAAATCAACCAGACCAATGACTGAGCCATTCGGAAGAGATTTGCCGACCTTTGCCCCCACGCCAGATAACGTGCACAGGGCACGCTTTGCTTCCTCATATGCTGTCTCCCGAAGGGAATCCAGCCAAGCAGGACCATGCTTCTCCAGTATCATCTTGGCGGTCTGGCTGATGAACTTTGCTCTGTATCCAAATCCCAGTTCTCGCAACCGCTTTTCTACATCATTTCCTATGACCACAAGAGTCAAGAGTGTTTGATTGTCATATGTCAAACAATAACAGTGCAAAAAGATAAATGCCCCCAAGTCCATGTAGTTCAGAGCTTATTTGGAGGTTGTAGTGTTTAATTGCCCCCGATGGCTGCAGGGAAGAAGCTGTTCCTGAACCTGCATGTTACCCGACCTCGAGTGCTGTGTGTGTGGAGTTTGCACGTTCTCCCTGTGACTGCGTAGGGTTTTCCTCCGAGTGCTCCGGTTTCCTCACACATCCCAAAGATGTGCGGGATTGTAGGTTAATTGGCCCTGTAAATTGCCCCTAATACATAGGGTATGGGTGAGAAAGTGGGATAACATAGAACTAGTGTGAATGGGTGATTGTCAACGTGGGGGAGGGGGGGGGGGGGGGGGGGTCATGTTTCCATGCTGTATCTCATAATTACAATAAACACAACTGTTGCCTCTCTATAGTTCCCATCCTTGTTGGTCTATACTTCCATTCCCACCAACTTGATGCTAAACACCTTTCGCATTCCCATTCTGCCATTGTTCCCTATCTTCCATCTCAACTCCGTCTCCATCACCCATTCCTCCAGTGACCCTCCCCATCTCCTTCAGACATCTATCTGTCCACACATCCACCCACCTCAGCTCCACACAGACCCTACCTCTCCCATTCGCCCCATTGACCATTAGTCTAATTCTCTTTGATTTTCCCTCCCTCCCCAATGCCTCAAATACAATCCAGACCCTAATCATTATCCCCACCACTGTCAATGTCCTGAACCTCTTCATATCTCCAACCTGACCCCACATCCCGACCCAAAACATTGCATATTAATGTCCTTCAGAGATGCAGCCAGACCCGCTGAGTTATTCCAATATTCCAACATCTGCAGTTCCTTGTGTCTCTATATGGAACTTCCTTCTCCCATCCATCCCATTTTCCTCCTCCAGGTCTCCATCCTAATTATCATCCCATGGTTTTCTCTCCCTCGTCCCAGCCCTTGCAATTCATGCATTTGGATACCTAATCTCCCTGCATCTTTAAACTGTTCCAAACCATCTGAAAGATCCATTTATGCCGGCACTCCATTTCCAGTTTGTACCCAAGCCAATCTGCTATCTACTATAAGCTTTTAGTTTCCATCATAACCTTTGATGTGACGCTTATCAAAGAAACTATGGACTGATAAGCATGGTTCGTTCACTTTCTCTCCTTTAGCCCCAAATAACTTTCTTCAAAGAACTCCAATGAATTTGTTCAAATACGATTCATCTTTATCAAACCGTGTGGACTGATTACCTTGAATTTTCTCGTGCCATATTGTGTTGTTTAAATAACCCCAACATATTTGTGTCT
Source organism: Amblyraja radiata (assembly GCF_010909765.2). Taxonomy (NCBI): domain Eukaryota; kingdom Metazoa; phylum Chordata; class Chondrichthyes; order Rajiformes; family Rajidae; genus Amblyraja; species Amblyraja radiata. The sequence goes on along the minus strand of NC_045973.1, from coordinate 36,157,644 downwards.
GGCCCTTTTTGAAAAAATATATAATACGGGCAAATTTTCAATCTAATAAAACCTTGCCTAAATTGGGACTTTTAAAAATCTAAAGCAGATACCTCAACCATCTGGTTTGAAACCAAACAGCTTCTATCACTGTCTTTTGCAAGAACAGGCCATTTGGTCACAATGTTCATGTCGAACCTGATGCCAGGTTAAACTAATCATCTCTGTCTGCATGTGATCCATATCCGTGTGCCTATCTTAAAGCCTCTTAAATGCCACTGTCATATCTGCACCACATGTGATGTTCAAGGTTCGCACCACTCTCTGTGTAAAACATCAATTGCCTCACACATCTCCTTTAAACTTTGGCCTTCTCACCCCGAAAGCTATATCCTCCAGTCTTTGACATTTCTACCCTGGGAAAATGTTCAGACTATCCACTCTATCTATGTCTCTCATTATTTTACATACATCCATCAGGTCTTCTCAGCTCTGATGCTCCAGAGAAATTTGATGTTAGTCCGGTTTATGATGGGATTTAAAAATCAAATTGTAATGTGACTTCAACACATCCCATTGGCTCTCAAATAATGAAGAACATCACCTTAGGACGCAAAGCGCTGGAATAACTCACCGGGTCAAGCAACATGGATAGGCGACGTTTCGGGTTGAGACCCTTGTCCATATTCTTCAGAGATGCTGCCTGACCCGCAGATTTACTCCTGCACTTTGTGTCCTTTTGTGTATTAACCAGCATCTGCAGTTCTTTGTTTCTACAAGAAAATCATCTTGCACAGTATGGATAAGTGGGCTGAAGGGCCTGTTTCCATGCTGTTTTATTCCACAAATGCTTTTGAAATGTGGTGATTTTTGCAATGTAGTGAAACATTTATGATTTGCGAGCTGCTAGTTTCCAGATTACATAAGTATTGTATAATCTCTTTTAGATAGCCCTACAGGCTTTTTAAGTGAGGGATCAGCCCGAGACTGCTATATCTGAAACAAGGCAAACATAAGGATTTTCATACTTTTCCAATCAAAATTATTAGTTCTGTCTAAGTGGCTAAAGGATGAGAAAAAGCATGCACACACCCACACAAATAAAAATGTCACCTAGTCCTGATTTACCTATGGACCCATGAAATATCATCATGACACCTCAAAACTAGATCCCGACAGAATTAAGCTCAACCAAATGCAACTCGTCTGCATCTGAGCAAGTAGTTTGCTGATGTGATACTACCATCTTGTGGAAGTGGGTAAGCACAACAGGAGAAATGTCTTTAAGGAAAAGACTACATCACTGTCAAACCCAAACTAGTCACAGCCAGGACTAACCTGGTCTCCAAATGTATCTAGCTTTCTCCTTTACCATCTCACTACAGTATTCAGTTGTATTGCTGGTGAGATCTGCGCAGGGAGTAACAATGGGGCGGCACAGTCGTGCAGCGGTAGAGTTGCTGCCTTACAACAACAGAGACCCCGGTTCAATCTCGACTACGGCTGTCGTCTATACGGAGTTTGTACGTTCTCCCTGGGACCATGTGGGTTTTCTATGGGTGCTCCGGTTTCCTCCCAAGATCCAAAGATGTACAGGTTAGTAGGTTAATTGGCTTCGGTAAAGATTGTAAATTGTCCCGTGTGTCGGATAGTGCTAGTGTACGGGGACCGCTGGTCGGTGTGGACTTTGTGGGTCGAACGCCCTCTTTCCACACTCTATCTCTAAAATTAAACTGATACATTTCACTCTGATTCTCTCTCCACAGACGCTGCCTGACCTTCTGAGCTAGACACAAAATGCTGGAGGAATGAATGACGTTTAGGGACCCGAAACGTCACCCATTCCTTCTCTTCAGAGATGCTGCCTGCCCCACAGAGTTACTCCAGCATTTTGTGTCTACATTCGATTTAAACCAGCATCTGTACTGTTCCTACACTGACCTTCTGAGCTTTCTCTGCCTTCTGTCACAGCATGTAAACAGGCTCTTTGGCTCAACCCGTCCAAGATATGCACCTGAGCTAGCCCCATTTGCCTGTGTTTGCCCCATATCCCTCTAAACCTTTTCTATCCATGTACCTATTGAAATGTCTTAAATGCTGTAATTGTACCCACTTCGACCATGTTCATTCCCACCACCCTCTGTGTGAAAATGTCACTCATCAGGTCCCCTTTAAATCTTTCCTCTCTCACTTTAACAACGCCACTTTTTCTTTTACACAGAGAGTGACGAGTGCCTGGAAATGCTGCTGCGGATGTAGGTAGAGGCAGATACGCTGCTGGTGTTTAAGAAGCTTTTAGATTGGCACATGAATACGAATATGCAGGCAGCGGAGAATAGTTTAACCTGCATCATGCTCAGCATGGGCATTGTGGGGCGAATGGCCTGTTCCTGTGCTGTACTGTTCAATGTTCTACACCAACTATATTCTCATCCTAATTGGTTTATTTTAATTGTTGTATGTTTTTCGAGATGACTACATCAGGATTTAGATCTACCGATGATGATGGAAAAGAAGTACATTCCCAAATCAGGAGAGATTCTCGGTAATCTGGCAATGCAACATCCAGAGGTAACTGTACAACATGCATATCATCAAAGTGAAGCCAAACTTGAATTGGCTGGTAAATGGATTAAATGGGATAAGTGGGTAAATGAGTTGGGGTGTGAGGATAAACAGTGTTGTTTATTTGTGGCAATGATTTAAAGAAGCAGTTTGTAGAGGAAGAATTTCTACTTACAAGTATTAACAGACATGTGATTTCACAATGCTTAATGGCTCGGCCTCCAGTCCCAATCCATTCCTAACTGCACCTTCATGCATTAAGTTTAGTTGAGATACAGCTTGAAAGTTTGACCTTTGTCCCACAGAGTCCACCCCAACCACGATCACCCATACAATAGTTCTACTTCATCCCAATTTTGCATCCTGCACAATAGGGCAATTGACAGAAACCAGACAACCTACAAACATGTCCGTCTTTGGGATGTGGGAGGAAACTTACAAACTCTGCACAGACAGCACCCATAATCAGGATTGAACCCGGGTCTCTGGCGCTGTGAGGCGGCAGTTCTACACTGTGCCATTTTGCCGCCTATTCATGTTTCACCTACAAACCCTCACTGAGTAGCAGGGAAGAATTAGCTCCACAGCAAAATGTACCTCTCTCTACAACCCAGCAGTACTGCGTCCAACACTGGTTCGGGTGGCAAGGTGGCGCAGCAGTAGAGTTGCTGCCTTGCAGCACCAGAGACCTGGGTTCGATTCTGACTACGGGTACTGTCGGTACGGAGTTTGTACGTTCTCCCCGAGTGCTCTGGTTTCCTCCCATATTACAAAGACGTGCAGGTTTGTAGATTAATTGGCTTCTGTAAATTATCCCTATTGTGTAGGATAGAACTAGTGCATGGGTGGTCCCTGGTCAGTGAGGACTCTGTGGGCCAAAGGGCTTTTTTCCCCACGCTGGATCTTTTAAAAACAAAAAAACAAAAGTTTGACCCAGCCCCCTGCCTTTCCATTTTGCCACCCACCTGCCAGTGCCTGCAGTGTGGGGAAGGAGTGGTAGGTGCAGGAATCCAGCTGGCATAGCCTCTCGCCGTATGTCTGGCACAGACGTTCCACCATTCCAGCGATGCGCGAGATGTGGTTGTTGGAGCTACAGATGAAAGAGAAGAGGCACTCAGTGGGATCTTGACGTAGGATGCGGATACCTGAAACAACAAGGTTGCAAGGACCTAGTTACAGGTAAAACTATTGCTCACTGCAGATCCGAAACAAAACTGTCCCAAAATACCCTTGGTTTAAGAATTTTGATTTGGATACTAAAGGGCCTGTCCCACTCTCACGAATTCTCCCGAGTTTTCCCCCCCGATTCAAACGCGCAGAATGTTCGTAACGAGTCCGTAGGAGTTCGTAGATATATCGTAGCGGCTCGTTATGCTAGCTATGCTATTCGTGGCATCAGGTAAGTCGGGACTTTTTTTTCCAGCCCGATAAAAAAATGTCCATGAGTAAAAATATGGTCGGGATGAAAGAATTAAGTCGTAAAAGTGAGACAGGCCCTTAAGGGAGTCAAAGGATTAGGGTTCAGTGCAGGAAAATGGCAAACAGGTAGAACACCAGCTGTGCTGAATGAACGGCAGAGCAGACATGATGTTACTGATGTTTAGTTTTAATTTAGAGACACAGCATGGAAACAGGCCCTTCGGCCCACAAACTTCACGACAGCTATCGATAACCTATCCCCATTTATGCTATGCTATTCCACTTTCTCATCCATTCTCTACACACTAGGGGCAGTTTTCCAGAGGCCAATTAACCTACAAACCCGCACGTCTTAGGGATATGGGAGGAACTGGAGCAGCCTAAGGAAACCCACGCACTCCCCTACTTTATTTAATTTCATCACAAGCAAATAATTTCTCAATTTAATAGGCTGTTAGATAGGCACATGAATATGCAGTGAATGGAGGGATATAGACCATGTGCAGGCAGGTTAGTTTAGTTAATAGTTAATAACCTTTAGTCATGGAGTTCTTGGAGTTGCACAGCACAGAACGAGGGAACTTTGTCCCTCACATCCATGCTGATCTTCATGCCCACTACTCTAATCCCATTTGCCCTCAATAGGTCTGTATCCTTCTGTTCCCTGCCTATTCAAGTGCACATTTTAATGTCTTAAATGTAGTGATTGGATCTGACTCTATTACTTCCTCTGGCATTCTAGATATCAACCAAACTTTGTAATTAAAAAAAACTCCTCAAATCCTCCTTAAACCCGTTCCTCTCACCTTTAACCTTTGCCCTCTTGCCTTGGATAGCCCTACCATGGGAGCAATTCCCAAATCTCAAAAAGTATCTAAGGGAGCACATACCTTGCTGGAAAGTAAAAGCTGGTGAACGATCCGGCATTGTTTTAAATTCTAACACGTCCCTCACAAACACCAATGCACAATTCCAAATCACAAGTCAATTCATTAAAGTGCCGTCCCTCATAAATAAGATGGATGTTTGAGATATTACAATGGTGACATGCCTGTCGCCTTGGGTGAAATATGTCGGAATAGGAACGCAAATCTTCAACTCTTCAGCCATCCTAGATTCTATATGTGTGTAGGAAGGAACTGCAGATGCTGGTTTATACGACACAAGTCCTGGAGCAACTTAGCCGGTCAGGCAGCATCTCTAGACAAAGTTGGAGTCTGAAACAGGGTTCTGACCCGAAACGTCACCTGTGCCTTTTTTCCAGAGATGCTGCCTGACTCGTTGAGTTGCTCCAGCACTTAGTCTAGATTCTGACAACCCCAGACTAAAACCACTACAGTTGCAAGTGGAAGAAAGTGTCTGATTTAAAATAAACTGCAAGTTTCTATAGTTTTCATAGATTTTTGAGCATAACTATTATATTAAAGTTGCCAAATGCCCTAAATTAATATATTTGTTTAAGAAGGAACTGCAGATGCTGGAAAATCGAAGGTACACAAAAAAGTTGGAGAAACTCAGCGGGTGCAGCAGCATCTATGGAGCGAAGGAAATAGGCAACGTTTCGGGCCGAAACGTTGCCTATTTCCTTCGCTCCATAGATGCTGCTGCACCCGCTGAGTTTCTCCAGCTTTTTTGTGTACCTTCCAAATTAATTTATGTTCTCTGTTCTATTTGGACAGACATATGGATAGAACAGTTTCGAGTCAAACGCAGGTAAATGGGACTAGCTTACATGGGAAATCTTAGTCAGCATGGACAAGTTGGGCCGAAGGGCTGTCGCTATGCTCTATGACATATACAACTACCCCTTCTAGACAGTGCCTGCCATGTTGTGCACAAGTTATACATTTCTGATCTGAACTTCTGGCAGAAAAAGAACCAACCCTTCAGGATACGGGGACCTTGATTTTGCCAGCAGTTCAGAAGTGCTGGCATTTGCCCACTTAATCACCGGTGGGCTCAAGGCTCGGGCATGAACACAGAGGTCCCGATCCAGGTGGACAAGCTCCCAGCTGTAAAGAATCCAACGGTGGAGCATGAGACACTTAGACTCAGTCGTCTATGTATGCACAGAGTCTCCTGCCCAGAGTAGGGGAATCGAGAACCAGAGGACATAGCTTGAAGGTGAGGGTGGGAGAAGATTTAATAGGAACCCGATGTGTAACTTTTTTACTCGAAGGGTGGCGGGCGTATGGAATGAGCTGCCGGAGGAGGTAGTTGAGGCAAATACTATCGCAATATTTAAGAACCATTTAGACAGGGTTTAGAGGGATATGGGCCAAATGAAGACTGGTAGGATTGGTGGAGTAGGGCATGTCGGTCGGTGTGGGCAAGTTGGGCTGATGGGTTTGTTTCCATGCTGTACGACTCTATGACTTCAGTTAATTGGGAAAGAACGATAAGGGTATGTTGTTACCCGTTACAATATGTTACCTATACACTAAATTACCTGTGTTTGCTTTAATGCTTAAATACCTAAAAATGGCCTAAATTTTAATTTATTTTTTATTTTTTAAAGTTAATTTTACTTTTAATACTTTGAAAGTGTTTCTGTACACCAGCTGGGAGGGGGGTTTTGCTGTCTGTACACAGCCACGTCATGGTGAGCCAGTCCAAGCTTGCACCATTTGTCTTTGGGCAGTTCTCGGCTTTACGACAGTCCCAGCCGGTAAGACTGGCCATTTGGACCTGGTCCGGGTGAGTTCAGGGCTACATGGAGACTGCAGGCAGTCAGTACAGGCTGCAATCCCCTCTCAGCAAACCCCACACCGTAAATACGATGGTGATAATCCTTCATTGATATACCCACCAGGGAAATCCTTCGCCACTCGCTCAAAGTGTTTGTCAACGTGCATCCAGTGAGGGTATAGGTCGGACAGCCGCACATGCAACTGAAAATAGTCGCTCAAGATCATGGACTCCTCTTGGTCTGCCGTTCCTGACTCCCCTTTCAATAGTTCAGGTGTGGTATCGTTTATCTGCCGCGCACACTGCATTGGCTCTTTCTTCTCTTCAGGAAACACCCTCTCAGTTTCGTGGACGTCCCCCTCGTCACTTTTAAGTCTACTTTTTGCAATATTCTTCTTTTTCATTTTAACACCGACCGGCCTTGCAGACGGGCCTTTCCTCTTTCTGTGGCCCATTGGCACTTGGGGGACGTTATCTGCGTCTTTGCAATACGTCCGGTACCAGATGTGATCCTGGGTCTGGGTCAAAGTCCACACACGGCCTGCCAAGACTCCCGTCCAGTGCCCGGGACTCTTCTCCTGCCATCTGCAAAAGAGGGCAGTCGTGAAATTGGTGGATTCGATTCTAGAAGGATGAAGAGAAGGAATTGTCCCGCAAGCTTACACTGAGCTTTATTGGAACAGTGCAAGAGGTCACAATCAGAGTGGGAACACAAGGAACAACAGATACTAGAATCCTTGTGTAGAACACAAAGTACTGGAGTAACTCAGCGGGTCAGGCAGCATCTCTGGAAGGCATTAATATGCAATGTATCTGGTCGGGACTCTTCTTCAGTCCGGTAGACATGAATAGGCGACGTTTCGGGTCGGGACTCTTCAGACTGGAAGACATGAATTGGCAATGTTTATGGTCGGATTCCTTCTTCAGAAAGAAGGAACCCTGACCCGAAACGATGCCTATCCTTGTTCTCCAGAGATGCTGCCTGACCAGCTGAGTTACTCCAGTACTCTGTGTTTTCAGTCAGAGTGGGAATGCGATGGACAATTAAAATGACGGGCAACTTATAGCTCAGGATTGGTCATGTAGACTGAAAGAGGTGCTCTACAAGTCGATCATCCAATGTGCAATAGGCTTCTCTAATGTAGAGGTGACTGCATTGTGAGCACTGAATGCAATACCTTGGAAGAAGTGCAAGTGAACCACTGCTTCACCTACAAGATATGTTTGGGTCCCTGGATGGTGGGAAGCATCAAAGTAAAACAAAGTGTTATGTCACCTGTGATTGAATGGAAAATGTTGTGAAAAGGGGAGTGTTTGATTGGGATGAAAGAGTGGACCATGGAGATCCAAAGGAACACAGTCTCTTTGGAAAGGTGAAAGGGTAAAGGAGGCAAGATGAGTGGCGGAGCTATCACATTGCAGTGGGGGAAATCGCAAACAAATCTGTTGAATGCTGAAACCACGGGAATTCTCTTAACTCCAGTGCAGGAGAAAGGGGCGAGACCAGGAAATCAGCAGGATATGTGTGAGGACTCTGCCAAACAGCTACAGTTCAGGGCAAAGGAAGATATCTCAGAAGGTCTTGCCATGAGAACAGATAAAATAGAGGAAAGTAGGATGGTGCAGTCAAGATAGTCAGTAGGCTTATATAGAAGGTCTGTCAATAATAGAGGAATGGGGGAAGATAAAACTGAACACAACCAGTTCCATATATCCCATAGAAAGGTCTTGTTGAGCCTTGTAAATTGTCATAGCTGTACCTTTGATCTGGAGTTGAGTTATTGGGGAGAAGCTGTTCAATGTGAGAATGTGTTTAGTCAGACGAATTAATGCATTGGTGAAGGGCAGCCAGTTTATTCTCCATCCAAAGACAAATGCAGAGGGCCTACAGACCATCCTGGTGTAGGTTGGAAATTTGGATCCGCTACAGGTCCATGGTAAAGGTGAGCCCTCTGGGATTAGGAAATTGGAGACTGGAGGGCATCAGATGTGTCATGTGTGCAAGTCATCAGAAACAGAATCATGAGAGAGAGAGGAAGAAGTGACAGCAGAACAAAATCAATTTGGTGTAGTAAGTGCAGGCTGAATCAATAGATATGCCCAGCACAATGTGGTTTGAAAAACATGGAGGAGGTGTGGCTGTCGCAGTGGCAAATGGAAAGGTGTATCATTCCACCGAGTCTGGTAGTGCAATGTGTTGATGATAAGTTATTATCAGGCAACTGAACCCATCCTACCAACAACTAGAGAGCAGCCCGGAACCACCACCTACCTCATTGGAGACCCTCGGACTATCTTTTAATGAGACTTTACTGGCTTTATCTTGCACTAAACGTTATTCACATTATTCCCTTTATCATGTATACTGTGGATGGCTCGATTGTAATCATATATTGTCTTTCCGCTGGTTGCACGCAACAAAAGCTTTTCATTAACAATAACCTAAATTCTTAAAACCACCTAATGGTACCTTCTAGGCAAGTGCTGCCATATACAATATGGTATCATGCCAACAATATATACAATAAGCAACTCCTGATGTTGCTAAGTAGATTGCTACATCTCATTGTTGAAAAATCTGTAGAAGTTCGAGAGCATCCTCATGGACATGTCAAATCATCTCAGAATTGTCCAAGAAAGTAGACACAAAATGCTGGAGTAACTCAGATAACACAGGCAGCATCTCTGGAGCGAAGGAATGGGTGACGTTTCAGGTCGAGACCCTTCTTCACACTGATTTACTGCTTTACAGAAATGATCCAGAGATGCTGCCTGTCCCGCCGAGTTACTCCAGCATTTTGTGTCCATCGTCGATATCTCCGACATCTGCTGTTCCTTCCTAAACATTATAAGAAAGTAAATACGCCGATGTTCTTTCTCGATCACCGCATCAGCGTGAATGGACCGGATTAGGCTGAGGATGCCGAGGAACTAAGGGCAGTTCGCGTTGATAAGGGCAGGGTTATGTTGCACCCTTTCACTTCCTTCAGTCCACAACCGACACTTTTGTCTCGCACACAGGAACTAAAAGTGTAAATGATGAAACGCACCTATCCAACTGCAACCAAAGCCAAATCTTACCGGAAGGACTGACCACAAGAAAGCACGATATCCAGCCTCAGCTCAGGCTGAATACAGGGGATCGATCGCCAGAGTGTAGGGCATTCGGATAATATACTGTGTATCTGCATGACTTGATCATCAACCTGGCAATAGATTATTCCTGCAAAAGTAACAAAAGCAATTTGTAGCTGTGAACATGAAAGGCTGTTGCAGAAGGCTACATAACCACATTCACATAGCATCTGCAAGGAAGGAAATCATGTCTGCAGTTAAAGGTGCTAAGTTAATTGGCCACATAAAAGTGTAGGTGGATGGCAAGAGATGCAAGGGTAGAGTTGATGAGCACGTGAAAGAGAACAAGTTAGAGGGAACGTATGTGGGGTGTGGAGGTGGTGCTGGCAAAGCTAATATTGATTGATTTAAAGATACAACATGGATAAAGACCCTTCAGCCCAGTGAGTCCAAGCCCACCCGTTCACAGTAGTTCTATTTTATCCCACTTTCACAACCATTCCCTCCCTACACACTCGGGCCAATTTACAGAGGCCAATTAACATACAAACCCTTTGGGATGTTGGGAGGAAAACCCAGGTGGTCACAGGGAGAACATGCAAACTCCACAGGTACACAAAAAAGCTGGAGAAACTCAGCGGGTGCAGCAGCATCTATGGAGCGAAGGAAAAAGGCAACGTTTCGGGCCAAAACCCTTCTTCAGACCACGTGGTCACAGGAAGAACATGCAAACTCCACATATTGTTCGATCATAATTGATCTTGAAAATATGACGGCAGGATGCCTCCTGCAACCATGAAATATTTCTATTAATTCTAGAAGGCAATAATAATTGAAATGCAAGATAATTTCCATATCTAATAACTTTGATGTAGATGCTGACTGTACAATAGTGCACAACAAATAAGTGCAAGCCATATAATCCCTTGAACCCATTTATATGGTCACGGCCAGAGTTTCTACTTTAACTGCACCACCACAAAGCCCGAGTTCCCCAAAATAGGGGTGTCAGTACATCAGCAACTCCTACGTACTTGCAACCTGCAAATCACGAGAGGCTTAGATAAGGTACAGTCAGAACCCTTTTCCACCAAATGTCCACCACCAAAGGGCATAGCAAAAGGTGAGTAGAGGAAAGGTTAATGAAGATGTGAGGGGCATTTTCTTTTTTTTCCCTTTTTTACAGAGGGTGGTTTGAGCCAGTGGTGGTGGTGGAAGCAGATACAATTGTGGCATTTCAGAGGCCTTTGGATAGGCACATGGAAGTGCAGGGAATAGAGGGATGTGGATCATGCACAAGCAGATGAGATCAGTTTAACATGGCAAATGTTTGGCACAAACATTGTGGGCCGAAGGGCCCGTTCCTGTGCTGTACTGTTCTATTTTTAACCCTTTAAGCTATAAGCCTAGGTAAGGCCAGTATTTTAAATGTAGTATAAAGTGATGGAATCAGAAACCGTAATATTTATTCCCAATGTGTCTTTTTTTCTTAAAAGAAATTGGAAAAAGCAGTTCAGATAATGGAAATATGCCAGAATTCAATAATCACTTCTAAAAAATGTAGAATAAGATTTGTTCTGACAGAATTCATACAAGAACAATATCTAAACAAATATAAAAGCAAAAAATCCCCTACAAATGTTGTCACATTTTGTCAGGAGTCTGCATTACAAAATGTTTTTCTAGGAAAGCAACCCATCTGTAAAACAGGTTCAACTGTACTGTCATTCTTCAATTCATCTCACAAAAGTGGCGAACATATCTTCCTAAACAGCTGCATTTCAAAAAAATCCAAGTTTTTAAATGTTTAAATAAAATCACATGTACAAAATCATGAGAGGAATAGATAGGGTAAACGCAAGCCTCCTGCCCAGAGTAGGGGAATCAAGGATCAGAGGACATAGGTTTTAGGTGAGGGGGGAAAGATTTAGTAGGAAGCCGAGGGGTAACTTTTTTTTTTTAAACAAAGGGTAAGAAACAAGCTGCCAGAGGAGGCAGCTACTATCATAACATTTAAGAAGCATTTAGATAGGTACATGGTGAGAATAGGTTTAGAGGTATATGCGTCAGACGTTGGCAGGTGGGACTAGTGTAGATGGGACATGTTGGTCAGTGTGAGTAAGGTAGGCCGAAGAGCCTGTTTCCACACTTTATGACTATGAATTGCTATCTGGGCAGGCTGGGAATTATCTGAATAATTCTGAAACTAACTCTGTTGAGGCAGTTTGATATTGAATCTGCTGTTCTGCCACTTGTGAGAGAAGTTTCTTTATGAAGAACAAAGACAAACCATTTAGGTGCTTTTATTACTGAAATCGGCTTTTTGTTTTAGGTTTTAAAAAGCTAAATTCAAATTCTCAAGCCTCAACTCCTGTTTCCCTGGACTAGTGTTCCAGGATTTTAGATGCAATGTTAAGTCATGGATTCATAGAAAATAACACAGAAGGACGGGATGGCAACGGACACGGTAGTTGCTGTCTTACAGCGCCAGAGACCCGGGTCCAATCCCCACAACAGGTGCTGTCTGTATGGAGTTTTTACTCTCTCCCCATGACCACGTGAATTTTCTCCAGGTGTTCCGTTTCCTTTCACATTCTAAAGGCGTACAGATTTGCAGGTTAATTGGCTTCGGTAAAGATTGTAAATTGTCTCTAGACTGTAGGATGGTGCTAGTGTATGGTGATCGCTGGTCGACATGGACTTGGTGGGGCGAAGGACCCGTTTCCACGCTGTATCTCTAGACTAAACTAAAACTACACAACAGATTGTGTCCATGTTAGTCAAAAAGAGTTACCTATCTTAATTGCACCTTCCAGCACTTAGTGTGTATGCCCTGCAGTTCATGGGTCTTCAAGCACATGCCCAAATACTTGCAAGTGAACATAAAAGATTCCATGGAAATGTTAAAAGTTAACAGGGAGGTTCTTCCTTGCATTCCAAGCAAAATATCAATCCCTCCTTCAACATCCTTCAATTATCTGGTCGTCATCAAATTATTAGCTTGGGGTGTTTTTCTATGGGCATTTTTACATCTCCACTTCCAACACTATAGCAATTGATACCTCAACAATGCGTCATGGTTAAAGCACATGTGGCTAGAGGCTCAACTGGAGATCAAATTTGACATCAAGGCTGAGACAAATCTAGTTTAGTTTTGCATGATTTCCAGAGAGCGACAGTGTTAACAGCAAGGGAATGCAGTTTGTGACACCAATCAAAGTTGAAGGCTTTGCTGGAGGCAGTTTCTGTTTAACCAGCCCCAGATGTTGGGCGAACAATTTTCATACAGGTGGTGAGGTGTTGTACAGAGCCCCAGTGATATTGTGAACCTGGAGTATTGTGTGCAGTTTTGGTCCCCTAATTTGAGGAAGGAAATTCTTGCTATTGAGGGAGTGCAGCGTAGGTTTACAAGGTTAATTCCTGGGATGGCGGGACTGTCATATGCTGAGAGAATGGAGCAGCTGGGCTTGTACACTCTGGAGTTTAGAAGGATGAGAGGATATCTCATTGAATCATATAAGATTGTTAAGGGTTTGGACACGCTAGAGGCAGGAAACGTGTTCCCGATGTTGGGGGAGTCCAGAACCAGGGGCCACAGTTTAAGAATAAGGAGTAAGCCATTTAGAACGGAGATGAGGAAACACTATTTCTCACAGATAGTGGCGAGTCTGTGGAATTCTCTGCCTCAGAGGGCGGTGGAGGCCGGTTCTCTGGATGCTTTCAAGAGAGAGCTAGAGAGGGCTCTTAAAAATAGCAGAGTCAGGGGATATGGAGAGAAGGCAGGAATGGGGTACTGATTGGGGATGATCAGCCATGATCACATTGAATGGCGGTGCTGGCTCGAAGGGCCGAATGGCCTACTCCTGCACCTATTGTCTATTATTGTCTATAACCAGGTAACACCACCATAAATTTTTGAAGTGACGCCATGTGTCTGAATTATGTGGTCTTGGGCTAAGCACCTGAATAAGAAACCAGTGTCCATGGACTGGTCATTGTGGGGAACCGGAACATCATCTACAACAGGAACAGAAACAACTGGAGCTGATTTTCTGGTTGTAATTGGGTAAGAATGGAACCAGGGAATGCAGTCACAACAAGATGAACAACAGCAAAGAAGCACTGGAGAACTTGCCTCTCCCTCTCTCTCATTCCCTCTCCTCCCCCCTCCTTCCCTCCCCTCCCCCCTCTCCCTCTCCCCTTCCCCTCCTCCATTCACCCTCTCTCTCCCCCCCTCATTCCCTCTCCCCTTCCCCTCCTCCATTCACCCTCTCCTCTCCTCTCTCTCTCCCTCCCATTCCCTCTCCCCTTCCCCTCTGCATTACCTGCACCTCCTGTTCTCCAGCCACCGCCGTGATGGCCGAGTGAGGGTTGCGCGGAGTTTATACCAGCTGGAATTGTCACTGTCGGCCGGCTGTGAGCTTCCCGAAGTTCAGTCCACCTTCGCGTGCATTTGAACCAGAGCATCAGTAGACTGGCAGCAAGGCTTTGCCATTGGCAAGTCACCTGAGTTAGGTTTTGGTCAACGTGTTTTAAACATGAAATCTACATATTATGCTAAAAGCTGCCATTCCATTGCATTTTTTAACCAGCTTTATGAAACTGATCTATTGAATTTCGAATTATTTACACTAGTCCTAGAAATGTGTAGACAAAAGTCAAAATTCCCACAGAGCACCGTGTGAGAGTGATGGCACAATATCTTTCAATGATAGACACACGGTACTGGAGTAATACAGCAGGTCAGGCAGCATCTCTGGAGATTGCTCCAGTAATTTGCATCTATCGCCTGTATAAACCAGCATCTACCATTCCTTCCTATACATATCTTTTAATGATGTCTGTGTGTTGTTTTTAAAAGTATCTTGAGGTGCCCATTGTCAGCAGAGGTGCATAAGAAGGCAGGAATCACTATTGCATTATTGATCTTGCATTTTATGCCACGTCTGAGGTCTTCAAAGACCATCATCCTCAATTGACCAAAGACTGGAAGGTTAATGGTGAATTTTATCACCTGGTGAGCTGGGTCCTGAGATATGATGTCGTCATTATTTTCCAGCATCTCACAGTATATTATCGGACAGCCACATGTTGCAGGAGAAGAATGGTAAATGGCCTTGGTCTTGTGGATGTTGAGTGTAAGCCCTTACTTTAACATAGAAAATAGATGCAGGAATAGGCCATTCGGGCCTTCAAGCCAGCACCGCCATTCAATATGATCATGGCTGATTATCAAGAATCAGTACCCTGTTCCTGCTTTTTCCCCATATCCCTTGATTCAGTTGGCTCTAAGAGCTGTATCGAATTCTCTCTTGAATAATTGAGTTTAAATAAGAGATACAGCATGGACCCATTAAAACCACACTGTCCATTGATCAGTCAGTCATTCACACTAGTTCTATGTTATCCCACTTTTTCATCCAACAAACTAGGGGTGATTTAGAGAGACCAATTAACCTAAAACACACACGTCTTTGGCACGACATGGGAGGAAACCCACGCAGTCACTGGGAGACCATGGAAAAAATCCACACAGACAGGATCGAACCTGGGTCTCTGGCGCTGCGAGGCAGCGGCTTTATTGGCTGCACCGCTGTGCCGCCCTTCTTCTCGTATGTTGCAGTGGATGCATCAACGATGGCTTAGAGCCCGGTGTCAAACGCTCACAAATGCAAACATCGTGTGCATGCTGCAGGTCAACTACTGAAGTTCAGGTGAACTTGGTTGTGAAGTGCAGACACTGTTGATGAGCAGTTTTCCATTAGTCCTGTTGATAAGTTCCTCTCCTGCAGAAAGTTTGGTGATGAGGTGCACCATTAGTGTCCTAGAGTTATATACAGCACAGAAACAGGCCTTTTGGTCCAACTCATCCATGCCAATTGAGATGTCATTTTGAGCTAGTCAGTTTGCTTGGATTTGACCCATATCTCTTTTCCTTAACCTTTTCAATCCATGTATCAGATGAAATGTCTTTTAAGAGTTATAATTACACCCATCTATACAGCTTCTTCCACATACCCACCCCCTTGTGTGTGAATAGATTATGGATTGGGAAAATGACTGTGTCCATCCTCCTTAGCTATGCAGCTCAGGATTTTATATGCCTTGATAGAGTCACTTCTCAACCACCTACACTCAAGGTCAAACATTCCAGCCTCTCATGATAACTCAAGCCCTCCTGGTAACATCCTTGTGAATCTTATATATACCCTTCCCAGCTTAATGAAATCCTTTCTATAGCTGGGTGACTGGAACTACACACAATGATTACACAATGACTGTGAGAAAAGAATTGGAACAATCATTAGACAATAGACACAGGAGTAGGCCATTCGGCCCTTCGAGCCAGCACCGCCATCCAATGTGACCATGGTCTTATTTGACACTATCAAAGGTATCAAAGGTATTTTATTGGTCACATTCACATACACCGAGGTGTAATGAAGTGAAATGCTTTTTGCCATTTTGCAGCACACAAAAAAAAATACAGACATAACACCAATAAGAGTCTTAAACACAAAGAACATCCCCCCACAATGGCTCCCACCATGAGGGAAGGCACAAAGTCCAGTCCCCAACCCCAGTTCACCCATAGTCGGGCCTATTGAGGCCTCCACAGTTGCCTCTACGGAGGCCCGATGTTCCTGGCCGTTCTCGCCGGGTGGTGGTGCTCCGGCGTCGGGAGAGTCCTCACAGCGGCATGGGAACCCTGGAACGGCCGCCTCCGTACTGGTGGCCGCGGCTTCCGAAGCCGACAAGGCCGCGACGGTTGGAGCTCCACCACTGGCGATCTCATCTAGAGATCCCAGGCTCCCGATGTTAACTTCAGCGCCGCCGCCCGCAGCTGGTCGCTCCACAGTCCCGCAGCTCCGCGATGTTGTTCCCGGCGGTCTCAGCTCACTGGAGCTCCAGCGCGGCGACCCAGGCAAGGCATCGCCCGCTCCACGATAGCGCTCCAGCGCTGTGCCGCCGCCGAAGCCGAGGTTCTGGGCGGTCCGCGACAGGAAACGCCGCGCCAGGCCCGCTGGTAGGCCGCGAGGACGGGTCGAAGCTGCAGCCCGGAGAAAAGCTGCCTCTCCGACCAGGTAGGGACCCTGAAAGGCATCACCAAGGTTAGTTTTGCTGTAAAATAGAGATACAAAGAACTGGTGAATCTGAAATCTTGAGTGAAATATTAAATTCAGGAGCAATTCAGCAGGTCAGGCTGCAGCTGTGGAGGGGACGGATAGACATTATTTCAAATTGAACGTAGTGGGGAGGGAAGCTGAAAAAGAGAGGTGGGGACAGAACAAGCCTGGCAATTGAAGAATGGTTTTGACCCGAAACGTTGCCTATTTCCTTCGCTCCATAGATGCTGCCTCACCCGATGAGTTTCTCCAGCATTTTTGTCGACCTGGCAAGTGATAGGTGGATAAAGGTGAGGGGGATTTGATTGGCAAATGGATGGGGTAAGTGACAAAGGCCAGAGATGAAACGGTGTCAGATAATGCAGGAAGAGATGTGAAATGTAAAGTCAGAGTTAGGTAAATAGGCAGAAGGGGATGGGGGAGCGGAGCAGGGGGTGGTGGAGGGAAAGAAGAACAGGATAGTGGGAGAATATATCCTTTCTCTGGTTTCACATTTACATGTCTGCTATGCTGCCATGAAACAAATGTAATAAAACACATTTCTGTTGGCAGTCAAATTGAAGAGGGTTCCATCAACCTCCCAGCTGAAGGAAACAAAAGCTCGCTAATTTGTCAAGTTCATTTTTCCTTTTATAAAACCACTTTGCTTCTGCTTAATTGTCTTAAATAGTCTGTCAAGTCTGGGAAGAACAAGGGGGGACTCGGCCTGGGGGACATCCCAGGAGATAAGTCTGCGTTTATTTGTTCGTTCCGGTGAAAGCACTGTGCACACGGCAGCCAGCCAACAGTAGCTTGTCTTTTTCTTTTTGTTTTCACATTTAATTTCAAGTTTTCGTGTACCTTGTGTGTTGTGACTGTTGGCAGACCAATTTCCCTCTGGGGAATTGTATTTTCTAAATGTCCTGAACTATATAGAAACATAGAAAACAGGTGCAGGAGGATGCCATTCGGCCCTTCGAGCCAGCACCGCCATTCATTGTGATCATGGATGGCAGTGCTGGCTCGAAGGGCCGAATGGCCTCCTCCTGTTTCCTGCCCTCTTGTCATTTTTTTTTTGTTGAGTGATGGCATTTCTGCTGTTGAAAACCTCTGGCACCTCTAAAGAATCTGGTGAATCCATCTTACTCACCATATGACACCTCTCCCTCAATAATGCCCTGAATGATAACTTGGATACGAAGATTAAATAAAAAACAAATGGTGAGGGGAGAGATTTAAGAGGGGCCTCAGAGGCAACTTTTTCCATTTAAAAGGTAATCTGTATCTGGAACGAGCTGCCTGAGGAAGATATCGAAGCAGACTTCATGACTTTTAAATAACATTTGGACAGATATATGGATAAGAAGGATTTCAAGGGCTCTGGTCCAAATGCCGGCAAATTGGGCCAGCCCCTCGTGCTACCTTTCTTGGCATGGACAAGATGACCTGAAGGGCCTGCTTTTGTGCTATACACCCCTATAATTCTGTTTCAGGATTTTTCATTAAAATAGATTTAAATGAATCATTTTGAAGGAAATCCAGTACATCATTTTGTTAGAACCTTTATTTATATAATCTGGTTCAATATTAGCACAATCTCTATTATCTTCTCACTATTAAAAAAAAAGAAATAAACTTCCTAAGAAGATTGCCTTAATGAAAATGTCATATATGGTTGTTTATAGCTTGCTTTCATAGTTTCGAGTCTCTGAACAGAGAAGGCAGTCAGTGTCTGGAGTCACACATAAACGACACTGGGCAGAGATAACAGATTTGTTTCACTGAAGCACATTATGGAACTAAGTGGGTTTGCATGACATCCTTTCACCATTACTGATATATGCCTTCAACTAATTTGGGGTGGCATAGTGGTGCAGCTGGTTATCCCAGGTTCATTCATGACCTCGGGTGTTGTCTGTGTGGAGTTTGCACGCTCTCCCTGCGACCGTGTGGGTTTTTCTCTGGTTTCCACCCACATCCCAAAGATATGCGAGTTTGTAGGTTTTGGCCTCCGTACATTACTCCCAATGTGCATGGAGTGGATGTGAAAGTGGGATAACATGAAACTAGTGTGAATGGGTGATCAATGATTGGCATCTTCAAATAAGGTTGCTTACAGTAGGTTAAAGCTTCAAGAGCCACGATTATGGTCCGTGACTAGAATCTATTCCTTCTATGTGCGTTTATGAATCACAACCACTCTCCGAGTAATAACACCTCATGTGATTTTACTAATTATTTTATATCTATAGCCCGAGTAGACTGTCTGAAGAAGGGTCTCGACCCGAAATGTCACCCATCTCTCCAGAGATGCTGCATGTCCCGCTAAGTCACTCCAGCATTTTGTGTCTACCCCCGATTTAAACCAGCATCTGCAGTTCTTTCCTACACATTATAGCCACTGAGTCACGTGTTTTAAGAGTTTCTCCCTGATTTTTATCTAAAACGCTTCCTTATTTTGAATACTCAGCTTAAGTCCCATAAACCTATCCTGCTTTAGGGCCAAATCCCATTTTTTCCAACCTCTAAACAAAATTGAAAAAGTCTCATGATCCCCTTTTCTATAATCTTCCAATCCGCTCATGGGTTTCACCTTTCTAAAATGAGGGGTCCAGATTAGCACAAACCACATCTGCTGAGACCTAACCATGGATTTGTAAAAATGTAACAAGGCTAGAGGGCCGCAGCACAATGGCACAGCTGGTATTGCTCCTGCCTCACAGCACCAGAGATTCGGGTTCGATTCTCACCTCGGGTGCTGTCTCTACAGAGCTTGCACTTTCCCCTGTGTCTGCATGTGTGCTCCAGCTTCCTCCCACATCCCATAGACGTGCGGGTTTGTAGGTTGATTGGCCTTTGCATATCGTCCTTAGTGTGCAGGGAGAGGAAGAGAAAGTGGGATAATGTAAAACAGGTGATTGTTGGTCGGCGTGGACTCGTACATGGGCTGAAGGGGCGGTTTCAATGCTGTATCTCCAAATTAAACAGCCTTACTGATGCATTCATTGGCCACATTAATAATGATCAACTTTACGAATTTGTTCCCAACATTATCAAGGCTTGTCAATGTACAAACTGAGGCTCTATTGATCCCAGGAACTGTATCAAAATAGTAACAAAAACAATGGAAGACAGCGGTTCTCTTTGATAAGATCATAATTATATTGCAGTGGCAGGAAATCTTTTCATTCTGCCTACGGCTCTCCTGTTTGACCAACAGTGAGAATAATACATTTTAAAAGTATGAATAATGTAAGGCAGGTCACACGAGTTTTCAAATAGCCATTTATTTATTTTCCTAAGAATCAGATAGATTTTTTTTTCTTCCAAAATAAATACAAACTGAAAAAAACATTCTAGAATTCAAAGGAAGAAATATCTAGATTTTTTTTGCTGGATCAGAGTACAGTGCTCCCAGCCCAAAGTATGAAAGTGTTTACAGTATATTTTTTTTTAATTCAATTGTTTAAAATGGTGCTTCTGCTATCACTTCACACCAGTTTGCTGTTTGCTAGAGTTACCTGCAAAAATTTAGAAAAGGTTTCATGATGTCCATTTTAATGTACTCAAAGAAGTGTTCTTGCCTAAAGCCTAGAAATGTCAAGAGATGCTTACAAACAAAAAAAATAAGTTAAAAAATCCATAACATAACAATGTACATTATTTACAATTTGCCTAGGGCAACACATTGAGCTGACTGAGCCATCGATTCATGTTCGCTTGTTTACAGACAGAGCTTTTATATAATATGCGTTTCCAGGTAGACAACTTTCTTCTGCATTGCACTGTTTGGTGTCCTTGTTCTCCATAAATGAACCACCTATTTTGGTGCCCATGTCCTGTGTGCAAAAGACCAGAGGGTTTGTTTTTTTTTCACATGTTTCTGTTTTTTTGGAAAGCAAATTACATTAAGAAAAGTCTTTGCTGAGATTTGAAGGAGCGTCTGCCTAACAACTTTTAAGGCTTTGCCACCTTCCTTTCACAATTTCAGTATAATTTCAGATATGGCACAGATGTGACAAGATCGCTAAATTGACAGCACTTTGTTTAAATGAGCCTGATCAAAGTTAATCAGACGTCCAAACCTTCACGGAGAATGCTTTTGGTGTATTTCTAAGGGGAGAGAGTGTTTCCAAGTTAAAGAATGAGGTTCAGAACAGAAATAATAATTTTTCTACTTTACAAAATTGACAGGCTTAATTATTTCTAGATCAGGTATGGCACAGAGTCAGAATACAGGGCAATACAAATATTATTCCTTACATTAACGATATATTAAGAGTGACCGAGTATTAGAGAAAATGGCTATTTATGAGGAAAAATAATAAAGACAGGGTTTTATTTTTACGTTCACCTTAAGCCGGGCTTCCTATTTTGCTGTTCTTCCTGCCATGAACTCATGGCAGTGTACACTCTGTTAGAGGGCAAACTGTAAAGAGTCCAATAAGGTCTTTATGATGAAGCTATTTCCCCAAACAATTACAATCATATTTACTGGCCTCCCACTCCACATAAAGGGATATGTGGAATAATGTTGGTTCAGTTACTCTACATGTTCTACTGAACCGATCTTGGATAGTTAAATTTACTTACCGTAGCAAACAGTCTCGTTTACTGTTACAAAACAGTGCCCAATTATTCTCCTAAAACTTCTAAACATTTTTCTTAATATGCAAACTTTTCAATTATTTTTTCAATGTAAGGAATTTGCATTATCCAGAAACATTAACTGAACAAGCATCCAGCGCAAGTCTGCAAATATAAATGAACTACTATGACTTAATAAGAACTTATAAATCAATTCATTCGGGTTACCAAAGGATTTTGGTAACTGTGGAACTCCTAGATGGAGTCCAGGAAGATTATTATGCTTAGTTTCCCCGAATATGAAAGAAAAAGAGCAGTTTGGAGATAAAGCTGCAGTTAAAACACTCCGGCTCCCTATTTTCAAATCCAGTATTATATTTCTACTGTATCTAATGGGCGTATACAAAGCAGTAATTAATACAAAATCAAAAGCATTACATTTCAAATGCTTGGATGTATACCAATAGGAAATGATAAATAGGTAGGTTGTAAAATAAAACTAAAGAAACAGATTATGTTGAACACCATTTAAATGTGCAAATCAACTTTGCAAACAAATAATTGAACCATGCCATTACCTCAAGAGCAACCTTGATAAACTCAGGTTTAGCTTTGGTAGGCTGGGAAGTTTGTGCAACATTGAATTAAAAAGGTTTCAAACATGAAGTCAGCATTAGTAGTTAAAAAGCCAAATCCACACATTGCCAATACTACACAGTATTTTCCTGCATTCTAATTTTTCACACTGTTCTCAAGAGCTGTATTTGTTTGAGGGAAGTAAATGATAAATGTAATCATGCAAACAAAATATTAAAATTCCCCAAAGTAAATTAAAAATATTAAACATGTATCCTACAATAAATAAGTAATTGCAGCACCTGCTCATTTAATGGACCATTCTTCAAACTTGGGGATTTCAAACAAAAGCTATATACAAGTATTGCACTAATGGAAATGGCATTACTGTGCTCGATGTAAAACTGAGCCCCAGCTCATACATGTTCAATAATGCATTTCCCTAGAGTAAACAAGTATTTATTTTCTACATACTTGTCAGGTCTCTATAATTTTTACACCAGCAGAATCTTTCCTCTGTTCATATAAAAGTTGAGTACACCACACCAACAAAAACCTATAAAATGTCTTTGAAGGGTTAGAAATAAGACTGCATTTCAATGAAAAGTGGTTTAGTTCTCCTATCTGATCCTAAAACTCTGTAGGAAGGAACTGTAGATGCTGGCTTACATTGAAGATAGACACAAAATGCTGTAGTAACTCAGTTGGACATACAACATCGGTGGAGGGGAGTGCGTGACGTTTCGGGCCGAGACCTTTCTTCAGTCTGAAGACGGGTCTCGACCGGAAACTTCATCCATTCCTTCTCTCCAGAGATGCTGCTTATTGAGTTACTCCAACATTTTGTGTCGAAAACTCAGTAGGGTGGTTTCATTGAAATTGTCACTAAATAAACAATACCGTTAGTGGCAGGCAATAATTTTGTTCAATTTACACTGGTCCAAAATAGCAGGATTAAAAACAAGCATGGAAGGAACTGCTTGGCAGTTCAGGCAAGGAATACTGCACCATCATAAGGTCACATCATCCAAAGGGTCACTTTAAACTTGCTCAGTGTGGATTATTTACAAAGGCATTTATTCTTGATTGGCATTTCTATATGGATACGGTAATGCCAATGCTTTAATTTGCTAATAATGGCAACTTTATTTGTATTCTCAGATTAACTGTATCCTCAGATTAGCCCCAATTGACCTTGAATTAAGATTATTTTCAAGCCCGATTATTTTCATTAAAAATTCCAAAATGTAGGTTCTTGAATTTGACCCATAATGAAGTTGCCAAGCAAAGCAAAACAGAAAGGGTGGAAAGGGAATGAAAATAAAACACTTTATGCAGCATATTAATAGCAAACTGAAATCACATATTGTAGCTGAGGAGGTTTACTAAATATTTAATGTCAGTTTGGTGTTAGTTTTGCATACAATTGTGTTAAAATATGAACGGTCTGTTATTCCAGACATCCTTCTTTTAAATTCACATATAAAACTTGCAGTGATTGTTGTTAACTTTGATCAATGTTATGCAAGGGGAACCAATATGGATATTGAATATATGGCTAAGAGAGGTGCTCTAATAGCTTTGGTTCCTCCAAAGTTGATTCAACTACCAACTATTGGATCCACTCAGAATTGCAAAAGGCTACCCCCCAAAAGATCTACACTGGAAAACAAATAAAAACACTGAATGCAGGAAATATTCAATAAGTCGAACAGCATGTGTGAAGAGGAAACAAAGTTAATGTTTCAGGGCAATGAGCTATTCTTAGATGTTGCCTGATATGCTGAGCATTTCCAGCTTTTTCAGTTTTTATGTCTAGTACCTCTAATATGCAGCAAGATAAAATAAAGGGTATAAACTGGTTAGTTTCTGAATATATTAAATAAAAAAACTGGTACATTACCGATGAACACTTGGTAGAAATAACTGATAGATTGCAATATGTAAAGGGCACAATTGATATATTTTGAAGAGCAAACAGTTAAACAAATACTGCTCCTTTGAGTTTTGACAGGAAAATAAATGGACTTTTAAACATACTAAAATAAAGTTGGCATTAGTAACAAATTAAAGCATTGGCATTCTTGATAATTTAAAGGAGATATTACTGCATGTATAATTCTCTTCTTTAAAACAATAGGCATCATAAAGTAAAATAATGTACTGAATATTCATGCATTAATATGTGAACAAAAAGCTCTAAAAGGTCCAAAATCAAAACTACCAATGTTCATTTTTTAATGCAGTTCTAACACAAGATCACATAACTGAGGTTGGTGCTCTGTGTGGGTTGGGTACTATCCTGACTGACTGCCACTTTTCCATTTGGGTGATTCTGGAAGGGAACAAATCAGTGCTTGCCATATACCATGATAAATATTCACTGGAGGGCTTAATAAAAACACCTTGGAAAGGGAGCTATTCTGTTAATTTGATTTCCATTGATGAACCCCGAGCTATCTTAGCTAGTACTTTAGAAGAATTATTAGTTCACTCATTAGTGATGAAAGCTTAACCAGAGTCCTTGACAATGTGGTCAGCTTTGAGGGGCATATACCAGTTTCTTCATTGGGAGTCCCTACCTTCTCTCGGTTCTCTACCCTTCACAGCATGGTATAAAGGGGGGGGGGGGGGGGGGGCATACTAACCTACATTCAATGTGTGGCTCAACACATTGCTGCATGCAAATAGTTTTTACATTCAACTCACCAAAGGGTGGCTGGTCTCCTACTGAAAGGCACCATGCTCTTGGGAGTCTTGAGGCTGGGTACAATAATATGAGATTTTGCCATTTATACTCCTCTTAGCCATAGCCTTCAATAAGCTGCAGGAACACTGAAATCCAAATTTAGGCAATGAAATACAATGCTTCCAAGCCAATCCTCAGAAGGTGAAACAAAAGATTTGTAAACCCAAATGCAAATTCTCACGATGCTTGCCTTTAAAAATCTGCTTGTAAAATTAAGTTCAGTTTTACTTTGCAGATAAATTGTCAAGGATAAGGCTGTCTTGGGGGCTTTACTTTGAGGATTTTATTCCATGGAAACATTGGTTTCTAGCATAAATAAAGGTTCAAAAGCCAGTTATTCTATAATCACAAATTATCACTGATTCTACAGAGAAAGTCTTAAAACAGTATTGATGGAGAAGGGATATAATGCTTTCCACCTAAAGTTGTACCTCGGTAAAAAATGGAACAGGACATTTAAAAAAATCTTCTTTCCCAGATATTGGTAGCTATCGTGAATAACGATCAGAATTGCTCTCAATCTTATTGTCATGTTTGCTAATATAATTATTGCATTCAATATAAAAAGCCTTGCATGAAGTGCTTAGAGTATTTCAATATGATAAGTTGCTTTATAATGGAAAAGGCTAGTAATAAAAACTATTGTTTTCAATAGCAATATTGTATTAAGACCAACAAACATGACAAGGAAAAGTACCAAAACCTGTTAACAGTAACAGTCTTAAAAACCTACTGGATCTGCACGGATATTTTTATTCGACGTAAAATCTATCTAAATGAGCAAGCTATCAGGGTTTTTTCCGAGGGACACAAAAGCAAACATCTTCTCTTGGAACAAATTTATTTTATTCCAATTACTTTCCCCTACAATTCTTGAGGGTAGATTTTCATAGAAACCACCATTACCAAAATGTATTATTATTCAAGTAGAAGCCCATAGGATCCAACAGAGACTACCACAAAAATCAACATATTGTCACAGTCAGCACATGTATTTTCAGAAGTGAAGAGTGGATCAGGAGCAAGATGGGTGGGGGTGCTCTAGGTTGATTAAAAGATAGCGTTAAAGAGCAGAAATCTTAGTGATTTCACTCTCCCAATCACTAGTTTCGATATTGCGGTTCATGCTGAAATCAGCACAACTAGGGGATGATTTGTGACTTCCTCAAGTTTCACATTGGGGATTTAATTGAACCAATGAGCTCAACAATGTTATTTAAAATAATTATTATTTTCACTTTCATGGGGCAGTGGGTAGAAATACTTTGTATTTCTCCCCTCCCCAAAGACACATACACACACACACACACACACACACACTACTGTACAAGTTTCTTTCGAGAAGTTTTCCCTTTCTATTGCAGATACCCGTTTAAAGTAACAAAGTTGCAGGTTGTCAACAGCTGTCAATGACCGAATTTTGAATCGGAGCAGAGGACTGCATGCATGATTCACAATATACTTTTCCATCGGAATTCTGAATTTACCTACTCGTAGCAGTGCTAGGTCACAAGTTGCAACAAAATAGAATACAGAATCTATGCCCCTAGCACTTATACGCAGCAAAGAACGCCAACATTACAGTGCCCTTATATCACTCACCTAGGGAGAAATGTTGTGTAAATAGGCAAGATGCAAATTATCTGCAAAATTATCAGAGAAATTGAACCAAAAAAGTACATTTCTGTGGCCATGAACAGTTTTAAAAAATAAAACTACACATGGCAAAAGGATACAGACATTGTGGACTGAGCATTTCTGCACGCTTTTGTTTATTCTATACTTTGGAGACGGCACACACAGGTAGAAATTTAAGGGACTGCTAAACTCATGATAGTCTTAAAATCCATCTCAGAACAAGTGGTAAATTAATTTACTGTACAAGTCAATAATCTGTGCAGTTTACAGATGCTTCTCAAACAGTTAATCATCCATATTAAAGTGCCCTCTCTGAGCTGATTTTTCACTTCCACCAACTCACCCTTTGTAGATGAAAACATGTCCAAAGCAGAAGATGCTCATTTTAACACGATACCTGTGCAAATTATTTACAAACTAGGATAGTAATAATCCAGCTCTATCTAACAGTTCGTAAAGCTCTGATCACTGACTCTCAGGCATACTGCTCTATCAAATAAAGCGCTTCTGTCCAGCAATTTGGAAAGGACTTGACAGCAGAATTCAAACCAAGTTTAATAGAAACTGCTAACCGGGAGACAGTGTGGGTAAATTCTATCCTTAGCTTGCAACACAGTTGGACTTAGCCTGCAACTGCAAGCTGTATCCAGCTGCAATGAGTGTGCGCATGGATATGCACACGTGTTTGTATGGAAAGAACAGGGTTGCAAATAAATGCGTGCAACTAGTAATGTGAAAGTGATGAAGATGAATACAATTTAACATCAATATTAAGCTATCAGCAAATGAACACAGAGGATAGCACTGTGAGAAAATTACAGTTACATACAGTGCCCTCCATAGTGTTTGGGACAAAGACCCATCATTTATTTATTTGCCTCAGTACTCCATCATTTGAGATCTGTAATAGAAAAAAATCACATGTGGTTAAAGTGCACATTGTCAGATTTAATTAAAGGGTATTTTTATACATTTTGGTTTCACCATGTAGAAATTATAGCTGAGTTTACACATAGCCCCCCATTTCAGGGCACCATAATGTTTGGGACACATGGCTTCACAGGTGTTTGTAATTGCTCAGGTGAGCCATTAAAAATCGTCTAACACCTGTCCGACAGAACAGAAATACACTTCAGGAGTCAGGTGTGGATTTGTCAATGACCACTGTGAACAGAAACACAGAGGCTACACTGCAAGATGCAAACCACTGGTTAGCCGCAGAAATAGATGGCCAGGTTACAGTTTGCCAAGAAGTACTGAAACCACAGTTCTGGAAAAAGGTCTTGTGGACAGATGAGACGAAGATTAACTTTATATCCGAGTGATAGCAAGAGCAAAGTATGGTGGAGAGAAGGAACTGCCCAAGATCCAAAGCATACCACCTCATCTGTGAAACACAGTGACGGGGGTGTTATGGCCTGGGCATGGAAGGTACTGGCTCACTTTTCTTCATTGATGATACAACTGCTGATGGTAGTAGCATAATGAATTCTGAAGCGTATAGACACATCCTATCTGCTTGTTCAAACAAAAGCCTTAAACTCAATGGCCGGCAGTTCATTCTACATGAAGACAATGATCCCACATACTGCTAAAGCAACAAAGGAGTTTTTCAAAGCTACAAAATGGTCCATTCTTGAGTGGCCAAGTCAATCACCCCGATCTGAACCCAATCGAGCATGCCTTTTATATGTTGAAGAGAAAACTGAAGGGGACTAGCCCCCAAAACAAGCATAAGCTAAAGACGGCTGCAATACAGGCCTGGCAGAGCTTCACCAGAGAAGACACCCAGCAACTGGTGATGTCCATGAATCGCAGACTTCAAGCTGTCACTGCATGCAAAGGATATGCAACAAAATACTAAACATAACTACTTTCATTTACATGAAACACCCAAACATTATGGTGCCCCTGAAATGGGGAGACGACGACAATGTATAAACACTGCTGTAATTTCTACATGGTTAAACCAAAATGTACAAAAATGGCTTTTAATAAAATCTGACAATGTGCTCTTTAACCACATGTAATTCTTTCTATTACAAACCTCAAATTGTGGAGTACAGAGGCAAATAAATAAATGATGGGTCTTTGTCCCAAACATTATGGAGGGCACTGTATATGCATGGTTTGAATTTGTGATATTTAGCAGCAGGTTTAAAAAAAAGTCACTATCCCACCCTGAAAAAAAAGTTGGCTTTATACAATTTTAAATGGAATTGATTTCCAGTAAACTCATGCACGTTAGTTGATTTTCTTTCCATCGTAACTATGATGAAAAGTTTGTAACTTTTATTCTCCCTCTGGTCAGAGGTCTCTATGCTCACTTTCTCTATTAGATCACCTGGACTGACCAGGTATATTGTTCTCAATTGAAAATTATGGATAAGTAATGCAAAGGAGGACTTCAAGCTCCGGAGCAATCCTGTCCCCACAACCACAGTTTTCTTTAGCTAAATGTATATATCAAAGGAGGTCGATTTTAATCCAGGAATCTCAAGTTCATAATGATTTCGCCTATTCATAATTCTAAGTAAACGCGTTAAGGCAATCCATGGCTTCACAGTATCTGATGCACGATATTGCTTATTTTATGCTCTGAATTTAATTAAAACGAATTGTGTGGTATCTGATTTCACCAACTCTATATTTAAAAAAAACTAGACCGGGTTAGCCAGATCTCATGACTCGGTCTCTTGCTTTAAGTAGGTATTTTAATGAATGGTTTGACTCCTGCTTAATGCAGTTTAGTATTGCCAGAATAGCTGCTCTGCTTCCTGTTTTCTGAACCCTCAGCTGTCCATCAGCTCGTGTCTATCGGCCAGCACTGTTCTGTCTCTGCTCCGTACTTTATGGATTAAAATTCAGCGCTCTGAGACGGTGCTGTCTTCTGCATTTTACTCTCAGGATCTCTGAGCTGCAGGTCCATTTTTATTTAAACAAAAACATTTAAAAAAAAAGTAATTTCTATGGTCAGTCAGTATCACTGGAATCGCTGCTCTGTTCCCCCTGCACCTTGCTTCGATGCTGCATAGCACGATGATATGCAATCTGCACCGATTTCCTGATGTTTGATTTCCTCCCCTCCAGCATCTTCATTTTATCCAGGGTCTGGTCCACACCAAGAGGAACAAGCTTTGTTCGAGGAAGCCATTGCCTGATTAATGAAAAATAAACACTATGTGTCACTTTATTGTATAGAGTAGAATTCCTTCAACATACGTCTTCTCAGTGCTACTCTACTTTTCCAAGAAATTATATCCTTCATTCTCATGTCATATGAGAGGAGCATAATTGGGCAACCCTTGTCCATCTTGGTGGTAGAGATCAAGAGTAATCCACCATTCAATCATGACTGATCTATCTCTCCCTCCTAACCCCATTCTCCTCCATATGATGAAAGGAAGATCATTGAGAAACCAGCTTAAGATGCTTGGGTCGAGGACATTGGCTTGAAGAACTCTTACGCAAATGTCTTGGGACTCATGAGAAAGAAAGCCTCAGAATTAAATATGAACAGTCTTAGTTGCACTCGGGACTTTGTTTTTCACTAGCATGTTTTTTTAAATTTATTGAACTTTCCTTTGTTTATTGTGTTATCTACAAGTATTGTATTTACAGACCCGTTATGCTGCTGCAAGTAAGAATTTCATTGTTCTGTCTTTGGCACATATGACAATTAACTACTCTTGACTCTTGAGCATTACAAGTTTAAAAGGAATCAAAGACTTGCACATGCACAAGGGCCTTCACACCCATCCCAGGAAGTTCCAAAGTATTTGGCATTCAATTAAGTACTTTTGAGTTGTAATATAAGGAACCCACCAGGCAATCTGTCCATAGGAAGCTACAACCAGTGCAAGACTGTGCATGACATGTGGATTCTACTGAATGTGTTCATTCTCTCAAAGGACAACACTATCTCAACGCAGTTCAATTCTGATTAGTTGCTTTCACGTGGTATAAGCAAGAAAGAGATGTTCTCCCAATTTACCATGTTCTCTTGTTGTCAAAGAAAAGTACGAGGTAGAGGTGCTCCCGTGCTTCCATGGTCATTTGTTCTCCCAGTTTGAGCACATCCAGTGGTGGAACAGGAATCGGAACACCATGATGGTATAGTCCCTCCCGAGGCATCTTTGGATCAATTATCTGTTGAAGAAAAAACAGACACAATGGGACACTGTTAAATACATTCTTTGCAGTCTATATATTTACAATATATTAACAACATTGAAACTCACTTCTGTCTTCAGTTGCCAACTGGTGCAATTTGAAATATCCATTCTATACAATCCCATTGCAATAAATTCAGTGGAGACAAATGTTTTGGTTTCTAATACATTATACTTGATAAATTGATTTTATTGCTAAAGAACCTTTAATATTTCAAAAATGGTCAGTTTTATCAATAGTAAACATTTTTTCCAGGGTGTGCTTCAGGTGAAGAACGCATTGAGGAGGAACATTCACAAGAATGCTCTGCTTGAGATTTTTTCAACTGATTTTTTCAACTTTATTTGACTTTGGTGTTTGGGGCTAGATTCTATTGACACCCATTTTGCACTATTTTTGTGAAGGAATATTTGGAACGCTTTTATTCAAGGTGATAAAACATTCAAGGGCCAAGTAGAGTGCAAAAGTGGCGAGGAAAGAAATGGTGCCCATGATTCCCTGTGGTTTAAATGTTCTATTTTCCCTGGAGGTTTTGACTAAAATTGATTTTTCAAAGGAAGCATAAGGTGAGTTTTGTACGTTTTCCACATTGAAATAATTGGCTAAGATTGATTTGAAACACAATTTGCGCGTAACTATCTACCACTCATTATTTTTCTGGCAAAATTACTATGATTTTCATGTTCTGTTTCCTCTGCTTTTTAAACTGACTGTTTCCTGAGTAAATTAACTTTATTTACTGGGTAATCAACTGTTTGCCCTGAGGCCAGACTGTCCAAATGACACTTTGCCCCGAATCAGTGACTGATACAGCATTGTCAAATAGCATAACAAATTTGCAAAATGGATGTTCTCCAATCTGGTCAATTGTGATATCAATTTAATCCCAAATTATTGACTCTTTTCTGCATATATAAATCTAAATGTAATAATTGTCACCCCTCACATAGTACTTTTGAGTTTGTCATGCAATTAATGACAATATATAAATGGAATAAAAACTGTAAGTGCTGGAAACACTCAGAGATCATGCAAGATTTGTGTAAAGGGAAATGGAGTTAGTTTCAGGTTGAAGACCATTCATCAGACCTGATCAGTTAATTCAGTACCCCTTCCCATAGATACTGTCTAAATTGCTGAGCATTGACAGCATTTCTGGTTTTTATTTCAGGCCTCCAGCACCTGCAGTTTTTTTGAGTCACATAAATATGAAATTATTCTCAGCAATACCAATGCAACAATATTATAGAAGTGAGCAGAAAACACTTTGCTCACTTTTGAACCTCATTTGGGTCAATAAGAAAATAAAATGCATTAAGTATTATTAATATATATATATATATAATAGATTTTGGTTTATTGATTGGATGAGCTCAAGATATTATAAATGGGCTTTACCCGATAAAAACTCAAGAAAAATACATGTTCACCATTTGTATAAAATCTAGACTTCTGCAACTTAAATACAAATAATCAAATGTTTCAGGTGGTAAATAAATGTTAAAGAGTAGCTGGATGCAAACATCTTGTTTGTCATTGCTATCTCATTAACTCTTGATCAAAGGACCTACCAAAGCTGGATAGGATGGGTATCCCCTGCATTTTGCCCAAACTAAATCCAGTGACTCCAAAGGACTATCTTCGTCATCTGACATCCAGCCAGCAGACCTGCTCAATCCCTTGCGCACTGTTTAAGAAAAACATTCAGCAGTTAAGATTTTCAAAACATAATTCCTTGCGCAAAGTAGTAGAAATCCCAACTGCGTCACAATTCAATTGAAATTTGTTAATCATTCAATTTTTCTCCTTAAGTAAAAGTGGACTGATTTGCTACATTCAAAATGGTACATGTCTTCACATCCACATGCAGGAGATCTATTTTGATTAAAACCACTGGTTTAACACACTAGACGGAATGCACAGGGGAATAATAACCAAACATAAACATCATATCCTTTGAATGAAAATCCCTTTGATCCTTTCCAAAACTAAAACAAAACAAATTAGCAGCGGAGCTGATGATTGAGATTTTTCTTCCAGTAACATCAAAAGGGACACAATTAGAGTCCCGATAAGATCTGAAAAAGAAGAAGGATCCTTTCTCTTGGAATTTGAAATATTTTCACATAGTGTGAGTGAGGAGACTACAAAAATAACAGAATGCAGGACCATCCCAACCTTTCCCCATGATTTGATTTGCTTATATCAACTGATGTGACACTAGTGGGGTTCACCAGAGCAAAATATGTTCTGAAACTCTCACTTTTTTCCACATTGTATGGGAATGTGCCCATAAAGTAAACATCCATAAGCTGGCCAGAATTATTCTTACAAATGTTGACAATGTATAAGAATGAAAAGAAAAATTGCAGTTGCTGTAAATTACAATAAAAACTAAAAGAAAATGCTGGAAATAGAAATCAGGTCCATCCTAAAGTTCAAAGAAACAATATGTATTCCATATGGCTGCAATATGTATTCGAACAATATGGCCGCAGACGCCTCGACGATGTACACCTGGAATGAAAATTTACCTGACTGAGCGATTGCTTCTCAAATTTGTTATTTGTAAGCTGTATTCTGGCCTTGAAATAAAATCTCAGCTCTTACATTGTGTCATATGTAAAATTACATTTCTGATACATATGGAAGATTGCATCTTACAACCAATTGTTATACAAGAAATCATGCAGCACATTTAATATACACCACACAATATATTACAGTCAGTATACACACTAGATGTGCACAGACATGCCTTGTTTTCATGTATTCTGCTACTAATGCGCTACTGTGGTTGTCAGACTTGCTAGAACATAACACTTTTACTTTATTACCTCTTCACCTACCTCATTCAGAAAAAACTTTAATCTTCCTTGCTTGTCAGCATCGTTTGTGTTTATGACTTGACAGAAAGAAAATGTTTTAGAACTTAAGTGACAAATGGTAAATCCTTTTTACCCCCTCCAAAAGTGGACTCACCACCATGCGTATGCCTGCCCGATCCAATTGGATAGGATTCGTTCTCTGTACACGAAGTGTCTTCACTGCTTTCTTCGTGGAAATTCACTCGGGAAAATGAAGGTTTTCCTCGACCCTGCTTCGATGGGGTTGTGCTGGGATAAGATAAAAAGATACTTTTAGGATATGCTTCTGATTTTTTTTTTAAAGTGCATGAAAAATAGTATCATCCCCAGGTGCTCCTCCTGCGTCTCAAAGTTAAGTAGAAGCTAATAGCATTAGAGAGAGAATAGGTTATGGAGAAATAAGTGTGTGTGGGGGGGGGGGGGGGGGGGGGGGGGAGAATAAGACTGATGGGGAGTGTAAGAATCACCATAGACTTGATGGGCTGCACTATAAAAATTTGTAAAATATAGGAATGACTGGATCTTACTTCCCTGACATGACTTGCCTGATCATGCACTGAAAAAGCATAAAGTGAAATCTGTTGCAACATAGCGAGATACAAGTTGTACATTTCATTTAAACTGGCCTTCACAGATCTAATCCAGCTGTGCATTATAGCAATGACAAAATAAAACACGATGACCCAATACCACAGTTATCTGCTATACAAAGAGACGATGGATGTGACATTTAACATGGTGTGACCCCCAGGTACATTGTTAACACCGGGAGCATATCAATGACAAACTGAGGGTAAACCAAACTTGTGTTTTCCTGTCTTGGACAATATATCTTACTTTTCCACTCACACGGTATGCGTTACTATCTTCAAGTCCAATGCTATGCTCAAGATGAATTGAATTTAGCGGTCTTACAAAGTTTATGTGCTCATTTTTAACTATTAGTAACAACTTTATAATGGCTCAAAGTATGTTATTATAGATAATAGTGAAACATTGGAAAGATGTAGTCAAATGATGAATTGGATAACTAGGTAGCTCAGCTTTTTATCCGTCAACTGTACCACCCACTCTCTCATTATGAACATATGACACAGAAATAGGCCTTTTAGTCCCTTGAGCCTTGAGTTTGAATTTAGTTTATTGTCATGTGTACCGAGGTACAGTGAAAAGCTTTTGTTGCGTGCTAACCAGTCAGTGGAAAGGCAATATATGATTACAATCAAGCCATCCACAGTGTATAGATACATGATAAAATGAATAACATAAATTACGTTAGTGCAAGATAAAGCCCATTTGAAGATAGTCCGGGGGTCACCAATGAGGAAGATAGTAGCTCAGGACTGCTCTCTAATAGTTGGTAGGATGGTTTAGTTGCCTGATGTACGCTGCAAGGTGGAATTGAGGTTATTATCAACTTTGATCTTATTGAATTGCGGAACAGCTGATAACAGCTGTTCCACAATTCAATAAGATCAAAGTTGATATAAACTCAATTCCACCTTGCAGCGTACATCAGTAACTATTCATCCTTTTACATCTGTAACTTTCAACACATCTTCACCCTGGTACACACCTGCACTTCGTAAACTGAAACAGACTGGTCGCCAACTCGAACGACTTACAAATAAATCATCTCTCACAGTCCACCTTGAAGCTTACAAACTCCACCTCACCGACTACAAAGATGCTCTCATTGCTGCAAAATCTGCCTACCTCTCCTCCATATTCACCGATCCCTGCCTAAACCACAGAACCCTCTTCTCCACAGTGGGCAACCTCCTCAAGCCTCGAGCCAACACTTTCCCTACCTTTACTCCGGATCTCTGCAACTCATTCCTCCACTTTTTCGCTGATAAAATCAGCACCATCTATCAATCTTTATCCCCTGTACCCGACTCTCCAGCATCTACTCCACCACCTACCAAGGCCCCCTCTTTCAACATCTCCACTGACCTCCTTACCCCTCCTCCACACTGCTTCCTCTCCCAGTTTGACCTGGTCACCCCTATTGAAATCTCCAAACTCATCAGCTCTTCCAAACCCACTACCTGCTCCCTCGACCCTCTCCCCACTCCCCTGCTGAAGTCCTGCCTCCCCATTCTCTGCCCCTACCTCACTAATCTCTTCAACTCCTCATTGTCCCAAGGAATTGTCCCCTCCGCTTTCAAAACTGCTGCCGTTACACCAATCTTAAAGAAACCTGGTCTTGATCCCTCCTCTCTCATTAACTACCGCCCAATCTCAAACCTCCCCTTTCTTTCAAAAACCCTGGAGCGTATCGTTGCGTTGCAACTTCATTCCCACCTCCTTGCGTATAACCTACTTGAACCCCTCCAATCTGGCTTTCGCCACCTCCATAGCACAGAAACTGCTCTCCTCAAAGTCCTCAACGACCTCCTCACCTCTGCTGACACTAGTTCCCTCAACATCCTCATCCTCCTCGACCTGAGCGCAGCCTTCGATACAGTGAACCATAACATCCTGCTCACCAGACTCAAAGACCTCGGCATTGAAGGCTCTGCACTCAGCTGGCTCCGTTCCTACCTTTCCAACAGATCCCACTTCATCTCTCTCCACAACCACACCTCTGCTACAGCCACAGTCACTCAAGGCGTTCCCCAAGGCTCCGTACTCGGCCCCCTCCTCTTCATCATCTACATCCTCCCCCTTGGTCAGATACTCCGCCACTTCAATCTGGACTTCCAATGTTACGCTGATGACACCCAGATCTACCTTGGCACCAAATCCCCCCACAACCCCCCCCCCCCCCCCTCTCCCATATCAACTCCTGTTTGTCAGCTATAAAAACCTAGATGCAACATAATTTCCTCAAACTCAACAGCGATAAGACAGAATTCCTCCTCATAGGCTCCAAAGCCACACTCAGCAAAATCAATAACCCCACTCTCACCATCGACGGCACCACTGTCTCCCCATCTCCCCAGGCCTGCAACCTTGGCGTGATCTTTGATTCCACCCTCTCCCTTGAGCCTCACATCCGCCATGTCATTAAAACCTCCTTCTTTCATCTCCGCAACATCGCCAAACTCAGACCCTCTCTCACACCGCCCGCTGCTGAAAGACTCATCCATGCCTTCATCTCCTCCCGACTGGACTATTGCAACTCACTTCTCCTTGGCATCAGCTCCACCTACATCAACCGACTCCAACTGGTCCAGAACGCAGCCGCCCGACTCATCACCCATACCAAATCCTGGCATCACATCACTCCAGTCCTCAAACAACTTCACTGGCTTCCCATCTCCCACCGGATCACCTACAAAATCCTGATCCTCACCTACAAAGCCCTCCACCATCTGGCCCCCCCATATCTCATTGACCTCCTCTCCCCCTACTAACCCTCACGGTCCCTCAGATCCACATCAGCCGGTCTCCTCTCCATCCACAAGTCCAACCTCCACAGTTTTGGGGACAGAGCCTTCTCCAGGGCAGCTCCCAGGCTCTGGAACTCCCTCCCCCAACTGATCCGCAATTCCGTGTCCCTCACCATCTTCCAGTCCCGCCTCAAGACCCATCTCTTCACCTCTGCCTATCCTTAGCCCCACGTCCCCGTCCCTTTTCATCTGTGCATTAATTGCCTCATACTGTGTTTTGTATTGAATTCTGTCTTTACTTTGTGTACTAGTCATGTCTCTACTATTTATTTCATTCCCCTTACATGTTTTTCCTCTACCTGCTCAATTTTTGTAAGGTGTCCTTGAGACTCTTGAAAGGCGCCCATAAATAAAATGTATTATTATTATTATTACTTAGTCTGCATAAAAAGATCCAGACTGGGGCAGTATAGTGATGCAGTGGTAGAGTAGTTGCCTTACTATGCCAGAATAACAGGTTTGATACTGACTGCGGGTGCTGCCTGTACGGAGTTTATACATTCTCCCTGTGACCGCGTGGGTTTTCGCAGGGTTCTCCGCTTAACTCCCACATTCCGGAGATGTGTGGGTTTGTAGCTAAATTGGCTTCTATAAATGGTCCCTAGTGTGTAGGATAAAACTAGTGTATGGGTGGTCGTTGGTCGGCACAGACTCAGTGGACCAAAGGGCCTGTTTCCACGCCGTATAACTAAACTAAGACTGTTTCAACTACCTTTTAAAAAGATCTACAACACTCAGAGCAAAACTGCGTCTCATTTCATGAGGTGCAACCTTTTACATCATAAAAACATAAATAGGAATTTAAATAATGGGGGAAAAAACGCAAACCTTTGTAGTCAGTATAGGAGACACCAGTTAAGCATCCAAATATAGAAACATAGAAAATAGGTGCAGGAGGAGGCCATTCGGCCTTTCGAGCCAGGACCGCTATTCATTGTGATCATGGCTGATCGTCTCCAATCAATAACCCGTGCCTGCCTTCTCCCCATATCCCTTGACTCCACTAGCCCCTAGAGCTCTATCTAACTCTAACTTAAATCCATCCAATGATTTGGCCTCCACTGCCCTCTGTGGCAGGGAATTCCACAAATTCACAACTCTCTGGGTGAAAACGTTTTTTCTCACCTCAATCATAAATGGCCACCCCTTTATTCTAAGACTGTGGCCCCTAGTTCAGGACTCGCCCAACATTGGGAACATTTTTCCTGCATCTAGCTTGTCCAGTCCTTTTATAATTTTATATTTGTCCCTACAGCTTCACCAGGGATTCAGTGTTGATTCCATCAATGCAGTGGGAGTCAGGTACATGGGTATCCGACCCTGCAGCTTATCCTGTATTTCCGCAATGCAACATGCAAAGGCAGGAGACAGGTATTTGCTAACCGCAATAAGTGTATTACCAGTCGTTCTCTTCTGAGCAGATGGCAAAGGTTCACAATATTTGGTCCATTCGTTTGAATGACCATTACATATATTTTACTGCAGTAGATTTATGCCCCTTAATTGCAGTTCATATGGAGAGAGTTAATCTATACTAAGTAGAGAGGGAAATGCTTACATAGTTGGAAGGATTAAAATCCTGGATATGAAGTTTCTGAGTTACATGGCTAGCCAATACCTTGGGCCAATACCTCGGCAGCGAATGCTGGAAGAAACAATTACCTGGTGTGATCGGAAGCTGCACTGCTACTTGTGCTGGAACTGGACTCGGTATCGGAACTGCTACGCGGCAGGCTTCGTTCGTTGCGATAGACTCGGAAACTTTCGTTCACAGGTTGGCTGCCTCCATCAAACCCATTCGTTGGCAACCCTGCAAACACAAGCCAGACCTAAAAGATTTGCCACCAAATTCAAAGCAAAAGAGTTTTTTTCTTGTGTGTCTTTTTCCTCTTATTTGCTCACAGAGTTCCCAAACAACCACAGCTGTCTTGGAAGTAAATGAATAAGGACAACATCGGCAGATTTTCAAAGATGACCCCAAATTCAAGTGGTCCCATATTACTAATGCTAAATATACGTACATTTTGCATTTCAAGTTGTGCAAGTCAAAAGAGCCAGAGTTACTATAAATGGAGAACAAAATAGATTTCATAGTACATGGGAAGTTTTGTATTGAGGATTTGGTGAGCATTTGAGTGCTTTTTTTGTTAAAAACACTGGAAAATACATATTTTTCTGCCTGCTGCATTTAGCGTCAATTAAGGGTGGAATCCAATTGATTCAGTATGGGTATCCTCTTTACTATCACAAGAATGCCATCTTAGTTTTCTCAGGTCTTAGTTTTCACTTTTAGGAAGTCAATCTTGTGGAACAATCTCCATTATTATCCAGGCAGAGACATTAGGGCACTAATTTAGTCCAAATTATAATCAGTTAGCTGTGCAAGTTTAGCTGCACGGGAAGGTCAGCTGAGATAAGCAAAAGTACACTTTGCATGGGAAATACATGCTCTCTGCCAAGTAAAGTCAGCTTCACCCTCAGCAGTAGAACCCAATGTGGTGACAGAGCCTCTCCACATTAATCCCTCACATGAGAAATTGGAGGCCAGGTCAAATACTGCCCATGAAACAAAGTACTGCAGCTTCAATAAAAAGTCCTGGAGAAGCAACTCGAGTGATGTTCCCCCTTTAGAGACATGGCATTGAAACAGGCCTTTCTGGTCACCAAGTCCACGCCAACCGTCGATAGCCTGTAAACTAGCACTATCCCACGCACAAATATATACACCTTTGGAGTGTGGGAGGAAACTGGAGTACCCAGAGATAACCCACACGGGCACATGGGGAACGTACAATCTCTGTACATACAGCACCTGTAGTCAGGATCGAACCTGGGTCTGGTGCTGTAAAGCAGCAACTCTACCGTTGCTCCACCGTGCCGCCACTTTTCTAAGAAATGCAGATTAACATTTTGACTGACTCTTCCACCTGGTTCTTTAGCATTATAAACCCCCGAAACAAAAACGATTTTACCCAGTAATTAAGTTCAGTAATGTAATTGTTGAATATGGGAAAACACACTGGTTACACAGCACCTCTTTACCTATGTGTGCGTTGCCCCCGGTTGATTTGTCACTGTCGCTTTCAGAGCTCGTGCTGGGGCTACGACCTCGCTTCCTCGGCTGGTTGCACCGTGACAAAGTTTGTGTCGCTGACGGGTTCTGTAGACTACCGCTCTGATTCTGCGGGACCTGGAATTCACGGTTTTTTGGTGGCCGCCCTGGCCTTTTGGGCAACCCCACACATTTATTTTTGGATTTTGCAGTGAAAAGGAACTTTGTCCGTCTACCGACTTCCGCTGCCGAGGCTGATGAGGAGGTGGTGCCAAGGCCTGCAAGAGAAAGATCAAGGCACAATGAGTTGAAGGTTATGGAGTTAAAGCCAAAGCTTTAGTTTAGTTTATTGTCAAGTCTACCAAGGTACAGTGAAAAGCTTTTTTGTAACGTGCTATCAAGTCAGCAAAAATACTATAAATGATTACAATCAATCCGTCCACAGTGTACAGATACAGGATAATGGTAATAACGTTTAGTGCAAGATAAAGTCCAGTAAGGTCCAATTAAAAATAGTCCAAGGGTCTCCAATGAGATAGATGGTAAGTCTAGTAGGTGAAAGGATGGTTCCGTTGCCTGATAACAGCTGTGAAGAAACAGTTGCCAAATCTGAAGGTATATGTTTTTACACTTCTGTACCTGCTGCCTGATGGGAGAGGGGAGAAGAGGTGGAGTGAACCTGGTGAGAATCGTCCTTGATTATGCTGGTGGCCTTGTGGAGATGGAGTCAATGGAAGGGAGGCTGTTTGACCATTGTAATGAAATTCAAATTATACAATCAGCTCTAAATGACTAGGGAATGACCCCTAAAAGCTTCCCAGATTCCCATTTGGTGGAATAAAACCACAACATAAACCGGGTTTGTCTCTTGTTTCATATTACTGAGTTAACATCCTTGTTTTATATCAGTTTTAAAGTCCGAACCAACTATTTTTAAAGTCCGAACCAACTTATGTTTTGTTAAATTCTCTCAGCAGATTCTGGTCGATAGATTGGATAATTAAGGGGCGTTTGCATTCATACCTTTTCCAGTCTCGTGACTACTACTTTCCTCAGCAGCGCTATCCGTTTGCCCATCTTTATTCGACGGGTTCAGTCCAGCCGCAGAGCCCCGACCTGGTACGCCATGCCGCTCCGATCCTGCATTTTGTTCTCTATGCTGACCAAGTTTCCGTCGAATCAAAGCAATCTCCTTTCTCAAGAGCTTAGCTCGCCGTGATCGGCCATTGCTCTGTTTAGTGGAGCCTATTGTGTCCAGTTTATTGAGAAGTACCTTCAGCTGTTCCTCCAGTGGCATATGTGATCTGTTCTCAGGGACCAGCAACCGATCCACTTCTGCCAAGACACAGTGACCGTAAAAAGATCAAAGCAAACAAGAGAAATTATTTGTTGAAGGGAGAAAGAGAAAGACCGAGAGGGCATGGCAGCACTGGGCTTTAACTATCAATAGGTTACTAATTATGGACATTATTGTAAAGACATGATTCAGTGACATTAACATATGTTTCATGCTGCCATTAACCTGGAAAGAGTGCAGAGAAGATTTATGCCAGGACTCGGGGGCCTGTGTCATAGGGAGAGGTAGCATAGGAAGGACTATTATTCTTTGGAGCACATGGGGCGGAGGGGCGATATTAAAGAGGTATGTGCAATGATGAGGTCTAGGGGGTGAATGCTTATTCCCAGGTTGGGGGAATCAAGACTGAGAGGGCATAAGTTTAAGGTGAGAGGGGAAATTGGGATCCTGAGGTGCAACAATTTCACACAGAGGGTGGTAAGAACATGGAAGGAGCAGCCAGACGAAGGAGTTGAAGCAGGTACAATAACAACATTTAAAATACATTTAGACAGGTGCGTGGATATGCAAGATTGAGTGGGATATGGGCAAATATAGGCAAATGGGACCAGCTGAGGTGGGGCATCTTGGTCAGCGTGGATAAGTTGGACAGCAGGCCTTGTTTATGTATCGCATAACTCTAAGCTGAGCTACAAAGATTAATAAAGCAGCAATGCAAGGTCCTTAGCATCTAGTATGGTTTGCATTTCCTTACTATGTAAATATCTTTAATGAAAAATCAATACTACCAGATTTTAAAAAATGAATCATTTTAGATTTCTGGAAATAGAGTGAAGATAATGATACAAATCACATCAATCGTCTTTCATTCAAGAAGACCAATTGCACTATGAATCTCTGTGGAATTCACTTTGTTTTATTTTGATGGTTTCTGTTACAGTTAGCAACCTTTGTTTTTGTAAAGCAATACCTGCTGAGGTACAGTTCTATGGCATTTATTGTGGTTTCTCCAAATGTGAAACTCACTGGTGAAATTTAGCAGGCTCTTCAACCACAATAACATCAACCCGGAGTTGAACCTTGTTTTTGCATAATCCACATATGTCCTTATCCAGCAGGAAATTATAGACCTTGGCCATCTTCCCAATTCTGGACCAGAATAGTTGTGTTAATTACACATGGCTTCTGTGTCAAGGTTGAAGTCGACATCAGACTGGAAATGAAATCTCACACACCTTTGCAGCACCAATGCCATTATGAATGGCATTTTAATTAAATAAATGTGATGAGGAGTCTAAGGTTGTACATTCCTCAAAGACATGACATCTAAAAAAAATCATTAAAATTTAGATTTTGCAAATACACATTGCTTCTATTAATTATATTCCTCCTTTTTAAAAATTATTTCACCTAATGATGTTATAAGTGAGCCATGTTGGTGTCAATAATGTAGAAACACGGAACTGCAGATGCTGGTTTACACAAAAGGACACAAACCGCTGAAGAAGGCAAGAAGAAGGGTCCTAACCCGAAGCGTCGCTTATCCATGTTCTCCAGAGATGCTGCCTGACTGAGTTACTCCAACACTGTGTCCTTTTTCTATCAAGAATATTTCCTTCAACACTAAACCAAGATTTAATGAACAGTTGATTAGAATGAGTGAAGACAAGGAATGCCTGGATTTTGTCTTAATATATGATCTCAGGTTCAGGTTTGAAACATAAAACGTAATCTCAGTGGGGATGATGGTAGAAGGGCTTTGATTGACCTTGTACAAGACAGGGAAGAAAATGCAAACATGTTCTCAGATACCTTTTGCTGATCATTAACCTTTGTTGAAAAAAAAATTTGCACATCAAGATTGATAAGGACAAAATAAGACTATTTTGATAACCTCCACAAGTGAAACTTTAGTCCAGGTCATTTAAGCTTTCCATGGAATGTACATCAACATGAATTAGCACCATCAAAATAGATGTAATTGAATGTCATGCTTTGTTGCCTTTTGCAGATAAGTACAACCTTTCACTGCCAAGAAGCGAAGAAATTGGCCTGATGATTCAAAACTGGGTTACAAATTAAAATTGACAAAAGTGATCTGACAATTGTAACGCATCCATTTTAAAAACTCCATCGATATAAATAGACTATTCCTTCCTCACTTACAGAGAGATTTATTTTTAATGTACATTGATTAATGTCATTAATAATTGCACTTACCTTCTTCCCAGAAAAGTTGACCAGTGTCTTCTGGTGGTACTGGTTCAGGTACATGCATCCCTGTTTCACAATCAAAACTAATTTTCTCTGCCTGCTTGCGAGCGTATTTCAGTACGGCACCTCCTTGGTCTCTTAGCCTAATTGCAGCACGGTAAAATATTGTGTCCTTGGCATTGTATTGTAAGCAGTTGTTCACAATCAAATTAAAATCTTCTTCAAATTGGTCAAACGTCCGATATTGATAGCCTTCAAGCTGCTTTTTCATTGTCTGGAAGTCCATCGGCTTTTTTATGTGATCCAAGTAATCAGGAACCTGATTACAATTTAAAATGAAAATTGATCTGAGAATGCTTTTTAACACCTTTTAACATTCAGAACTTCAGAATTGACTCAAAACCCTATCACCAACATTAACTCGCCCACAGGCAACATACCTCTTTTAATGGCACAGGCTCACCAAAGATGTTTCCTGTGTCTTTCTCTTGGAGTTGTTCTAGCGTCTTACGGAGGAGGATAAGGAAGGGAGTCAGCTGTAGCTCCATAGCAAACTGCTGTATCTTGAGCTGAGTTACAACCAAACCAGAAAGATATCAATCGGAAATTGAATTTGTGACGAATAAACGAGGGGCGTCTTTTATTCCTAACACACATTTATTACTTTTATACATGCGTTCAATACCCTTTATCAAGCAGTACACAACTTTGTTATCTGAGTCCTAGATTCCAAGTTGAAATTTTACTTCTTGTGCAAAATTTAAGCAGACATTAAAAAAGTGCTGGAGAAACCAGCACATCGTGCAGCAGCTGTGGAGAGAAACAGAGATAATGCTTCAGGTCAACGACTTCTCATCGGTACTTGTGAAACATTAACTCTGTTTCTTTTCAAAGGTGCTGCTTGACCCGCTGACTATTTCCACCATCTTCTGTTTTGATGTCAGACTTTCACCATTAACGTTTTAATTTTCAAATATATAAATTCATGCTACCTAATTAGTTTTCTAATGCACCATTATGGAAACAAATGCTTGAAAGTCTTAGCACAA
This sequence comes from Amblyraja radiata, assembly GCF_010909765.2. Classification (NCBI taxonomy): domain Eukaryota; kingdom Metazoa; phylum Chordata; class Chondrichthyes; order Rajiformes; family Rajidae; genus Amblyraja; species Amblyraja radiata. The sequence continues at coordinate 36,113,212 of NC_045973.1, read as the reverse complement.
AGCACAGATTAATATTAAGTGATTAATATAAAAGAGTTTCCTGGTGTATACCTACACGTTAAAATATTCTTAAAACAATATAGCCCACTGAATTTTCCCTACCTATTTTGGAAGAGTGCCTAAATAAAAGACTCCACTTTCCTATCACCATCATATCCACATATTCAAATCAAAACCCTGTATTTTAGGCAATGCTTAAAGAGAACTTGGTAGACATATTGAGGTACATGACAGATACAATAACAAAATTAAAATTGTGTAAATGTAACACCAGGGTGTAAGCTGGCGTACAGCAAACATATCTTTGGAATTTAAGAAAAGGTGCAGAGCTTGCCAATTTAGCTGTTGAACACCCTGCTTCCAATCTCATTGGGATTATTGGGAGCAAGGAGGATGCCTTAACATGGCCCTTCGGCTTCACATCAATGCAAGTTATGTAATTGAAAGATTGGTCAGTGATTAATTTTGTGGAAACATATTCATACAGAGAGGAGAAACATGAAATGAATATGGATTCACATGTTCACTCTTTGGTTGGCTGCTCCAAACCTGCCTCCAAGGACTTACTTACGAACTGCTGTTCTCATCAAATAGTTTTAAATGAATCCTGATTAGTAATACAGAACACCGCCATATGACAGTCCCATTGGACACAAAACAAATTCTGAATATATTTTTTACTTTCTTTCCTGGATATAATCATGAAATAATTTGATGCAAAATTCACCCCACAGCTGCAGACTTGGCAATATGAAAGAGAAATGAGTAGAAAATATTAACTGCCAAAGATAATGAAGCAATAATGCCAGACTGGGGGAGGAGGCATTTTTACTTTTTACCCTCAGCCAACCTGCCATCCCAGCCAGTTACTGATACAAATACTCGCCAAGCACTGCAAAAAATGGTCTATCGTGATCCTTATGCAATTCATGGGTCTCCCTCCACTCTCATCATCTAATCCTGTCAATTTATCCCACTATTTATTTCTCACTCATTGAGCTCATTTCTCCTCAAGTTTACTTACATTATTTCTCCCAACTATTCCTTGCGGAAACGTTTCATTTGCTCATTCTGGGTAGGGAAATACTCAGAAATGTCACCTTCAACTTAATATGTACACTGTATAATGTATTTATGGCCTCTAGTTTCCTATACAACTTTGCCTGGACCTGTTCTTTCAAAGTCGTCTCTGACAGCCTTTTATTGATGAATACATCTTTACAATACTCAGACATGAGCAGCATTAGACAGAATTGACCACGGGTCCAACTACCCACAGTTTATTCATCCTGAAGCTGGATGTTTAATCCATGAACATATACTTTAACTTAAATCTAAAATGAAACTAAACACAGACCACGATAGCCAACATTTATAACCTAGCAACCCCACGGGCAGATTTGAAATGAAATTTTAAGAGTGTCTAACCTCCTCACGCTTTAGCTTTTCCCTTTTCCGGATTAACTCCACCAGGAGCCGAGCTCTTTCTAAGTCATGACGCAGTCGCTGCCACGATTTCAGCTGCTCTTTCAGTGCACAATTTTTTTCCTCTGATTCTCTCTAAAATTAAAAAGGAAAGAGTTTTAAAGGCTTTCTCGCTTCTTGTGCAAGCAAACAAATGGATAAGTGGAGCATAAATTGGTTTAAGCATACTTTAGTTGCTGTGGGGGAGTGGATAGTGGTCAGAGGAGGGGAGAGGCAAGAGAGGGGGGGGGGGGGGAAAGGGAGTGTTAAGCATGGTCATTTCCATTTGAACCATTACTGGCTTTGGAGTGGGATTGAGAGGAAGACAACTCAAATCCCATATTTGTTGTAATTTAGGATCAAACGTTTTTGTTTGTTAATGTAATATTGATAATGGTAAAACGACATTATCAACTCTAAATGCAGGGCAGCCAAAATAGCCTATCCAAATGCCCAATTTATTCCATCCTTATTCGATTTTCTAACTGGCGGTGCCAGCTAACAAGTATATGTTTGCTCCATATGTACATAAAGTCCTGTCATACCTGTTCTGCATTTCGCTGAGACTGCAAGTGGGACTGTAACCGCCGAAGGAGTGGAACACCATTTCTTGACTGTCGTTTCAAAGTCCAATAGCTGTGAAGTCGCTGCATGAATTGGCTCTTACGTTGAATCGATAGTCGACCTGTGATCTTACTTAATCTATACATAAAGGTCAAGATGCAATGCTGTTTATTTCTATTAATAACGACATCCTGTCTTAATATATGACAGCATAATTAGCACAAGAAATAACATAATAGAATTAACAACGTATCAGTGAGATTTTATAATAAAGCCTAAAATTAGAATCTTCATCTTAACCATTTGGGTGGCACAGTGGTAAAGTAGCTGCCTTACAGCACCCAGAGACCAGGGTTCGATCCTGACTACAGGCGCTTGTTTGTACATTCTCCCTATGTCAGCGTGGGCATTCTCCAGATGCTCCGGTTTTCTGCCACATTCGAAAGACGTAAGAGTTAAGGTTAATTAGTTTCTGTAAGTTGCCCCGAGTGTGTAAGATAGAACCAGTGTGTGGGGATTGCTGGTCGACGCGGACTCGGTAGGCCAAAGGGCCCGTTTCCACGCTGTATCTCTAAACTAAACTAGATTGGTAGAACAATAGGATAAACAAATGTGAAAGATCAAGTTGTTCATTTCTTGTGACGCGTGACCATAAAGGTGAACTAGCTACTGATTATGCAGATGTGCCACTTTCAGAGAAAGGTGACTTCATACGCTCAAAATCTCACCACAGATGCTGGGTATTTTAAACTTAAGCACTTATTTAATTCTGAAATTTAAAAAAACTGTTTTCAGAAATGTCAACAATGAAAATATCAGATTTCCATACAAATTCATATGGTTCACCAATGTCCTCCAGGAAAAGTAATCTTCCATCCACAGTTTGTTCCCCGCACCCCACAACCATCAGACTGAAGAAAGATCACAACCCGAAATGTCACATATTCATGTTCTCCTGAGATGCTGCCTAACCCGCTGAATTATTCCAGCACTTTGTGTCTTTTTCTGTAACCCAGCATCTGTATTTCCTTGCATCCACATCTTCCATCCTTACCCTGTCTGGTTCTTGACCCCCAATTTGGTTAACCTTCAACTGCCTCCTCAGATCAGAGACAATTCGGGCTGACTAAAACAGCATCAGCATTGCCAGTGTTGTCTATACCCTGAGAATGAATAAAAAGGCTTGGGCCCCATACTAAATCCCAATATCTGAAATTCATTCGCTACCTTTCCTGAAAAACTATTTCAAAGAAACGTGTTAGAAACACAAAACACCGTGGATGCTGGTAACTAGAATTACAAAGAAAAAACACGAGAACCATTTAACAGTACAAGTCGCATCAATGGAGAGAGAAATACTGTTAACATTTCAGAAGACCATCAAAACTGGAAAAAGTGAAGCAAGAACGTTTTTAAAAGATGGTAATTTGGTTAAACCAGAGCAAAACATACATTTGCCACATCTGCACCCGAGATGTCCTCATTCTTTAGGAAACGGAGGTTCCCCTCTTCCATTATATATATGACTCTCACTAGGGTCTCCTCGATATCCTGCGGCTCCGCTCTAGCTCCCCTTCCCCCATTCGTAACAAGGACAGAGTCCCCCTTGTCCTCACCTTCCACCCCATCAGCCGTCGCATACAGCATATAATCCTCCAACATTTTTGCCGCCTCCAACAGGATCCCACCACTGGCCACATCTTCCCATCTCCACCCCTTTCTGCTTTCCACAGAGACCGTTCCCTCCACAACGCCCTGGTCAACTTGTCCCTTCCCACCCAAACCACCCCCTCCCCAGGTACTTTCCTCTGCAACCGCAGGATATACACCTGTCCCTTTACCTCCTCCCTCGACTCCATCCAAGAACCCCAACAGTCTTTTCAGTTGAGGCAGATGTTCACTTGCACTTCCTCCAACCTCATCTACTGTATCTGCTGTTCCAGGTGTCAACTCCAGTATATCGGCGAGACCAAGCTGAGGCTCGGCGATCGTTTCGCTGAACACCTCCGCTCAGTCTGCCTTAACCTACCTGATCTCCCGGTTGCTCAGCACTTTACCTCCCTCCTCCCATTCCCAATCTGAATATTCTGTCCTGGGCCTCCTCCATTGTCAGAGTGAGGCCCAGCACAAATTGGAGGAACAGCACCTCAAATTTCGCTCGGGTAGCTTACATCCCAGTGGTATGAACATTGACTTCTCTAACTTCAAATAGCCCTTGCTTTCCCGCTCTCTCTTTCCCCTCCTCCTCCCACTTTTCCCACCAGTCTCACTGTCTCCGACTACATTCTATCTCTGTCCCGTCCACTCCCCTGACATCAGTCTGAAGAAGGGTCTCGACCTGAAACGTCACCCATCCCTTCTCTCCAGAGATGCTGCCTGTCCCACTGAGTTACTCCAGCATTTTGTGTCTACCACAGAGAATGACAAGGCCATTGGGGAGTATCGTTGAATGGAGACCTTGGGAAACAAGTACATTGATCCTCTGAAAGTGACGACACAGGCAGACATGGTGATGAAGACAACATATGGTGTGCTTGGCAGGGCCGAGGCAGTGAGTACAAAAATTTGTGTGACATGTTTGTTGTACAACTTTGGTTTGGCTGCACATGGAGTACTGCGAGTACTTCTGGTTGTCACGCCTGCAGGAAAGATGTGCTTAAGCTAGAGATGGTACAGAAAAAATATTGCCTGGATTGGAGGGCTCGAATTATAAAAAGGGATTGAATGTTCTGGGATTGTTTTCTCTGGGACAAAGGAAGCTGAGATGTGGCATGATAGATGCATATAAAATTATGAGGGGCATAGATATGGCAGATAGCCATTGTCTCTTTCCCATTGTCGGAGTATCTAAAATCAGAGGGCGTAGGATTACGGTGAGAGGGCAGAGGTTTATACAGTTATACAGTTTAGTTTAATGTCACGTGAAAAGCTTTTGTTGCGTGCTAACCAGTCAGCGGGAAGAGAATACATGATTACAATCGAGCCATTCACAGATTGGGCGACCAAAATTGTACACCATACTCCAGATTTGGTCTCACCAATGCCTTGTACAATTTTAACATTACATCCCAGCTTCTATACTCAATGCTCTGATTTATAAAGGCTAGCATACCAAAAGCTTTCTTTACCACCCTATCTATATGAGATTCCACCTTCAAGGAACTATGCACGGTTATTCCCAGATCCCTCTGTTCAACTGTATTCTTCAATTCCCTACCATTTATCATGTACGTCCTATTTTGATTTGTCCTGCCAAGGTGTAACACCTCACATTTATCAGCATTAAACTCCATCTGCCATCTTTCAGCCATTTTTCCAAATGGCCTAAATCACTCTGTAGACTTTGGAAATCCTCTTCATTATCCACAACACCCCCTATCTTGGTATCATCTGCATACTTACTAATCCAATTTACCACCCCTTCATCCAGATCATTGATGTACATGACAAACAACAAAGGACCCAACACAGATCCCTGAGGCACCCCACTAGTCACCTGCCTCCAACCCGACAAACAGCCATCCACCATTACCCTCTGGCTTCTCCCATTCAGCCACTGCTGAATCCATCTTGCTATTCCTGCATTTGTACCCAACAGTTTAACCTTCTTAACCAACCTTCCACGAGGAACCTTGTCAAAGGCCTTACTAAAGTCCATATAGACAACATCCACTGCTTTACCGCGTCAATTTCCCTAGTAACCTCTTCAAAAAATTCAAGAAGATTAGTCAAACATGACCTTCCAGGCACAAATCCATGTTGACTGTTCCTAATCAGACCCTGTTTATCCAGATGCTTATATATATTATCTTTAAGTATCTTTTCCATTAATTTGCCCACCACTGAAGTCAAACTAACAGTCTATAATTGCTAGGTTTACTCTTAGAACCCCTTTTTAAACAATGGAACAACATGCGCAGTACGCCAATCCTCGGGGACTATTCCCGTTTCTAATGACATTTGAAATATTTCTGTCATAGCCCCGGCTATTTCGTATAAGAAATGTTGCTGTAGGAATAGAGATTTAAGAGTGTGGAGCGATTGTAATATGCAATTGTAGATCTGCTTCTGTGGCTAACACGCAAATAGTCGCCTGGGTTGGGCGCCATAAAAGGATCTAAGGGGAAAATTTTTCAGTGTAGTTGGTATCTGGAATAAGGAGATTGTGGAGGCAGGAACAGTAAAAACAATTAAGAGGCAATTGGACATGTACATACATGAATGAGCAAAGCCGAGATGGATTTAGATTAAATGAAGGAATAGGTAGGCATGATGGTTGACATAGTTGCACTAGGCCAAGGTTGGCCTATGCTGTATTCTATGAGCGATCAACCCTAATGCCCTGACGAGGAGGAAGAGGGTGGGCAAGGAGAAGAAGAAAGATTAACGATTAAGAAGAATGAAAAGCAGAAGATTAGTCAAGCATGATTTCCCCTTCGTAAATCCATGCTGACTTGGACCGATCCTACTACCCAAATGTGCCGCTATTTCATCTTTTATAATTGACTCCAGCATCTTCCCCACCACTGATGTCAGGATATAATTCCCTGTTTTCTCTCCCGCCTTCCCTAAAAAGTGGAATAACATTAGCTACCCTCCAATCCACAGGAACTGTTCCTGAATCTATAGAACATTGGAAAATGATCACCAATGCGTCGACGATTTCTGGAGCCGCTTCCAGGATGCAGACAATCAGGCCCTGGGGATTTATCAGCCTTCAGTCCCATCAGTCTGCCCAACACCATTTCCTGCCTGATGTGAATTTCCTTCAGTTCCTCCGTCACCCTAGATCAGGGGTGGGGAACCTTTTCATGTTGGAATGCTGCTTTAAGTTAGCTGTAATCTAATAAAGCCGCATCCAAGAAACTTCAATTAGATATACTTCAAAATGTACATTATTTTATTAAAATAGCCCTCATGACTTACTAATGTTTTAATTGTGTCCGTCAGTCGGGGAGGATTATTTTGTTGAATATTTCGCTGAAACATATTAATAAAATTAAAAGGATTTGTTCTACAAAATTTGGATTCATTCAAAAGGCTGCACTTAAAGGCCTAGAAGGCCGCAGGTTCCCCACCCCTGCCCTAGATTCTCTGGCCACCACTATATCAGGGAGATTGTTTGTGACTTCCTTAATGAAGAAAGATCAAAAGTACTTGTTCAGTTCATCTGCCGTTTCCTTGTTCCCCATAATAAATTCACCTTGTTCAGTCTTCAACTTTGGTCTTAACTAATTTTTTCCTCTTCACATACCTAAAGAAGCTTTTACTATCCTCCTTTATATACTTAGCTAGCTTACCTTCGTACCTCATCTTTTCTCCACGTATTGCTTTTTTAGTTATCTTCTGTTGCTCTTTAAAAGTTACCCAATCCTCTGGTTTCCCACTCATCTTTGCTATGTTATACTTCTTCTTTTTATACTGTCCCTGACTTCGCTTGTCAGCCACAGTCAGCCCTTACTCCCCTTGGAATCTTTCTTCCACTTTGGAATGAACTGATCCTGCACAGAAATACCTGCCATTGTTGTTCCACTGTCATCCTTGCTTGGGTATCTTTCCAGTCAACTTTGGCCAGCTCCTCACTCATGGCTCCATAGTCCCCTTTGTTCGACTGTAATAATGACACTTCTGAATTTCCCTTCTCCCTTGTAAATTGCAGATTAAAACTTATCATGTTATGGTCACTACCTCCTAAAGGCTCCTTTACCTCGAGTTCCCTAATCAAATCCTGTTCATTGCACAACATTAAATCCAGAATTGCCTGGATTCGTAAATCCATGCTGACTCGGACCGATCCTGCTACTGCTATCCAAATGTGCCGCTTAAAAGTATTACATTTTACAATGTCCACATCTATATGATGTTGGATCCAAATTTGAAATTTATTCCAAGTAGAGATACATTATTTTTTTTAAGATATGTTTTGGGCTCATGCACACTGAAGTGTAACAGTAGAAATGCTTGGAATTTTAGTACACTTTGTTCTATTAAATTTCTGACAATTGATAGGAAAACTTCCAACATAATTGGAGCTTTTCCAATTATGCCTTTTCTCATTGAAATAGTGTGGAAGACCCAGAGAGTAAATTGTCACAATAGTACCTGCCAAGTTTGTGCTTGAACCGATTTTCATTCTAATTCACGAACAAAGTAAGCTTGAATCAATTGTACAAACTCTGCATCCCTTTTCGTCATACTTCTTTCCATCATTTTTTAGAATGTCAAATCAGCAAAAACATCTTAACAATTTCCAGTACGACTATTTGGTAATTGGAACCATCAACAGAATAATAAAAAGAGACTCAAAGCCCTGGACATGCGGGTATGTAGGTTAATTGGCCCTCTGCAAATTGCCCTTCATGTGTAGGGTAGGAAGGAACTGCAGATGCTGGTTTACACCTTAGATACACACAAAATGATGGAGTAACTCAGCGGGTCGGGCAGCATCTTTGGAGAACATGGATAGGTAGGTGCTCCTATCCATGTTCTCCAGAGATGCTGCCCGACCCGCTGAGTTACTCAAGGACTTTGTGTCTTTTTTTTTGTAAACCTGCATCAGCAGTTCCTTGTTTCAACATGATAATCAGTATGGAGTCTGTCATTCAGAGAGAAAGTTCACCACCATCTTCCAGGGCAACTACATTTGGGTAAATAAAGAATCAGCATTAATGTTAAAATTAAGTTGCATCTGCAGTTGTGATCATGACACGAGCCATTTTATTACCAAAAGATGACATTCTGTCTGCAAAACTGGAAATCTTGCACTAAATCATGAACAGGTAGAGTTTGAGCCTATCAGATAATTTCACGTTTTTTCTGAAATGTTCTCCAATTCTTTTTGAGGTTGAAAGTATAATTATTGGGAGCCTTAGTGAAGAAAGATCAAAAAGTACCTGTTCAGTTCGTCTGCCATTTCCGGGATAATTATAATTAAAAACACAGGAACAGGAATGGCCCATTTAGCCCCTCAAGCCTTCCAACAAGACCAAGGGTGTCTTACGTTTTCTGCATTTCTTTTCATAAAATAGTTAACAATCGTTTATCTCAGATTTAAATATAAAAAAATACTTGCCATTTGTAGAAAATAGGTCCAAATGTTACCATGTCTTGGGGTCAAGAATGCTTTCTTACTTTAGTCTTGGAGGACCTGTTTTTGATTTTTAAACCGTATTCCTTCATCGATATCTACCCTATCAGTTCCCCTCAACCTTTTGGAAATTTCAATCTAATCTTTCATTCCTCCGAACACCACAGAATACACCACTTATTTCTCTCACAATTAACATGAGTTCCAGGCATCATCCCAGAAAATCAGTGCCACGCTTGCTCCCAGGCCAAAGTATCCCTTCCTTACCTGTGGCTTTGCAGAACTGCTCAGGGTATTGCTGATGTGGACCAAATCAAACTTGGCAAGTAAGAAGTGTAGGAAGGAACTGCAGATGCTGGTTTATACTGAAGATAAACACAAAGTGCTGGAGTAACTCAGCAGGTCAGGCAGTATCTCCGGAGAAAAGGAAAAGGTGGTGTTTTGGGTCGGAACGCTTCTTTCTCAGGGTCTGAAGAAGGGTTCCAATCTGAAACGTCACCTATTCCTTTTCTCCAGAGATGCTGCCTGACCCGCTGAGTCATTCCAGCACAATGTATCCTTTTTTGAAAACCAGCATCTGCAGTTCCTTGCTTCTGCTTCTTTAAGTTTGCTACTTTATGCTACTTCATTCACTTTTACTCGATTCATTTCCCTACAATGTGAGAGCTACAATGTTTCAAAGCCAATCACTGACTTTAACTGACCACACGTCAAACTATCATGGCTGTCATCGATCTTTGAATTATTAACCTCGACCTACACTTTACTATATATTGATAATTCTTTTGTGTCAGTGTTTTGTTTTAAATCAATCTCAAGTATGTGTCACGTCTCAGGTTAGAGAGGATGAAAGTGGAAACTAGCTGCACGAAAGCTGCATAAATGAGAAGCCACTTTTGCTGCACGACTTAGGGTTATGGATATTTAAATTGGTTTTGCTAAGATTGTGTTTTTTACTCAAAGGAAGATTACACTGCCTGCAGGAAGTCATTACTTTCAGAAAGAAAGACAATTCTTTCATCAAAATACATGTTTTTAAGACTGTTACAGAGACGATGGAAAGGCAAATGTCACTTAGCACTTAAATTTTTTTTAACTAACCTGCAGGTAGAACTAAACATCAAGCTGATTGGTATTTTTTTTGTTTGAGAGGAAATGTGGAGTATAGGGTGTTGGTCACATTTGCCAGGATCTTACAAGAGTAGTAGAACAGGCTTATTCTTCCTATTTTCCTATTCGCCCATGTTCTCCAAAGTATTTGACTGCCTCCTGAATAATTGTTTTTTTGTTGTGTGTTTACATACTAAACATTATGCAGGACTACATAATACATTCATTAGATTACGCTAATCTAAAGAATAGGGAAGAACTGTACATAGTGAAACAAAATAGAGCTGCAAACTATTTAAGCAAGATGCATGCAGCAGATGATTAGGAAATACATGGCTAAACGACTTGCTAAAAACTGTGCAGTCTGCCTTTAGGCGAGTAAAAAGCACTTAATCTATTGAAAAGTATCCAAATGCCCATAACCAAACACATTCAAATAGGAAACCACTGAATCAAACACAAGGTCTCAAACTTCCCCAACGTGCAAACTAATATCATAGTGGAGCACCATAAAGTATGCTCCAAAATAGTCTTTAATTTTGTTAGTCCATGAGGAGAACCTTACTAGAGCTGCCAATGTTATCATGTCTCAAAGCAAGACAGTTGCTTTACCCATATCTGCAACCTGTCCATTGTCAGGATGCTCTCAACATCACTCTCAATCAGGCTGGTCTATCGAAGCTCAATATTATAATTCTAAGTAATATGAAAAAAAGAATCACACATGCAAGATAGCAGAGGGCTGCCAGTGGAATTAAAAGTACAGCATTCAAGTTAAATGGCTTTCAATCAAAGAAAACGTGGGTAGGAAGGGCGGGTGAGAACCTTTATCCTCTCATGAACTCGCCCACTAAAGCACGTCAAGTTTCATTAGACCGAAACAAAGTTAACACAGCACTTTTCCTGGTGCAGATGAAATGAGTCAGACAAGAAAATGAACCATTGTTTCTCAGCATTCGCTGCATTTACCTTATGGAAATACAAAGTCCACAGCAAGTATAAAAAAAATGTTTAAACCTCACCCAATGGATAATGAATTTACAGACAGTAGCCGACCCAACAATGACATACTATCTCCAACCCGCCTCCATCTGTTTCAAAGTACCCACGAGGAACTGTGAAATCAGGTTTATCATGTACTGTCCTACTGGGCCAAATTCTGTAGTTAACAAATATTATCAGCAGACCAAAAATATATATTTTTATTAGATTCATAAATTCACTAAACACTGGAATATCATCCATAAATTCATAAATTATAGAAGCAGAATTAGGCCATTCGGCCCATCTCATCTAATCTGCCGTTCAATCACGGCTGATCTATCTTTCCCTCTCAACCTCATTCTCCTACCTTTTCCCTATAATCCTTGACACCCTTGCTAATCAAAAATCTGTCAAACTCTGCCTTAAAAATACCCAATGACGACCTCCAATATCTATGAACAATTAACATTATAGATTCAACCATTACTTCAGAGTTTCTAAGAGCAAGTTATTTCAATTATGTGTTACCATAGGCCTTAGCCTATGAAAGTTATACACCTCTTCTTAAATAAATGCTTAATTTCTTGCACAACGCATGCTATAAAATTTCACTTTGCCCTCAAATAAAACTGTTTAGTTTAAAGTATCCAAAATATCCAAAGCAGAGCCTAATCAAACAGAATCCGAGCCTGAGCTACAGGAGGACATTTGGTCCAAACTTTGCTCAATTGAAGTTTCAACAATATCAAAAAAGGAAAAGGTATGGAATAAAATATAATACAGGGCCACAGTAGCAGGAAGCACGGCCTCGGAAATTATAAAGGCCTGAAGCAATGGAGACATGGTAATAGATAGATGAGAGCTTTAAAAGCAAATATGGCACCAATTTCACACACAGTCTGATTCAGAATAAGAAAAAATTACTGTCAAATGATGCCAGGATAGTGATGAAATCAGTGGCTAGTGATTGGTTCAAAAGCAATTATATTGTTTTTCCCATTATTTAGGGGAAACCAGTTCATTAAATGTTAACTGTCAGATAAGATCTCTAGTAACTTTGTATTGAGGAAGGTTTGGCAGAGGTAACAGCAAGATAGAGTTATGTCAGCACATACCACATGTTTTCAGATGATATTGCCTTGGGTAGATTGTTGAGGGCCACCAAAAATAACAAGGCAACAGTAGGAAACAAAACCATTGCAGGTAATTGTTTGCCTGAAACGCTATATATTTTGGAAGGAATTGCAGATGCTGGTTTATGCCTAAGATGGGCAAAAAATACTGGAGTAACTCATCGGGACAGGCAGCATCTCTGGATAGAAGGAATAGGTGACGCTTCGGACCCTCTGTCTGAAGAAGTGTCTCAACCCAAAACATCACCCATTCCTTCTGTCCAGAGATGCTGCCTGTCATTCCACATTCCCACATTCTTTGTAACGGCTGCTATTAGCAAATCTTAGCTAAGATTCAAAATAGAAATTGTATTTGTTCACAGAACACAACCTCCATTCCACAATCTATCTTTGCATTGTCACTTTACATCACAATTGAGTACAAGTTAGACAAAAATGCTGGAGAAACTCAGCGGGTGAGGCAGCATCTATGGAGCGAAGGAAATAGGCAACGTTTTGGGTCGAGATCCTTCTTCAGACTGATGTGAGGGTGGGGGAGGGGCGGGAAGAAGAAAGGAAGATGCGTGCCAACCTTCGATTTTCCAGCATCTGCAGTTCCTTCTTAAACATTTTGTCTACTCGAAATCTCCTCAGGGTATGCCTACTTTGAAGAAGTTCTCCTCCTCTCTCTGAAGACCCACTGTCTCTCTCTGCCTCTTCCTTTCTTCTTCCCCCCCCCTCCACCCTCACATCAGTCTGAAGAAGGGTCTCGACCCGAAACATTGCCTATTTCCTTCGCTCCATAGATGCTGCCTCACCCGCTGAGTCTCTCCAGCATTTTTGTCTACCTTCGATTTTCCAGCATCTGCAGTTCCTTCTTAAACACTGAGTACAAGTTCATCTGTCAGGTACAAATCAAGTGTGCACGTTCTAAAAGGCTTACCTATGAGGTGGAATACAGGGCACTGAAACCACAGGTGCTGCAGCCCGTTTCTCCGCTAGGATCTTCCGCGCCTTCTTCATTTTTAACCTCGATTTAGCTTTGGCTTTTTTCACTTTCTCGGAATTGGGTCCTTTCCCATCCTCTCCTTCATCGTCATCCTCATCCTCACCCTCGCTGTGGGAAAGAGCAGGGGTCTTGCGCATGGATCCAGGCGGCGTGTGGATGTCACAGTATGCCGTTTTCCGCACACTGAACGAGGTACCATTTGCGCCCGTTTCTCGCACAGGCTCCATCTTCATGTAGAGTCCCGCCTGCTGTGCACAGGTTACATGGAATGCTGTGTAGCAGTTGGCTTTATGACATTGAATGCATGCTCCTGATCCTCGCTGTTTACAGATATAACAAGTCAGCTTCCAGCGTGCTGGTGGGATGTGCTCAATACTGTCAATTGGCTCCAGGAAAACAGTGTTTGCAAAGCAGACTTCTGGGATCCACAGAGCGCAGACCACATGTGCCCAGCGCCCATCATCTGTCTGCTTAAATGCACCGCCCTTGTTGGGACATAAGGCACAGTCCACTGCTCTTGATGGTGACTGCAGACACCTACGGCAGAGCCATTGTCCCTCAGGGATGTAGGGAACCCCATAGCACTCTTGGTGAACAGCCAAGTTACACATGTCGCAGAAAAGAATGACATTGCTGTTCTGGCATTCACCATCATTACAAATACAACAAACAGCATCTTCATCAATCAATGTATTTGGGTCTCCCTTGTTGTGACTTTCAAAGTAGGATTCCTTCTCCAGCCGATCCATGAGATACTCAAACACCTCCTGCGGGATAAAGTTCACACCTTCAATTTTCCTTTTCTCATTCATTATGTCGAGCCACACATAATCCTCCTCATCCATGTCATATTCAACTTCCTCATCCAGTTCCTCCACCGACTTTTCAATGTAGCGATAATATGACAATGGTCGAGGAGGGGCGTCTGACGCACTGTGGTCAATCTCACGGTAGATCACCTCAGGCAGCTTGGTGGCAGAAGCGGGGGTGTTATGGCAAGAGTCTTTGCGCTTGTCTTTGTTTTTATGCTTGTTGGCTTTTGGGGTTACAGTCAATGTCTCTGCGTTCTCCTTGTTACTGTTGCATTCAACAATATCCTCCGCTGTGGTGTCATCTTCAGATAGGACCTCCAGATTATCAAAAATGCTAATCCTGTGCAGGCGTCCTTCAATGTCCACTTCTACCAAGCGCTGTGCCTGAGCATATGTCAGCATCTCCCGGCTCGGTGACTGAGAGATCTCCGACGGGTTTGGAGACTGCTGCGTGCCTGTCCGTGAGTTCCGACCCTTCTTCTTGGGTTTGCGCACTGGGGTCTGCTGAGCGGGGTTGTCATGATCGTAATGGTACAAGTGGTACTCAATGCCACTGTAACTTTTGTAGATTTTCCGACAGCTCTCCACGGGGCACTCGTATGGAGGCTTGGTAGCTCGCAGGTTGTGACAAAATGTTTTCACATCAAAGTCCAGACCCATCCTGCTATTCCTGAAAAGAGAAACAAAGACCCATGAACTACAGCTACGTTAACATTTGTTGACAGGAGAGTTTCACTTAACAGGCAATTTTAACATTGTCGCACAGATTATGCCACCGGGGAGAAGATTCTGACTTGATGTGGAAAATCCTGGAGCATAATTTCTGGCCCACTTTGACATACATTGTTCTCAGCCTGCATCAATTAACACCAATGGAGTGTCTCTGGAGAGAGAAAGAATTACCATTTCAAGCCAAAGACATTTAGACCCAAGGCATTAACTCTGTTTGCCTTTCCACAGAAATGGCATAGCCCGCTGAGCTTTTCCAGCACTTACCGTTTTTTAATTCATTTCTGCTTGTTGTATGACTTCAACATTATTGAAGTCAGGAGTGAGATTTTTGTCTCAATAAGAATTAATTTTCAATCAATCATTTGTCAGCTTTAAAAATTCAGTTGAGAATTCTAAAACATGCAATGAAACATGGCCCAAATTGAACAATCAGCTACTTTTTATAATATTTGTGGCTACATTTTCTAAAACAGACGCGTCTTTATTTTTGTATAGAAATTTGTGACACGTTTTTCTACTTCAGCAATATGCCTTGAATTGAACTTGTCTCCTAACTTCTTAATAATGTTCGGGGGTGAGTGAGTGGCTGATGAATTTATCATTATTCCTAAGCATAATAATATTATAAAAAAAACATTCTCAGGAATAGTCAGTGAAGCACGGATTTGCATCAAGCAATCAAGTTTGGTCTTCCTGAGCTGGGTTGGTGGGAAATTATAAACTGAGGGCGTGCTGCATGATCACAGTGTCAGACTGGGAAAGCAGCCGAACAGCAGCTGCACTCTATTCATAGATCAATTCTGTTCAAATGCCAACTTGATGAGTCACAAAGCAAAGCACCAAAGCAACCAACAGTATGGCTCTGTCTCACCTCTGACAGCACCCACCACCCACATGCCATGAGTGCCATCTGCAAATATCGTGGAGACATACAGAGCCCTCCATAATGCTTGGGACAAAGACCCATCATTTATTTATTTGCCTCTGTACTCCACAATTTGAGATTTGTAATTGAAAAAAATCACATGTGGTTATACTGCACATTGTCAGATTTTATTAAAGGGTATTTTTATACATTTTGGTTTCACCATGTAGAAATTACAGCTGTGTTTATACATAGTCCCCCCCCATTTCAGGGCACCATAATGTTTGGGACACGTGGCTTCACAGGTGTTTGTAATTGCTCAGGTGTGTTTAATTGCCTCCTTAATGCAGGTATAAGAGAGCTCTCAGCACCTAGTCTTTCCTCCAGTCCTTCCATCACCTTTGGAAACCTTTGTTCCTGTTTGTCAACATGAGGACCAAAGTTGTGCCAATGAAAGTCAAAGAAGCCATTATGAGTGAGAAACAAGAATAAAACTGTTAGAGACATCAGTGAAACCTTAGGCGTACCAAAATTAACTGTTTGGAACATCATTAAGAAAAAAGAGAGCACTGGTGGGCTTACTAATCGCAAAGGGACTGGCAGGCCAAGGAAGACCTCCACAGCTGATGACAGAAGAATTCTCTCTATAATAAAGAAAAATCCCCAAACGTCTGTCTGACAGATAAGAAACACTCTTCAGGAGTCAGGTGTGGATTTGTCAATATACTGTCTGCTTAAGACTTCATGAACAGAAATACAGAAGCTACGCTGCAAGATGCAAACCACTGGTTAGCCAAGAAGTACTTAATAGAGCAACCACAGTTCTGGAAAAAGGTCTTGTGGACAAATGAGACGAAGATTAACTGATATCAGAGTGATGGCAAGAGGAAAGTATGGAGGAATGAAGGAACTGCCCAAGATCCAAATCATACCACTTCATCTGTGAAACACGGTGGTGGGGGTGTTATGGCCTGGGTATGTATGGCTGCTGAAGGTACTGGCTCACTTATCTTCAATGATGATACAACTGCTGATGGTAGTAGCATAATGAATTCTGTAGTGTATAGACACATCCTATCCGCTCAAGTTCAAACACAAGCCTCAAAACTCATTGGTCAGCGGTTCATTCTACAGCAAGACAATGATCCCAAACATAGTGCTAAAGCACCAAAGGAGTTTTCCAAGCTAAAAAATGGTCAATTCTTGAGTGGCCAAGTCAATCGACCAATCTGAACCCAATTGAGCATGCCTTTTATATGCTGAAGAGAAAACTGAAGGGGACTTTCCCCCAAAACAAGCATAAGTAAAGATGGCTGCAATACAGGCCTGGCAGAGCATCACCAGAGAAGACACCCAGCAACTGGTGATGTCCATGAATCACTTCAAGCAGTTATTGCATACAAAGGATATGCAACAAAATACTAAACAGGACTACTTTCATTTACATGACATTGCTGTGTCCCAAACATTATGGTGCCCTGAAATGGGGAGGACTATGTATAAACACTGCTGTAATTTCTACATGGTGAAACCAAAACGTACAAAACTGGCCTTTATTAAAATTTGACAATGTGCACTTTAACCACATGTGATTTTTCTTTCTATTACAAATCTCAAATTGTGGAGTACAGAGGGAAATAAATAAATGGGTCTTTGTCCCAAACATTATGGAGGGCACAGTGCATCCTTAATACCCAAGAGAGATACAAAATGCTGGAGTAACTCAGTGGGATAGGCAGCATCTCTGGAGAGAAGCAATGGGAGTGAGAGGAGGCATCTCTCCAGAGATACTGCCTGTCCCGTTGAGTTACTCCAGCATTTTGTGTCTATCTTTGGTTTAAACCAGCATCTGCAGTTCCTTCATATATCCTTAATACCTGCTCATCCTGAGCAGATTAACAAACTATAGTACTCTAAATGCTTTCAGCAATTAACAGTTTGCTAGTGATGATGGCTGACCACATCATCATATCCTGTAACCAATAATTTTGGCGGCACAAATAAATACTGTAGAATTCAATAACTGCAGATGGTGGTTTTACCAAAGGTAGACACAAAGTGCTGTTGTAACTCGGCGGGTTAGGCAGCATCTTTGGAGAAAAAGGATGGGTGACGTTTCAGGTCAGGACCCTTCTTCAGAGGATGTTTGACCCATTGAGTTACTTCAGCACTTTGTGTCTATCTTTGCCACAAACTACTTATTGCAATTCATTATTGCTGTACAGCAGGACCTCCCAAACGAGCTGGGATTGAATTAGCTCCTTGTGGCAAAAACACATTACTGTCTGACTAAGCTGGTGTCATGTGCTTGTGATATGTTGCTGTGTTTGAGCAAGAAATGCTCTTTCGTGTCAATGTTTAGGAACACTTCACTGTATCTAAAAGAGCCAGAGATTATTGAGCTCCTTGTGACAGCAACACGATTAGACTTCCTGAATGATCTAGCATTCAGTTCGTCCTGGCTGTCAGTTACAAATGTCAATTTGTCCCTTCCCACCCAAACCACCCCCTCTCCTGGCACTTTCCCTTGCAACCGCAGGAAATGCTACACTTGTCGCCCTTCCTCCCCCCTTGACTCCATTCAAGGTACCAAGCAGTCTTTCCAGGTGCGGCAGAGGTTCACCTGCACCTCCTCCAACCTCATCAATTGCATCCGCTGCTCTAGATGTCAGTTGCTCTACATCGGTGAGACCAAGCGTAGGTTTGGCGATCGTTTCGCCCACCACCTCCGCTCGGTTCGCATTAACCTCCCGGTGGCTCAGCACTTCAACTCCCCCTCCCATTCCGAATCCGACCTTTCTGTCCTGGGCCTCCTCCTTGGCCACAGTGAGGACCATCATAAATTGGAGGAGCAGCACCTCATATTTCGCTTGGGCGGTTTGCACCCCAGCGGTATGAACATTGACTTCTCTAATTTCAGGTAGTCCCTACTTTCTCCTCCCCTTCTCAGCTCTCCCTCTGCCCAGCCTCTGCCTCTTCCTTTATTCTTCCCGTCCCCCCACCCTCACATCAGTCTGAAGAAGGGTCTCGACCCGAAACCTATTTCCTTCGCTCCATAGATGCTGCCCCACCCGCTGAGTTTCTCCAACATTTTTGTCTACCAATAACTAAGCCTTAATAAGATGCATTTCATTTAGTACTGTATGACACCAATCCATCTCAGAGAACATTACTCTCCTGAAACGAGACCAGTTATTACAAGAATGAGATTTACGAAGATGTTGCCACATTTACAAGGATTTTGCCAGGACTAGAGGGTGTGAGCTGCAGGGAGAGGTTGAGTAAGCTAGGTCTATTCCTTGGAGCGCAGGAGGATGAGGGGTGATATTATAGAGGTGTACAAAATCATGAGAGGAATAGATCGGGTAGATGCACAGAGTAGGGGAGTCGAGGACTAGAGGACATAGGTTTAAGGTGCAGGGGAAGAGATTTAGTAGGAATCCGAGAGGTAACTTTTTCATACAGAGGGTGGTGGGTGTATGGAACAAGCTGCCAGAGGAGGTAGTTGTGGCTGGGACTATCCCAACGTTTGAGAAGCAGTTGGACAGGTACATGGATAGGACAGGTTTGAAGGGGAGGCAGATGGCACTAGTGTAGCTGGGACAAGTTGGCCGGTATGTTGGCAAGTTGGGCTGAAGGGCCTGTTTTCACACTGTATCACTCTATGAATGTTTTATGTAACATATCCTTCCCTTTATAGAAACTAAGTGATGAATATTCATATTTCTCACTAGTAACTATTCACCAGTCTGTAGAGAAAATAAATTCAAACACATTGTAGAAACATAGTTGAACATTAAAAAGAAAGTGAAGTAAAAGAAAAGTAAGACAAAGAATAATGGAATTTAGCTTTGAGATATAGTGCGGAAACGGGTCCTTCGGGCCACTGTCTGCACCGACCAGTGATCATCCACACACTAGTTCTATTCTACACACTAGGGACAATTTACACAAACCAACTAACTTACAAACCTGCACGTCTTTGGAATATGGGAGGAAACAAGAACACTCAGAGAAAACCCATATGGTCACAGGGAGAACGTACAAACTCCGTGCAGACAGCACCCGTGGTCAGGGTCGAGTCTGGGACTCGGGCGCTATAGGACAGCAACTCTACCGCTGTCCCACTGTGCGTCATTCATGAAAAAAAGATTTAAACATAAGCTATTACTGGGATTCTGGGAAGAGTACACCTCCAAAATAACAACCAGCATTTATGAAATAACTTTAACAAAGTCATTTGTCCCAAGACACCCAAGCAGAAAGTTTCAATAAAGAGCAATACAAAGATATTTTGGGGTAGGTAACTAAAATCTTGACCATAAAGCTAGGTTGTGAGGAAAGTACAAAGAATTAGAGAATTTCGAAAGTGAATCCCAGAGCTTAAGCAAGAGCCAGCCAATGTCACAGATCGTTGGAGCACTGAAATTCTGGGATGGACAAGAGTGTAGAATGGAGTTCTCGGAGGTATAGGGCTTGAGAGGGTAACAAAGAGAGGAAGGAATGAGGGTAGACAAAAATGCTGGAGAAACTCAGCGGGTGAGGCAACATCAATGGAGCAAAGGAATAAGCCAGTTCGGTATTCCGAAAAATGCAAGGAATCATGGGATTTGTCAAAGGTCATTCGAGAATTTTAAAAAAGCGAACAGGGTGCCTGGTAGCGGGGGAGAGTAGGTTGTAACAGCGAGAGAGGGGACAGATGCGAGTGGGAGATGGGGAGAGACAGTGAGAGGTGGGGATGAGAGGTTTCAGTTAGGCAGACAACCACTGGTAAAGCCATGGCTTGTTGCTTCTAGGAGAGTCGAGAAAATATCCTCAATCGAGAGAATGCAACTTCAGAACCCCCTGGTCTCGACCATGCTAGAGATTTTCACGGGCGCAAGGAACAAATAACCTAAAGTTTGCGTTGAGTGAACTGAGTGTTCTTACCGTCCTCGTCGCTCACCGGCGTTTTGTGAGTGGTTGGATCCCGGGATCGAGGAGTCGGCGCCCGACAGGTGAGCAGCTCGCGGTAGCTGGTGCCTCTCCCCTCGCCGCTGGAAGAACTGACACCTCTACTCCACGGGTCGAGCGCTGCCTCCTCGACCCAGCTGCTCAGCGGCGGCTGACTAGTATTCCAGAGCATCACAGATGCCTCACATCAGCTCCTGATCCCCCGCTGCCTGTCCGGATAATGTGACCGACGTTGGCTGGGCTGAAGCTGGGATCCAACCGCTCTCACAAAACACCGGTGGATGGCAAGGATGTTAAGAACACAGTTCACTCAACGCAAACTTTAGGTCATTTGTTCTTTGCCCCCGTGGAAATCCCAGCTCACATCCATCCCCATCACGGCGCAAAAGTCTAAAAGTCGAAGGAGGGTCTTCTATCCAGAGGTCCGCGGACAGGAGTGTCGGCCCAGGCCTACAGCCAGCGAGGAGGGGAGGAGCCGGCCCCAGCTCCCACCGGCGGGACGGGTGGGGTTCAGCTGGAGTTGGTGCTTCTTTTCCGCGCCGCCTGCGGGCCTGGGAGGGATAGGCAGAGCTGAGCTGGAGTAGTAGCAAGGACTACCTGAAATTGGAGAAGTCAATGTTCATACCGCTGGGGTGTAAACTACCCAAGCAAAATATTAGGTGCTGCTCCTCCAATTTGCGGTGGGACACACTGGCCATGGAGGAGGCCCAGGACAGAACGGTCGGATTCGGAAGGAGGGGGAGTTGAAGTGCTGAGCCTCCAGGAGATCAGGTTGGTTAATGCGAACTGAGCGGACGTGTTGGGTGAAGCGATTGCCAATGTAGAGCAGTTGACACCAGGAACAGCGGATGCAATAGATGAGGTTGGAGGAGGTGCAGGTGAACCTCTGCCTCACCAGGAAAGACTTCTTGGGTCCTTGGATGGAGTCGAGGGGGGAGGTAAAACGACAAGTGTAGCATTTCCTGCGGTCGCAAGGGAAAGTACCAGGGTGGGATGGGATGAATTGACCAGGGAGATACGGAGGGAGCGGTCTCTGCGGAAAGCCGAAAGGGGAGGAGATGGGAAGATGTGGCCAGTGGTAGAATCTCGTTGGAGGTGGCAAAAATGTCTGAGGATTATCTGTTGTATGTGACAGCTGGTAAGGTGGATGGTGAGGACAAGGGGGACTCTGTCTTTGTTACGAGTAGGGGATGGGGAGTGAGAGCAGAGCTACAGGATAGAGAGGAGACCATGGTGAGGAGATAGAGAGGAGACTATAGTCGAAGAGAGGAACCCCCTAAAGAATGATGACCGCCGATGCCCTGGTTTGGAACACATCATCCTGGGTGCGATGCGGCGCAGATGGAGGAATTGGGAGTTGGGGATAGAGTCCTTACAGGAAGCAGGGTGGGTAGAAGTGTAGTCCAGAAAGCCATGGGAGTCAGTGGGTTGGTAGTAGAGGGCATAAAACAATGAGACTTAAAAAAAAAACATACTATTGCCTGACCTGAATTTATTGTACATCAGAGAGATCTTTAGCTGGACCTAGCATGTAGGAAGGAACTGATTCACACTGAAGATAAGACACAAAATGCTGGAGTAACTCAGCTGGTCAGGCAGCATCTCTGGAGGAAAGGAATGGTGACGTTTCGGGTCATGACCCATCTTCAGACTCGAAAGGAATCGGTGACGTTTTGGCTCGAGACCCTGAAACATTCCCCATTCCTTCTCTCCAGAGATGCTACCTGTCCCGCTGAGTTACTCCTGCATTTTGCGTCTATCTTCAGCTGGACCCAGGCAGTTTACCAGAGTTTTGGCTGAGTTCAATTTTAAAATGTTACATAAAGCCAGAATTGCAAAGGAATACACTGGAACAGCCCAATGGGTATTGAAGTACATAAAGCCCAAAAATAAATGGACCTCCTTTTGAAAGTATGGCTTTTCATTTCATTGCAAGGATCAATGAATTGCATACAAAAGATGAAAGACATAATTATAGAAAAATTACATGAGTAATGTTGGCTATTTTCAATGACAGACCTAAGAATAATGGTAGAAGGCAGCTAAAGCTCTTGCTTTGTAAACGAGAATGCAAAAAAAGGCCCTGTGGATGAATGATTAATGATTGAAAAAGTAAACTATATTCCCTAATGTCATTTATGATTATTAGATTACAGATATTGTACATTACCCAACATACATTATGACAGAATAATTTTAAATCAGCATACAAAAACCTAACAAGGCATCTATTAATTTCCAGTTAGCTCCACTGACATCCCCTCGAGGAGAGGAGTTGATCAGCTATTAGAAATTTTGTACATTTAGTTTCCAATTATATCAAAAATGCAATTTTCAAGAATACGAGTAGTGGCCAAGACAGATTGACTGTAGCTGGGATCATAAACAGATCACAAAGCAACACCGCAGAACTGCTATTGATCAATAAGCAACTTTGAAAAAGATGTATGCATTTCCAGAACAAACTTGTTCAAGACATATACTATCCAGTATTATAGAAACCACGTGATCACATAGGCGCTACAAATGTAAGCCCTCACATGCAGATTGTGAGAACTCGTGCAAATTGTGAGTATATCAATTCCAATGCTGTGCACAGAGCACTCATGTGGTCAGCTCCTCTAAAGCTATGTAGCACAGTTACAGCAGACATCTTCATGACCATAGATCAGCAGAACCAGACAGATATTTCATATTTTATGCCGTACTGACAACATACAAGAATATCACAACTCAATTTACATACTTAGAACGATAAAAAAAAGATCATTTAATTCCATCTTTCAAACATACCATCGAGTCAGCCTTTCCAATGACACTT
Source organism: Amblyraja radiata (assembly GCF_010909765.2). NCBI lineage: Eukaryota > Metazoa > Chordata > Chondrichthyes > Rajiformes > Rajidae > Amblyraja > Amblyraja radiata. The sequence continues at coordinate 36,089,699 of NC_045973.1, read as the reverse complement.
CAAATATCATTCTGCTTTCATGAACAAAATAGAGAGGGGGGGGGAAGAAAAGCAAAAACACTCCAAATTAGATGCTTGACAAAACAACAGCAACCATTTAGGCCATTTAGCAAAATATTTCTGCAATTATCTCCCTATTAACCACAACTGCAATTGTCTTAGAGACCATTATCTTTAACACTTAGTAAACCAGTGTCAAACATCAGTTCTACAGTAAAACCCATCAAACTAATTTGTTGCCTTGTTTAAATTTAATTATGACATGTGCCTCAGAAAGTTTTATATTAAACATTTATAACTATAGTAGACATACCCAAACATAGCTTAAAAAATAAAATACATAAGGATATTACCAAGTTAGGCGTGTGGATCATTTCTGTTGTGCTCCTGTGGTGGTGTCAGTGCAGATGGGTGATGGTGTGTGTGTGTGTGGTTAGTTGAGGGCGGCTGCGGGGTTCTACTGCAGATCAGGCCCATCACAGTCAGTCAGTTAGTGGAGGAGAGGAGAGCAGGCTGAGAACTCCATAACAGCATTTCTCCAAGGGGTAACCCCCCAAAAATGCCTCTCAGCTGCTGCTCTACAGCGGGGGTTTAGGAAGAGGGCTTCCCCGCCCCCCACACACAATGTAGACCTGTCCTCCACACACAGCCTGCGCCTCTCCCTGCCCTTCTCCGCTGGCAAAGGGCTTATTCCCCTTCCACATTCAACCTGGGCCTCTCCCTGCCCCTCACAGTGCAGAGCTGCCCCTGACTGTGGGCTAAAGGCTTCTCCTCCCCTCCTCACTCACACAGCCTGCGCTTCTCCCGGCCCCTCGCTGTTGGCAAAGGTCTTCTTCCGCCTCCACACACACACACACACACAGTGTAGACCTGCTCCCTTCACACACACACAGTGTAGACCTGCTCCCTTCACACACACACACACAGTGTAGACCTGCTCCCTTCACACACACACACACAGCCTGCGTCTCTCCCGGCCTCTCACTCTGGTCTTCTCCCCCTCCACTCACACACAGTCTGCGCCCCTCACACTGTGGGCTTTGGGCTTCTCCCCCTCCACACACACACACACACAGTGTAGACCTGCTCCCCTCACTCAGCCTGCGTCCCCACACTGTGGACTTCTCCCCCTCACACTCAAAGCCTGTGTCCCTCCCGGCCCCTCACGCTGGGCTCCTCCACACTCTGGGCTCTAGGCTTCTCCACACTCTGGGCTCCTCCACACTCTGGGCTTCTCCACACTCTGGCCTCTGGGCTCCTCCACACTCTGGGTTCTGGGGTTCTCCACACTCTGGGCTCCTCTGGCCTTTGGGGTTCTCCACACTCTGGGCTTCTCCACACTCTGGGCTCCTCTGGCCACTGGGCTTCTCCACACTCTGGCCACTGGGCTTCTCCACACTCTGGGCCAAAGATCTTTGCTGTGGGCTCTAGGTTTCTCCTCACTGTGAGCGGAGCCTCCAGATGGAACAAAGGCGCCTCCTCCAGCAGCCGCTGCCCCCGCGTCCAGCGCCCCGCACATTCGCCACGGCCCGCACTCCGCCGCCAACTACTCCCCGTGGACCAAACTCACCCCCGCCAACCCGGCCCACAAAATAACCGGCTCCCCGCCGCGTCCGCTCCCCGCCGCCCGCCGATGCCGATATCTCGCCACTTCCCGAATCCGCGGAATGAATGAAAGGCGCGAATCTGCCGGCAGGGAAACGGGGGCGAGGCGGCGCTGGGTAAAGGAAGCCGCCGATCCCACGCCGGCACATTCGAGACTATTCCTTCCTTCCTTCCTTCAAATGGACGGGAGGGAATCCCGGAGCCCGAGTGGAAATGGAGGGGGTGGAAATGTTGAGGCGTGTTGAGGGAGAGTGGGGTGTCTCGGTGTGTTGGGGGGGGGGGAGGGGTTGAATTGGGCGAATCGGTGTCTGGGGAATGGAGGAGCTGTGGCAGAGTGACACACACGGGCGGCAGGAGGGAGGGAGAGGGAGCCCGGCTTTATAACGCTGCCACTAACACAGAGAGAGGGGGATATATAGATATCAATCAATCTGTGGCGGCGGTGGCGGCGACGACGTTTCAGGCGGTTGGTTGGTTGCTGACTGGGGGCCGTCCTGTCACCACCAACACCAAGGTGAGGGGCTAGAGGGCGAGGGGCGGATCAGCAAGGGTCACCTATCAATGTTCTCCTGAGATGCTGAGTTACTCCATCTAAGGTCAGCCAGCGGCAAATGGGAACAAAGTGCAAGGTGCCGTGTGATGGGCCCCTGCAACAATCTGCCCGCTGGATTCAAGCTGAGAAGAAGCTGCCGCTCCTTCAATAACAGTAAGCCTAGTAGTATACGTTCATAAATCACACCATCGACTTTTCATGAGAGATGTTCAAGGGATTTGGGGGGGAAAGCAGGAACGGGGTACTGATTTTGGATGTACACAAAAATGCTGGAGAAACTCAGCGGGTGCAGCTGCATCTATGGAGCGAAGGAAATAGGCAACGTTTCGGGCCGAAACCCTTCTGATTTTGGATGATCAGATTGAATGGCGGTGCTGGTTCGAGGGGCCGAATGGCCTACTCCTGCACCTATTTTCTATGAGTCTACTCCGTCATTCAATCATGGCCAATATACCTTTCCTTCTCAACCCCATCTTCTCATTTCACCCCCATAACACCCTTACTAATCAAGAATCGTATCTATCTTTGCCTTAAAAATGTCTACTGACTTGGCCTCCACAGCCTTCTGTGGCAATGAATTCCACAGATTCATCACCCTCTGACGAGAGAAATTCCTCCTCATCTTCTTTCCAAAGGTATGTTGTTTTATTCTGAGGCTATGACCCCTGGTCCTAGATTCTCTCACCAGTGGAAATGTCCACTCTATCCAGTGAATAATTCTCCTTGTAGTGGAGGGAGAGGAAAAAATATCATTCAAACTGAGAGCTAGATGTATGGAGGGTGTGGGTTGAAGTAATTGCTTCCACGGTGTATTAGGATGGAGTCATTGGGTATGGGGGGGGGGGGGGGGGGGGGGGTGATAATGGAAGAGTGAAATTGTTATGGGTGAGTACCAGCACATAATTTAGATGACAGCTGTCAATGGTGTGAAGATTATAATCAATACAGTCAATGTCATAGCTGTATTTATTAGAAATACAGCATATGCAATTGTTGAATGAGGTACTACCACGAGTGTTTTATTGTCATATGCCCCAAACAGAACAATGACATTCGTGATGTGTTATTGCGTCTAATTGAAAAGATAAGGTGCAGTACTTGTGTTATAGAACTTCTTTTGCTAATGCGATGTGGCATTGCTAATGTTTACTACTATTGATCCAGAAGTTTGGACTAAGATTTTGAGGCTCATTCAGATATTACCCGAGCAACAGGATTTTAAACTCCAGTTAATTAAATCTGAAAATGGCTGTTATCAGTTATGCAGCACAGTGGCGCAGCGGTAGAACTGCTGCCTCAGAACGCCAGAGACCCAGGTTCTATCCTGAACTCGAGTACTGTCTGTGTGAAGTTTGCACGTTCTCCCTGTGATCACGTGGATTACCTAGCTCCGGTTTCTTCCCACATACTGAAGAGGTGTGGGGTTGTAAGTGAATTGCTGTCTGTAATTTACCCCGGTATATAGGCAGTGGATGAGACAATGGGATAATATAGAACTAACGTAAATGGGTGATGGATGGTCGGTATGGATTTGGTGGGCCGAAGGGCCTGTTTCCATGCTGTATCTCTAAACTAAACATGATGACTGTCTAATGTCCTTTTAGGGAAGGAAATGTGTTTCATTTCCTTGGTCAGGCCTCTGTGACTGCAGCCACACAGCCTACATAACTCTCTCCGGCTTTACCTTTCATTCCTCTTCTCTCCTTTTCTGATGCTCTTTATCTCCTTTTCACCTCTGGGTTTTGTGACTTACTCTGCCCATCTGCCAATCAAACCTCCCCCCACTTGCATCCACCTGTCACTTTCCAGGCTTTGTTTCGACCCCATCTCTCCTTGCCTGCTTTCTCAGTCTCAAGAAGGATCCTGACCTAAAACGTTGTTTTTCAATTTCCTTCACAGATGTTGCCTGACCCGATGAGTTCTGCCTGCACTTTGTGTTTTGCTCAAGATTCCAACCTCTGAAGTTCCATTTGACCCCACAGCAGTGTTGCTGACTCTTAATCCTCATAAACCATCCAACTGACAGTTATATTTGATGGCAATTAGAGATGGTCTTGCTTGACCGAGCAATGAAATTGCTTGCCTACATGAGCCTGTGAATGAAAAATTGAAAGTTTATTTTCAATTACAATTGCCGTTGTGAATTTTCTAAACCATCTTTGTCAATGTATTCTCAGGTTATTTATTGACTGATCGAACATTGTTTTTGGAGTGGACACCATGATAAAGAGGGGGCCAATTGGCATGATGTGCTCTCGTGTTTATTGCTTCCAAGTCGCAAGAACTAGTAGTCTCCGAGTGCACCTTTACTGTTCCCATGCTTCTCAGAAAACTGTCAGCAAGACTCTGAATGCAAGCAAAGATGCTGTACATCTGAGATGGGTCGAGCTGGGAAAGAATTTAAGCAAAAAGACTGTCGATCACATTCGAGCCACAGCAAACACCCTGTGGGAAAACTATGAAGAGTTTGTTGGATTGAAAGAAGTTCAAGAGGCACAGCTGAATGTCAATGAGGTAATGTGCTGTTTCTGGCTGACTCAAGGTTGCAGTGGGCTGAAGTGGCGAGATGGCGGGGGGTGAGGAAGAGTCCGAGATCCAGTGAATGTTCTACTCCAGTGAACAAATGTGCAGACATTCGAACCTCCAGTTTACATGGTGAATGTAGAAATAAAAATTGTTAAAATATTAATGTATTTCAAAAGACCATACACTGGTCAGCAAGTCAAGGAGCACCTGTAAAGAAATGTTTACACTTCAGATACACCTCAATTATTTTAAATCTTTTTAATTATGTTAATGATGGGAAAATCTTTGGTGACGCAAGTCAAAGATGCTGACAGAATCCTCATCGCAGAAAGCCCCACAAAAGTCAGTTTATACTGATTTAGTAGTGGATGTCCTTTTTGTCCAAACTTGTCATGACAATAATAAACTAAACTAATGTCACCTCCAGTTGCTTCCTGTTGAATTTTGTTCAACATCACTAAGATGTTAGTGACAACATCACTAAGATGTTATGTTGTGTTGTGGTTATGTTGTAGCGTGGACTTCTGTGTTTGTGCTTTTTTTAAATTTTAATATGTTTTTATTTATTTATTTTTTATTTATTTTTTATGATACTTGACTGTAAGGAAAATTCATTTTGTTGTCTCTAATATGAGTCAATGACAATAAATTGAATACAATACAATACAAAAAGACCTGGAATGCACATGTAAATGTAAATTATTATACGTGCCAGCTGTTTATGTAGTGTCTTTATTAGTTCAATGTATTGGACTCCATTTAAAAAAAAAGTGGAACCCTACAAGACATCTGAAATGTTTAAGAATAATTGACACACATGTTGTTCCTCTTAGGCCGAGAAAGCGTTCATGGTTGCTCGTAGTGTTGTTCGACAAAGCCAGGAAACCGTTGAAGCCCAGCATTTGAAACTGAAGGAGGTTCGGGATAAATTGGACAGAGTCTCTCGGGAGGACAGTCACTATCTAGAGTTGGCTACTCAGGAACATAAACTGCTTCAAGTGAGGAAACCTATGTTTGCCATTTTACTTGACGCTTGGTAATTGTACGCTGGTGTTTTGGTGACGGATAATCGGAACTGAAATGTGCAAAAGTGTGTTACTAAAATTAAATTATGAATAGGTCTGTTCTCCAGATAGTTTGCTGATGTACTTGGAATAAATCTATGTGGCAGTCCTTCATTACATTGGTCATTGGATGGTGTAGTTGGGGTCAGGTTATTCATCCTTCCAACCTTGAAATTAATTGGAATGAATAGGAAAAATATTATGGAGGTGGGGTGATAAGATTTTTTGAGGTTGCATAGATTTTCTGTACATCTTTTTGTTAGAAAGTTAATATAATGTAACAGCCCACAAAATGCACCAGAGAAGATGGATATCATCAAGACTGTCGTGTCATCCACAATTTCCTAAGGCTTTGCACACTTCTCATTTCTCTTTGCAATTGCCTGTTCTTGTCTGCTTCGCTAACTGTCCCTGCTTGATGCCATCTCTGCTTTTTCGTCCCAAAGACATGTGTGTTTTTAGGTTAATTGGCCTCTGTTGCCCCCACTGTGTAGATGGGAAAGTGGGATAACATGGAACTTCTCAGTGTGGCCCAAGGGCCTGATTCCATGCTGTATCTCCAAACAAACAAAAAGGGGGAGAAAATAAAATTTAAGTTTGCGTTTAATTTTGTTTTCTATCCTGAAATCAGGATGAGAGACGCCATCGAACAGCATACGAAGCTGCCGAGGAGCTTGAGCGTGAGACCTTTGCTCTCTTCTCAGCGGCTGTGAGGGAAAGCCACGAGAAAGAGCGGACCAGAGCAGAGAGAACAAAAAACTGGTCTCTGGTGGGGTCCGTGTTGGGAGCTGTGATCGGAGTTCTGGGATCGACTTACATCAACAGAGTTCGGCTGCAAGAGCTGAAGGCGTTGCTTCTTGAGGCTCAGAAAGGGCCTATTAACTTGCAGGAAGCCCTTAAAGAGCAGGCCTCCATGCACCAAATCCAAAATAAGGAGCTCAATGTACTTGTAACCAAAATGAAGGAACTGGTGCTCCAGGAACGTGCAGTGCAGCAAGCAGGGAAGGCAGCCACCACTAAAATGGGAACATCTGAATTTACTTTGAAACTGGATCCTTTCTTGATTACTGTGAAAGAACAAGCAACTTCACTGAAACAGACCAATGCAACATTAGTAGGGCTGGAACAGAAATTAAAAAGTCTACAGACATCTCTTGGGCAAGTGGCTTCTGACATCAAGACAGTGAAATTAGTCACACAGGCCAAGCCTTCGCAAGCGGCGTCTTCGGGGATGATGCAAGATTGGCAGACTCTAGCAACGGAGGATGTGATTGTTGGGTTAGCAGAGACAGAGAAGAGACTGGAATCCCATATCAGAACAAACACTCTGTACAACACAGTGCTGACATCTGCTGCAGTTGCCATCACGCTGCCAGTATTGTATGTGCTCTTCAGAGGGAATTAAAAATATGCTGCACCATAAATGCTTCATGTTTTGTAATGTTTACCAAGATTGGATGCCAGTTTTGAGCAATTGGTGCCATTAATCCTGGCAGCTGAAGTGCACTTTTCCGTTTCAAATGTGAAGGAGTTTGTGCTGAACTGATATTGTAATACTTATCTTGCTTACAAATTTAAAACTTGTATTTACATAGCGTCTCATATTCTCAGGACATCCCTAAGCAATTTAACACGTCAGTTACTCCAGAAGTATAATGCTGTTTTAATGTAGAGCATTCGGTATTAATAGTCTGAGTGTTGATTGTAAAGCATGTTACTATCAGTGAATAAAAGGACAATTGAATGCATTGCGTGCAGTTCCAAACCATCAGGACCTGCACCTCTGGCGATGTGCAATATATCATGTTCATTCTTTCCCTTCTTAAACCCTCAGAGCTTGTTTCTAGCCATGATTGTTATCTGTTTCATTTTCCGTTAAACGGCACGCTGATGCTGTTAAAGCGGCTTCTAGTGTGTTTTCTTGGATTGCGTACCATGAATATTCACAAGCAACAACAATATTTATTGGCGATGAACGAGTATTGAAATATTTAATAAACAGGCAATACAAACACAACCACAGCTATTAGGAGCCTAGCGCAACATGCCACAATCTTCTGTATATGATCTAGTGCTTGTACAAACTATACCTGATAACTGCTGGTATTTCAATAATAGTCAGCTTCCATTGCAGAAACGGTGCGTCTCTCCCTGCACCTGACTAACAGATGCATTTTATTTCCATCCAATCTTTTTGATCATTTTTCAAGAGACAAGATGGATGATGCACTGTGTTGTAGCAGTTAATGTTGTTACTTTGCATCTCCCATGACCGAGATTCAATTCTGACCGCAGATACTAACAGTGGAGTTTGCAAGTTCTCTCTGCGATTGCAAGTGTTTCCCCTTGCCTCCCATGTTTCATGGGTTAATTTGCTAATGTACATGATTGTCAATGAAGGTAAAAGAATCGGGGACAAATAGGACATGAGAAAAAATGAATTAAAAAAAAAAAAACCATGGGGAGGAAGGAAACTGATGGGATGACTGAGAACTGGCATTGACTCAGTGGATTGAAATATCAGATGACCTATTTTCCAATGCTGCTCTAATTATAATTGGCCATAAAATGGTCACTCGTTTAAAATGTAGATGGCAGTGATGAGATAATGTGCATCACTATTCTGTTTGACACTTCGAATGTTAAGCAGATTCGGCAAGCTATCCTGATTTGTGAATTGCTATTAAGAAGCTTGGGTTCAAATCTGTACAATTGGAGTTAATTTAGATTAAAGCAAAGTGATCTCAGAGGGTATAAGACGATGACAAGGGAACAAAATTAGGCCATTTGGCCCATCGAGTGGCCCATTCTGCCATTCAATCATGGCTGATCTATCTTTCCCTCTCAACCCCATTCTCCTGCCTTCTTCCCGTAACCTTTATTGTCCTTACTAATCAAGAACCTATCACTCTTTTTAAAAATACCCAATGACTTGCCTTCCACCGCCGTCTGTGGCAATGAATTCCGCAGATTCACCACCCTCAGACCGTGTCCTCTGGTTCTAGATTCTTCCACCACAGGAAGCATCCTCTCCTCTTCCATTCTGTCTATATTCTTTATACCTGTGTGGTGTGGTGCAGTCCCAATCTGTTATACTGATAGTTCACTAACAGGATTTGTGATCTGAATTCATGAATGTGCTGAGCAAATTTTGTTAGGAATTATTTTTGAGTAAATAAATAATGATAGAAAGGGATTATCCTCAAAGGAGTTTGGTTTTGAATGAGGTTAATGCTCACCAACTTCATCAACATCATCATAATTGTGTGGTACTTTTAGAAATTTAACTTTGGTTGTATAATAAAATAGGTTTTATCTGTAACATTCATAACTGATGTCCAATTAAATAGTTGTGATTTTATTTTAATTAAACCATGAGTGCCAAGTAAAATGATAATTTGACATAATTTGTTTCCAGGATGTCCGTGGGTGGCACGGTGGCACAGCGGTAGAGTTGCTGCCTCACAGCACCAGGAACCGGGGTTCAATCCTGATTACGGGTGCTTTTGTTACAGAGTTTGTACGTTCGCCACCTGACCTGCATGGGTTTTCTCCAGGATCTATGGTTTCCTCCCACACTCCAAAGACATACAGGTTTGTAGGCTAATTGGCTTGGTAAATTTGTTAATTGTCCCTAATGGGTGTAGGATGTGGGGATCACTGGTCGGCGCAAACTCGGTGGGCCAAAGAGCCTGATTCCACGCTGTATCTCTAAACTAAGCTAAACAAAAGACAAAATCAAATAAATATTTTCATTAATGAGCCAGTGTTTCAAATTGTCCTGTGACTCAGCCTAGACTACAAATGCTGACCAGTCCTTGCTGTTCACCTGTTCCCTGATGCACAGCAATAGCTGAAGACTATGGACATGTGTTGAGAATGAACAAAATTCTGTATCACAGCTGACCACGCTGATAGCCGACTTGGCCTTTTCATTCTGTATGAAGCGTTACCTCCTGTCAGTCTGAAACTTTAAAAAAAAGTTTCCATTGGCAATTTATTTTGTAGTTGAGGTGTGGACCTGCAGTTTTCATACTGTTTTATCAGCAAACAGAACATTTATCCTCTGAAGGTAATAAAGTTAGATCTCGTTTTCTGATACCTCTCCAATTGTCCTGATGTATGAGTACAAAATGCTGAAAAAAACATCGCCAATCTATGTTCTCCAGAGATGCAGCCTGAACTGTTGATTTATTCCAGCAATTTGTCTCCTTTTATAAGCAGTCAAACCTGATTAAATCAGTTGGAATATTTGATGTTAAAGAGAGAACAACCACCATATTTCCTCTACTACAAACCTACTGACTCCCAAAGCTATCTTGACTACACTTCTTCCCACCCTGCTTCCTATAAAGACTCTATCCCCTACTCCCAATTCCTCCGTCGACGCCGCACTTGAGCCCAAGATCAGGTGTTCCAGACAGGGCATCGGAGATGTCTTAATTCTTTAGGAAACGGGGTTCCCCTCTTCCATTATAGATGAGGCTCTCACTAGGGTCTCAATATCCTGCAGTTCCGCTCTTGCTCCCCATCCCCCCATTCGTAACAAGGACAGAGACCCCCTTGTCCTCGCCTTCCACCCCATCAGCAGTCGAATACAGCATATAATCCTCCAACATTTTCACCACCTCCAACGGGATCCCACCACTGGCCACATCTTCCCATCTCCACCCCTTTCTGCTTTCTGCAGAGACCATTCCCTCCGGAACTGCCTGATCAACTCATTCCTTCCCACACAAACCACCCCTTTCCCCAGGTACATTCCCCTACAACCACAGGAGATGCAACACCTGTCCCTTTACCTTCCCCCTCGACTCCATCCAAGGACCCAAGCAGTCTTTCCAGGTGAGGCAGAGGTTCACCTACACCTCCTCCAAACTCATCTCCTGTATCCGCTGTTCCAGGTGCCAGCTAATCTACGTCGGCGAGACCAAGCGCAGGCTCAGCGGTCGTTTCTCTGAACACCTCCGTTCAGTCCGTCTTAACCTACCTGATCTCCCGGTAGCTCAGCACTTCAACTCCCCCTCCCATTCCCAATCTGACCTTTCTGTCCTGGGCCTCCTCCATTGTCAGAGTGAGGCCCAGCACAAATTGGAGGAACAGCACCTCATATTTCGCTTGGGTAGTTTACACCCCAGCAGTATGAACATTGACTTCTCTAACTTCAGATAGCCCTTGCTTTGTCTCTCCGTCCTCTCCCCCTTCCCAATTCTCCCACTAGTCTTACTGTCTCCGACTATTCTATCTTTGTCCCGCCCCCTCCCCTGACATCAGTCGAAGAAGGGTCGACCCGAAACATCACCCATTCCTTCTCTCCAGAGATGTTGCCTGATCCGCTGAGTTAATCCAGCATTTTGTGTCTACCATATTTCCTCTGCTGTTTTCCATCAGCCGTGAGGTTGGGGGGAGGGTTCTTTCCTATGTACAAACTCCTGTTTTAACATGTCCTCTCAACACTAACCAACATCATTAATGACCATATGGTTAAGTGTCAGCCAGCGTAGCACATTTACCATCCATGGAGTTTAGAAGTCCAATCTCATTTATTTTTTTAAGAAAGACACAATCTGCTGGAGTCAAGCAGCATCTCTGCAGAAAAGGAATAGGTGATGCTTCGGGTCAAGATCCTTCAGACAGACTCAGGGGAGAGGGAAACGAGATATCAACAGACACAGAAAAGGTACAGGTGCGGGGATCGCTGGTCATCGAGGACTCGGTGGGCACCGATGACGGGAAAGATGGAGCCCTTTATTAATTTTTATAAACTATCTGACTGGTCAGCAGGATTGCAATTTAAGTGAACAATAAGCTTAGACAATAAGCATTAAAAAAAAAAATTCCCAGTGACACTCTTTCCAGAATCGTATGAAACAACAGTGAATTTTAAAATGTGCGTGAGTTGATTGAGCAAGTTAGGATAGTAAACAAAGGTCTGCCGGCCTTTCACTATGCTTTATGGACGCGTGGTTTTCCAGGTTTAAATAGTTAAACCCTCTGAGAATAATTTACTGGCAAGCAGTGGATACTTCTCTGGTTAGAACCTAATATGTGTAGGAAGGATCTGCAGATGCTGGTTATACACCGAAGATAGATATGTACAAAAAGCTGGTCAGGCAGCATCACAGGAGAAAAGGAAGGGTGACGTTTCAGTTCGCGACCCTTCTTCAGACTGAAGCGTCTCGACCCAAAACGTCACCTGCAGGAGCCATTCTTGCTCAGGCTAGTTACTGTTAGCTTATTTTGTCTAGATATTTCTTGCAGAATTATTTTGTACGCTTGGGGTTGGGATTTTGATACCTAGATTAGCGTGACATACATCGGATATGGCATGCAAAATCACTGGGAGTGGTCAGATCGACTGGAGCGAGCAGGAGAGAAGGAATATAGTTTTTTTACCAGTTCAGATAGTAAGAACGGAAAGCTACAGTTTTTATACGAACAATTGAAGAGAAAGAAAGAAGCAATTGAGGAGAGATGAAAAAGTTGGAACTGAGACGGAGCTGGCAGCCGTCAAAGCAAGGATCAATGTACTTGAGACCAAGAGATCAAGAAGAAGTGGGCACATATTGGGGAGGTGTCCACAGATCAAGGCCAAGGAGCACAGAGAAAAGATGGACTTCTTAACGGAGAAGGAAGTCTTTGGAAGTTTGAAGAAAGGACACATTTGAAGAAAGGACACAAAAAGCTGGAGCTCCCGCAACGACAGCTTCGTCCGCTGGGCTGGAGGGTGGCAGCTTCGATCGCCCCGTGTCGCGGAGTTTGAACCAGCCCGTTCGCGGAGCTCGGATGCGGCCGCTGGACTTACCATCACCCGGCGGGGTCCCAACATCGAAAGCTGGATCGCCTCAATGCAGAGGGAGATGAGGAGGGAAGAGACAAGGACTTTAAGACTTTTGCCTTCCATCACAGTGAGGAGGTGTCTGGTAGACTCACTGTGGTGGATGTTAAACTGTGTTAAGTGTGTGTTTTGTTATTTTATTCTATGTTATGACTGCAAGGTATACAATTTCGTTCAGACTGAAATGTCTGAATGACAATAAAGGATACTTTAAACTTTTTCTTTACATGGACAAGAACTGCAAGAATCATATGACTGGTATGACTGGTGACGTGTGCAAACAAGATCATCCTGAAATACTTCACACTGAAGAGAAGAACACAGAGAAGAAGCCAGAGCATACAGAACAGAATGAGAAGCCAACTGTGAGTGATGCTGTTCCTCATCTGGGATGTGTGTGCATATTGGCACTGGTGAAGAAACCTGTATCTTCTCCATCTTACCAGTACAGGTAAAGAGCTGCAAGGGTGACATAGTGTAGCAAACATACACATTTTTGGATCATGGAAGTTCTACAACCTTTTGTACAGAAAGCTTGATGAACATTACAGGACAACAGACTAAGATTCTCTTGAGTACCATGAATGAAGAGAAGACTGTTCAGTCATCATTTCTCAGGTTTGGAAATATTTAGTCTGGACAAAGATTTTATACAACTATCTGATGTGTTCACACATAAGACCATGCTTGTTTCTCTTCTAAACATGCCCAAGCAGGAAGACCTGAAACAATGGCCTTACTTGAAGTGCATCAAGATTCCTAAAATAGAATCTGGCATCGACCTACTCATCGGAGCAAATGCTTCAAAGGTATTGGAACCTTGGGAGCTGGTCAACAGCCAAGGAGATGGACCATTTGTCGTGACGACCCGACTCGGAATGGTCATCTCTGGTCCCCTGAGAAGAGACAACGGAAGCAGGGATGAAAATGGCTGCCCGGTCCATGCCTTCGGAACATGAGGCAATTCAAATGGCAGCACACCTGACTTCCCTCTGCCAAAAGGGAGGATTCATGCTGTCAAAGTGGATCTGCAACAGCCGTGCTGTATTGACATCCATTCCACAAGAACACGGAGTCAAGGAGACCAGGGAGTTGGACTTGGACAAAGACAATTTGCCTATGGAAAGAGCACTGGGATTGCACTGGTGCGTAGAAGCAGATGTGTTCAAGTTCAGAATTGTACAGGAACGACCATACACCCGACAGGGCAACTTGTCCGTAGTTGGCTCTATGTACGAACTGTTAAGTAAATCACACATACTCACGGATCTGCTATAACAGTATTTATTCAGTACTACAATAATAAAGCACTACATTGGTTAGTAAGTAAAGTAAACAATCTACACGATCCTTGAGGATTTCTTGCACCATTTACTCTGCCAGCCAAGCTGATTATGCAGGGGCTCTGTGAGGAAAGACTCAGATGGGATGAGAACATATCGCAAACCTTCTCTCAGCGATGGACAGGATGGTTAGCAGATCACAACAAGATGTCGGAATTTAAAGAGGACCGGTGCATGAAGCCCGCTAACTTTTGTCAAATCAGATTGGCACAGTTGCACCGCTTTTCAGATGCAAGCAAAAGTGGCTACGGTACTGTTTCATATCTAAGACCGATAACTGTCTGCTCGAAGAAGCCAAAGAAGAAGATTGAAGAATCACTAAAGAAGTTTGAATGCCAACACATAGTGCATACCTTTTGTTTTTGATAGTATGTTAAGCTTTTATAGCTCCTTTTAATGTCTATTGGTAATTGTTTCATTGTATACGTAGAACAATTAGGGGCCGGTGTGTAGGAGCCATTCTTGCTTAGGCTAGGTACTGTTAGCATATTTTATTATTTTGCCTAGATATTTCTTGCAGAATTATTTTGTATGCTTCGGGGTGGGATTTTGATATGTAGATGGCTGTGACATACATCGGATGAGACTAGCGAAACCACTGGTAGTGGTCAGATCGACTGGAGCGAGTAGGAGAGAATGAATATATTTTTTTACCAGTTCAGATAGTAAGAACGGAAAGCTACGAATAAAGAGGATCTGGTATGTTCACTTCTTTGTATTTACAACAACTTCAATAAAAATCAATGAAAGAACAACTGGAGGATTTGATTTTTGTTATCGACTGTAAATTCCACGCCTCCCTGCCTGTGTAGTAATGGCAATAATAAGTTGGACATTGGAAAAGTTTAAAATTGCCATCACATCACCTATTCCTTTTCTCCAGAGATGCTACCTGACCCGCTGAGTTACTCCAGCTTTTTGTGGTCCATCTTAGAACCTAATAAGTCTTCCCCTTTCTATATTTGCCCTGTGAAATACTGATACTGCATGATGTTCTCACATGCATGAACTGAAGTGTAAGCTAGCTAAATTGTTTCTGAAGTTTAAAATACACATTTGGACTTGCAACTGCTTATCACTTACTGATAAGATTGATGCTGGTTCTCTGATCCAAACAATAAACAGAAGAAGGGTCTCGACCCAGAAACGTCATCTATTCCTTTTCTCCAGAGATGCTGTCTGACCCGCTGAGTTATTCCAGATTTTTGTGTCTTTCTGCGCATTAAACAAATGTAACAGATTTAATGCACACACAGTGAGCTTCAATTAGCCACGCACTGTCAATGATTGTGTACTTAATATATCCGATTATGTTACAAGGGCTGAACAGATAACTATTTCACTGTTGAAATAGAATTACGTGATTTTTGCACATATCGTATATTTTGCAGGGGAACCTATCCTACATTTGACCGAATACAGAAACTCATTCACCAGCTGACTATTTGGACATCCTGATTGTTCAGCTTCCGGCTCACTAGCTACAACCGTTGTGGGGCTCATCTCAAATGGGAACGAGGTCGCCTATAGAGAGGAGGTGCACAGACTTTCTGAGTGGTGTGCTCACAACAATCTCTCTCTGAACACTAAAAAGACAAAGGAGATCATCACTGATTTCAGGCGACATAGAGCGGAGCTCAGGCCACTGGAGATAGGGGGCGAGGAGGTGGAGAGGGTGCCTAGTTTTAAATTTCTGGGGATCAACATCAGTGAGGATCTTAAATGGTCTGTGAACTCTGCTGTAGTTGTAAAAAAGGCGCAACAGAGACTTTACTTTCTCAGAACACTGAGGAAGGCCCATCTGTCTGCTAGAAAGCATACTGACTTACTGCATAACTGCCTGGTTTGGGAACTGTTCAGCAGCTGACAGAGCAGCTCTCCAGAGGGTGATAAAAACTGCCCAGGGTATCATTGGACTCCTCCTGCCCCCTCTGGAGGACATTTACCACTCCAGGTGCCGCAACAGGACATGTAATATCGTGAAAGACATTACACATCCTTGTCACCACCTTTTCACACTGCTGCCCTCAGGAAAAAGGTACAGGTCGCTAAAGTCACGCACTGCCAGACTCAAGAACAGCTTTTACCCATCAGCAATCTTGGAACTGAACTCTGTCTCGGGAGCGGGTTATGGGGAAGGAGGGGGGGGTGGGAGACAGTGTTAATTTATGTAAATGTGAATCCATGGGTGGGTTTGGGGAGGGAGGGAGTGAAAAAAGTATGAGTATGTGAATGTTTGAAGTTCTTTTAAATGGAGAGACACAGTAATCTCGTTGTATGTGACACATGCAATGACAATAAAGCATTCTGATTCTGACTAGGTGATATTTGCCGTGCTCTATTCTGACTTGTCATGCAACCGTATAAATTTACTGGGTTAGCTGGGCCATGTATTAAATCTTATTTTAAATTGATGCACAGAAATAAGCATTGGGTATATTAACAGGAACAGGGGCTGGCACAGTGGCACATTTGTTATTGCTGGCTCACAGTGCCAGAGACCTCGGTCCTCGGGTGCTGTCTGTGTGAAGTTTGCATATTCTCCCTGTGCCCATGAGTTTCTTTAGGGTACTCCAGTTTCCACCCATTTCCCAAAGACGTGCAGGTTTGTAAGTTAGAATTTATCGTATAAAATCATGAGAGGGATAGAGTGGGTAGATGCACAGAATATTTTGCCTGGAGTGCAGTGAAATCGAGAACCAGAGGACAGAGGTTTAAGGTGAAGGGGGGAAGATTATATAGGAATCCGAGCGGTAACTTTTTTCACACGAAGGGTGGTGGGTATATGGAATGAGCTGCCAGAGGAGATAGTTGAGGCAGGGACTATCGCAACGTTTAAGAAGCAATTAGACAGGTACACGGAGAGGACAGATTTAGAGGGATATGGACCAAACACAGGCAAGTGGTCCAGTGTAGATGGGACATGTTGGTCGGTGTGGTCAGGTTTAGCCAAAGGGCCTTTTTCTTGGCTATAACTTTAGAGATACAGCATGGAAACAGCTGGACTTGGCCCAGCAAGCCCACACCAACTAGCGGTCACCTGTACACTAATTCTATCCAACACATTATGGGTAATTTACTGAAGCCAATTAACATATTAACCTGTATGTCTTTGGGATGTGGGAGGAAACCAGAGCTCCAAGAGAAAACCTATGTGGTTGCAAGGAGAACGTATAAACTCTGCATACAGAGCACTTACAGTCAGGATTGAACCCGGGTCTCTGGCACTACCGCAGTAACTCTACCACAGCACCATTGCTGCCCTGTTAATTGGCCCAATGGGAAGCGAGTGGATATGAAAGTGGGACTACATTGAACTAGTGTGAACGGATGAACAAATGGTTGGCAGTGGGCCGAAGGACCTGTTTCCATCAAATTCAGCCATTAATCTAGAAAACCTGCTGTTTGACATCACCAAATGGCACAGTGCCAGGTTATCAGAGGTTTGTTGGGCGTCTTCAAAATGCAATGTATTGATGATGCTGATTAAAATGAACCTTGAGATATCCCCATCATGTGCCACAACAAAACAAACAAAAACAAAAACAAAAAAGTTCACTTGAAGTATAATGCTACTTGGCAAGAAGCAAAGTTTTTACATTGGAAAGTAGTGCTGAGTGACACTCGGTTTCATTTGACGTGGAAACACAAGAGTGCAGATGCTGGAATTTTGTAAGGCAAATTGCCACATGAACTCAGCAGGTCAAGCAGCATCTTTGGAGGGAAGAGGACAGATGATTGGGTCAGGATCTTTCAAGGCTGGAGTTGAGGGAAGATGGCTGAATGAAAGATGTGAGGGGAAGAGGTGGAGCAAGAGATGGTAAATGGTAGATAGATCCAAATAACAGGGGAGATTGGCAAATTTGGGTATAATGCTAATTGCCAAGAAGCATAGTTTTATATTAGAAAGTAGTGTTGAGGGACACTTGGCTTCATTTTTGTAGAGGGAACAGCGAGGCCAGTAGGAGGTTCACAGTTCACTGAACACTTAAATGACCAGAGTGGACTTAGTTGTTTTTTTATTTCTAGTGACTGAAGCCTTCCATAACAATTTTGGAACAATGCTGCACTAATCACCCATGGGACAAAAGCGATAAACCCATGCTAAGACATTGCATTGTGATTGGAGATTCGGTTCTTATGAATGTACTGCCTCTAGTGACCGAGTTGTATCAGGTTGCCATTTGTCTTGGGTTATCTGGGTCAAAAGTTGTAATCTCCATGTGAAGAAGGCCTAGAGAGGGGAGAAAAAAAACACCAACCTTTAGAAATAGTGGTACAAAAAGTCATTGGAACAAACTGCCATTTTGTTGCGAAAGTCTACTGTTCATACATGGTGAATTTTTTGTTTTGATTGTTTGAATGAATGAAACTTTATTATCACATATGACATGTCAGAGTGAAATTCTTTGTTTTGAATACCATACGCAATTTATGCAAATTTGTCGTATAGGCAGCCAACACATTTCCAAAATGTTCTATGTAGGTCCTATAACCCTTCTTCGTTCTCAGCGACCCCACCCCCCACCACCACGCTGGCTCCCTCAGTTCCCTAGGCAGTCCCACGCCAGATCCCTTTGATTATTCCACCATGGTGAATCTGTGGAATTCATTGCCACGGAAGGCTGCGGAGGCCAAGTCAATAGATATTTTGGAGGTGGAGATTGACAGGTTCTTGATTAGTAAGGGTGTCAAGGATTATGGGATGAAGGCAGGAGAATGGGGTTGAGAGGGAATGATAGATCAGCTATGATTGAATGGCAGAGTAGACTCGATGGGCCGAATGGCCTAATTCTGCTCCTAAACTTATAAAGTTTGGTCTCTGGACCACTCCCCCTGACATGCCAGGTTTCTTTTTGTTCTCGGCAGACCCCACGCCAGTGGTAAATCTGACCACTTAAGCTTGTATCTGACTGTTTCCTTTGCCAATGTACATTGCAGGTCAGAACCTATAGTTTTCCTTAACAAATTCTTCAGACAATTCTGCCAAGCATTCCCATGCAATAGATTACGTTTCTCCTTCTACCGCCATTAGAAGAATTAAACAAGATTATTTCTCCCACAGCATAATAGTAAACGCAAAATATGTGCCCCATTCTGCTCTTTCCTATTCCCCCCCTTTCCATGATCTATTGACCTTTCACAGATGTGTAGATGGATGAGAGGGCCATTGAAGTGCACGTCTGTGAGCTTTCAAGAATAAAGCGATAAAAAGTCTAAGTAATACTTGCTTTTCCATTCTTCAACCTTAAGGTCTAGACTTTCAAAGTAATCATCGTATGGTTCTGCTTGTGGCTCATTGTTTGGATCATGATGCTCGCTGAGATAAGAATGGGCTAATGCATCGCCAGCTGTTATTCTCCTATCAGGATCTAGAAATAACATCCTTTCCAGCAGATCGACAGCTAGGGGAGAGGCGAGAGAGATATGTAAAGGACGTGGTTACAGACCTACAGCAAGTTACCCAAGACCTTCCCTTAATGTAAAATTAACACAATCACATTCAGATATCTCTCTCCTATCAGCCATAATGTTTTATTGATATTTGTTTCCTTCCTCTTGGATTTTTTTAGTTCTCCCATGTTTAAGGTTTCCAGATGTTAACAATCCTAAGGCATTTCCAGGAAAAAAAGAAATAAAAGTTGATAGTTACATACAAACAGCTGCCAACTTTCCCTTCTCCATCAACCCTCATTTCACTAAAGAATCCTCAGTGCCTAAGAACACAAAGAATGGATCTTGTGGGCAATTGGAACCCTCATGCTTGCTCTATTAGTCAGGAAGATCATGAATGATTATTTTTTAAACCACATTATAATTTTTCTGCGCTAACACTGTACCATTTGATTCCCTTTCTAACAATAAAATTCAAGATAGTCCCAACCCACGATGTCACCTACCCATCTTCACCAAAGATGCCACCTGACCTGCTGAGTTACTCCAGCACTTTTGTGTCCTATTTTTGTAACCCAGTATCTGCAGTTCCTTTTTTCTACATTTTTCTGCTCCACTGCGAAATCACCTGAAGAAATTTTCCCCCTTCTTTCTCTGGTGGGAATTCTGTGAAACCCCTCTTTCACTGCTCCTCCTCTGTGATTCCTGCTCTACGACTGTGTTCTGACCCGGACTCGCTACCACAGCCACAATCAGCCTGAAGAAGGGTATTGACCTGAAACGTCACCTATTCCTTTTCTCCAGAGATGCTGCATGACCTGCTTAGTTACTCCAGCTTTTTGTATCGATCTTCTCCTGAAATGCTGCCTGATCTTTGGGTCTTTTTTGTAAATAAGCATCTGTTGTTCCTACTCTCTAGAACTCTATTAATCACTACCTTGAATATACTCAGTGACGCAGCCTTCACTATCTGCTAGGTGAAACAATGTTTTTGTATTCAATTCTGAATGATCAATCCCCTTATTTTGAGAATGTGACCACTAGTTCTAGATACCCCTGCTGGAGAAACAATGATCTCTGCACGCTATCTTTCAAGCTCCTAAAAACCTTCTATGTTTCACTAAGATCTCTTCTAAACTCAAAAGAGTACGTAACAAGTCTGCTGAATCCATCCTCATTTGTCAACCACTCCATCCAACAACATTCCAGGAATCAATCTATTAAACCTTTTCCAAACTTCCCCCAACATGTTTATCCTTTCAGTCGGAGACAGGACCAATATGTGATATTACATGTGCGGTCTCACCAGAACCTTCTAGAATTTCATAGGGGTATCATTACTTTTGTACTCAAGTTTTCATGCTATAAAGGACAATGTACAATTTGACTTCCCAATTGCTTGCTGTATTTGCATGTTGACATATAACAGTACAGCACAGGGACCGGCCCTTCGGCCCACAATGTTTGTGCCGAACCTGGTGCCAAGTTAAACTGATCTTATTTACCTGGACGTGATCCATATTCCTCCACTCCATGCACTTCCATGTGACTATCTAAAAGGTTAAACGCTACTATTCCATCTGCCTCCACCACCACCCCAGCCAGTACATTCCAGACCCCCACAGCCCTCTAAAAATAAAACTTACCCCGCACATCTCCATTAAACTTCCCCCTCTCACCTGATAGCTATGTCCTCTAGTGTTGGACATTTCCACTTTGGGTAAATGGTTCTTTCTACCTTATCTATGCATTTCAAAATGTTATATACTTTTATATCCTTTCTAGTGATTTTGTGTGTAAGAATACTCTGTGAACATTAACAGCTTTCAATCTCCCACTTTTTAAACAAATCTGTTTTCCCTTTCTTTTGCTGCCAAACCTGATAACCTGTTTTCGCATTACATCCCATCTGCTGTGACCTCACTTTGTCACAGTCTCCTTGCATCATCATCATGAGCTGCACTGCCTCACAATCTTGAATCATGAGCAGGTTGAGAGACATTATAATTAGTCCCCTGCTACAAATTAATGATTTAGGTTGTGAGCAACGGGAGCCCCACACTGATCCTTGCAGCACTCCACGAGTCGCAACCTTCCAAACCTCAAAGGCCAATTTTTTTTCAACCCTGTATTTTCTGTCCGTTAACCAATCCTCAATCCATACCTTCACTCCTATGAGCGTCAATTTTTGCTAATGATCTCCGGTGTGGAGCCTTCCACTCCAAAGGCACTACATCGACTGTCCCCCTTATCTATTCCGATGCAGGTCTTCCCCAAATTACAGCAGAGTTCCGTTCCAGAGAACTCTTTGTAATCCAAACAGTTCACGTCAGAAATGCGGACATGCACTGAGATTCCACATGGTAGATGATCCCCACACCAGCTCACACAACCATGCAGACAACCTTCAAAATGCTAGTCCGTATGTTGTGGGTTGTACAAAAGTAGGGCATCCGTTAACTGGGGAAGGTACCTGCAACCAAAACCCCCAAAAACTAAAATGTGTCCAACATGACCTTCCTTTCATAAATCCATTTGACTCTGTGCAGTTCTCTCAGTTCATGCTTAAACAAGTTGTGCCAATATTACCAATACCTTCGATTTTCATTGTTGGAAAGACTTGCTTGAAATTTTTCTTCTCTTGAGGTGCGAGGGAACGGACATAGGTTTTTGCCTGAGGAAATTCAAATAGGTCAATGGCCAAGCAAAACTTATGCTAAACGTTTGTTTAATGTCAAATGCAGCAACCAAATGGTAGGGGGGCTGAAGATTCCTTTAAAATTATGCAACATTACTAATTTCTATTCCACATATATAAGTGATTAAGCACCTTAGTTCAGTGAGCATATCTAGACAGTGATCATGCAGTAGTAACTAGCAACACTATAGGCTCAGTCTGTTCTGAGTTAGTCGATCGCAACTGTACAGATCCATCATGTTATTTTTAGGGAAGGGAAAATTAACTAAGGTTTACACTTACAGTGGCTTGCAAAAGTATTCATACCCCTTGAACTTTTCCACATTTTGTCACGTTACAACCACAAACGTAAATGTATTTTATTGGGATTTTATGTGATAGACCAACACAAAGTGGCGCATAATTGTGAAGTGGAAGGAAAATGATACATGGTTTTCAAATTTTACTCCATGCAGGTACAGCAGGCAGTGAAGAAAGCGAATGGCATGTTGGCCTTTATAACTAGAAGAATCAAATATAGGAGCAAAGAGGTCCTTCTGCAGTTGTATAGAGCCCTAGTGAGACCACACCTGGAGTATTGTGTGCAGTTTTGGTCCCCTAATTTGAGGAAGGACATTCTTGCTATTGAGGGAGTACATCGTAGGTTTACAAGGTTAATTCCCTGGATGGCAGGACTGTCAAATGCTGAGAGAATGGAACAGCTGGGCTTGTACACTCTGGAGTTTAGAAGGATGAGAAGTGATCTCATTGAAACATAAGATTGTTAAGGGTTGGGACACGCTAGAGGCAGGAAACATGTTCCCGATGTTGGGGGAGTCCAGAACCAGGGGCCACAGTTTAAGAATAAGGAGTAAGCCGCAGCTCCTCTTGGGTAATTAGTGGCACAATAGTAGAATTGCTGCTTTTCAGCTCCAGAGACTGTTTGATCCTGATTACTCCCTGTGACCGCATGGGTTTTCTCCGAGTGCTCTGGTTTCCTTTCACTCTCCAAAGACGTATATGCAGGTTTGTAGATTAATTGTCTTCTGCAAATTGTCCCTAGTGTGTAGGATAGTGCTAGTATACGGGTGATCACTGGTCGGTGCAGACTTAGTGGGCCGAATGGCTTGTTTCTGTGCTGTATCTCTAAAGTTAAAGAAATGGCAACTTTTAAAGAGAAATTCACCCGTATTCTGCTCAATATATAAAATATAGTAAATACATACGTCTTTGTTCATGTTATCCACCAGGTATTTTGGTGGTGTTCCTGTTACCTTCATGATCTTTTTCAGCTGGTCAAAATCTACACACAAAAGTTAAAGATTCCAACCCAAATTGTAATTGTCTTCATATTTACTTATATAAGAGACAACTATCCAAAATGCTGTATTACGTATACTCTCATTTTCATTTTATTCCCTCAATAAATATTCATTTCAAAAGTAGGGAGCCTCATCTTTAAGAATTTATTTTCAAAACTCCAATAAAACCTATCATCATACTTCCATCCATCATGAGTGTTTTATTTACATCCAGGCTAAAGCTTTGATCCTTTTCTCTGTCTAGTCCTTCTCTGGCAGCCCTCCCCTGTCTAATTTTGGACACCGCCAGTCACCAATGTATGGAACTCAAATACGAATGATAGGTACAGTGGATCAGGCAGCATCTTTGGAGAAGAAGGATGGTGATGTTTCAGGTCCCGACCCTTCTTTAGACTCTGAAGAAAGGTCTCGATCCAAAAAGTCACCCATCCTTTTTCTCCAGAGATGCTGCCTGACCTGCTGAGTTACTCCGGCACTTTGTGTCAATCTTCAGTATAAACCAGCATCTTCAGTTCCTTTCTACTCTCAAACAGGAATTAGACTTCTTTCCAAATGTAATATTTTGGGAACATTATTCAGTCATACAGATATCAACTAAAGTACAAACTATGAACTGCCTACTCTGAGGACTCTGGACTTAGGACTTTTGTTTTGCACTAGTATTGTGTTTTTTTTAAATTTATGGCACATATTTTATTTATTGTGTTATCTATCAATATTGTGTTTTCAGACCTGTTATGCTGCTGCTTGTAAGAATTTAAATGTTCCGTTTTCAGGACATATCGGAACTTAAGGACCTGTCCCACTGTACGAGGCAATTCAAGAGTTCTCCCGAGTTTCCCCTGATTCGAACTCGGAGAATTACGGTAATAGCCGTTCGTAGGTACTCGGGGCTATCGTGGACATTCTTCACAGTGCTGAAAAAACTTCACGAGTTACCGCGTTTCCCGAGTACCTGCCGTTAGCATTACGAGCCGCTACGAGACATCCATGAGCTCCGACGTAGCCGCGACGTACATTCTACGTACTTACCACGAGTGTGATTTTTTTTTAAATTCGGGAGAGCTCTTGAATTATCTCGTACAGTGGGACAGGCCCTTTAACCACTCCTGATTCTTAACAAATTAAGACATAAAAACCCTTCAAATCCACTTTCATAATAAAACGTATCCTCCACTTGTTTAATTTAATGGTTGAAAGATCATTCTGTAGATGTATAGTAAAGATCTGATTCAAGAACCAGGTTTCAAACCAACATTAGAACAAAAAAGAGTAATTGGCAGAGGTTTTGATTCAGAATCAATTCAAGCTGTATGTATACTGCATGTATACACCAGATGTATGCTCTGCAATATAAAAATGTGCATGTCTACAACACCAAGGTTTGATATGTATGCATACTTTTTTTCATTTAACTGGAAACCGATGTTTCTGTCTTTGCAGAGGAAGGTAATGTTTGGAAGGAGTGCAATCTGATTCCACTGCCAAGTAAACCACAAACCCTGTTTTTGGTCCACCAAAGCCTGCCGGTAACGGTCTTCTGGTTGCTGACCATTTTAACTCCTCTGCCTATTCCCATGCTGACCTTTCTGTCCTGGGCCTCCTCCATTTCCCTGGGCGAGACCACACGCAAACCGGAGGAAAAGCACCTCATATTCCGCTTGGTTAACTTACAGCACAATAGTATGACCATTAAATGATCTACTTTTAGGCAACAAACTTGGCCTCTGCCACTTCTGTGCCCCACCTGCACTCACACCTATTTCTCCCTCCCCTTCCACCTACATTCCTTCCACCAGCTTCACAATTCCCAACTCTTCAATCCTCTTGTCTCACACCTTCTGTCAATTCATCTCTAGCCTTTGTCCAACCACCTGCCTATCAAAAAAAGCCCTCGCCTGTATCCACCTATCACTTGCCATGCTTTGACCTGTCCTTCCTCTCTACTTGGTTTCTAACCACCCCCTCCTCATCATAATCAGTCTGAAGAAGGTTCCCGCTCTGAAATGTTACCTATTCATGGTCTCCAGAGATGCTGCCTGACCCGCTGAGTTCTCTCTGCACTTTGTGTCTATTTTTGTAAATCAGCATCTGCAGTTCCTTGTTTCGAACCTTGTTTCTGAATTGCAACAGCAAAAGACTGCAGATAGTGGATATCTGACATAAAAACACAAAATACGGGTGATACTCATCAGGTCAGGAATATTTGACTAAAATATGCTGCATTAATATTTCAATTCAATCTCTGATGATCAAACCCTGAAAATGTCTCTCTTTTTTCTCCTTATGTGCTGAGTACTTCTAGCATTTTATATTTTAATTTCTTGTTGTTGAAAATTGCATTCATACAATAATGGAATGCATTCCTTCCCCTTAATATTTGTGCAGATATTTAATGCAAGGATACGGTCAAATCCAGGGAAGGTCACAGACCTGGTGACCATCTCAGCCAGGATACATCCCACCGACCAAATATCCACTGCACGCCAAGGTGAGAAAAGAAAGCAAGAATTAAACAAATTTATAACACGATAAATGGTTTTGAAAAATAGTTCATTCCATTAAGATCTTTGAGATGCAGCCAAATGTCATTATCAATGGTTCAATGGTGCTTTCATTGTCACATGTGCAAAGTGCTAACACCATGAAATTATTTATCTTACAAACAGTCCAGTAGAGTATTGCCATACCCCGATCTTCGATTAGCAAGTGTACAGACATGGTCTACTGAACCTGCATGCAAGAGGCGCCATTATTATAATGTAACACTACATTTATTTTCCTTTGTCTCCCTTATCTGCTCCCCTCACCCAATGCTTTGTCCCCAACCCTATTCTTTCCATTCCCTCATCACTTCCCTGAGTCCTAGAAAACAATATTTATATTCTATCATAATATAATACCTAGAAAAGAAACTATCAAAATAACTTAGATCAGATCACACCTGCAGAAAAACAAGTCAGTTAATTAAGGATTTAGATCTGAAAACTCTTAGTGAGAGGGGTCTTCAGACATAAACGTTGAATCCGTAACTTCTCTCACTCCACATTTTCCCTGGTTTGATTTCTCTGATTTAAGGTATTATAACATTTTGCTACTTTGTCCATAACTTTTCAGATTCTGAACCTCTGGCATTTTGGCCTTCATCAATCAGAGCATTGAGTATAGATGTTGGGGATACATGTTGCGGTTGCATAAGACAATGGCGAGGCCACATTTAGAGCATTGGGTTCCGTTTTGGGCACCATGTTATCGGAAACATGTTGTCAAGCTGGAAAGTGTGCAAAGACAATTTATGTGGATGTTGCCAGGATTCAAGGGCCTGTAAGGAGTGGTTGAGCAGGCTAGGACTATTCTTTGGAGTGCAGGACGATGAGGGGTGATCTTACAAAAAATCGTGAGGCGAATAGATCAGGTAAACACATAGAGACTCTTGCCCAGAGTAGGGAAAATCGAAAACCAGAGGACATAGGTTTAAGGTGAGGGAGAAAGATTTAATAGGAACCTGAGGAGTAACATTTTTTGCACAAAGGGTGGTGGGTGTATGGAATGAGCTTCCGGAGGAGGTGGTTGAGGCACAACTGTCACAACATTTAAGAAATATTTAGACAGACAGGTACATGGATGGGATGTTTAGAGGGATATGGACAAACGCAGGCAGGTGGGACTAGTGTACATGGGACATATTGGTCAGTGCGGGTAGATTCCATGCTGTATAAATTGGCTTATTATCAACAATACCCCAAATTTCCAATTGCCCATTACTGATGTGTCAACATGGAGAGCAGCTCTTAATAGGCTTTTCAACCTCTGAGGCATCTCATTTCACTATTATCTGTTTAAACCACATTCTCGGCAGATTTAAGTGCATAGTGATCAAGAATGGCAACACCAGAGGATTTTGTTTTCTTCTCTTTCCCAACCAGGGTCACAGAAAGCCAAACATTTAAAGTTGGGAGCATTCCTCAAGAGCTGGAATGCTCTTGAACTCAGGTGAGATTCAAAAGGATTGGCAGGAGGGGTAAAATGTAATAGAAACCTGAGGGCAACTTTTTCACTCAAAGGTTTGGAGGTATATGCTTTTAATGTCTTTTAATTTTTACTGTTTTTTAATCCTTCGTTTTACGGTTTTTAATGGTTTGTAATAACTTTCTGTCCATGAGTTCTCATGTACAGCACTTTGTGGCAACACTTTGTAGCGGTTGTTTAAAGTGCTTTATAAATAAAGTTATTATAAAGTTATTATTATATGGAACGATCTGCGAAGGTGGTAGTTGAGGCAGGAAGTATAACAGCATTTAAAAGTCACTTGGACACGTACATAGATAAGAAAGGTTTAGAGGGACCAGACGGGAACAAATGGGACTTGCTTAGATGCGGCATCTTGGTCGGCATGGATGAGTTGGGCCGAAGGGCCAGTTTCCATGTGTGATTCTCACCTGAGTAACTGTAATGCATCCAGTTCAGGATAACCTCTGGGGGTCGGTACCAGCGAGTAATGACATAGCCTGTCATCTCCATCTCAGTGTGACGAGCTAACCCAAAGTCCAAAATCTGAAAAGAAAATTACTCAATAAATGCTGAGAGCTGACCACCTCAATCTTTTCAGCGCAAAGTAGGAATGTACAGACACAGATCATTGCAATTCATCAAGGTTAAAGTAGCAGTACATGTGATGCAGTCTGCCATCTTAAAGTGATGACCAGTCCAGTACCTGTCTGAAGAGGGGTTTCGGCCCGAAACGTCGCCTATTTCCTTCGCTCCATAGATGCTGCTGCACCCGCTGAGTTTCTCCAGCAATTTTGTGTACCCAGTACCTGACAGGTTTAGTTTAATTTTTTTATATAAGTGATAGGAGTAGAATTAGGCTATTCGGCCTAGATTTTCATACTAAAATTAATTAATTGATCCCTGCTTCACCAAACCCTATCACTCCTACCGGTTATTTCTTCCCCTTCCCCCAAACAGATTTATACGTTCTCTACTACAAAATATAGCTGCAGGTAGCTGGGGCACAATCGTTAGGGAAGGTTTCCTGTTTCTGGGCAAAACACATTATACAACAAGGCATGTTCCAGGCCAATGTAATTCTTTCTCAAGCAAAACACAGGCTGAAGAAGGGTCCCATCTCAAAGCACCACCTATCCATCTCCTCCACAGATGCTGCCTGACCCCCCGCGTTGTGTTTTGCTGAAGATTGCATCAAATGCAGTTTTTTGTGCGCTATAAATTCTTTATCCTTCCCTATGTTTGTGTTTCTTTCCCTCCTCTCCTCTCATTCTCTGTGACTGGTCTAGGTTGGCCAAATGCCACTTTACAAGCCAGTCAATGTTTCTAGAATAGCCGGCAATCGGTAGGGTTCGAACAATGAGATCTAGTCACTAACTCCGACATTCAGGTTAGGATACATGAATACATTCACTGTACAACCCCATTTGTATCAAACATAGGCACAAAATGCTGGAGTAACTCAGCGAGACAGGTAGCATCTATGGCGAGAAGGAATGGGTGACGTTTTGGGTCGAGACCCTTCTTCGAATTGAGAGTCAGGGTAGATGGAGTCTAGAGATATGCAAGGGTAAGGTGTGAAAATGACAGATCAAAGCAGACAATTATAATGAAATGTAGAATGGTTTATTGTTAGCTGAAGGGAAGGTGATGAGGAGGCGTATAATCAGTAAAATTAATCAGGACAGTGCCTGTCCCACTGAGTTACTCCAGCATTTTGTGTCTATCGTTGGTGTAAACCAGCATCTGCAGTTCTTTCCTACACATTTTCATCAAGTCGCACAAGAGGCCAATCCAGCAAACCTGGGAATTTGACTGCATAACCAAAATATTGAATTGCTAGTCAGGGAATGTTATGATCAAACCATGGAATAGATTAAGCAGAAAGAAAATCAAAAAGTGCAGATGATGAAAATCATCTGATCGATATTAGGGCAGTACAGTGGTGCTGCGGTAGAGTTGCTGCCCTACAGCAGCGCCAGAGACTCAGGTTCGATCCTGACTACGGGTGCTGTCTGTATGGAGTTTGTACATTCTCCCTGTGGCTGTATGGGTTTTATCCGGGTGTTCCGGTTTCATCCCACACTCCAAAGACGTACAGATTTGTAGGTTAGTAAATTGGCTTCAGTAAAATTGTAAATTGTCCCCAGTGTGTAGGACAGTGTTGGTGTACGGGGTGATCACTGATCGGTGCAGACTTGGTGCGCTGAAGAGCCTGTTTCCGCACTGTATCTCTAAAGTCTCCTAAGTCTAAAATAAAAACAGAAAAAGCTGGAAAAACTCATCAGCAGGTCACTCAATAACCATGGAAAGACAAACTATTTACATTTCAGATCTAGAGAGACAAGGAACAGCAGATGCTACAATCTTAGGCGAAACACAAATTGATGGAGTAACTCAGTGGGATCAACCAACATCAGTGGAGGAAATGGAAAGACGAGACTCTTCTTCAGACTCAACCAGAATATTTCAGATCTGCAACCCTCGTGAAGATAGAGACAAAGAAAGAAACAGGTTAGTTTATGTAGCAGAGGTAGAGTTGGCCAAGTGATGGAACAGAGGAATGGCTCTGATAGGGAATTGTTGGTGTAATTCTGATTGGGGATGATCACATCGAATGGCGGTGCTGGCTCGGAGGGTCGAAAGGCCTACTCCTGCACCTATTGTCTATATGTTGCTAATGTTGTATAGTCTTCTTGAGCACTTATTGCCATCAGGTCCTATCTTTGTTCCACTTCTGTTTTGGTCGTGCTCGTGACATCTGTTTTTTGCTGCCAGAATTCCTACATCTTTCAACTTTATGTCATTTGTTCCTGATAAGTTGCTCAAAGAGAATGGTTACCATCACCGACCAGGCTCCCCATCATTGACTCCATCTCCCCATCATTGACTCCATCTCCCTATCATTGACCAGGCTCCCCATCATTGACCAGGCTCCCCATCATTGACTCCATCTCCACTCTTGCTGCCTTGCAAAAGTTGCCAACATAATCAATGGCTTGTCCCACTCCTGTTGGGCAGAAGGTACGAACACTTGAAACCATGCACCATTGGACTCTGGACTAGCTTCTTCCCCTCTGTGATCAGGCTTCTGAACGATCCTTCCATAATCTAGGGCACTTCGATTCACCTCTTCCCCATTGTGGACATTGGACTTTGTCTATGGAACAATGGGTGTCAGGAGTTATGGGGAGAAGGCAGGAGAATGGGGTTAAGAGGGAAAGATAGATCAGGCATGATTGAACGGTGGAGTAGACTTGATCGGCTGAATGGCTTAATTCTGCTCCTATCACATGAACTGATGCACAACAATGCTGAGAACTATATTCTGTACGTTCCCCTTTGGTCTACCTATCGTACTTGAGTTTGACTTGATCGCATTTATGTATAGTCTTATCAGATCTGGTTGGGCAGCATGGAAACAAAGCCTTTCACTGTACTTTGGTACGTGACAATAAACCTAAATCTTTAGTAGCAAAAGGGAATCGTCATCTTAGCAGTCTTGGCTTCAGCCACAAAAACAATGACTTCATTATCCGTGTGTCTATGTGTATAGTTTGTCCTTTGTGTAAATCTATCTGGAAGCAGATAATTATCTGAAACCCTCTTCCTGACATGTTCAAAGATGTTGACCATTAGCGTCACGCAAATCTAAACAAGACATTAAATTTAAGACAATCGGGAAAATAAATATAAGGTGCTGCCATTACAGCTAAAACAATGTTTCTTAATTAATATCATCAAATGCATGTCTCGTTGTATAGTATACGTTTATTCTTACCTTTAGTTCACAGTTCTGGTTCACTGCCAGATTACTTGGTTTAATGTCCTGCACAAAGAGAAGAATCTACCTTTAGCAGCGTCTTGGCAAGTGCAGGTATTCAATATTTGGGAAGAAAAGATCATCTCCACTTGGCAAATAATTCAACTGAGTTACTGTACATGTTTTGATATTTGGACACATTTGTGACACAACCAGTCAAAATATAATTTTGCAAGGATTAGCGCACTTGAACTTATTACAAGAGGAAGTGGCCAGTTGATAATGATTAAGAATTAAATGCACTATAAAGAGGAACATTTGTGGTTTGAGAGTCATTTATTTTTTATGCGAGAAATAGTATCTATTAAGTTATGGAGCTCAAGGTTAAAATGATTTATTAAAGAAAGTGCCTTACCCTGTGTATAATCCCAGCAGAATGGATGTACTGCGGGAGAAATCAGTCACAAAGTAAGTGGAATATCAAAGCAATAAATATCTTTGCATCTTCATATCAAGGAATATAATTGTAAGACTGAATAATTGTCCCACTATATGTGAAGAGATATCCATTTTGAATTGGCGTAGATCGCTGCAGTCCTCTCGGATTTAGGCTGGTGATTTTTCTCGAGTGAAGATAGGTTCCACTAGTGGCATTACACATGCAAGAATACAAATTATCAGAGCAGGAGAAATTTCCACCCAAAAATTTTCCACAGATAATGAAAATCTGAAATAAAATATGGGATTTCCCATGAATGTTGTCAGTTTGGGCAGCATATGCGAGGAGAAATAAATCATTGAACCGACCGACCCACTTGTAGCTGAAGAGACTCACGGCTGACACCGTCTGATAACTTATTAGCTCTGTTTCTTGATCCATGGATACTGTCCAAACTGGTGAGCATTTCCAACAATTTCAGTTGTAAGTTCTGCTTAACAATGAATTTCTCCTTCAGAGCTCATCCATCAAGGAACCATTTGGCTATTTACAATAAACTGTGAAAAATATGTAGTTAAATGTCCTTTTTTCATACAAAATGCAGTAAAGCCTTACAATTGCCTTCATTAAGTGGTTATAGAGTTGATGGGATAGCTATGAAGTGACAATTCTACCAATCAATATAATAAGCCTCACTATCCTCAAATCTTTCAATTCCAAGTACTCATTCCTTTCCACCAACCCCATCTTACATTTGTTCCCAGAATTCAAAATAAAAATGAGTTAGAATTGCAAATATAAATTACAATTGATGGATAGGGAATGTTCTGAGGTAGGACGGGTCAAACGCAGGCAGGTGGGCTAGCATAGATGGGGCATCTTAGTCAGCAGGGCAAGTTGGGCTGAAGGGCCTGTTTCTGTGCTGTATGATACTATGACTCTAATGATATCTAAAATATAATTTAGGGTGGCACAGCGGTAGTGTGGTTGTCCTACAGCACCAGAGACCTGGGTTTGATCTTGTCAATGGGTGCTGTCGGTATGTAGTTTGTACATTGTTCCTGTGACCAGGTATTCTCCAGGTGCTCTGGTTTCTTCTCACACTCCAAAGACGTGCAGGCTTCTGCAAATTGTAAATTGTCCCTAGTGTGTAGGATGGTGCTAGTGTACAGGGTGACCGCTGGTCGGCGCGGACATGGTGGGCCTGTTTCCGCGCTGTATCTCTAAATTCTATCTGAGGACAATTTGTGGCAGATCAGTGATAGGGACAGAGGAGGCAATTCACTTTCTGGTTGTTATTGTAAGAATTGAATTGAACCAAGTCCATATATATTTTGAAAAAGTCAAATTGGTTGAATATAGATGTCCAACTATTGGAAATACTGACAGACACCAATGTGATTTGCAGAATGACAAAAACATGAACACTACAAGTTAGCCTGTATCTATCTTTTTGGTTCAAAATCCAAGTTTGGTGTTGTTTCTTTTTCACTTATCGTTAACTGTATTAAAAGCAGGAATATGATAAATTAGATGATAAGAGACAAATGGCTCATTTTGTTTGATTTAGGACCTGGGGCCAGAACTTATGACATGTGAATGGACTGGCATCTGCTGGACTTCTGATGATGGAGCCAATCGAGCAAATCCACATACGATCTCCTTCAAGAGTACAGACATGATCTGCAGACTCTTCCATCTGAATAGACCAAGTTAATAACAAGGTGATTACTAGTTTTTAATTGATTTTTTTGAAACGCCTAGCACAGCACAGTAACAGGCCTTTCGGCCCCCCTAATCCATGCCATCCATTCATGCTAGTTCTATGTAATAAAAAAGAACTGCAAATGCTGGTTTATACCAGAGATAGACACATAATGGTGGAGTTACTCAGCAGCTCAGGCAGCATCTATGAAGAAAATGGATAGGTGACGTTTTGGGTCAAGGCCCTTCTTCAGAGTGAAGAAAGGTCCCGACCCGAAACGTATCTATCCATTTTCTCCAGAGATGCTGCTTGACCCACTGCGTTAATCCGGCATTGTGTTCTATGTTGTCCCACTTTCACATCCACTGGGGGTAATTTACAGAGGACAATTAGCCTACAAACCTGCACATCTTTGGGATGTGAGTGGAAGCCGGAGCACCCGTGTTTTGGAGCCTGGAAGGTTAAAGCAGCCTGGATCCTTCTCTGTGAATCGATCCTGTGCCACTGCCACATCCACCTACATCCTCCCCCGCAACCCACTTCCCACCCCCACCCCGCCCAGTCTCCTCACCTTCAGGCCACATAGAATCTGGTACAATAGGAACACCACCATGTTGTCAGGGAGCTTCTGTTTCTTCATGATGTGACTCAGGTCATGCTCCATAAATGGCATCACCATGTAACTGTGAACAGAGTAATATTCGCACAGTTTGTTACTCCTGGAAGTTATGTTTTTATCTCTGCTCTATACTATTATTGCAATACATTATCTTATTGTGCAATTGTGTATCTTTGTGTTTCCCAAATTGGACAGATGCACGTTTAGCAAAGGTTTTCCGGGGGCCAAACGCGGGCAGGTGGGACTAGCGTAGATGAGGCATCTTGGTCAGCATGGGCAGGTTGTGCCAAAGGTCCTGTTTCTGTGTGTATGACTTTATGTCTCCATAGTGCATTTATGTAATAGTCCCAAATTCTTCCTGATCGCAGATGATCTAGAACATGGGATAGGAATTGCGGGAGATAGACACAAAATGCTGGAGGAACTCAGCGGGTCAGGCAGCATCTCTGGAGATCCTATTGCTCCAGAGATGCTGCCTGACCCGCAGAATTACTCCAGCACTTTGTGTCTATCTTTGGTATGAATCAGTATCTGCAGTTCTTTGTTTCCACACAGGAATTGTGGGCATCTTTGTAACACTTATTACTGAAAGGAAATATTCCCAATTGCCTTTTCAGGATAGGAAATTGATATAATTGACATAATTGATATAATTTAATTGCCACACAACCAAGGTCGGTAAGGACTTAATGTTAAGTGAGGACTGAAGAGCCAGCTCTACTATTGAGCGCTGGAGACACTGGACCCTGTCTAATAACTTACCCTCCATTTGTTTGCTCTGCAACCATGTAAATACTTCCTCTTAAAGATAAAATACAAAATCCTTTTGAAAATTACTATTGATTCTCTGTCTGCCAACATTAAGGGAGTGGATTCCAGGACACATCAAGTGGAAAGTAACTTATTCTAATTTCTTTTCTCTGGCTCTCTTGCCAACAAGCTCACATCAATCTCGTCTAGCTACCTTCCTGATCCCAGAACAGGTTTTCCTGGTTTATTAACTTTAATCTATTGAAATGCTGGACAAGTCAACAACTCTGGAGAGAGAAACAGAGGTAACATTTCTGGTCAATGATTGCTCGTCTCAATTCAGATGAGATATCATTGTCTGAAAATATTGAGTTGCTCATACTTACTTTAGTTGGCACTTGGGAAGGGAACAACAGTCCATATTCTTTCTGCTGGCTTGCACATTCACCTCAACCACACTGCAGTGTAGAAGTACTGAGGGTGCTAGAAGTCAGGTACTGGCACGTCTATGATCTATGATTCACTATCTCCAGAGCCGGCTGCGGTTCAACCTGAGACAAGGTCCAATTTGTATCTGGCTCCTCAGCTTCATACTAGCAACAACATATTGACCATGACCCCAATCATTTACTGGTGTCACCTATCTTCATTGAAATGGTTCAGTTTAGTTTAGAGATACATTGAGGCAATCTCAAGTACAGCTCAGGCCATTAACTGTTGCAGTCTCCAAAGATGAGCATTTCCTGGACTTCCTATTTTTTTTTTTTCAGAGATATTGAATAAATAGGCCACCACTGTTGGACAAATTATGGGTAATTATGAGTCAGAGTATAGGAGTGAGATCGACGATTGATTGAATGGTGCCAGAACAACAGCTTTGTTCTCAACATCAGTAGGACCAAGGAGCAGATTATTGACTTTAGAAGAGGGAAGCTGAGCTTTTCTTACTCAATGGGTTGGCAATGGAGAGAATCAAAAACTTCAAGTTCCTGGACATGTAAATCTCAGCAGATCCATCCTGGGTCCAGAACATTGATGCAATCATAAAGAAATCTCATCTATGCCTCAACTTCTTTAGAAGATTGAGGAGATTCGGTATGTCGATGAATGCTCTCTAGTGAACTTCTACAGGTGTACAGAAGAGAGCATATTGAGTGGTTGCATCGTGGCCTGGTTTGGCAACCCGAGCACCCAGGAACAAAGGAGATCATAAAAAGTAGTTGACACTGCCTGGTCCATCACGGGTACTGACCTCCCCAACATCAAAGGGATCTAATGGAGAAGTTTCGTAAAAGGCAGCCATCATTGTCAGAGACCCACAACATCCTGGCTACACACTCATTTCACTCCTGCCATCGGGAAGAATGTATCGGAGTCTGAAAGCTGTAACCACCAGGTTCAAGACCAGCTTCTTCCCAACAATCATCATGCTCTTGAACACTAAACAACAACTAAGCTGGGAAACATGACGTGTCTTGGTTCAATGGTCCTTTATTGTCACACATGCACTGCACAGTGACATTCTTGCACCCGTTGCCACATTTTGTGCCATTTACAAAAAAAAAGAAAAAGTTCAAAGCTGGATGTACACGTGCCCCATCCAGGTAAGCCCAGGTGAACCCCAGACTGCTGCAGGGCCTCCTCCATCGCTCTCGAATGGCTCTAAGCACTAAGGATTTCGGGCTTTTTTGTACTAATACAGGAAACCCTCATGATAACAGACCATAATGGGGGAATTGCCGATTGGCCGCTATAATCCACCGGGTGGCGCCAGCAATGGCTGCCTCACCAACAATCTGTCTGTCCCTTCCCTCTGTGTTTTAATAGTATGTGTTAAATGTATGTTTTTAATGTTCTTTAGCTTGTTTTATGTGGGGGGGGTGGGGGAAACTTTTTCTAATATCTAACCTCGACGGAGATGCGATTTTTAATTTTTTTTTCTGTATTGTATCTCCGTCCACATTGCGGCCTAACACCGAGGATTTGGTAACCTTTGCTGCAGATCGACTTTTGAGAGCTCCACCGCGGGTGCCTGTGGATTTACCATCGCGGAGCTCCTGATTCCTTAGCCAGGGATCTACCTCGGAGTTCCAACCGTGGGTGCTTGCAGACTTAACATCACGAAACCCGCGGTCTCTGGTGAGAGACCGACTTCGGGAACTCCAAGCCGCGGGAGCTTCGACCGCCCTGATGCTGGAGCTTCGACCGCCGGCTATGGGAGATTCGATCGCCCCGATGGATGGTTCAACTGCCCCGACCGCGGGAGAATAAAGAGGAAGAAGATTGGACTTTTTTGCCTTCCATCACAGTGAGGAATGTGGGGAATCCGCTGTGGTGGATGTTTATGTTAACTTTCATGTAGTTGTGTGTCTTGTTGCTTTTTTTTCCCGTATGGTTGTATGGTATTTCGCATTTCTCTGTACCTTAATTGGTACACGTGACAATAAAATACCTTTGAAACCTTTAAGGTATTATCATTGTATGTAGTAGAAACAAAGAACTGCAGATGCTGGTTATAACACAAAAGGACACAAAGTGCTGGACTGACTCAGCATTTCAGGCAGAATCTCTGGAGAACATAGATAAGTGGCGTTGCGGGTCAGGACCCTGCGCCAGACCGATTCAGTCTGATGAGTTACTCTAGCATTTTATGTTGTTTCGCCTTTAAATTAGGGGTTGATGCGGCTGGTGTGCATCAGCAAGCCATTCTTCACCAGCTACTGTACTGTCCAGTGATAAGGCTGTTGTTGTGACTCACGTTGTAGTCCCTGGCTGGCAGAGCTGTCCTCAGGCTACCACCAATAGGACGTGCTCGGTCACCGTGATGTTCCCTGCCCTCTCACTAGGCCGCTTCTTCCTGTCGGCCGTCACTTTGTCCGTTCCCCCACCGCCACCTCCTCCTTCTCCCGTCGCTTTGTCCACTCTGCCGCTTCCTCCCCCACTGTTGCCTCCTCCTCCTCCAAGGTGGAATATGTCGGTGACTCCAGGGGAGAGGCCGCGGGTGGTGAGAGGGGAGGGAGCTCCATGATAACCGAGTGCAACCTGTCGGTGGCAGCGGCCTGAAGAAAGCACTGCCGACCAGTTGCTACAATGTGACCCACAACAACAGCCCAGTCAACTGGGCTCGGCTGCTGGTGAAGACGGGCTCATGGTGCACCTTGTGAGCCGGGGGAAGCTTCGGTAGGTCCGTCCACTATAACTGAAATCTGTTATAAGGGGATCGTTAAATCAAAGGTTTACTGGATTGGGGATTTAAATGTATTTGTTTTTGTTTGTTTATGAGATATCTATGCGTGCTGTGTTTACAGACCGGTTTAACTGCTGTCAGTAAGAATTTAATTGTTCTATTTTTGGTACATATGACAATTAGACAAGCTTGACTATGTTGTCAAAGGCATGCTGCCCAAGGCAGCAGAAGCTTCCTGCTACCAAATGTTGAATGGGTCATTGGTATGGCATGGCAACCAGTAACAAAAGTATGCAGGAGTAAGGATGCAAGGCTGCAGAATAATGCAGATATGTGGAGGTGGGAATGAGATTTGAGCATTTTGAATTTAATGCCCTGAGAATGCCAGGAATGAGTAGGTTAACCTATGTTGAGCGTTTTCCGGCACTGGGCCTATACTTGCTGGAGTTTAGAAGAATGAGGGGTGAGCTCATTAAAACTTACAGAACAGTGAAAGGCTTGGATAGGATGGATGTGGAGAGGATGTTTCCACTAGTGGGAGAGTCTCAGACTAGAGGTCATATTCTCAGAATTAAGGGACGTTCCTTTAGGAAAGAGATGAGGAGATAGTTATTCAGTCAAAGGGTGGTGAATCTGTGGAATTCTTTATCACACAAGGTTGTGGAGGCCGTCAGTGGATATTTTAAAGAGATAGATACATTTTTAATTAGTACAGGTGTCAGAGGTTATGCGGAAAAGGCAGGAGAATGGGGTTAGGATGGAGAGATAGATCAGCCAGGATTGAAAGGCGGAGTAGACTTGGTAGACTGAATGGCCTAATTCTACATAAGATCACATGATCTTATGCATGGATGAACTAATGGACATTAGTGACTCTACTTTAGATATACAGTGTGGAACCAGGCCCCTCGGCCCACCGAGTTTGTGCTGGCCAGTGATCACCGTACGCTAGCACTATCTTGCACACAATGGACAATTTACAATTTTACCAAAGCTAATTAACCTACAAACCTGAAGTTCTTTGGAGTGTGGGAGGTAACCAGAGCACCTGGAAAAAACCCATGCAGTCACTGGGAGAAAGTACAAACAGCATACAGTCAGGATTGAACCCGGATCTCTGGCACTGCAAGGCAATAACACTACTGCTGCACCACTGTACCACCCTAATAATGATAAGATGATTTTCATTATCTGAACTTTTTCGATTTTCTTTCTGCTTAATCTATTCTATGGTTTGTTCATACATTCCCTGACTTGTATTCCAACATTCTGTACAGACAGTACCCGTAGTCAGAATTGAACCCAGATCTCTGGCGCTGCAAGGCAGCAACTCCACCACTGCGCTGCCGTGCTGCCCTAGATTGAGGATTGTAACAGATGAAGCCTGAGTGCTTTAAGTTGTTATGCAAAGAGAATGGAATTCAGAAGACTAACAAGGAAAGTAGTCAAAGAGGTTGTACCGGGAATTGGTAGAGGTTTATGTAACAGCAAGACAGTGCACGTCACAGAGGAATCCAAAACATTATAAGTGTAGTAAGAAATAACAAACATTAGGCATGTACTCACAAGCTCTGGAATGTCTGCAAGTAGTCTTCAGGTGAAAATACATTCAGCAAACAGACCACCTGCAAAAGCAAAATTGCTGGCAATAGTCAGAGTTGAAACATGAACAAACTGCATATACCATGTTAATGTGTTCAGAATTTATTTGTGATACCCGTGGATCTGAACTTACGTTTTCATGTTTGATATGTTTAAGCAGTCGCAGTTCACGGTACGCCCTCTTGGCATGCATTAAAGACTGGAAGGGGCGGTGCAGCTTTTTCACAGCCACTTTCTCCCCTGTCTTCTGGTCAATAGCTGAGCTACACAAGAAACAGGGTATTAGACTTGCCGGCTGATGAGGTGGTGCCAGTGGAGAGTGCTCATCGCAGGTGTCAGAGGTCATGGAGAGGAAGAAACAGACAGACATTTCCCACCAAGTGCGAAACAGTATTAACAGAGGCCTGGCTAATCGTTAGAGATACAGCATGGAAACAGGCTATTTGACCCACCAGGTCCGCACCGACCAGCGATCACCCATACAGTAGTTCTGTCCTACACACTAGGGACAATATACAGAAGCCAATTAACCCACAAACCTGCACGTGTGGGAGCAAAGCGGAGCACCCAGAGAAAAATACACGCGTACAAACTCTTCACAGCCAGCACCCATAATCAGGGTGGAACCCAGGTCTATGGCACTGCAAGGCAGCAACTCTACCGCTGCGCCACTGTGCTACCATCTCTGATGAGGATAATAAACCTCTCAGAAAGTCAAGGAGTAAACTAAACAGTAGCAGTGGAAATAAAACTTTTGGTTTGTAGGAAAAATAAGTTTTAATGCTGAGAACTCCATGGAAGGGGACACAGTCTCAGAAAAAGGTGTAGGTCGTTTAGGACCTTTAAGTTGATGGTAGTGAATCGTCTGAGTTCTCAGCATTGGGAGGGCTGCAGAGGCTCCGTTATTGAGTACATTCAAAATAGCAATCACCAGATCTTTGGGCATTAAGTAAATCAAGGGTTATGGAGGTAGCGCCATAATAAACCTGTCTGTTTATTATCTTAACCAAAGGTGCATAATTGTTGGCACATTGGTGTAGCAGGTAGAGCCACTGCCTAAAAGCGCCAGAAACCCAGATTTGTTCCTAACCTTGAGTACTGTCTGTGTGGAGTTTGCACACTCTTCCTGTGACCGCATGGTTTTTACTTCCAGTTTCTTCCCACATCTGAAAGACCTTTGGAATTGTAGGTTCATTGGGCTCTGTAAAGTGCCCCTGTTGTGTTGGGAGTGAATGCAAAAAAAGGGATAATATAGAATGAGTGTGAACGGGTGATCGACGGTCGGTGTGGACCCGGTGGCCTGTTTCCATGCTGTATCTTTCAGTCAAATAATCAAAAAAACACCATGGTCTTATCTGCCCCTTCAGATGATGTAAAAAAAAATTCCAAGGCACTTTTTCAAAGAAGAAAAAAGCAGTTGTCCAAGAATCTTGAACAAACACATACCTTAAGGGCCTGTCCCACTTACACGACATGTTGCGGGGTGACGCCTGTTTGCTCGTGAGTAGTCGCCCAAAGAGTTGTACCTTTTTCTGGTCGCCGCTGGATTTTCAACATTTTGAAAATTATTGGCGACCTGCTGCGACTATGACGGGTGCCGGCAAATCGCCGAAAAAAATTGCGTAAGTTGGACAGGCCCTTTAACCAACACCAGTCATTGCTACCCATGGTAAATGCCTCTGAGTAGGAAGTACATTTTCAATTGTAATGTCCTTAAGACATTCAGTCCTTAAGATATCTTCAGACTTAATGGTCAGAAGAAGGGTTCCAACCCAAAACGTCACCGATTCTTTTTCCCCAGCGATGCTGCCTGACACTGAGTTACTCCAGCAGTTTGTGTCTATTCATATGACAGTCTTATTTCAGAACATATTTTTCTTTATATCTGTTGAGTAAGTTGATTATCTCACTGATTGCAGGTCATAAAGTTAGTCAATAATTCTCCAAGGTGTTTTTTTTTCCACTGTGTCTAGTCACATAAATAAGAAATAATCAAACTATCAGTGAACAGAAATAGCATTGTCC
Organism: Amblyraja radiata; assembly: GCF_010909765.2. Taxonomy (NCBI): domain Eukaryota; kingdom Metazoa; phylum Chordata; class Chondrichthyes; order Rajiformes; family Rajidae; genus Amblyraja; species Amblyraja radiata. The sequence goes on along the minus strand of NC_045973.1, from coordinate 36,048,279 downwards.
ATTATCCAGAAATGTTTCAATTCCCCTTGCACGGTTCCATCTTTCTCTTATTCTCCATCATCGATCCCGGACTTGGCATTCTGAGCAAAGCAACCTGAATGGAACGGGGATATGTCACAGTGAATGCCCCATCATCAATGTCTACATTAGAAACAGAAAATAGGTGCAGGAGTAGGTCATTTAGCCCTTCGAGGCAGCAACACCATTCAATATGATCATGACTGATCATCCGAAATCAGTACCCCGTTCCTGCTTTCTCCCCATATCCCTTGATTCATTAGCCCAAAGAGCTATATCTAACTCTCTCTTGAAAACATCCAGAGAATTGGCCTCCACTGCCTTCTGTGGCAGAGAATTCCACAGATTCACAACTCTCTGGGTGAAATTAGTTTTTCCTCATCTCAGTCCTAAATGGCTTACCCCTTATTCTTAATCTCATTACAACAACAACTACACTCCAGTGCTTCAATGACTGCAGAGTTGTGTGAGATACTTGGTGAGATACTTTATGCTCTATTTTAATCCAAAACTTTTAATAAGCAAATGTATTACAAAATGAGAGATTCGCAAGAAAAAGTCAATGACAGTGCCCGAAAGTAAACTGAAAATTGCAAGTCAAATACTGGAGACAATATGTTTGATTCATGCAGCACAGTAATAGGGCATTCCTGCCATCATGTCTATGTCAGTGCTAGCAATTTCAGAGAACAGGCAATTAGTCAAACTTCTTGATCTTTCCCATTAGTATTGTAGATCTCTCCTTTAATAATATCACTAATTCAAAATTGATAAATAGTGCAAGCAAAATACAAGTAATGGAGGAGCACAAATCATTCTCAATATTCAACAACATTTTAAATTATGTTTATTAAACGTGTGCCACTAAAATGTACGATCAAATATTGCTAAAAATGTTTATTCACAGTTTAAGGAGGTCCATTCCTTTATACATTTACTTTAGACTTTAGAGGCACAGTGTGGAAACAGGCCACCGGGTCCACGCCGACCAGCGTTCACCCCATACACCAGCACTATCCCACACACCAAGGACAGTTTACAATTTACAGAAACCAATTAACCTACAAACTATTTATTTGGAGTGTGGGAGGATACTGGAGCACCCAGAGAAAACCCATGCAGTCACAGGAAGAACGTACAAACTCCCTACAGACCCGTAGTCAGGATTGAACCCAAGTCTCTGCTGCTGTAAGGCAGCTGTGCCACCGTTGTCACTGTGTATTTTGAAGGTCCTCTTATTTTATATATCCCATTGGATATTGGTACATTATTCTCAGGAAGGGTCTAGTCCCGAAACGTCATCAATTCCTTCTCTCCAGAGATGCTGCCTGTCCCGCTGAGTTACTTCAGCTTTTTGTGTCTATCTTTGGTTTAAGCCAGCATCTGCAGTTCCTTCCTACACATTATTCTTATGTCCATTGGTCAACTGTTAATAAATCATGCAGCTATCATGCTGATAACATATTACAGGGACTGATCTGACCCATTTGTGAACTGAAGTAAATGGTTATTGAGCAGGTATTTATTTAGTTGGGTTGAAAATGTGTGCAATACTAATTGACATATTTGCACTGAAATTTCATGACCCTTTAACCATATTTGTTATTAATATCACACAACAACATTTCATCCCAATTTTTAAAGACTTATTCTCAACCTACTGGCAACACTGAAATGGCTGTTTTTATTTATCTTCCCACTTTCCCAGGCTTTGTTGCTTGGTCGTGATTTTTGGATGTGCTTCAAAGAGATTTTTGATCTAATTATATAATCAGGGAATGTAAAGGCCAAAACACTCAGTTTTACAGGTAGTAAATCAGTAGTAAAGTTTTAGTGATATTGGAAATGTAGAAATGTGGCACATACTCATATGAGTGACATTGCCTCTATCGCTACTTGGTGTTACTGTAACACTCTAACCCTGGCCTTAATTTTTTGTCTAATTGTAGTCCTGTAGGTCTGTGTCCAAGATGGCTGCCGTGAAGAGAGAGTGGACGCTGGCGTGCTTTGGCTGCCGCTGCTCCCTCTTCACACTGTGTTTTTGAATTTCTGTTTTTGGATTGAATTCTGTTTTTAATTTGTCTCTGTGATGTCTTTATTACTTGTTATATTCCGATTATATGTTATTCCGATTACTATGTAAGGTGTCCTTGAGATGTCTGAAAGGCGCCCATTAAATAAAATTTATTATTATTATTATTAACTCTTGGTAAAAGCATCCCTGCTTTTGATCTATCTTTAAATAACGTGCCCACAGTTAGACATTTCTAAAATGAACCAAACCCTCAACCACAGGGAAGAGTTTGATAAAGTTAAATCTAAAACATATTTTTGAATATACTGCCACAGTCAAGCAATGGATGCACGTTCAAAATAGTGAGAAACTGATTCAGAGCTGATTGCTCAAGATCCACCATTTTCTCTCCTTCTCCACTGATATGGCTGTATCTTTCTGTTTTGACAGCAGACAAAACATTTGGTCTTCATGTTTAAACATGATAGGTACATCAAAGGGTGGTCCATTAATGAAAATGATCCAAACCCTTTCATCAGTCTGAAGACACAGAGAGCCGGAGTAACTCAGTAGGTCAGGTAGCATCTCTGAAGGACATGGTGAGGTGACATTGCGACTCAGGAACCTTCGTCAGTCAGGGCTCTTCATACGTTTATGTGATAGGAGCAGAATTAGGCCATTCGGCCCATCAAGTCTACCCTGCCATTCAATCATGGCTTATCTATCTTTCCTTCTCAATCCCATTCTCCTGCCTTCTCCCCATAACGCCTGACACTCGTTCTAATTATGAATCTATCTATCTCAACCTTAAAAATATCCATTGACTTGGCCTCCACAGCTGTGGCAATGAATTCCACAGATTCACCACCCTCTATCTAAAGAATTTCTTCCTCATCTCCTTCCTAAAGGAACATCCATTAATTCTGAGGCTATGACCTCTGGTCCTAGACTCTCCCATTAGTGGAAACATCCTATCCACATCCACTTTATCCAAGCCTTTCACTATTCAAGTCAGTTCAATCAGTTTCTTTCATTTTAATTCTGTTTCCAACTCCCCATTTTAAAGTAATTGTTCTCTTGACGATTTGGTCTACATCTATCAAGGCCATTATCCCTGTTGTCTCCAACTCTCCTCCCCGATGCTGCCCGACCTGCTACCGTGCTCTCCATAATGTGATGGGCAAAGACCCATCATTTATTTATTTGCCTCTGTACTCCACTAATTGAGATTTGTAACAGAAAAAATCACATGTGTTGCACATTGTCAGATTTTAATAAGGGCCATTTTTATACATTTTGGTTTCACCATGTGGAAATTACAGCAGTGTTTATACATAGTCCCCCCATTTCAGGGCACCATAATGTTTGGGACACAGTAATGTCATGTAAATGAAAGTAATCATGTTTAGTATTTTGTTGCATATCCTTTGCATGCAATGACTGCTTGAAGTCTGCAATTAATGAACATCACCAGTTGCTGGATGCCTTCTCTGGTGATGCTCTGCCAGGCCTGTATTGCAGCCATCTTTAGCTTATGCTTGTTTTGGGGGTTAGTCCCCTTCAGTTTCCTATTCAGCATATAAATGGCATGCTCAATTGGGTTCAGATCCAGTGATTGACTTGGCCACTCAAGAATTGACCTTTTTTAGCTTTGAAAAACTCCTGTTGCTTTAGCACTATGTTTGGGATCATTGTCTTGCTGTAGAATGAACCTCCGAAAATGTGTTTTGAGGTATTTGTTTGAACTTAAGCAGATAGGATGTGTCTATACACTTCAGAATTCATTATGCTAATACCATCATCATTGAAGCAGGGCTGCCAACTCTCACGCTTTGAGCGTGAGACTCACGCCCTCAAGCAAACTCTCACACCCACACGCTCATCAGACATTTCTCACGCTCAGTGGTGAGAAATTTTGTGATCAACAAAAATGTCAAAACTCGGATAAACTGCATGGTCCGCGGGTGTTGGAGAGCAGGGGCTGCGGGAGGGATGGGAGCAGAACCAGCTGCGGGAACAGATGCGGGGAGCCGGGACTGGTGAGTTTGCGGCGCTGTCGAGTGTTTGCGCGGCTAGCGAGTCGCTCGCTGCAGCTCTGGCCATGGAGCGCTCCGGACAGTGCGAGTGTCCCGGAGAATTGAGAGAGAGAAGAAAGGAGAGGGGGGGGGGGAGAGAGAGGTGGGAGAGGGGGGAAGAGAGAGAGGGAAGAGAGAGAGAGGGAAGAAAGAGGGAAGAAAGAGGGAAGAGAGAGGGTGTGGAGAGGGAGGAGAGGGTAAGAGTGAATGGGAGAGAGAGAGGGGGAAGAGAGGGGAGAGGGGAAAAGATAGAGAGATGGGGGGGCAAAGAGAAAGAGGAGATAGAGACAGATGAGAAAGAGAGAGGGGAGAGAGAGCCAGGTGGAGAGTGAGGTGGGAGGGAGAAATGGGGGAGAGAGGGAGAGAGAGATGAGAGAGAGAGGTGAGAGGAGAGACAGAGAGAGAGGGGAGAGTGTGTAGAGAGGGAGAGAGAAGGAGAGATAGGGAGGGAGAAAGAGAGAGAGGGGGAGAGAGAGAGAAGAAAGAGAGGGGAGAGAGAGGGGGGAGAGAGAGTTAGGGGAAAGAGAGGGGAGAGAGAGGGAGAGGGGGGGGAGAGAGAGGGGACGAGAGAGAGGGGGAGAGTGAGGTGGGAGGGAGAGAGGGGGAAGAGAGAGAGGGAGAGAGAGGGGAAGAGAGGAGAGAGAGGGGTGGGCGAGAGGGGGGGGGGGCAGAGAGAGTTAGGGGAAAGAGGGGAGAGAGTTAGGGGAAATAGAACGGAGAGAGGGGACGAGAGAGAGGGGGAGAGTGAGGTGGGAGGAAGAGAGGGGGGAGAGAGAGGGGGGAGAGAGAGGGGGGAGAGAGAGAGGGGAGAGAGAGAGAGAGAGAGAGAGAGAGAGAGGGGATAGAGAGAGGAGAGAGGGGGGAGAGAGAGGGGAGAGAGAGAGGAGAGAGAGGGGGAGAGAGAGAGGGGAGAGAGAGAGAGGGGAGAGAGGGGAAGAGAGGAGAGAGAGAGGGGGCGGAGAAAAAGGGGGGAGAGAGAGGGGAGAGAGAAGAGAGGGAAGAGAGGGAAGAGAGGGAAGGGGAGAGAGTGAAAGGTGTGAGACAGGGGAGAGAGGAGAGGGGGAGGGGAGAGAGGAGAGGGGAGGGGAGGGGAGAGAGAGGGGGGAGAGGAGAGAGAGCGGAAGAGGGAGAGAGAGAGGGATGAGAGTGAGGTGGGAGGGAGAGAGAGAAGGGAGAGAAAGAGAGGTGGAGAGAGAGAGGAGAGAGAGGGAGGAGAGAGGGGGGGAGAGAGGGGAGGGGGATTGAGAGGCAGGGCTGCCAACTCCCATGCATTGAGCGTGAGAATCACGCATTTCACCAAATTCTCACGCTGATCACAAATTTCTCTCGCTCTGTTGTGAGAAATTCTGTGATCAACGAAAATTTCAAAACTCATATCAACTGCATGGGCCGCGGGTGTTGGAAGCAGAAGCAGCGGCGGGGACAGATGCGGACGGGGAGCGGGGCTGGAGAGCGTTTGCCTGGCTGGCGAGTCGCTCACTGCAGCTCCGGCCATGGAGCAGCCTCAGTGCAAGAATCCCGGGCTGTCGGAGGCGTCGAAGTGTTGCGCCGCTGCCGTGAGAGTCTCTGTGCCGAATTCGCCCAGGTGACCGGCATGGATCAGGCTGCGGCTCGGTGCATCCTGGAGGACAACCAGTGGCTGCTGGAAGTAAGTACCAAGCACTGGGTAGATACGGTGGAAGATAGTGGACTTCAAATGGGGGTGGATGGTGAAAGCATCCTGCTTGCCTGCTAGATTTTCACTTACTGTAACTGCAGGAAAAATGTTCCCGATGTTGGGGGCGTTCAGAACCATGGGTCACAGTTTAAGAATAAAGGGGGGGGGGGCAGTTAGGACTGAGATGAGAACAAACTTTCTTCACGCAGAGAGTTGTGAATCTGTGGAATTCTCTGCCACAGAAGGCAGTGCCAATTCACTGGATGTTTTCAAGAGAGAGTTACATTTAGTTCTTGGGGCTAACGACATCAAGGGATATGGGGAAAAAACAGGAAAGAGGTACTGATTTTAGATGAATAGCCATGATCATATTGAATGGCAGTGCTGGCTCGAAGGGCCGATGGCCTATTCCTGCACCTATTTTCTATGTTTCTATGCTTGAGTATATGGCAATAAAACTCGATCACTTGATTTTGAAGCATTCATGCATGGTGGAGGTATAATGTAGTCATAGAGTGATACAGTGTGAAAACAGGCCCTTCGGTGCAACTTGCCCACACCCGCCAACATGTCCCAGCTACGCTACCTGCTTTTGGTCCATACCTCCAAACCTGTCCTATCCATGTATCAGTCTAACTTTTTCTTAAATGTTGGGATGGTCCCTGCCTCAACTACCTCCTCTGGCAGCTTGTTCCATACACCCATCACCCTTTGTGTGGATAAAGTTACCCCTTAAAAAGTTACCTCTTAAAAATACTTCATACAAAAAACATTGAAATCATACTTCTACAGTGCACTAAAACATGATTTTAATACATCAAATTTCAAAAGGTTCCTACCCCTTCTTCCACACCCTCTCCCCACTCGGTTGCTCCACTCCCTCACCGGGTACTCCCAAGGCCAGTGATCAGTGATCGCACAGCCTCCCCCCTTTCAAAAACGCTCCAATCCAATTTAAAGCATATATATTGTATTCAAGTGTAAGTTAAAAGACTCGCTACAGTATGCACCTTATTGCACAATTTCAAGCTGAAAAATGCAAATGTTCTGTACCAATGGGAGAGGGCACCCTCCTCCTCCCCCCCGGTCCCTATGCTCCCTCGGGCTTGGTCTTTCGCAATTTCTCACTCCCAACTCTCACCCAATGTTGGCAGCCCTGTTGAAGATAAGTGAGTCAGTACCTTCAGCAGCCATACATGCCCAGCCATAACACCCCACCACCGTGTTTCACAGATGAGGTGGTATGCTTTGGATCTTGGGCAGTTCCTTCTCTCCTCCATACTTTGCTCTTGCCACCACTCTGATATAAGTTCATCTTCGTCTCATCTGTCCATAAGACCTTTCTCCAGAACTGTGGTTTGTCTTTTAAGTACTTCTTGGCAAACTGTAACCTGGCCATCTATTTTTGAAGCTAACCAGTGGTTTGCATCTTGCAGTGTAGCCTCTGTAATTCTGTTCATGAAGTCTTCAGCGGACAGTGGTCATTGACAAATCTACACCTGTAGAGTGTTTCTGATCTGTCGGACAGGTGTTTGGGGATTTTTCTTTATTATAGAGAGAATTCTTCTGTCATCAGCTGTGGAGGTCTTCCTTGGCCTGCCAGTCCCTTTGCGATTAGTAAGCTCACGTGTGCTCTCTTTCTTCTTAATGATGTTCCAAACAGTTGATTCTGGTAAGCCTAAGGTTTCACTGATGTCTCTAACAGTTTTATTCTTGTTTTCCAGTCTCATAATGGCTTCTTTGACTTTCATTGGCACAACTTTGGTCCTCATGTTGATAAACAGCAATAAAAGTTTCCAAAGGTGATGGAAAGACTGGAGGAAAGACTAGGCGCTGATAGCTCTCTTGTACCTGCATTATGGAACACACTTGAGCAAATACAAACGCCTGTGAAGCCATTTGTCCCAAACATTGTGGTGCCCTGAAATGGGGGGACTATGTGTAAACACGACTGTAACTTCTACATGGTGAAACCAAAATGCATAAAAATGGCCTTTATTAAAATCTGACAATGTGCACTTTAACCACATGTGATTTTTTTCTATTACAAATCTCAAATTGTGGAGTACAGAGGCAAATAAATAAATGATGGGTTTTTGTCCCAAACATTATGGAGGGTACTGTAGGTATTTCTAGCATTCTCTGCTTCTGTTTGCATTGGTCAAGGTTTACATGGGAAAGTGGCACATGTCTCACTTCCGTCAGGACAAACAAACTAAGGAATGGTTTTAAGATGTATTGGAGGTGTGGAGGTCCAGTGAGCGGATTGGCTTCAATCTCTGTATTTTGACAGAAACCATGTGGGAAGAGGAGATGGACTTTAGAAATGAGCGAAACAGACCGATTAATGGAGATACAAGGAACTGCAGATGCTGGTTTACTAAAAAAAGACAAAGCCCTGGAGTACCTCAGCAGTCAGGGAGCATCTCTGGAGAACATGGATAAAGCAGGCCCAAACTGAAACAGGCTCCCCAGCCATAATGTCACCAATCCATGTCCTCCAGAGATGCTACCTGACCTGTTGAGTTACTCCAGCACTGTGTCTTCCGACTGATTAAATGGGTTCGGCTCATCTTTTCATATTCTGTTGTGCTGCTGTAAGTAAATAATTTAATTGTTCTGTTTGGGACATATGACAATAAAACACTCTTGACGGTGTTAACAGACGAGTCTTCATATACACGCCATGCCTGAAGACGTAGTGTTGTCACCTTATCTCCCTGCCCAGTTGATCACTCCCGTTTCGAAACTTGTTTCTAAACTATTTGCATCCATTTAATGATATTCCTTTACTCGCTCTCTTCCCCCCCGATGTTGGCGACATCGATAATTTCATGGCAGATAATGAAACCCAATAAAATGTATTTTTCATCTCTATTGACTTTGGTGGGCGACAGACCCCAAGCCCAGTAATGTAAACACGGCAACCACTCCCAACCCATTCCACATCTTTACTCCAGGGTACACAAAATTGCTGGGGAAACTTCGCTCCATAGATGCTGCTGCACCCGCTGAGTTTCCCCAGCAATTTTGTGTACCTTCGATATTCCAGCATCTGCAGTTCCCTTTTGAACAAGTTACTCCAGGTTTTCGTCTCCAAAATTCTCGTGAATTTGCCTGGAGTTTCATGCTGTGTGTGTACTGCTCTTATCAATAGTTTTACCACCATATACGACGCGCCGCTTTACCATCTCCCCTCCCTTCTAACACCCATGCCGTTAGTTGTTGTGTCCTTTCTAGACCCCCTCAAGGACAGTCAAAGATCAAGCAACTCCTCAGGACCCACAACCCGGCCGCATCGCCCTGTCTGAAGCTCAGACCCGTCAATATGCAGTAACAGTCACCGCTTGCTCACCACACACTGCCGTACGCCCCCGATCCTATCGGGCTGAGATCGATGTACTTGACCGGCACTTCCCACAGTGTCTTGTTCACTTCTTTTCGGTGGAAGCCTCTCCTGGTCGGCGTTCCCATTTCCTCTCTCCCCGGGGCAGAGCTAAAGTCCAAGCGGGAGGGGTGCAACCAGAGGCGAGCCTCTCTCTGCAAGTTGCCCAGGTTTGTCTCACCTGCCCAGCTCCTCGCGATTGCGCACTCAAACTGGAACAAACTCCCTGCCCTCTGTTAACCCTTGGTGAGCAACGCATTCATTAAGCTCATAAGTCGTAGGAGCAGAATTAGGCCATTCGGCCCATCGAGGCTACTCCGCCATTCAATCATCATGGCTGATCTATCCTTCCCTCTCAACCCCATTCTCCTGCCTTCTCCCCATAACCAGTGAAAGGGTGTAGTGCCCCCAAACTGTACCCTTCCCATTTCCATTCCACCGGTGACAAGATTTCCAATATTTTTTTTACAAGAGACCCAGCACAGTACTTGTGTCCGAACACTTGCTTCATAAGTTCATTAGTCCAGGAGCAGAATCAAGTCATTCTGTCCATCAAGTCTACTCCATCATTCAATCATGGCTGATCTAACTTTCCCTCTCAACCCCATTTTCATGCCTTCTCCCTATAATCTTCGACACCCGCACTAATCACTAATCTTACCCAGGCATTTTGTCAGCTGGTCGGCCCTTCAAATTCCTGAACAAGTTCACAGTTGTCTCAAGCTGACTGTTGATCTTCTCCCCATCCTGAGGCAGATAAAAACAAGTCCCTTTAGGATCAGATAAAATAAATAGAAATGGTGGAAACGATCGGTTTTGTCAAGAGTCAGAGCCAGTGAAAAGGGAAATTAAGTTAATGGTTCAGGGTAAAACAGACAGTGATGGAGCATTGTGATTGGGGTTGGTTTTATCCTGGGCCTGGCCTAGATGGCCATTGAAGGCTCCAGACTGTGGGCAGTCGAGGGTTCAGCCTGACCTTCTTCCGAGCCTATGTTGGTGCCCACATGTCCCTGGAGAGGGAGCAAGGGGTGTTCAGGGGAATTTGGAGACCTTCCAATGATACTGGTCACCACGCGGGCCTTGCGTGCATGGCAATGTCGTAACTTGATGGTTGATATTGGCAAATTGCACAAAGTTTTGATTTATGCAGAACTTAGTATCTGCGATTGTGCAATAAAAGCTCCTTATAAAAAGAAAAGTGCCAGAAGAACTCAGCGGGGCAGGCAGCATCAGTGGAGGGAACGGGTGTGGGATTCTTTGCTTCTCGCTGCATGGACACTGCCTGATGTGTGGAGTGTGATGCATATGGTGGCACGGAGGTGCAGTGGTAGAGTTTCTGCCTTACAGCACCAGAGACCCTAGTTCAATCTGACTTTCTGAGTTGGCTGTACAGAGTTTGTATGTTCTCCCCGTGACCGCGTGAGATTTCTCTGGGTGCTCCGGTTCCCTCCCACACTCCAAAGACGTATAGGTGTGTAGGTTAATTGGCTTTGGTAAAGATTGTAAATTGTCCCCAGTGTGTAGGATGGCGCTAGTGTACGGGGTGGTGCTGGTTAGTGGCACTCAGTGGGCCGAAGGGCCTGTTTCTGTGCTGTATCTCGAAAGTCGAAAGTCCAAAAGTCTGAAGTATAGTTGAGGGAATTGTTGCTTGTTTCAGCACGAATGCTGCCTGATGGGTGGAGTGTTTATGATTCAGAGCCCCAATGTCTGCAGGGGTTTTGATTTCCTTTTAGGCAGATATGATGGCGGCACTTAAGTGATCTTTGGGTAGGCATATGGATATGCAGGGAATGGAGTAATATAGACTCTATGCAAATAGATAAGAATTGGCCTTGGCCTCATGTTCGGCACAGACATTGTGGGCCGAAGGGACTGTCACAGGTGCTACCTGGGCTGATCTCGATTTCCAACAAGGTCTGTTTATTTTTACACTAAGCTTCCAATTGTGGTGTCATATCTTTTTCCCATTTCATTTGTGAATTTATTTTATTTTTGTTTCATTCAATTTAATTTATTTTTGTTACTGGACAATGGTGCCCACTACTTCGGTAACATAAATGTCCTTCCTATTGTGAATAAATCATGCTTTAGGTTCACTGGACACCGTTGAAAAGCAAGATGGAATGTTTGGGTTTGAAGTTTTCATTGCTCAAAAAGGATATTTTAGTATAATTGAGTTTAAACAGGTCCTTCAGCCCACAGAGTCCGCACCAACCATCGATCCCTATCCGACACACTAGGTACAATTTACGATCTTTACCGAAGCCAATTAACCGACAAGCCTGTACATCTTTGGAGTGTGGGAGGAAACCGGAGCTGCCGGGGAAAACGCACAAGGTCACAGGGAGAACGTATAAACTCCGTACAGACAGAACCTGTGGTGAGGATCGAACCCGGGTCTCTGGTGCTGTAAGGCAGCAACTCTACCTCTGCGCCACCGTGCAAGATAGAAGATTCTAAGGAATGGGTGGATGTGAAGTGTTCTTTGCTCAGAAAGGATACGTACACAAAATAACAGGTCGAGGTTGCTTGATCAAATTAATGGGCACACAAGTAGTCCCGGGCTTTTCTCTGAGGGTTGTCACCTCGTCGTGGGGGAGAAGCTTTTGTTGCACCTATGTTCCTGAGAGCAGAAACATCTAGAGCTATGGTTCTGACAGTTTCAGCCATGATGAGCAGGTCAACGGGGGGGGGGGGGGGGGGGGGGGGGGGGGGGGGGGGGGGTGGGGGAAGGTTCCAGGAAGACCTCAGTGGTGAAACAGGCAGTGCTGGTGTCTGGCCAGCAGGTGGAGCATCACAACAGCTGGGAAGGTGGAGGAAGACTGTAGCAGGGAGACATTCCCAACCTGCAGAATGATAGAGCAGAGAAGCACAACTAGGCCATTCAGCCCATCGAGTCTGCTCCGCATTTCCATCATACTTGATCTAGTTTGAGTTTATTGTAACATGTACGAGGTACAATGAAAAGCTTTTGTTGCGTGCTAACCAGTCAGTGGAAAGACTGCAATCGAGCCATCCACAGTGTACATCTGTATACGTGATATATGATAAAGGGAATAATGTGAAGAACATTAGAGCAAGATAAAGTCCGGTAATATCCAGTAATTAGGGTGGCACGGTGGTGCAGCGGTAGAGTTGCTGTCTTACAGCGCTTGCAGCGCCGGAGACCCGGGTTCGATCCCGACTACGGGTGCTGTCTGGACGGAGTTTGCACATTCTCCCCGTGACCACATGGGTTTTCTCTGAGATCTTCGGTTTTCTCCCACACTCCAAAAACATACAAGTATGTAGGTTAATTGGCTTGGTGTATGTGTAAATTGGCCCCAGTGTGTGTAGGATAGTGTTAATGTGCGGGGATCGCTGGTCGGTGCGGACTCGGTGGGCCGAAGGACCTGTTTCCGCGCTGTACCTCTAAACTAAATAAAACTAAAATATCCGATGAAAGATTGTCCAACGGTCCCCAATGAAGTGGGCAGTAGCTCAGGACTGCTATCTAGTTGTTGGTAGGATGGTTCAGTTGCCTGGTAAAAGCTTTACGTTACCAAACCCATTCTCCTGCTTTCCCCCAACCATGGTGGAGCCCATGCCATTGGACCCAGATCTGTCTCAGTCACGGACTGTAAGGAGACTGTCTGCACACCAGTCTCCCCATGTTAAAAGATGTCCAGCACAGATGTCCACCGGATCGGGGCTCGTGAGTGCCGGTGGTTGGATGGGGCATGTTAGTGCTGGAGGTAGGTCGAGGATGCACCACTGAGGGAACAAAGAGGGCCCCGGCTTGGGGGGAGAGGGGAGGGGGGGAGGGGGGTGCGCCAAGAGAACCATTGGGGACTATAATTAATACTTTGTAACTTTGGCGGCACCTTATACGTGGCGACTCGTTGCACACTTTGTGCATGGTTTACTAGACCAAGGATTTCACTGTGACATGTCACATGTGATAATACAGTATCAATCGATCAATCAATGACCGGCCTCTTCAGTCATCTCAAGACACACAGCAAGGACCCACCAGGAGGACAATCATAGCCAACTTCAAGTGACTGACGATGATAATGAATAAATTAGATGGGTAGTTCAAATGGAAGAATGAAACTTAAGTAGAGTGTCATTAGGTCTCGAGAAAGGCTGTGGGAAGATATATGATGCCACTATATTAGCAAAGTGAGTAAATTACTGGATGAAGGATCCAGGGTCAGGAGCTCAAGTTTCACTCTGGCAGCTGAGGAATATAAATTCAGTTAGTTAAATAAATGTGAAATCGGGAAGTAATGGTAACTATGAAACCTCAATTGAACCCATCTCGATCTCTGACACTACTTTATCCAGTCAAGCTGAAAGACTCACAATGTGCTTCATTCTTAATTGTCCTTCGACAATGTTCAACAAGCTACTCAGATCAGGAGCAAAGTGGTATGGGCAGAGAGCGAGGGGGGCCGCTGAGAACGACGGGAGACCTGGCGGGGGAGGGGCAGCAGGGGGCAGTAGCTGGAATGCTCAGTGAATTTTTGCAAATTTGTCACCGTCAAAGGTGGAGTGGACTTGTGCACTGCCTCGGTGAGGCCTGCTACATGATCTTGCCAGGTTGCGCAAAAAATAAAGCATTTCACTGCTCCTTGGTACACGTGACAATAAAGTATCATTGTGAAGCAAAACGAGGAGATTGGTCCTGGAGAATTTGGGGGATATCTGTCAATTTTCTCTCCTTCCCACTGGGGAATGGTCTGGATTAAGCCGAACACCTCTGTCTTACAACGTGGCTGGAAGCAAGTTCTCACCACGCAATACATTGTGAGTCTGATGCAATTAACATCATTATTTGAAACCTCGAACATATTGCAGGCTGCAGTATCTTTGCCAATGTATTCATTAACCAATACAGATTGCAATCTATTAACAGACCGACTCGAAGCTGGAAATGTTCCCAGAATTATAACTTTATTATTGTGTAAGAACAATTAAATGTTAAACTAGTTGTTTGTGCTCCTGGTTTTGTTTACAAGAGATACAGCGTGGAAACAGGCCATTCGGCCCACCATGTCCGCGCCCATCAGTGATCACCCCGTACACCAGTTCTATCCCACACACTAGGGGCAATTTGCAGAAGCCAAGTAAACTACAAACCAGCACTTCTTTGTAATGTGGAAGGAAACCGGAGCACCCGGAGAAAACCTACGAGCTCATGGGGATAACGTACAAACTCCATACAGACAGCACCCGCAGTCAGGATTGAACCCGGGTCTCTGGCGCTGTAAGGCAGCAACTCTACCGCTGTGTCTAATTTTTTACTCTGAAGGTACAGTAAACTCAGAGTAAGACATTTTAACCTGGAGCATGGAGTAGTGCAGATAGTATTTGGACGTTTCTCCAGGGGATCCTCTTTAGATCAACACTAAATGTCACTGTGAGTACATTTTATGAATTGTAAGTCACAAACCAACGTTGCTCCTCGCTGATAGAAACATTTTCCGCACAGGAAAACGAAGATCAAACCATTTCAGGAATAAAAAGATGGACGCACTGCACTAATTTGTTTGAGGGTAGAACATAAGAAGTTGAGATGGGTGCGGCCATTTGGCCCTTCGTGCCTGCTACGCCAGTCAACAGCGTTAACATCTTCACACCGGTATATGCGACGAACTGCTAGATAGGTCGTTAAGGCAGGAACTATGTTAACATTTAAAAGACATTTGGACAGGTACGTGGGTAAGAAAGGTTTAGAGGGATATGCGCCAAACGTGAGCAGGATAATTGATCGATACTTAATTATCACATGTGGCATGTCACAGTGAAATTTGTTGTTTTGCATCCATGTACAAAGTGTGCAGAGAGTCGCCATGTATAGCATGCTGACTAAGTTACTAACAAGTCCCCACTAATCCCTCTTTGTTCTCTCGGTGACCCCCCACACCGGATCCCACTTTGTTCTCTGCGGACCCCCAGCCTGGGTCCCTCTTTGTTCTTTAGGTGACCTCCATGCTGGGTCGCCCTTTGTTCTCGGTGGCATGTCCTTGACCGACCTCCGACACCCACGGGCCCATCCGACCTCCGACACCCACGGGCCCATCCGACCTCCGACACCCACGGCTTCA
This sequence comes from Amblyraja radiata, assembly GCF_010909765.2. Taxonomy (NCBI): domain Eukaryota; kingdom Metazoa; phylum Chordata; class Chondrichthyes; order Rajiformes; family Rajidae; genus Amblyraja; species Amblyraja radiata. The sequence continues at coordinate 36,033,038 of NC_045973.1, read as the reverse complement.
GTTTAATTTTTCTTCCTGCTCCCATTGTGACCTCTCACCCTTCGTCTTCTTTGGCATGTGGGACTAGTGCAGATGAGGTATCTTGGTCGGCATGGACAGTTTGGGCTGAAGGGTCTGTTTCCATGCTGTTTTACTCTATCTACAGCCAGGATATTAATGTGCCTAGTCTACTTGGGCATCTGGTCAATGAAGACAACCCCACAAGGACATTGAAGGTGGGCGACTCGGTGATGGTAACCCTATTCCTATGTTCCCATGCTGTATGACTCTACGAATCTAACATGGCTGTTCTTTTACCTCAGAACCGCTTCCTTGCACTAACCCCAAATTTCTTGATTCTCTTGACATCCTAACGATCTGTTGATTTCCACCTTATATTTGGTGGCCGAGATCCTAGATTCTAGGCAGCCAAGCCAGTGGAAACATCAACTCCACATTTCCCTTGTAAAGGCCCTTGCCAATTTAGCAACTGTGGCTGGGATCAGCTTACATTCTCCCAAACCCCTGGCAGTGCTTCACAGCACCAGAGCCACGGGTTCGATCCTGACGATGGACACAAAAAGCTGGAGTAACTCAGCGGGACAGGCAGCCTGTCCCGCTGAGTTACTCCAGCTTTTTGTGTCTATCGTCAGGATCGAACCCAGTTACTCCAGTTTTTTGTGTCTCTCTTCGGTTTAAACCAGCATCTGCAGTTCCTTCTTACATATTTTGATCCTGACCTCGGGTCCTGTCTGTGTAGATCATGGATCCCTTCCGAAACATCACCTATCCATGTTCTACAGAGATAGCACCTGACCCCATTGAGTTATTCAAGCACTTTGTGTCCTTTTATCTAAACTGCACCTGCAGTTCTTTGTTTCTACATTATTCTAAACCTGATGGGTCAACATTGTGTCCAGCTGCATTCAGGGCTTGCAAAGGATATATCTGGTATCATTGATATAGATTATGTTCTGCGCCTAGAGTCACAGTCAAATACCCTGGAAACTGGCCCTTCAGCCCAACTCATCCATGCCGCACAAAATCATCATCTAAACTTGTCTTATTTGCCTACTTTGACCTACATGACCGACAGACTGTAGAGGCCCAGTCAGTGGACATGTTTAAGGCAGAGATAGATAGATTCTTGATTAGTACAGGTGTCAGAGGTTATGGGGAGAAGGCAGGAGAATGGGGTTAGGAGGGAGAGATAGGTGAGCCATGATTGAATGGCAGAGTAGACTTGATGGGCCGAATGGCCTAATTCTACTCCTATCACATATCACCTTATGACCTATATCTCCCTGGACCTTTTCTATCCATGGGAACGATATTGGAAAATGTTAGCCAGTGAAACAGCGTTCACAATTCAAATCTGAATAACCTGTGCAGAATGTACTGGGTGAATACTTGATGTTCCTTGTGGATAGTTCCTTGAACAGACTGAGTACTTCATATTTCTCTTGATGTGTCAAGTCAATCCCACCCTTCCCATTCCTCCACCCATCTCCTTGTAACCTGTCTCACAGGCCCATCACAAAAGCCTCAGCGCTGGTCCTTTTTTGGCTGGTGATAGCCAAGAAAGCCAAGGGGGTAGAGATGGAGAGGGAGGGGTACGGGGGTAGATAGGGAGTGTGGCAGAAAGGGAGGGGGATAGAGAGAGAGAAGGGGGATAGAGAGGGAGGGTGTAAAAGGATCCTCTCTGCCTTAGTGTGTTCGGTGTTGGGGCCGCAACTGTTGACCATATATTAATGATTTGGAAGAGGGAATTAGGAGCAACACTAGCAAGTTTGCGGATGACACAAAGCTGGGTGGCAGTGTGAACTGCGAAGAGGATGTTAGGAGGTTGCAGGGTGACCTGGACAGGTTGAGTGAGTGGGCAGATGCGTGGTAGATGCAGTATAATACAGATAAAAGTGAGGTTATAAAAGGGGGCAGATTATTATCTCAATGGGGTTAGGTTAGGTAAGGGAGGGGGGGAGGTACAGCGAGACCTGGGTGTCCTTGTACACCGGTCACTGGAAGTTGGCGTGCAGGTACAGCAGGCAGTGAAGAAAGCTAATGGAATGTTGGCCTTCATAACAAGAGGATTTCAGTATAGGAGTAGAGGGGCTCTTCTACAGTTGTATAGGGCTCTGGTAAGACCACATCTGCAGCATAGTTTTGGTCTCCTAATTTGAGGAAGGACATCCTTGTGATTGAGGCTGTGCAGCAAAGGTTCACGAGATTGATCCCTGGGATTGCGGGACTGTCATATGAGGAAAGATTGAAAAGCTTGTATTCACTGGAGTTTAGGAGGATGAGGGGGATCTTATAGAAACATAAAGTTATAAAAGGACTGGACAAGCTAGTTGCAGGAAAAATGTTCCCAATGTTGGGCGAGTCCAGAACCAGGGGCCACAGTCTTAGAATAAAGGGGAGGCCATTTAAGACTGAGGTGAGAAAAAACTTTTTCACCCAGAGAGTTGTGAATTTGTGGAATTCCCTGCCACAGAGGGTGGAGGCCAAATCACTGGATGGATTTAAGAGAGAGTTAGTTAGAGCTCTCGGGGCTAGTTGAATCAAGGGATATGGGGAGAAGGCAGGCACGGGGTATTGATTGGGGACGATCAGCCATGATCACATTGAATGGCGATGCTGGCTCGAAGTGCCAAATGGCCTCCTCCTGCATCTATTTTCTATGTTTCAGACATGTGCGTAAATCACTCGGGCAACAGAAAGTACAGCCATCCATTACAAAATGGGATAGGTGCCCGCTGGTCAGCATAATGTGGTGGGCCAAATGGCCTATTTTCATGCTGTATGATCATCTCCACTCTGGTGAAAGATTGCAACCTTCACGTGGTCTGCCCTGTTTCGACTAATGCAATTAATCTAGTGTGAGTTTTTAAAAATCTTGAGATCAGCTGATTGGTCCTCCCACCTGTCAATCACCATGACTCGGTCTGAAGAAGGGTTTCGGCCCAAAACGTTGCCTATTTCCTTTGCTCCATAGATACTGCTGCACCCGCTGAGTTTCTCCAGCTTTTTTGTGTACCTTCGATTTTCCAGCATCTGCAGTTCCTTCTTAAACACCATGACGGAAGTAATGCCCCTTCCGAGGGGGAGGGGTGGCAGGACTATAAAACCCCGGATGCCTGGATGTGAGTCAGTCACTCTGGAAGATCGCGAGGGAGAAGCCACAACTGTGATTCTAAGCTGTGAATCAACTGAACTGTGGGTCTGCAATGTACTTGCAATAAATGATTTGTTAGCCCTTAATGAAAATGAAATGAGTTCTTTGGCCTGGCCTGTGCTTGAAATTGCACTGGAAATGGAAATGAAATGAAAATGCACTGAGCTGTTTGGCCTGGCCTGTGCTTGAAACATCAATGGAAATGGAAATGAAATGAAAATGCATTCTGTTTGGCCTGCCCTGTCCTTGAATCTGTAATGGAAATGAAATTAAAATGCAATGAGTTGTTTGGTCTACCTGAAACCACTAATTTCAGCCCACAGGCCCCTATTAGCCGAGAAACCAGTCCCTTTTGCCCAAAATGCCCGTATTAGCCCAGGAGGAGCATTTTGGCCCAAAAGGCCGCCAGGCCAGGGGATGTGCCTTTCACTGAGATATTTTTTTTAAAGAGCCCCTTTGGCCCATCAGACCCGTACTAGCCCAGGAGGAGTCCCTTCGGCCCCTCGGTAAGTATTCTACCTGCAAGTATTAAACCTCACCCCAGTATTTTTCTCCCTCCTTTCATTGGCTCCCTGTGAGATCCAGGCCAGGATAGACTTTTCTCCTTCATTGCTGTGATCTGCAGAAAAAGATGAAAAATGTCAAAAACTGGTTCTCCTCCCTCTACCCGTTCTCTCTCACAGAGTCTCTCACCTGTTTTGGGCAGAATTTCTGGCAGTTTCTGAGCTGCCAGCCCACCAGGCCTGAGTGACTGAGCTGCCAGCCCAACAGCCCTGAGTGACTGAGCTGCCAGCCCACCGGCCTGAGTGACTGAACTGCCAGCCCACCAGGCCTGAGTGACTGAGCTGCCAGCCCACCGGCCTGAGTGACTGAGCTGCCAGCCCAAGAACCCATTCGGCCCACAATGTCCATACAAGCCCTCTGGAAACCAGTCCCTTTGGCCCACAACACTCATACTAGCGCTCCAGAAAGCCCCTCCCCCCCACTGGTCACCAATATTGGAATTGGCGGAGAGGTGGAATTTGCGTTGGGGGACCAGCTCGCCCGTGTGAACATTGGACCCAACGGGTCCCACTTAGTCTAGTTTATATATAAATATATATACTCACATGCTGAACTTTTTTTCTTGTTTATTAAATTGTTTACAGAGCACTATGTTTACATATTCTGTTGTGCTACTGCAAGAAAGGATTTCTCTGTTATCGTCACATATGACAATAAAACACTCTTGACAAGTTCCTGTCAAGTTTACCTTGAACGGCTCTATTTCCGAGGCTTATTCCGAGTCAAACATCAGCTGGAAGACTTTACTTGCTTAGTAAAAAATGCAGGTGGCCCTAAACATGTTTCTCTGCAAGGCAGGGTCCACGACCAGGTGCTAAGGGCTGGCACTTTCCAAGGTCCAAAATAATAAGCTGAAAGACACAATAAGGTGTCAATACGGCGGCTGCAGTGACTTAATAAAGGGAGGTCAGATGCTAGGACCACTCCTTCATGGTGCATTAAGAGCTGGGAGTTTGGGTTGTAAATGGTGGACATCCTTAATGTACTATAAACATTAATCATAAGTACAATCTGACCTGACCTTCGGGGAGGCACGGTGGCACGGCTGGTAGAGCCACAGTGGCACGGCTGGTAGAGCCACGGCCTCATAGCGCCAGAGACCCCGGCTCAATCCTGACCCCGGGTGCTGTCTGTGTAAAGTTTGCATGTTCTCCCTGTGACCACATGGGTTTCCTCCAGGTGCTCTGCTTTCCCCCCAACACCCCAAAGACGTGTGGGCTAGTAAGTTAATTGGCCAATGTAAATTGCCCCTAATGTGTAGGGAGTGGATGATAATGTGGATTAATCTAGAATTAGTGTGAACAGGTGATCAGCATTCAGCATGGATTTGATGGACCGAAGGGCCTGTTTCCATGCTGTACCTCAAATTGTTTCTTGCATGTAGCATAGAACGAGTGTACAAGAGATCGTGGTCGACGCGGACTCGATGGGCTGAAGGGCCTGTTTGCATGCTATCTATGCTAAATTAAATTAAACTGAGATATCATATACAGTCATGAAAAAATGTAACCAGAAATAATCTACATTATACGATTGTGATTTTTTTGATTGCATGTAAAGCATCTTGCAAATTTTCTACATAAAGTATATAAGGAGGAGGAGCCATCTTGGTGAACGGCTGCTAGCAGCAGCCGTCCGTCTTAAATTCGTTTTTTTTTTTAGTTTTTAGTGAGTCCTGTTTTTTTGTTTGTAGGGGATATGGTCTTTTAATGTGGGGGGGTAGGTGTTACTTTATTTATAGGTCCCTACCTGGTCGGTGTGGCAGCCTTTTTTCCGGGCTGCCCGTCGACCCGTCGTCGTGGCCTACCAGCGGGCTTGGAGCGCCGTTTCTTGGCGGGAACCACATAGCACCTCGGCCTGCGTGGCGGCACTGCATTGGAGCGCTGGAGCGCTGGAGCGGAGCGGAGCGGGCGATGCCTTGCCTGGGTCGCCGCGCTGGAGCTCTGGCGAGCTGGACCGCCGTGAGCAACATCTCCGGGCTGCGGGTTTGCGGAGCGGAGAGGCGGCGTGCGGAGAGACGGCGTGCGTAGAGGCGGCAAGGCGGCAGTGAGGAGAGCGGACGCCGACTTTTTCATCTGGAGCCTAGGAGCACCAAACCGACGCGGCCTTGTCGGCTTCGGCAGCCGCGGGCTCCAACCAAGAAGCGGCCGTTCCAAGTGGCCCAGCCGCCGAAAGGACTCTCCCGACGCCGGGGCAAGACCACCCGGTGAGAACGGCCAGGGACATCGGGCCTCCGTAGAGGCAATTGCGGTGGCCCCAATAGGCCTGACTTTGGGGTGAACATGGGGTGGGGACTGGACATTGTGCCTTCCTCCACAGTGCTATCCACTGTGGGGGGATGATTTTTTTTGTCTAACTGTAGTCTTGTAGGTCTGTGTCCAAGATGGCTGCCGTGAAGAGAGAGTGAACGCTGGCACGATTTGGTTGCCGCTGCTCTCTCTTCACACTGTGTTTTTGATTTTCTGTTTTTGGATTGAATTCTGTTTTTAATTTGTGTCATTGTGATGTCTTTAATTACTTGTTTTACTCCGATTATATGTTTTTATTCCGATTACTATGTAAGGTGTCCTTGAGATGTATGAAAGGAGCCCATTAAATAAAATTTATTATTATTATTATTATTATATTTGGAAATATAAGCAGAATGTGAACGTCCATTGCCTGAGCATTAATTCCCATTCTATCCAATAGGTGGCAGCATCGGTCTGTAAAAGTTAATTCTCTGATTTAAATGCAAGGAAAAACCAGAAGAAACTACATGGAAGTGTTGGCCTCAACCCAACTAATGGCTGACAATGACAAGTAAACCTGACTGAAGTATCTCCAGTTAGCGAGGAAACTTATTTGCAGGAAGTGAGTTGTACACCATCACCAACACTTCCTTAGAAGCCCAGTCCATCACACACACCAACCTCCCTCCCATTGACTCCATTTACACTTCACACTGCCTCAATAAGGCCACCAAGGATGTCTCACCCCGGGTCACTCCCTCTTCTCCCCTCTCCATCTGCAAGAGAAACAGTAGTGTGAAAACGCACACCTCTATGACATCCATAGCTATCTAGACTACATTTCTTCCCAGCCTGCTCCCTGTAAAGACTCTATCCCCTACTCCCAATTCCTCTGTCTACACCGCATCTGCGCCCAAGATGAGTTGTTCCATACCAGGTCATCGGAGATGGCCTCATTCTATAAGGAACGGAGATTCCCCACTTCCATCATAGATTAGGCCCTCACTAGGGTCTCCTCGATATGCCGCAGCTCCGCTCTTGTCTCCCCTCACCCATTTGTAACAAGGACAAAGCCCCCCTTGTCCTCACCTTCCACCCCATTAGCCGTCTCATACACCATATAATCCTCCAACATTTTCGCCACCTCCAAAGGGATTCCACTACTAGCCACAACTTCCCATCTCCACCCTTTTCCACAGAGACCGTTCCCTCCGCAACTCCCTGGTCAACTCATCCTTTCCCTCCCAAACCACCCCCTCCCCAGGTACTTTCCCATGCAACCACAGGAGATGTAACACCTGTCCCACTATACCTCCCCCCTTGACTCCGTCCAAGGGCCCGGACCGTCTATTTAGGTGAGGCAATTCACTTGCACTTCCTCCAACCTCATCTACTGTATCCACTGTTCCTGTATGTCGGCGAGACCAAGCACAGGCTCGGCGATCATTTCGCAGAAAACCCCTGCTCAGTCCGCCTAAACCTACCTGATCTCCCGGTTGCTCAACACTAACTCCCCCTCCCATTCCCACATTGACCTTTCTGTCCTGGGCCTCCTCCATTGTCAGAGTGAGGCCCAGCGCAAATTGGAGGAACAGTACCTCATATATTATGCTTGGGCACCTTACAACCCAGCGGTATGAACTTTGACTTCGATAACTTCAAGAAGACCTTGCTTTCCCTCATTCTCCATCCCCTCCTCTTTGCAGTTTTCCCACCAGTCTTACTGTCTCCGACTACATTTTATATCTGTGCCGCCCACAACCCTGACATCAGTCTAAAGTAGGGTGTCGACCCGAAATGTCATCCAGAGATACTGCCTATCCCGCTGAGTTATTCCAGCATTTTTTGTCTATCTTCGTTTGAAACCAGCATCTGCAGTTCTTTCCCACACCTCTAGATTCAGGGACAGTTTCTTCCCAGGCAACTGAATCATCCTGCCAACAACTGTGTTCCTGAGCTACTATCTACCTCATTGAGTATGCTCGGACTATCTTTAATCGGACTTTACTGGATTTTATCTTGAAGTAACGTAATTCCCTTTATACCCATAACAATGTAGCTAAATACAGTTACAGAGGGCATATTGACGGCTTCACAGCCTGGTTTGGCAACTCAAATGCCCAGGAATGAAGATTATTACAAAATGATACTGACCTCCCCACCATTGAAGGGATCTATAGGAGATTATACTGCAATCATTATGTCATCTATTGAATATTGTGCTTATAAGAGTCAAAAGTTGTGTGTTTTATGTCATATGTATATATATGTGTGTGTCAGTACATAAAAATATAATTTCAGTGTATATATATATAAATTCAGTATACATATATATAGACATACACATATATCACACACACACATATATTATATATATGTAGATACAGACACACACATATATACATATGTTATATATGTGTGTGTGTATATATATATTTATACTGATTTACACATATATAAGATGGCCATCTTACTCACAGTTCTCCTCCTCTGAGGCAGCCCTGAGGATTTTTCCGATCGATGAAAAGTAAAAAAGTTATGAATGTTTAGGAAATCTTGAGATCAGCTTATTGGCCCTCTCGCCTGTCAATCACTATGATGAAGGTAACGCCCCTTGTGGGGGTGGGGGGTGGGGGGGGAGCAGGACTATAAAACCCCGGATACCTGGATGTGAGTCAGTCACTCTGGAAGATCGCGAGGGAGAGGCCACAACTCTGATTCTGCTGTGAGTCTACTGAACTGTGAGACTACTGAACTGTGAGTCTACCCTTTATGTGATTAATGTAGATTATGTGGTTATGTGCTTTATGTGGTTAACCCTTAATGTGCTTGCTATAAATGATTTGTTAGCCAGCAATGTGCTTGCAATGAATGATCATTTGTTAACCCTTAATGTGCTTGCAATAAATTATTTGTTAGCCAGCAATGTGCTTGTAATGAATGATGATCTGTTAATCCTTAATGTGCATGCAATAAATAATTTGTTAGCCCTTAATGAAATTAAATGAGTTGTTTGGCCTGCCCTGTGCCTGAAATTGAAATGGAAATGGAAATGAAATGAAATGAATTGTTTGACCTGCCCTGTGCTTTTCTTTTGCTTTGCCTTTGCTTTGCTTGACCTCACCTGAAATGAAAGCAAATGGATTGCATTGTTGGCTGGCCCCGCCTGCCCTGTGCTTTTGCTTTTGCTCTGCCTTTGCTTTGCTTGACCTAACCTGAAATGAAAGCAAATGGATTGTATTGTTGGCTGGCCCCGCCTGCCCTGTGCTTTTGCTTTAGCTTTGCCTTTGCTTTGCTTGACCTTCCTGAAATGAAAGCAAATGGATTGTATTGTCGGCTGACCCCGCCTGCCCTGTGCTTGATTTGACTTGACCTGACTTGACTTGAAATGGATTGACTTGACATGAAATGGATTGAAATGGATTGTTGACCCTGCAGTCACTGTGCTTGACTTGACCCACAACACCCATGTTCCCACTTAGTCTAGTATATATATATATTTTTCCCCCTGCTTATTATTTATATATATATATATATATATATATATATATATATATATAATAAGCAGAAAAATAAACAAGCAACAATCGTGCAAAGTCAAAAATAATGCCCCCAAGTCTACATATTTTGAGCCTATTTGGAGGTTGTAGCATTCCTATAGGCTGATGATTGGAGGTTGTTACAAACCTATTGTGCTGCTGCAAGTAAGAATGTCATTGTTCCTTTTCAGTACATTGACAATTAAACACTCTTGACTCTCGACAATTAAAGGAATGGGGAATTGCTAGACAAGATTGAAGAGATTCAATGTTCAAGAGTGTTTACTTGTCATATGCACCGGATATGAATCAGAACAATGACAATCTTACTAGCTGCAGCTTCACACGCACGTCAGATGCAACAGTAACAGAAATAAATATACAGTAAATTATCAATTAGCATAGAACAAAAGGACAGTACAGAACAGGAACAGGCCCTTCGGCCCACAATATCTGAAGATGTCAAGTTAAACTAATCTCCTATGCCTATAGCCTAATCTGGATTCATACCCCACCATTCCCTGCAAATCCACATGCCTATCTAAAAGCCTCTTAAGTGCCACTATTGTATCTGCCTCCACCATCACCCGCACATCTTCCTTTAAACTTTGCCACCCCCCCCCTTTAAAACTATACCCTTGAGTCCTTGATATTTCCACCTTGGGAAAAGGTTCTGACCCTGTACCTTCTCTATGCCTCTCGTTATTTTCAATACAGTAAACCCTGGTTATAATGGACCATAGAAAGGGGGGGGGGGGGGGGAGAGAGGGGGGGTATCTGTTGTTGCCGATTGTCTGCTATAACCAAATAAAGTATTATTGTATGTAGTTGAAACAAAGAACTGCAGATGGTGATTAATACACAACAACCAAGTTTGGAAAACAATCCAAGAAAAGACACAAAGTGCTGGAGTAACTCAGAGGGTCAGGCAACATCTTTGAAGAATAGGTGATGTTTTGGGTCGGACCCTTCTTCAGATCTGAGATGCTGCCTGACCCAGTCAGTTACTCCAGGACTTTGTGTCTTTTTGTGTAAACCAGCACCTGCAGTTCCTTGCTTCTACATTTTGACTGCTGCACTGCGAGAACAATCCAGGTCTATTCTAAATAAATCAGACCATGATAGTGCAAAATACGAACAGCAACCACAGTAGTCTGAAGATGGGTCTCGACCTGAAACGTCACCCATTCCTTCTCTCCAGGGATGCTGCCTGTCCCGCTGAGTTACTCCAGCTTTTTGTGTGACTATCTTCATTTTAAACCAGCATCTGCAGTTCTTTGCTACTCAACAGCAACCATAGTAATAGGTTTAATCAGTCAGGGGGTATTAACAGGAAATATCATATTAAGCAGGTTAGGCATTCTGAAAGACTGTGCAATACTTCAAAAACCAGTGAGTAACTGAAGACAAAATTGACAAGAAATTACAGGCAGAAATGCAAAGAAAACAGATTTAAGCTGTAGCAGTGAAATGCAGGCAAGCCTAGCACTGGGGGAGTGGTACATGGCTGCAATTAGGTGCACCCAAATCTGTAGGGCACTGCTACCACTTGCTACATATGTCAGTGCACTTGCTACACGGTCTACTCAAAGTGATCTTCCAACACACCCAGTACTGCCTCTGACTTCCAGCTGGTCAAGTCAAGTGGAGTTGAGTTTATTGCCATGTGTACCAGTACGGCGGGCACAGGTACAATGAAAATCTCTCTCGCAGCAGCATCACAGCATCTCTCTTGCACTCAGACAACACACAAGAACATAAATTATTCATAAATTGTCCATGAATTATACATAAAATCCTGCAAGACAGTAAGAAGAAAAATAGACTGCCAAATAAAAAAATCAAGAGATAAGTACAAAACACAATTGGAGAAACAAAATCCATGGCCGTGCACGAGGTGGAGTGTAGTGTGCTGCTCTCGATGTAGGATTATGGTCATGTGGCCTGGTTAAAGAATGGGCGGCACAGTGGCGCAGTGGTAACGTTGCTGCCTTACAGTGCCAGAGACCCAGGTTCGATCCTGACTATGGGTGCTGTCTGTACGGCGTTTGTACACTCTCCCCGTGATTATAGGTGCTGTCTATACGGAGTGTGTACATTCTCCCTGTGACCTAAGTGGGTTTTCTCCAGGTGCTCCGGTTTCCTCCCACATTCAAAAGACGTGCAGGTGTGTAGGTTAATTGGCATCTACAAATCGTAAATTGTCCCTCGTGTGTAAGATAGTGCTTGTCAACGGTGTGGACTCGGTGGGCCGAAGGGCCTGTTTCAAAGCTGTATCGCCAAAGTAAAGTCTAAAGTTTAAAGTCTATTGGAAGAGGAACCTTTTCTAGGCCAAATCAGTTGGGAAACGAATCTATGTGTAGATGCTGGTTCATACCAGGGCTGCCACGTCTCACACATTGAGCGTGAGAGTCACGCATTTCATGAAATTCTCACGATCTCACGCTGATGACAGAATTTAAAAAAATAAATAAATAACTAAATAGATTGAGTCACTCTCCTCCAGAATAGTTTTTTGTCGGCAGGCTTCCCGTAAAGACCGAGCAATTTGATTGACTTAAGCCCATCGCACACTATTTTCAATGGCAATATAGACAAAAATGCTAGAGAAACTCAGCGGGTGAGGCAGCATCTATGTCTGAGTTTGACCCTTCTTCAGACTCAAGCATTTCTCCAGCATTTTTGTCTACGGCTCCATAGATGTTGCCTCACCCGCATTCACATTCCCGTGCAGATGGTGTGATAGGTGAGACATGGAGGTGGTCCCAGCACCGTCCCCCCCCGAGGCACCGCTCACACCTCCCACCCTCGCCTCCGGCGACTCTGTGTCCGTCGGCCGCTCTGTCCACGCCCCATGGAGTTTTAACCCCGGCCCGGAGCCAGGAGCAGACCGGGTCAGTGGGGGCATCGGTCCCGCCTCCGGAGCCGCGGGGATGAATCTCGGGCTAAGGCTCCGCTCCGATGCCCGACCCCGGGGTCACTGACCCTCGCCTTCCCTGGACCCCCGGGGTCACTGTCCCTTATCTCCCCCGGACCCCAGCTGGACCCAGAGCACCTTGGCTGGCCCGGGGTGGGGGGGCCAAGTCTCCGCTCACTCCAGGTGTTGTCGCCGCTTCACTGACACACACTCTCACACACAACCTAACACACACACACACTGACACACACAAGGTTTAAAGGGATATGGGCCAAATGCGGATAAATGTGACTAGTTTAGATGGAGCATCTTGATCTACATGGACAATTTGGGATGAAGAGCCTGTTTCCATGCTGTAAGACTATGACACACTGTAGAAAGGGTGCAATTGCTCTGGAGAGGATCCAGGGGCAATTTATGAACATGTTGGCAGGGCTGGAATTTTTTTTTCACTTTGAAGAAAGATTTGATAACTGTGATTGTATTCTCTGCAGCAATGAAGGTGAAGAAAATACTTAGTTGAGGTGAATAATATTATGAGAATAGGACCTTTTTCGCTTAACAAAGAGTGTAAGAAGGAACTGCAGATGCTGGTTTAAACTGAAGATAGACACAAAAAGCTGGAATAACTCAGCAGGACAGGCAGCATCTCTGGAGAGAAAGAATAGGTGATGTTTCGGGTCAAGACTTTCAGACTGAAGAGGTTGAAAACCAGCCATAAAACACAATGACTGGAGTGTGTTATCCAACTAAGGGCAGAAATCAGAATCATGTGTTTATCTTTATTCACGTGACACCACAATAAATATATTACAGAAAAAATAATTTAGTGGGGTGGCACGGTGGAGCAGCAGTAGAGTTGCTGCCTTACAGCACCACAGACCCAGATTGGATCCTGACTACGAGTGCTGGCTGTACAGTATTTGTACATTCTCCCTATGACCACATGGGTTTTCTCTGTGGAGTTGAAGTGTAGTGTGCTGCTTTCGAGGTAGGATTATGGTTGTGTGGTCTGGTTAAAGAATGGGCGGCACAGTGGCGCAGTGGTAGAGTTGCTCTATTCCGGTTTCTCCCACATCCGAAAGAAGTGCAGGTTTGTAGGTTAATTGGCTTCTGTACATTGTTCCTGGCGTGTGGGATGGGACTGGTGTATGGTAGATTGCTGGTCGGTGTGGACTTGGTGGGCCGTAAGGACTGTTTCCATATATATTCCTTACTAATATATCTTAATTTCATTTAACCATATATGGTTGAATATGTGGCATTATTTTCATCTTGTTTCTATAGTCAAAGGGTAAGGTTGATTAGTTTATTTGTGCAGAACAGTGATGGAAGTCTGACTCCTCTTGCCTTGTTTCTATGTTATTGTTTCTCTATATATATGCATAACAGCATTAATTATAATTTGATTTCCATGCATGAACATACTAAGGTCATTCATGTGCTGCACCTGTTGATCAGAGCCTGGCTCTACTGTGGAATGTAATTAGGAATGTAATTTAGCCTAACCTTATTCATACCTAATCCAATTTGAAGCATAAATGTTGCATTCAAGTGTTAGTTAAAAGACTTGCTACAGTACGCACCAGATTGCACAATTTAAAGCTGAAAAATGCAAAAGCTCCCTCCACACTCTCCCCCCCCTCGGTCGCTACCCTCCCTCGCAATTTCACAGTCTCAATTCTCATCCAATGGTGGCAGACCCGTTTATACCAAAGATGAACACAAAATACCAGAAGTAACCTCAATAATATATATCAATGGACACAGTGCTGGAGTAACTTAGCAGGTCAGGCAGCATCCCTGGAGAACATGGATAGGTGACATTTCATGTTAAAAACCCTTCTTCTGTCGGGAAGAAGGCTTCCCGATCAAAAATGTCACCTATTCCTTTTCTCCCGAGATGCTGCCTGACCCGTTGAGTTACTCCAGCACTTGTATATTCGGGAAAGTAATCTACATCTCTTCAACGACACCATGTACCTGAAACGGGCTCAAAGCAAGTCATGTCGCCTCACCTGTCTGATGAATCCTACTTTGCCTTTCAATGTCCATTCAGAACCTGATTCACAGTTTAAATGGTGTGTGATGAGACGGAGGAGGGTGGGAGAGGGTGGGGGTAGAACTTAAATGAGTTGCATCAAATGCCACAAAGGCTTAAACTCCATCAGAGAAACGTAAACAAAGACATTTGATGCAAACATGCACTTTCATTGTAATTTGACCTTTGCACAAGCGGCAGCAGACTTATTGTTGCTTAGCAACTCAAGATACCTATGTGAAATGTCTATTCCTTATTTCTTGCCAGAAGAGCCTGCATAACTATTACTTTTAGTTAAATATTAAAATGAAGTGTGGACACATGTAAAGTGGATGTTTTTTGCCCAGTATCTCCTAGTCAGCAGAGGTAATGTATTGGACACAAAGCACTTTCCACAAGTAAAGGCCCCCCTGTTCATTACCCAGTGTCCTTTACCCAATTCTTCCCGTACATACTTGTATGACAAGTGTAGACTCTGCTGGAGGAATGGATAGTCCGTCACCCAATATATTAAACAAAGACAAAGCCAAACAGAGTTATGTGGAGATTTCACAGCTCAGCTGCGACTAACACACTAATCCCCAGTGAACTTGCCCTTCTCAGACATTTCCGGCCGTTTTATCAGCAAAGACTCCATATTAGGGAAGAGAGGTGTGTATGTGTCTCAGATTGTGAATCTGAAAATATAACCTCATCGAGAAGGGACCCGACCCGAAACGTCTCCCATCCTTTTTCTCCAGAGATGCTGCCTGACCCATTGAGTTACTCCAGCATTTTGCGTCTATCTTTGGTATAAACCGGCATCTGCAGTTCCTTTCTATCCACCTTCTTAGAATAAAGGGGAGGCCATTTAAGACTGAGGTAGAGAAAAAACTTTTCACCCAGAGAGTTGTGAATTTGTGGAATTCCCTGCCACAGAGGGCAGTGGAGGCAAAATCACTGGGATTTAAGAGAGAGTTAGATAGAGCTCCAGGGGCTGGTGGAATCAAGGGATTTGGGGAGAAGGGAGGCACGGGTTATTGATTGGGGACGATCAGCCATGAATGGCGATGCTGGCTCGAAGTGCCGAATGGCCTCTTACTGCACCTATTTTCTATGTTTCTATGTTTACCTCATGTTTGCGCTGGTCACTGCAGTTTGACCATGGAAGGTGTTCTCATGTGATATGGAATTCTGGCATGTAAAATAGCAGGATATGTCTGTGACATGCCAACACCAGGTATTTGGCTCAAGGTGCAAATATTCCACCTGATCTTGGTGGAAAGCTAAAAGTGACAGTCAGATATTGTAAACAGAAATATTTCTTCAAATGTGGACATAGGTTTAGAGTGAGCGGGGAAAGATTTCATAGGAACCTGAGGGGTAACATTTTTACACAAAGTGCCATGGGTGTATGGAAGGAGCTGCCAAGGAAGGTAGTTGAGGTAGGGATAATCGCACCGTTTAAGAAACATTTAGACAAGTACATGAATAGGATAGGTTTAAGGCCAAACGCAGGCAGGTGGAACTAATGTAGATGGGCCATGTTGGTCAGTGTGGGCAAGTTGGGCCGAAGGGCCTGTTTCCATGCTGTATGGCTCTGCGACTTTATGATGACAAGGTTGGCTGAGATGGGGAGTGTGTCTCCAACTGAATGTTCATTCTAAGATTACTTACATTCACCAATGGTTTTTACTCAGGCTTTGTTAAGCATCAAATAACAAATTGATTGATCCTCTAACATTCTGCTTGCATGCCTGTCCATCTATCATGTATATATCTTTGTGTATGTTCCCTATATCAATGTATCAACCACATTTAAATCTATCTACTTAATTAACTAATTAGGGTGGCACGGTGGCGCAGCGGTAGAGTTGCTGCCTTACAGCGCCAGGGACCCGGGTTTGATCCTGACTACAGGTGCTGTCTGTACGGAGTTTGTACGTTCTCCCCGTGACCTGCGTGGGTTTTCTTCGAGTCTTCAGTTTTCTCCCACACTCCAAAGACGTTCAGGTTTGTAGGTTAATTGGCTTGGTGTATGTGTATAAAATGTAAAATTGCCCCCAGTGTTAATGTGTGGGGATCAGTGGTCGGCAAGGACTCAGTGGGCTGATGGGCCTGTTTCCACGCAGTATCTCTGAAGTAAAGTAAACTATAGTAACATTCTAATAACCTGTGATCCAACTATTGGGAAATCCTCGTGTTTTAGGATCTGGTTCCCTTCAGGCTTGCAGGGCCTGAGCTCCAGTGCTTCCTTCCACCCACATGTGCCCCGATTCCCAAGTTCCCTTCGGACTCACGGGCCTTGGGTCACGCATCGTTGGGAACAAGTGACCACAATATGGTCGAATTCCATATTCAAATAGAAGGGGAGCAGGCTGAAACTCAGGCTAGGGTGCTTAGTCTAAATAAGGGGGATTATGAAGGTATGAGGACTGAGCTGATCAAAGTTGACTGGGATAGCAGACTCAAGAATAAGACGGTACATGAGCAGTGGTGTACGTTTAAGGGTATACTGTATAACCTTCAAGAAAAATTTATTCCTATGAAGAAAAAAAGGGGTAAGGGTAAGAACAGTCAGCCATGGCTCAGTAAAACTATAAAGGATAGTATTCGGCTGAAGGCAAGGGCATATAAGGTAGCCAGAGATAGTGGGAGGGTAGAGGATTGGGAAGCATTTAAAGGTCAGCAAAAAATAACTAAGAGATTAATTAAGACGGGGAAAATAGACTATGAAAGGAATTTAGCGAACAACATAAAAACTAATAGTAAGAGTTTTTATAGCTATATAAAAAGAAAAAGGGTGGCTAAGGTGAACGTTGGTCCATTGGAGGGTGAGACTGGAGAGTTGTTGGTGGGGAACATGGAAATGGCAAAGGCATTAAACGAGTATTTTGTATCAGTCTTCACCATAGAAGACACAAAAAATATTCCAACGCTGGATAAACAGGGGGCGGTAGGAATGGAGGAGCTAAATACTATTAAGATCACCAAGGAGGTGGTATTAGGGAAATTAATGAGACTGAAGGAGGATAAATCCCCTGGGCCTGATGGATTACATCCAAGGGTCTTGAGGGAGATAGCGGTGGGGATTGTGGATGCATTGGTGATAATTTTCCAAAACTCCCTGGAGGCAGGAACGGTCCCAGTGGATTGGAAAATGGCCAATGTAACACCTATATTTAAAAAAGGAAGTAAACAGAAGGCGGGTAACTATAGACCGGTTAGTCTAACATCGGTGGTGGGTAAAATGTTAGAGACAATTATTAAAGAAACACTAACGGGGCACTTGGATAAACATGACTTCATCGGACAGAACCAGCATGGTTTTGTGAAGGGGAAGTCCTGTTTAACGAATCTGCTCGAATTCTTTGAGGAAGTAACAACCCGGGTGGATAAAGGGGAACCGGTGGATGTGGTATACTTGGACTTCCAAAAGGCTTTTGACAAGGTGCCACATAAGAGACTATTGCTAAAAATAAAAAATTATGGGATTGGGGGTAATATATTAGCATGGGTAGAGGATTGGCTAACAAATAGGAAGCAGAGAGTGGGGATAAATGGTTCATACTCGGGATGGCAACCGGTAACTAGCGGGGTTCCGCAAGGGTCGGTGCTGGGACCCCAGTTGTTCACAATTTATATAAATGATTTGGAGGAGGGAACCAAGTGTAATATATCAAAATTTGCGGACGATACAAAAATGGGAGGAAAAGTAGGGGATGAGGAGGATAGGAAGAGTCTGCAAAAGGATATAGATAAGCTAGGTGAGTGGGCAACAACTTGGCAGATGAAATTTAATACTAATAAATGTGAAGTCATTCACTTTGGGAAAAAAAATGATAGGGCAAGTTATTTTCTAAATGAGGAGGAGCTGCGTTGTAATGCAACGCAAAGGGATCTAGGGGTATTAGTACATGAATCACTAAAAGTTAGTATGCAGGTGCAGCAAGCAATCAGGAAGGCCAATGGAGTTTTGGCCTTTATTGCTAGGGGGATTGAGTATAAAAACACGGAGGTCTTGCTGCAGCTGTACACAGTATTAGTGAGACCACATTTGGAATACTGTGTACAGTTCTGGGGTCCATACTTAAGAAAGGATGTACTAGCCCTGGAGGCAGTGCAGCGAAGGTTTACAAGATTAATTCCTGCAATGAGGGGATTGACATATGAGGAAAGGTTAAGTAGGCTGGAACTCTACTCTTTGGAGTTTAGAAGAATGAGAGGCGATCTCATTGAAACATATAAGATCGTGAGGGGCCTTGATCGGGTGGATGCACCGAGGATGTTCCCAATGATCGGGGAAACTAGAACTAGGGGACATAGTTGCAGAATAAGGGGGGGCTCTTTTAAAACTGAGATGAGGAAGAACTTCTTCACCCAGAGGGTGGTTAATTTATGGAATTCACTGCCCCAGGGAGCAGTGGAAGCAGAAACTTTAAATATATTTAAGACTAAAATAGATGGTTTTTTAGCTGCCAAGGGGATAAGGGGCTACGGGGAGAGGGCAGGGATATGGACCTAGGTATGGTTAGTATAGTAAGACCTGAGTGATCTCCTGGACAAGTGTCGATCGCCTGGATTGGGGTCGGAGAGGAATTTCCCGGATTTTTTTCCCGAATTGGACCTGGGTTTTTATCCGGTTTTTTGCCTCCCCCAGGAGATCGCGAGGTTCTTGGGGTGGAGAGGGGTGATAGCGGTATAAAGGGGAGGGTAGTGTCTTGTGTTCTGTGTCTTGTGTCTACTGTTTGTGGGTAAGTGTGTCTGTTTAGTGTTCAGCCATGAGCGAATGGCGGTGCGGGCTCGACGGACCTGGTGGTCTACTCTCGCACCTACTTTCTATGTTTCTATGTTTCTATCCCCTTCACTCTCTGCGGTTGCGGTTTCCATTCAGTTCACTCGAACCCCTTTTCCCACATTATCTTTGAACCTACTGAGCTCACTGGGAAATTTATCATAAACCCGCCCAAACTCCCCCACCAAACAAGAAAGGGTATTTGAAATTTGCTGGCATATTAGGAATACCATCCAATAGTTTCTAGCGGAAAGATCATACATGATCACAGTCAAGCTGTCCACGGTGTACAGGTAGGGGATAAAGGAATAATGTTTAGTGGCTAGACAAAAATGCTGGAGAAACTCAGCGGGTGAGGCAGCATCTATGGAGCGAAGGAAATAGGCAACATTTCGGGTCGAAACCCTTCTTCAGACTGATGTGAGGGTGGGGGTGGGGTTGGAGGAAGAAAGGAAGAGGCGGAGACAGAGGGCTGAGGGGGAGCTGAGAAGGGGAGGAGAAAGTGAGGACTAAGTGAAATTAGCGAAGTCAATGTTCATACCGCTGGGGTGCAAACTGCCCAAACAAAATATAAGGTGCAGCTCCTCCAATTTACGGTGGTCCTCACTCTGGCCATGGAGGAGGCCCAGGACAGAAAGGTCGGATTCGGAATGGGAGGGGGAGTTGAAGTGCTGAGCCACCGGGAGATCAGGTTGGTTATTGCGAACCGAGCGGAGGTGCTGGGCGAAGTGATCGCCAAGCCTACGCTTGGTCTCACCGATGTAGATCAGCTGACATCTAGAGCAGCGGATGC
Organism: Amblyraja radiata; assembly: GCF_010909765.2. Classification (NCBI taxonomy): domain Eukaryota; kingdom Metazoa; phylum Chordata; class Chondrichthyes; order Rajiformes; family Rajidae; genus Amblyraja; species Amblyraja radiata. Next base: position 36,013,025 of record NC_045973.1, on the reverse strand, counting down.
AATAGATGAGGTTGGAGGAGGTGCAGGTGAACCTCTGCCGCACCTGGAAAGACTGCTTGGGTCCTAGATTGGAGTCAAGGGGGGAGGTAAAGTGACAAGTGTACCATTTCTGTAAATTCGTCCCTTCCCACCCATGCCACCCCCTCTCCGGGCACTTTCCCTTGCAACTCAAAGAAATGCTACACTTGTCGCTTTACCTCCCCCCTTGACTCCATTCAAGGACCCAAGCAGTCTTTCCAGGTGCGCCAGAGGTTCACCTGCACCTCCTCCAACGAACACTTTGCGACGTTGCAATCAGCACTCCAGAACCCAGGCACACCCAACAATCAGCTTACAATGGCCTCACCCAACAGACAAATGATGGCCTGTTTCCTTTATCATTGTTATTTTTTTGCATATCTTTCATTCATTGTTCTTTATCTCTCTACATCATCATCTATATCTCTTGTTTGCCTCTCTCCTGACTAGTCTGAAGGAGGTTCTTGAAACGTCACCCATTCCTTCTCTCTAGAGATGCTACCTGTCCTGCTGAGTTACTCCAGCATTTTGTGTCTATCTTCGGTTTAAACCAGCATCTGCAGTTCCTTCCTACACACCACAGTTTTGCCATCAGCTCACGACCCCTCCAACACGGTGACGCGGCTTGCTCATGCATTATAGAAAAGGACCGGGCCCCATTACCATGGTAACAGGCTGAAAGCTGCGTAAAAAAACTCAGCCAAAGGCTTTGAATGCAGTTTGAGACTGCGGCATTTGCGATGGGTCAGTGCGAGTCTACAGGCCCAGAGACAAAGGCCTCCACTGCTGGCTGGGTTTGTTCACCACCTTTTGGACATTTACCTCACATTTTGATGAGAAATGTGCACCCAGTTAGTTTTTTGGTGGTGGGGGGGGGGGGGGGGGGGGGGGGGGGGGGGGGGGGGGGGGGAATCCACTTACTTCATTTGGTTGACAGAGAATATTTTAACAGGGGGCAATTTCCGACTGCCAAGAATATTGCAGCCATGGCAACGAGTAGCCTGCGACATTCCAGACTTTTGTTAAAAAAAAACCCGGCTAAGATGCGAGCGGAAAGGCCATTGGGTGCCAATGCTCATTGATATTGCTACTCAAGCACATGTGTTTAATTAAAATCTCTTCCTGGGCTAATCCATCGAATTAATGAGTAAATATACCACATACAATGCTGTTCAATCCTGGGACGTCTTAGATCTGCACTAAATCAATACATTTTCTTTTGTGGACACTGCACTAGTCTTCAGTATATGTAGTAACAGGGAACTGCAGATGCTGGTTTACAACAACAAAAAAGACACAGTGCTGGAGTAATGCAGCGGATCAGGCAGCGCCTCTGGAGAACATGGATAGGAAACATTTCGGGTCTGGACCCTTGTTCAGTGTATCCCAGGTTAATTAGAAGGATGAGATAAACAACCTGGATTTATGCTCTTGAATCCTATTGAAAAGTGCGTATGGTAGATCATTAATATAAGGACAGTCTAGGTAAAACTGTCATGCCAGAAGCCCCACTAATTCATTAGATGATAAGACACAAGTACAGAATTAGGCCATTCGGCCCATTGGGTCTGCTCCGCCATTCGATTAGGGCAGATCTAATTTTCCCTCTCAACACCATTCTCCTGCTTTATCTCCGTAACCTTCGGCACCCTCACTAATCAAGAACCTATCAATCTCTGCCTTTAAACTGACTGAGCCTCCACCGCCATCTGTGACAATGAATTCCACAGATTCACCAATCTCTGACTAAAGAAATTGCTCTTCATCTCCATTCCAAAGGTACGTCCTATTATTCTGAGGTCCTGGACTCTCCCACTACTGGAAAAATCCTCTCCATATCCACTCTTTCTAGGCCTTTCTTTATTTGGCAGGTTTCAATGAGATCCCCCCACCCCCCCCTCATCCTTCTAAACTCCAGCGAGCACAGGCCCAGAGCCTTCAAATGGTCCCCGTATGTCAACCCAATCATGAATGGGATCATTCTCGTAAACCTCCTCTGGACCCTCTCCTATGCCGCCACATTCTTCCTTAGATTTGGGGCTTTAAAACCGCTCGTGGTATTCCAAATGTGGCTTCACCAGTGCCTTATAAAGCCTCAGCATTTCATCCTTGCTTTTACATTCCAGTCCTCTCGAACTGAGTGCTAACAGTGTGTCTGAGGTACCTCAGCCGTCTAATAAACGGTGGGCAGTTTGGGCCATGATACTGGAACGAGACCTGAGATTGTGGTAGTGTAACCATCTCATCTCAGCATAGCCAGCCCTCCCCGTGTGTGCAAGGGGCACATGCCACATTGCACCAAGTTTCGTCAGTCTCTGCTTAGTTTGCAACAGATGCAAATGATAGCATACAATGACTATAATTTGGTGTAGATGACAATAAATTACAGAAGGAATATCCGGTGTAGGAGGCAGTAAACTGGTGCAGTTGGAGCACCAGCCCAGCGTTAAAGCATGGTGCAGCAGCTTAAAGGAGCTTTAACTGAATCTAATCTGCCTGTGACCTGGGTTTGATTTTCTGTTGATTGTCTCTCTTTCAGAAGGGAATCCGTTATGTTGTTTTCAAGTGACCGTTGCTGCTGTGAATCAAGATAAAGTCTCTAATTTCAACAACGCAAAACCTTATCTTGTTTCTACGTTGAATTAGAACAGAACTGACCAGTACAGCACAGGGACAGGCCATTCAACCCACAATATCCATGCTGAACATGAGGCCTGGTTAAACTAATCTCCTCTGCCTTGCAAATGATCTATATCGCTCTATTCCCTGCATATCCAGGTGCCTATCCAGAAGCCTCTAAATGGCCCTAGCTTTTAAGGGGCATTTAAAAGATAAGGGAATTTATCTTTGCCCCTGGCAGCATGTTTCGGACACCTGTGCAAATAACTTGCCTGCATCTCCTTTAAACTTTGCTCCTCTTATCTTAAACCTACGCCCTCCAGTCTTTGACATGTCCACCCAGGGGAAAAAAGCATAAGTTCATAAGTTATAGGAGTGGAATCAGGCCATTCTGCCCATCAAGTCTACTCTGCCATTGAATCATGGCTGATCTATCTTTGCCTCTAAACCCCATTCTCCTGCCTTCTCCCCATAACCCATGACACCCGTACTAATCAAAAGGCAAGTCATAATCAAACAAATCCATAGAAAGTCATTGGATCAGAGATCTTAGATAGACACAAAACGCAGGAGTAGCTCAGCAGGACAGGCAACACCTCTGGAGAGAAGGAATGGGTGACATTTCGGTTCGAGACCCTTCTTCAGCCCAAAGATCATGCTATTTTTCTAATTATCTTTCCTTCTTTACTTCACCTTAAACTTTAAAGATACAGCATGGAAACAGGCCCTTCGGCCCACCAAGTCCATCCCGACCAGCGATCACCCCGTACACTAGCATTGTACTATTCTGTTCCACATACTGGGGACAATTTACAATAAACCTACAAACCTGTACGTCTTTGCAATGTGGGAGGAACCCAGAAAAAACCCACGTGGTCACAGGGAGAATATACAAACTCCGTACAGCCAGCACTCGTGGTCAGGATCGAACCCAGGTCTCTGGCGCTGTACGGCAACAACTCTACTGCTGCGCCACTGTGCTGCCCCCTTTCTCTTTTACCTAGAAGCAGAAAAAGGCTGTAGGTTTATTAATTTTCTTCACAGGACGTGTCCCAAAGAGCTGATCTGGTTGATAGCCAGATGGTTGGAGTAAAGGCCAGAGATTGGAGGGATTGTGTGACAGAGGGATTGAACGGTTGTAAATCGGGAAGCCAAAGGAAGCAACGCAGGAGGAGGGGGAGGGGAGAGATAGGTGTGTGTCCAGGTGACTCTTGACATTCAAAAGGCTTCTCGGATCACATCCCTTGTCCCAAATCTGCAATTTCCACCTCATGCCTTGAACGCTTTGCCTGCTGTATCCTGATAAGGTTCATGAGCTCACTCGAGGAGACTGGAAGAAATAAATGAGCAGAAGTTAATGTCCTTGCATCGCCTTCATTTGAAATCCACACAAAGAATCCACCGGAGCAACACAGCAGAGGGAACAAACCCGGCCCCTGCACAGCTCAGCAACAGATCTGAGCCCACTGGGAGGGTAACACTGTGGCTATCCCAGAGATCACATCCATTTAATGATCCCCCCCATTCATCTACTGTCTGATTAACTATTTGTGGTCTTCATTTTAATGTCCAATTACAGGAATTGTTGTCAGTCTGAGTGTGATTTATTACAGTGCAGATGAGGATCTGTGTCAGAGGTCAATGCGAGAGGCCAAGTTGATCCTTATATCTGTGTTTATTGGGAACTTTGTGACAATTTGACACTGGTTGTAGCAGTAGAGAAAGCAAAGCTTTTTGAAAAGTATCACATTTTTATTTTTATTTGCAGAAGAATGTATTGATGGAGATATTGGTGTTACAATATTCCGGCCTCGTTTCTGGGTGGCACAGTGACGCAGCTGGTAGAGTTGGTGCCGCACAGCGCCGGAGACCCTGGTGCGATCCTGACCTTGGGTGCTGTCGATGTGGAGCTTCCACGTTCTCACTGGAACCACGTGGGTTTCCTCCGGCTGCTTCGCTTCTCTCCCACATCCGAGCGACGTGCGGATTTGTAGGCGAACCGGCCTCTGTAAATTGCCCAGAACCTGAAATTGGGATCACATAGAACCAGTGTAATTAGGTAATACAGGAAGGAACTGCAGATGCTGGTTTATTCTGAAGATAGACACAAAAAGCTAGTGTAACTCAGCGGGTCTGGCAGCATCTCTGGAGAGAAGGAATAGGTGGTTACGTTTCGAAACCCTTCTTCAGACTGAGAATCAGGGGAGAGGGAAATGAGAAACACTAGTTTCACTGTCGTATTTCTGTATTTCACGGCTTGTATTACTCATTATCACCTTCTCCACAGCCAACAATGGACCATTGTGGGCTCCACCTTTCCTTGATCATCTTTGCTGGCTTTGATTTGCTCTTTCGCATACCTTTCATTAATTTGTTCTATGTACCTTTTCATATCTCTCGTTTCCCTCTCCCCTGACTGAAGTCAGGATCTCGATCTGAAAAGTCACCTATTCCTTTTCTCCAGAGACGCTGCCTGAACCGCTAAGTTACTCCAGCTTTTTGTGTCTATCTTTAGTGTTAGTAGGTGATTGATGGTTGGCATGGACTCGGTGGGCCAAAGGACATATTTCCACGTTGAATCTCTAAACAAAATATCAGTGGTACTATGGGGTAGCTGGGTTTATTAATTATCATAATGTTTTGAGAATTTGATCTTTATGAGAACATAATCTGCGAGGTTGGTGTTGAACAGTGGGATGCAGAAGATCCACATACAGGGTGTATGTGTGAGATGAGGCACACTGTGACAAACACTGTGGTGCAGTGTAACAGAGAGAATTCCCACGGTGGGATGGTGTCATATGGAGGATTTGAATTTTGAGACAATGTTATAGAGGCGACCTACACTGTGGGACAATGTTACAGAGGAAATTCACGTTGAGGGACAATACTCCAGAGAGAATTTGCACTACGGGACAGTTGGGAGGCTCTGGAGCAGATTCCTCATATATTAAGCCGTCAGGCTGATGGATTTTATTCATCTGTCAACTCTTTTGTGCGATGTGAGGCCAATCTGTGATCCCCAGGTACGGCCACACACATCCCACTGACGAACAGTGACGGCAGTAGATTCACAATACAGGCCTTCGACTGACTTTCCTTTATTAATTACAACTTGGTGGGAATATGAACGGGAATATTGTTAGTTGTTTACCAGATAATTCTGTCCCTTGTGGCTGTTCCCATGTCCCATCGTCAATGCTGCTTTGTGTCAGATCAGTTCTGAATATATTCTTGCACCTCTTTTGCAGGACATTCCACTTGCTGTAGCTTCTGTATAATATAATCCTTGAAATACCGGAATCTGCATTGTTTGATATCATAAGATCATAAGTGATACAGTCGGAGCAGAATTAGGCTATTCAGCCCATCGAGTCTACTCCACCATTCAACCATGGCTGATCTATCTCTCCCTCCTAACCCCATTCTCATGCCTTCTCCCCATAACCACTGACACTTGTACTAATCAAGAATCTTTCTATCTAGGCCTTAAATATATCAACTGACCGCCTCCACAGCCTTCTGTGGCAAAGAATTCCACAGATTCACCACACTCTGACTAAATAAATTCCTCCTCATCTGCTTCCTAAAAGCACGTCCTTTATTTCTGAGGCTTTGACCTCTAGTCCTAGACTCTCCACTAGTGGAAACATCCTGTCCACATCGACTCTATCCAAGCCTTTCGCCATACTGTACGTTTCAATGAGGTCCCCCCTCATTCTAAACTCCAGTGAGTACAGGCCCAGTGCCGTCAAATGCTCATCATATGTTAACCTACTCATTCCTGGGATCATCCTTGTAAACATGATATAGCCCGTCTGGTACTGAGATAGGAATTGGTTCAATACTCACGATGACACACCTCTCAAGAATGGTTTGAGATCCTGTCCATGTTTTATGAGCTTCTCTTCAAAATCAGCATGGGTGAAAAGTTACAACTGTTAAACTGTGACAATGAAAGATAGCCCACGTCTCGCAGCTGTACACTCATGTAAACAGTAAGATGGCCCCATGGATACTTGCCTTCATTTTTATTTACTTTCACTGTATCAGTCAGTTCATTGGAATTTTGTCTGCATTCTGCTCTTGCCTGCATTCCTAAAGGAAGAGATTGATGGCATCTTAGTCTATCTGCTGCAAACAACCTTCTCCATTAGCTGTGGAGGGAGGAACTGCAGATGCTGGTTAAAACTGAAGCCTCCCCGATCCTCCTCATTGAACCACCACATGCTACGTAAATCATCTCCCCCCCCGAATGCAGGAACGGCAGGTTCTGGTTAATAAACAAAAGCACAAAAGTGCTGGAGAAACTCAGCGGGTCAGGTAGATCATAAGATCATAAGTGATAGGAGTAGAATTGGGCCATTCAGCCCATCAAGTCTACTCCGCCATTCAATCATGGCTGATCTATCTCTCCCTCCTTACCCCATTCTCCTGCCTTCTCCCCATAACCTCCGACACCCGTACTAATCAGGCAGCATCTCTGGAGAACGTGGGCCGGCGATGTTTCGGGTAGGGACCCTTCTTCAGACTGATTGCAGAGGGGTGAAGAAAGCTGGAAGAGAGGAGGGGAGAGAGGGGGAGAACTTCTTCAAAGTCGGCAAACCTTGAGGAAATGTTACAGTGGAGGAGTCAAAATATAGAAACAAGGAACTGCAAATGCTGGTTTACAAAACAAGATATAAAGAACTGGAGTAACTCAATGGGTCAGGCAGCATCTCTGGGGAACAAGGACAGGTGATGTTTCAGGTCGGGACCCTTCTTCAGACCGATTTAGTTTAGTTTATCGTCACATGTACTGAGGCACAGTGCAGGAGCTAACCAGTCCATGGAAAGACTATACATGATTACATTGAAGCCATCCACAGTGTGCAGATACGGGACAATGGGAATAATGTTTTGTGCAAGATAAAGTCCAGTAACCTCCTATTAAAGATAGTCCAAGGTTCTCTAATGAAGTAGATAGTAGCTCAGGACCACTCTAGCTGTGGTAGGATTGTTCAGTTGCCTGATAACAGCTGGGAAGAAACTGTCTTGGAAGTGGAGGGGAGGGGGGCGGGTGGGGGGGGGGTGTCACTGATGGAGATGAGTCAGAGTATAGAAGAGAGATTGACCGTTTGACCAAATGGTGCCAGCACAATAACCTGGCTCTCAACACCAGCAAAACCAAGGAACTGATTGTGGACTTTGGAAGGGGTAGGATGGGGGCCCACAATCCCGTTTATATCAACGGGTCGATGGTGGAGAGGGTCAAGAGCTTCAAATTCCTGGACGTGCATATCTCTGAAGATCTCTCCTTCTCCGAGAACACTGATGCAATTGTAATGAAAGCTCATCAGCGCCTCTACTTCCTGAGAAGATTACGGAGAGTCGGTTTGTCAAGGAGGACTCTCTCGAACTTCTACAGGTGCACAGTAGAGAGCATGCTGACCGGTTGCATCGTGGCTTGGTTCAGCAACTTGAGCACCCAGGAGCGGAAAAGACTGCAAAAAGTTGTCAACACTGCCCAGTCCATCATCGGCTCTGACCTCCCTTCCATCGAGGGGATCTATCGCAGTTGCTACCTCAAAAAGGCTGCCAGCATCATCAAGGACCCACACCATCCTGGCCACTCATTCATCTCCCCGCTGCCTTCAGGTAGAAGGTACAGGAGCCTGAAATCTGCAACATCCAGAATCAGGAATAGCTTCATCCCCACAGCCATCAGGCTATTAAACTCAACTCAAACAAAACTCTAATCATTAATAGCCCAATGCACTTTATCTGGTTATTTATGTGTGTATATATATATTCATTGGTATATGGTCACACTGATCTGTTCTGTTCTGTATTTATTTATGCCTACGATATTCTGTTGTGCTGAAGCAAAGCAAGAATTTCATGGTCCTATCTGGGACACATGACAATAAACTCTCTTGAATCTTCAATCTTGTGGGGAAGAAAGCTGGAAAAGAGAAGGGGAATCTGCAAAGCCAATGTTACACGATACCATCGGACCCAAACTCCAGTGGGCCATGATTGCTTCACCTCCAGCTCCAAGGCAATTTGAGGATGTATCTGGGAAAAGTATGGCCATGGTATGGGATCATTGGAAGAGTCAGAGTGCTTGTGACGAGGTTTCCATTGCCCCTGCTGAGTTAATCACGGGATCAGATCCATCGCATCTGTGCATTGCTTCCTGCAGGACTACCGAGGAAGTGATTATGAGGTGGATTAAAAAAACGTATTACGGACCGCTAATTCCATTGAAGTTGCAGAGTGCAAACTCCTAATCATACGGATAAATGAATAACTCGAATTCCTGTGTGCCACTGCTTTTGAAAAGACTGAACAAGAAGTACTTTGCAGCGTCTGGTGGTGTTGGGAATGATTACTCCCCTGGATTTCAGGTAGGAATGTGTTCTAGATGGTGAACAAAACTTGAAGGTAAGGCTGGGCAGCTGAGTGGCGCAGTGGTAGAGTGCTGCCTTACAGTGCCAGAGACCAGGGTTCAATCCTGACTACAGGTGCTGTCTGTATGGAGTTTGTACGTTCTCCCTGTGGCCGTGTGAGTTTTCTCCGGGTGCCACGCTCACTCCAAAGACGTAAGGATTTGTAGGTTAATTGGCTTTGGTTAAAAAAAAGGTATATTGTCCATAGCGTGTAGGATAGTGTAATGCCCCTGTCCCACTTAGGGAACCTGAACGGTAACCTCTGGAGACTTTGCGCCCCACCCAAGGTTTCCGTGCGGTTCCCGGAGGTTGCAAGTAGTTGCCGGAGGTTGCAGGTAGTGGAAGCAGGTAGGGAGACTGCCAAAAAACTCCGGGAACCGCACGGAAACCTTGGGTGGGGTGCAAGGTCTCCAGAGGTTTCCGTTCAGGTTTCCTAAGTGGGACAGGGGCATTAGTGTGCAGGGATCGCTAGTTGGCACGGACACGGTGGGCCAAAGTCCAATTCTGTGCTGTATTTCTAAACTAAACTAAACTAAACTAAACTAAATCTCTGCCCTGCCACATGAAGAGGTCGCTGGCCTACAGTGAGTGTAGGAAGGAACTGCAGATGCTGGTTTATACCGAAGATAGACACAAAGTGCTGGTGTAACTCAATGGGTCAGGCAGCATCTCAGGAGAAAAAGGGTGGGTGATGTTTCAGGTCGCAACCCTTCTTCAGACTGGGAAGAAGTCTGACTGTCTATCACTGGCCTACATTAATCCCGCATTGACAACTTCTCAACTTGGTTTTATCCCTCCATGCTCTCTGCCACCATTTCTCACTGTAACTATTGCAAGCCTTTCGGCCTTTGTGGTCTCTGCCTGCAATCTTCAGATTCAGACTCCTCTCAACCTATTGTTATTGTTAACGGTTACACCACTGTTGACTGCATCTTTGCCTCTATAATATCCTTTGTTAACAAACCTCCCGGGATTATTCTATTCAATTCAATTCAATTCAACTTTATTGTCATTGCACAAATACGAGCATAGGTACAACGAAATGCAGTTTAGCGTCTGGTCATAGTCATAGTGCAAGATAGTAGAAGTAAAAATAAAAATACAAAGTTAGGCATACAATAAAAGTTAAAAATATACTGGTTAACAATGTGTGGATTGTGGATGAATTAAAACTGATACATAGGCAGATAACTGTATACAAGTGGGAGAGTCTAAGGATGGCTAGCGTTGGGACTCCGAGTTCAGCAGTGTAATGGTGTTGTTAAAAAAGCTGCTCCTCGGCCTGCTTGTGTGAGACCTGAGGCTCCTGTACCGCCTCCCTGATGGGAGGAGGGCAAACAGTCCATGGTTAGGGTGAGAGGGGTCCTTGATGATCCTCCTCGATATCCCGCAGCTCTGCCCATACTCCCCCTCCCCCCTATTCGTAACAAGGACAGAGTCCCCCTTGTCCCCACCTTCCACCCCATCAGCCGTCGCATTCAGCATATAATCCTCCAACATTTTCGCCACCTCCAACGGGATCCCACCACTGGCCACATCTTCCCATCTTCACCCTTTTCTGCTTTCCGCAGAGACCGTTCCCTCCGTAACTCTTTGGTCAACTCGTCCCTTCCCACCCAAACTGCCCCCTCTCCTGGCACTTTCTCCTGCAACCACAGGAAATGCACCACCTGTTCCTTTACCTCCTCCCTCGACTCCATCCAAGGACCCAATCACTTTCCAGGTGAGGAAGAGGTTCACCTGCACCTCCTGCAACCTCATCTACTGTGTCTGCTGTTCCAGGTGTCAACTTCTCTACATCGGCGAGATCAAGCGCAGGCTCAGCGACCGTTTCACTGAATATCTCCGCTCAGTCCATCGTAATCTTCCTGATATCCCGGTTGTTCTTCAACTCCCTCTCCCATTCGCAATCTGACCTTTATGTCCTGGGCCTCCTACATTGTTAGAGTGAGGCCCAGTGCAAATTGGAGGAACAGCACCTCATATTTCCCTTGGGTAGTTTACACCCCAGTGGTATGAACGTTGACTTCTCTAACTTCAGGGAGCCCTCTCTCTCCATTCCCTTCCCCTTTCCCAGTTCTCCCACCAGTCCTTCTGTCTCTGCCTATCTCTGTCCCGCCCCCTCCCCTGACATCAGTCTGAAGAAGGGTCTCGACCCAAAATGTCACCCATTCCTTCTCTCCAGAGATGCTGCCTCACCCGCTGAGTTACTCCAGCATTTTGTGTCCACCTTTGATTTCAAACAGCATCTACAGTTCTTTCTTACACACTCCTGAGATTTGGGTCAGCTACCCTCATATCTACTAGACATGGCATTGTTTACCTCCTGCAGTGAAGTCAAAATGCCATTCTCCAGCACACACCTTGGTAACTTCCCAAGATACTCAACCCCCTTTTGGTTTTGGATGAAAGACCATTTATTCCTCGTGTTGCTAAGGTCTCGGCCATGACTACCACTGGAATGGATAAGCTTGGAATAATCATGCAGTTGAGCAGGGCAATAAAACAACAACTTTTCATTCCAAGAGCCTGTGTTATAGTTAAGCTCTTATTCACCAGAATATAGCACATGCCAATCTTTTGCACCTTAACAACTATCTGTATATATGTATACGCCTATGTACATATACCAATATATCCTCATGTGTATATATTGTCTTAATCAGCATTTTACTACTTTGCATCCTGGTTAGATACAAAACTGTATTTCATTGTTCCTGTACTTGTACTGTGCAATGACAATAAAGTTGAATCTTATCTAATCTAATCTGTGTTTAGTTTAGTTTAGAGATACAGTGCAGAAACAGGCCCTTCGGCCCACTGAGTCCGCGCTGGCCAGCGATCCCCACACATTAACACTATCCAACCAACACTGGGGCAATGTACAATTTTACCAAGCCCCACAAACCTAGAAATCCGTACTTCTTTGGAGTGTGGGAGGGAACCAGAGATCCCAGAGAAATCTGGGTGACATGGTGTGCAGCAGTAGAGTTGCTGCGTCACAGCGACTACAGTGCCAGATACCCGGGTTCAATACTGACTATGGCTACTGTCTGTACAGAGTTTGTACGTTTTCCCCGTGACCATGTGGGTTTTCTCAGAGATTTTCAGTTTCCTCCCACACTCCAAAGACGTCCAGGTTTGTAGGGTAATTGACTCGGTATAAATGTAAAATTGTCCCGGAGTGTTTGTAGGATAGTGTCAATGTGCGGGGATCGCTGGTCAGTGCGGACTCGATGGCCCGAAAGGCATGTTTCTGCGCTATATCTCTAAACTAGACTAAACTAAAACCCACGCATGTCACTGGGAGAATGTACAAACTCCATACAGACAGCACCCGCGGTCAGGATCGAACCCGGGTCTCTGACGCTGCAAGGCAGCAACTCTACCGCTGCACCACCATGCCGCTGTGTTCAAGGCTAACTCACAACAGCAGGGTTGGCTGTTTCTCTTGTCATCCTGTCTAATGTTCTGTGCAAAAGCGAGTTTGTGATGAATGTAGTGGAAGTATTGGAAGCCTCTGCTGCAGGCACATTCACCTTCTCAATGTTTGGTTGAGTTGAGTTCAGCGAGACAGCATTGAAACTGACCCATTAACGCACTGAGTCCACGCTGACCATCGATCACCCGTTCACACAAGTTCCATGTCATCCCACTTTTACATCCACTCCCTACACACCAGGGGCAATTTTACAGAGACTCATTAGCGTACAAACCGGGATGTGGGAGGAAACCGCTGCTCCTGGAGGAAACCCACACGGTCTCAGGAGGAACGTGCAAACTCCACTCAGAGATTACCCAAGGGGTGTGTAAGAAAGAACTGCAGATGCTGGTTTAAACTGAAGATAGACACAAAAAGATGGCGTAACTCAGCGGGACAGGCAGCATCTCCGGAGAGAAGGAATGGATGACGTTTCGGGTCAAGACCCTTCTTCAGTCTGGGGTCTCTGACGCTGTGAGGCAGCATCTCCATCAGTTAATTGTACCTGTACTACCCTGTTCCCTGATCATGGCCCTGCTTCACCTCAGATGCAGGCGTGCAAGACTTCTGGCCAAGCGCTGAAGGTGAATTAGTGTAGACGGATACTTTATTGTCAGCAGCAACTAGGTGGGTCGAATGGCCTGTTTCTGTGTTTCTGTGCTGTTTGGCTCCATGTGACAGTCTCAAATCAAGTCAGCGGAATCCTCCAAGGCCACTAACTGAAGCACTCCCCGAACTTGGTACCAATTGGGAAAGTTATTCAAAGAGACCATCAGATGGCTCAGAGCCAAATCGTTGGTTCACAGTGCATTGAGGATTGCTGTGTATTTAACCATGCAGTGCATGACCTGAATGCTGAATGTGGGCACTGGGTGTCAGAAATGTACAGCCCTGCCACCTTTCAGCTGGATCATGACCAGTTCTGAACCTTGAGAATATCTTGCACCGACACAAGGCTTCTGTGTTATGGATGGGAGCACAGGAGCTGCTGTCAGCTCGAAAAGACCCTCACAGAATATCAGCAGCGTAGCTTTGTATACCCTTCGCCCTGCCTCCCGAACAGCCCGGTTTAATGGAAGGCTCTCTCTTGTCTTCCAAAGTTCAAATGCGGAGCTAGGCACAAAAAGCTGGAGTAACACAGCGGGTCAGACAGCATCTCTGGAGAAAAGGAACAGGTGACATTTCGGGTCGGGGACCTTCTTCGGACTGAGAGTCAGGGGAGAGGAAAGCATTCATCAGACTTCAGGAGGCCTGTCATCTGCCCAGTGCAAACCAGCACAGTGTTTCAATTACTTTCTGTGCTCTTAGCAACCAGCCGGCTTGGTTTTTGTAAGGTGTCGGCTGTGCTGTAGGAACCCCAGTCATTCCCCAAGTCCTGGAGAAATTTCCACTGTGGCCTTTTCCGGTTGTTACTCTGGCAATTGTTCGCTGCTGAGGTAGATAGAGCTCTAGGGGCTAGTGGAATCAAGGGATATGGGGAGAAGGCAGGCTCCTCCTGCACCTATTTTCTAGGTCTAGGTCTAGGTGGTGTAAAAACAGTGGTGGTTGGGGGAAGGGTTTGGGGAAAGGGGGGGGGGGGGGTGAAAACTGTCGGAGCGAGACAATACATTTTGCAGACAGTTGTGGTTCTGTTGGCAGCCACCTCTACTCTGTGTCACAGGCTCTAGCCTCAGGCTCCACTAAAGAGTCAGGAGTCTGAAGAAAGGTATCGACTCGAAACGTCACCCATTCATTCCTTCTATCCAGAGATGCTGCCAGTCCCGCTGAGCTACTCCAACATTTTGTGTCTATCTTCAAGGAGTATCTCATGCAGCCCACGCCCCGCTGCATTGATGTGGTCTTGTCTTTCAGATGACATACTGACCCTACTGCCCTCTCAGGTTAATGTCGAGGATGCCACAACACTGTTACAGACAAGAGCAGTGGAGTTCTCCCCAAACTTCTGACAAAGATCCATCTATAAAAACACACGCACAAAATGCTGGAGTAACCTTTATGTAACGTTGTCGGCACCAGAAACGTGACGACTCTTGTGTTCTGCCTAGGTGAGGCCTGCTGCATGATTTTACCGGGTTGATTGCCAAACAAAGCAATCCACTGTATCTAGGTACATGAATTATTGTACAATAAGGTATCATTGAATTAACTCTGCGGGTCAGGCAGCATCTCTGGAGGACATAGATAGTGAACATTTCGAGTTTAGACCCTTCTTCAGACCTCCATGTCCTCCAGAGATGCTGCCTGACCCACTGCTTTACTGCAGCACCTTGTGTGGGGGGTTTTTTCGAAACCAGCATCTGCAGTTCCTTGGTAGACAAAAATGCTGGAGAAACTCAACGGGTGAGGCACCATCTATGGAGCGAAGGAAATAGGCAACGTTTCGGGCCGAAACCCTTCTTCAGTTCCTTGCATCTCTAAAGATTTATTGATGGTTGTTTGCAGAAGTTTGCTGTGTATAAATTGGCTGCTGCTTTTCCAGCTTTATAAAGGTGTCAAGACTTTAAGAAGAGCATGGATCAGACAGGCATTGCATTAAAACAAATGTCAAAAATTACAATGTTTAGTTTAGTGATACGGTGAGGAAACAGATCCTTTTGCCCACAAAGTTGGCGCCGACCAGTAATCCCATACATTAACACCACCCCTACACACTGGGCAATTTATGACTGTTTTTACTTGTATTTTAATGTTGCTGTTTTTTACCTGCACTTTTTAACTATTCGTACTGTTTTATCAGGGACTGGATTGTTTTTATTGTTTTTATTTTATGTTTAAGTTTTATGTGCGATGCTCCGGTATTCCCTGGGAAACATCTTCTCATTTTGCACTGTACAATTGTTGCTTTGCAAGATGACAATAAAGGTTGATTGATTGATTGAGACAAATTACAATTTTTACCAAAGCCAATTAACCTACAAACACATACATCTTTGAAGTGTGGGAGGAGACCGGAGCACCCAGGGAAATCCCATGCATTCACGGGGAGAATGTACAAATTCCATACAGACAGCAGCTGTAGTCAGGATCAAACCTAGGTCTCTGGCGCTGCAAAGGGCCTGTCCCACTTTCAAGACCTATTTCACGACCTATGCCAAGTTTGCCCTTGACTCATACTCGCAGCATGGTCGTCATGAGGTCGTAGGTAGGTCATAGGTAGGTCGTGACGCTAGTCGTAGGTACTCGTGACATCAAGTAGGTCGGGGCGTTTTTCTAGCCTGATGAAAAATGTCCACGAGTAAAAAAGGTTGTGAATTACGTTGTGAAAGTGGGACAGGCCCTTAAGGCAGCAACTCTACCACTGCCCCACCGTGTCGCCCACTGTGTCTTCTCACGGGATTGCTTGTGTCCAAACCTGCGCCACCCTGTTTGTCACCTTTCATTCGAGGTACATTCCAGGCTTGGACAGTTAATGAGAAGACCAGGGTCCCGACCAGAAACGCCACCTATCCATGTTCTCCAGAGATGCTGCCTGACCTGACATGCTGAGTAGCTCCAGCACTTTGTGCAGTTCTTTGTTTACACTGCTATCACAAAACCCGGGACTGCATTCCATTGTGATTGCTGTCCTGAATATGTAACTGATTCTACGTTTCGCAGAGGTATCTGCAGACAGGCGATCTGAAGTTGCTCCTTTAATCTCCTTCAGAGCACCTCAAAATCACTGTCAGATCTGATCAACCCCTCTGCCTCAGCCACCCCCCCCCCCCCCCCCTCCCTCCAGCCACAAGAGACTCCACCGCTGTACATTTCACTGGAAAGACGGTCAGAAGCAGAGTAGATCGTGTGTAAGATGAGAGGGAGAACGTAAACAGCTTTTTAATTCTGCTTCCTTCTTCTCCCACTTCTTCTCACTCTTTTTGATTCTCTTTCGCTTTGAAGTGCGGTGTCCCTTTGATTTAATGTAGCCCGTCCCTCTTGCCAGCTTTTAAACCTCTCCCTACTCCCCCGTCCTGTCTCTACTTCTGAGCTTCACCTAACACCATCTATCCTGCATGGTTCACTTCACCCATTGTGTAAAAGCAGCTTCATCACCCACCTATCCCAAACGCAGTCAAATCTCAGCAACAGTGTGTTGATTTACTTCAGCCCTGCTTTACATCTATTCCCCAACACCACTTCCTCCCACCCTTCCTACCAGGGTCTTCAGACCTTACTAAGGCGGCCCTTCTTTACATGTGACCTTAGACTGTAAAATTTTGTTAATGGGGCAATGAAGGGTTGGGGTGGGGGGGAAGGGGGGGGGGGGGTGGATGCATGAGGGGAAGGAAATAAAAGGATTCTGATCATCATTTAGCCTGAGGACAGAATGGGTAAATGTCCAATGGGTTACAGCAGTGAGACAAACAGGAATAGAAGATACAAAAAGAGAAAAAGAATACTGTACTCTAAAAAGGTCCTCGTAAAAATCAATGTTTTCACCCACATCCCACAGATAATTGGTTTGCAGGTAAATTGGCCTCTGCAAATTTCTAGCATGTAAGGAGCCGGTGAGAAGCTGGGATAACATAGAACTAGTGTGAACGGGTGATCGATGGTCAGCGTGGACTCGGCTGGCCAAAGGGCGTGTGTCCATGCTGTATCTCTAAACTAAACTAATTAAACAAATACTTGTGCATTAGATGATGCAAAGAGGCAATGATGGTCACATTGGAATAAAAAGGGACGGCAGATTATGCTTTATACCAACGGTGGGCACAAAATGCTGGAGAAACTCAGTGGGACAGGCAGCATCTCTGGAGTAAACGGGTAGACAATAGACAACAGACAATAGGTGCGGCAGTAGGCCATTCGGCCCTTCGAGCCAGCATCGCCATTCACTGTGATCATGGCTGATCATCCACAATCAGTACCCTGTTCCGGCCTTCTCCTCATATCCCCTCGCTATCTTTACGAGCTCTATCTAACTCTCTCTTGAAAGCATCCAGAGAATTGGCCTCCACTGCCTTCTGAGGCAGAGAATTCCACAGATTCACAACCCTCTAGGTGAAAACGTTTTTCCTCATCTCCATTTCTTCATTTTCCTCATCCCTCATCTCCGTTCTAAATGGCTTACCCTTTATTCTTAAACTTTTCCCCCTGGTTCTGGACTCCCCCAACATCGGGAACATGTTTCCTGCCTCTAGCGTGTCCAAACCCTTAATAATCATATATGTTTCAATAAGATATCCTCTCATCCTTCTAAATTCCAGAGTATACAAGCCCAGCCGCTCCATTCTATCAACATATAATAGTCACGCCATCTTGGGAATTAACCTCGTGAACCTACGCTGCACTCCCTCAATAGCAAGAATGTCCTTCCTCAAATTTGGAGACCAAAACTGCACACAATACTCCAGGTTTCCCAGGAGCAACGGAGCAGGAGCTGCCGTCTGTGAGGGAATCCCCGTTCCAGCGCAGGTTCGCAGAAACATCTGGTACAGTAAGTACAGTACCTGGAAACAAAGGGGAAGCCTCAATTGTGTCCAGAAACATGGCCGACAGGCAGGACTTCAGGTCAGAATGAAGCGCTGGGGATTTCGGCCCCCTCTCCCTACTATCCTACTGGCCAATGTACAGTCCCTTGAAATTAAAGTGGAGGACTTAAGGTCAAGACTGCTTTATCAAAGGGAGCTGAGGGAATGCTCTGTGTTCTGTTTCACAGAGACATGGCTCACCCCCAGCTCCCCAGACTCGGCGGTCCAGCCTGAAGGGTTCTCCATCCACCGTATGGACCGTACACTGGCATCTGGGAAAGGGAGAGGAGGGGGCGTCTGCCTCATGGTCAACTCTGCGTGGTGCTCAGACGTGGCAGTCCTGTCCAACTCCTGCTCTCCACACCTCGAACATCTGGCGGTGAAGTGCCGTCCCTTCTACCTACCGAGGAAATTCACCTCCATCACCCTGACCGCGGTCTCCATCCCACCCCAGGCAGACGTCCGTCTGGCACTGGGGAAGCTGCACGCCGTGGTCAACAAACACCAGACGTCTTACCCCGAGGCATTTACCACTGTAGCCGGGGACTTCAACAAAGCCAACCTTAAGAAATCGCTTCCTAACTTCCACCAACATGTCTCCTGCAGCACCAGAGGACCAAACACCCTCGACCACTGCTACACCACCATTAAGGATGCCTATCGTTCTATTCCTCGGGGGGGGGGGGGGGGGGGGGGGGGCAGATGAACAACTCCAGGACTGTTTGGAGTCTGTAGACTGGGCAATGTTCAAGGACTCGGCAATGGACCTGAACGAATACGCCACAGTCGTTACTGGCTTCATAAAGAAATGTGTGGAGGACTGCATCCCTACAAAAACCTTCCGAGTGTTTCCCAATCAGAAGCCTTGGATGAACTATGCAATCCACACTCTTCTGTAGACACCGGGCATTCACGTCTGATGATACAGTGGTCTACAAGAAGTCCAGATATGACCTTGGTAAGGCGATCAAAAAGGCCAAAAGGGACCTGCTCCAAACTGGAGGATGAGACAGATGTTCGGCAGCTGTGGCGAGGCTTGAATGCAATCACCTCCTACAAGGCGAAATCAGGAGGCTGCTCAAATATCAACGAAGCATCACTCCCTGATGCTTTGATAGGGGAAAACTGATGTGCCTTCCCGAGCCCCCATTCGCTGTGATGGTATTTCGGTCACAGTCACAGAGGCCGACGTAAGAATATCGTTCAGAGGGGTGAACCCTCGGTAAGCGCCTGGACCTGATGGTATACCCGGTCGTGTTCTGAATACCTGTGCGGACCAACTGGCTGGAGTTTTTAAGGACGTCTTCAACCTCTCACTTCTGAGGTCTGAGGTCTGAGGTTCCCACCTGCTTTAAAAGGGCATCAATTATACCAGTGCCCAAGAAGAGCGAGGTGACGTGCCTCAATGACTATCGACCTGTGGCACTAACGCCTGTGGTGATGAAGTGCTTCGAGAGGTTGATCATGGTGCAAATCAACTCCTACATCGACAAAAACCTGGACCCACTGCAATTCGCTTATCGCCACAACAGATCAACGGTGGATGCAATCTTGCTGACTCTCCACTCTGCTCTGGACCACATGGACAACAAAAACTCATATGTCAGGCTGTTATTAATTGACTACAGCTCGGCATTTAATACAATCATCCCCTCCCAGCTGGTTACCAAGCTCTCAGAACTGGGTCTCTGCGCATCCCTCTGCAATTGGATCCTCGACTTCCTCATTCACAGACCACAGTCAGTTCGTATTGGTGGAAATGTGTCAGACTCGATAACAATCAGCACGGGAGCACCTCAAGGCTGCGTGCTCAGCCCCCTGCTGTACTCACTCTATACTCATGACTGCGTAGCCGGTCATAGGGCAAACTCCATCATCAAGTTCGCCGACGACACCACTGTTGTGGGACATATCACTGATGGGGATGAGTCAGAGTATAGAAAAGAGATCGAGCAACTGTTTGTGGGATCTGACCGTGGACTAATCAGTTGAAATGTTTCAAACAACAAAGAACATAAAACCTTACAGTGTGAACATTATAGGGCGGCTCGGTGGTAGAGTTGCTGCCTTACAGCGCCGGAGACCCGGGTTCGATCCTGACTACGGGTGCTGTCTACGGGTATGGAGATTGTACGTTCTCCCTGTGACCACATGGGTTTTCTCTGGGTGCTCCGATTTCCTCCCACACTCCAAAGACCTACAGGTTTGTAGATTTATTGGCTTCGATAAAATTGTAAATTGTTTGTAATGTGTAGGATAGTGTCAGTGTACGGGGTGATCGCTGGTCTATCCATGTACCTGTCCAAGTGTCTTTTAAAATGGTGCTATTGTATCTGCCTCAACTACCTCCTCTGGCAGCTCTTTCCATACACCCACCACCCCTGAGTGGACATGGGTACACGCTGATAGGACTTTGGAGAGTTCGTATTGTTGCTCATTGCTGCAACTTTACTCTTAAGCACATCTTACCTTTTTCTTTCCAATAGCAGAGAAGATATGGTTCTTCACAAGTTCAGAAAAGGGATGAAGAATTTTCAAGTGAATATATTCAGAAAGTAAACAGTGGGAATGGCAATTCGTACCAGGTGAAACAAGAAGTGTTTCAGCAGTCCATCTGGGAAGTAATTAAATGCACCGTTTGTCAGGAAGATTTACAGTGCCCGGGATTCAAAACTCGTTCAGCTGGTGAGCTTTCACAATACATTTTTGCCATTCTACCTGTCCATTGGTAAAGACACAGAATGTTAGCAATTCACAGAAGTTTGTTCTATACGGGTTAAAGAATGCCAATGTTTCAGAGTTCAGCCTCGTTTAAGTAGATCTGCTGGGTCGCAGTCTCCCAAGTTCAGTTCTTGCATGAATGAGTTAGTGTTCACTAATGAATGTGGCCGGCCATGAATGGCAGACTCCCAGTCTTGCTATTCACAGAGTGGCGGCTTTGTACTGCTGGAGCACTCACACACACACACACACACACACACACACACACACACACACACACACACACACACACACACACACACACACACACACACACACACACACACACACACACACACACACACACACACTCACTCACTCACTCACTCACACTCACACACACACTCACTCACTCACTCACACACTCACACTCACTCACTCACACACACACACACACTCAGACGTGTGCACACACACACTCTCACTCACACACTGACTCACACTCGCGCAAATACACTCACATACACTAACACACACATGCACTAACACACACTCACAAACACACTCACACACACGTACATATACACACTCACATCCACACGCACACATTCACATGTACACACATATGTGGATGATCAGCCATGATCACATAGAATGGCGGTGTTGGCTCGAAGGGCCTAATGGCCAACTCCTGCACCTATTGTCTATTGACAGACACACACACACAAGGGCACTCACACACACACACACACAAAGACGCGCACACACACACAAAGACACTCACACACGCGCACACACACACACACAAAGACACTCATACACATACACACAAAGAACCTCACGCACACATGCAAAGACACACAGACACAGGCTCATAAACATATAAATGCACACACACACAAACATTCGAACACTCATGCACACAAACATGCACACAAATATTTACAAACACACAAATGCATGCACACATTTACACGCAAAAACACTCACATACACACTCATGCGCTCAAACACACAGGTACAGACACACAGACACAGACACAGACACAGACACAGACACAGACACAGACACAGACACAGACACAGACACACACACACACACACACACACACACACACACACACACACAGGAGACTGCAACCATTTAGCCTTTTCTCCTTTTGGGAAACAACCTGATTTCACTAATAACATTGAGCAAGAGGCTGCAAGAACACCCTGGCCACTTGTTGAAACAGCTGAGTGAATATGGAACTGCTCAGGAATCTGAACACATAAACCGAACAATGCCGCGGACTCCACAACTCTGCTGAATAATTTGCAGACTCACACAAACAGCGCAGTAAAGCTGCGTTCCCAGTTAGAGTTATGTTCATCAATAGGGAAATCTTCATTCCATTTGGTTGAGTTTATGAATTCTTTGGATGCTCTTAATCCAGGATCACTTGCTTCTAATTCTACAAGTTTTGCTGCTTTCCTTTTTAAATTCCACTTGACTGGTTCCCTTTCCGCCCACCGCTCACACATCACTGCCTGTCCTAAGAAGCAGCCAAGTGACCTGTTCCCAGGCCTCCCTCGCTCACTGATGCTGATTGTCGGAGGTGCAGCAGTCTAACCTTCCTGTGTAGCTCAGCCATTCATTCTCCAAGGGAGAAACATGAATACTTCACAACTTTATTCAGACTGAAAAGCTAAAAAACCTCTTACGTTTTCCCTCGGTCCTTTTTAAAAAAAAAAAAAGGCACATTATTTATTTTGTTCCTTTGCCCACTATAGTTTTGGAGTCTGTGACCATCTACACACATACCAACACTTTGTCCATAGCCTTAAGTGAGCATAAACTTTTTTTTAAATGCTGTGAAAGTACATGCCTTCAAAGTGATATGATCTCACATTGAGAAAATATCCATTACTTCTGTATGGTGTTTCCTACATCATAACGGGCTAATCTTCAAATCTATTTGTGTAGGAAGGAACTGCAGATGCTGGTTTACACCGAAGATAGACACAAAAAGCTGGAGCATCTCAGCGGCTCTGGCAGTATCTCAGGAGAAAAGGTATAGGTGACATTTCAGGTCAAGCCCCTTCTTCAGATGAGTCTCGACCCAAAATGTCACCAATTCCATTTGTCTCCAGTGTGTAGGATAGTGCTAGTGTAAGGGGTGATCGCTGGTCGCCGTAAACCCGGTGGTCCAAAAGGCCTGTTTGCACACTGCGTCTCTAAAGTCTAACGTCACATGTCCTCATCAGACTGAAGAAGAGTCCAAAGCCGAAAAGTTGACGGCTCATTTTCTTCTACAGATGGTGGCTGACCAGCGGAGTTCCTCCAGGCAGCTTGTTTTTTGGTCCTTTTGCAGTTTCGTCTTTTCTCTTTGGACCTACTTGTCAGCGACCCCCTCTCCTCTTATCAATCCTCATTTCCCGAGGCCTCGATGGTGTTTGTTTATTTCCTACATCTCTATATTTCATGACACCAGTTGCACTCTCCTATTTCTTTCCCAACATCCCATTTTTTCTCACATGATGAGGTGAACAAGGTACAAAAGCCTCCTCATTATCCTTCTTTTCTAGTGAAAGAGGCTTTAGTTTGGCATCACCTCGTTATAGTTCAGTTGAGATCAGGAGGGGGGGCGGCATGATGGCACAGCGGTGGAGTTGCTGCCTTACAGCGCCAGCGACCCAGGTTCGCTCATGACTACGGGTGCTGTCTATACGGAGTTTCTACGTTCTCTCCCTGACCTGCGTGGGTTTTCTTCAGGTTCTCCGATTTCCTCCCACACTCCAGGTTTGTAGGCTCATTGGTTTGGTAAAATTGTAAATTGTCCCTCGTGTCAAGTCAAGTCAAGTTTATTCGTCACATACACATACGAGATGTGCAGTGAAATGAAAGTGGCAATGCTTGCGGACTTTGTGCAAAAAGACAAACAAACAAACAACCAAACAAACTACAAACAGAATTGGACAGAATCACATATTATTTTACATATTAAATATTGTGGGCGGAAGGAAAAAGGGAAAAAAACAGCACTTTAAAAAAAAGCAGTAGTGGGACAGTAAAAGTTAGTCCCTGGTGAGATAGGAGTTTACAGTCCTAATGGCCTCTGGGAAGAAACTCCTTCTCAACCTCTCCATTCTCACAGCATGGCAACGGAGGCGTTTGCCTGACCGTAGCAGCTGGGTATGTGTACCATGGTGTTAGTGTGCGGGGATCGCTGGGCGGCATGGACTCGGTGGGCCGAAGAGCCTGTATCTGCGCTGCCTCTCTGAACTAAACTGAACTAAGATCGGCCAAGCTTTGCAATTCCCTCTCCTTTTCCAAATAAATTTATTTTCCATACTTTTGCTCCTCCATTCCTCTCTTTTGTTTCCCAGCAACATCTCTTTTTCCCCAAACCACTTTTTCATCAGGATGATGAGTGCAAGTCCCTTTGGAATCTTTGCCAGATCTGGGGCTGGAAATACACTGTATTCACCCACATAATAAATACTCTTTATTCACCGACAGATCAATGTGTCTAATCATGACACAAGCTAGATCAAGATCAAAATCCAATATACAACACAAGATTTTGTTTCATGCAATTTAGGTGAAGACCACCATTATTCATTTATTAATAAACCAAATTGAAGGCCATGAACAACTACACAGCAGAAAAATTACACCATAAATTGAAATTATAGATATTTACAATCAACAACAATATTGCTTTTAGGTAGAACATTTGATAAATTATAAGAATAAATGAAATGTGTTTCGAATGGGCACGATGAGAAGAATGGACTGCTAAGAAAAATAAACAGTACAGTGCAACGTTGATCATCAGGCCTTGCTCAGGCCTTTGCTGGTGTTGGCTTTGCTGGTGTTGGCCATTACTCCCATTATTACCTCAGCTATTAATTCATTGTTTTAGATGTTACGCAGCAGTACAATTCATTTTCCGGTGGACTTGTTAAGTTTAACGGGTGGAGTGAGAAACCAAGGGTCCTGGTTAGTTTAAACGGAGCATGGGAAATGGGGCCTCAGTACGTTAAAAGGGAGCTTAGCAAACAGAACTCTGGTGAGTTTCAAGGAGTATTCGAGATGGATCTCTGGTTAATTTAACAGGAGCACTGGAGATAGGGCTCTGTAGAGAGAGGCTGGAAAAATAACCCAGTGAGCAAGGTTCTCAACAATTGGGATTTCCAAACAACGGCATAGCGGATGATCAAAGTTTTACTATATCTTGGATTGTGATGCAATGTCCTATGGTCCGTTTGAACGAGGGTTTACTGTTTGTTTTCTCTGGTCATTTATTTTCAATCAGAACTATTGACTGTCATTTATAGTTGATCAGCATCTCACAGAACCACCCTCCTCTACATTGCCCTCACATCCACACATCATCCCAACACTAACGTGTGGTAAAGATGAATCTGGAGTGTTACCAGCTTGTGGTCATGATTCATTCACACTGGGGAATCCCATGTGATTAGGCCATTGCTCTGAAATCCCATTCTCCCACAGCTGAAACAACCTGGTTTGTGCTGATGGAAAATAATTTTCAGGAGGAACCCAATGACATTTCCTTGGTGTGCATATAACATGACCTAAGATCTCATCATCTCACCGTCCAGTGGCCTTGACATCATGAGATGCTTGGAGAGGCTAGTTATGGAATGCATTAAATCTAGTCTACTAAGCAGACCCATTGCAGTTTGCCTACCCACCACAACATGTCCACAGACGGTGTCATCTCCCTGTCCCTACATTCATCCCTGGAACACCCGGATAAGGGAGACATCTACGTCAGACTCCTATACATAGACTACAGCTCTGTCTTTAACAGCATCATACGCATCCAAGCTCATCACCAAACTCGCAGGACTTGAAGTCAGCACTCACCTCTGCAACTGGATTCTCGACTTCCTGACCAACAGATCCCAATGAGTGAGGATAGGGGACAAATCATCCTCCAGGATAATGCTCAACACTGGTGGTCCGCAAGGATGCGTTCCCAGTCCCAGGCTTTACTCCTTGCACACCCATAACTGTGCAGCCATGTACAAAATCTAATTCAATTTACAAATTTGCAGATGACACTACCATTGTGGACCGGATATCAAAACCAACCTCCCTTCCATTGACCCCATTTATACCTCACGCTGGCTCGGCATAATCAAGGACGAGTCGCACCCTTCTCCCCTCTCCTATCGTGCAAAAGGTATAGAAGTGTGAAAACGCACACCTCCAGATTCAGAGACAGTTTCCACCCAGCTGTCAGGCAACTGAACCATCCTACCACAACTAGAGAGCAGTGCTGAACTACTATCTACCTCATTGAAGATTCTCAGACTCTTTGATCAGATTTTACTGGACTTTATCTTGCGCTAAACATAATTCATGTTATTGCCTTTATCATGTATCTGTACACCGTGCTGGCCTAGATTGTAATCATGTATTGTCTTTCAGCTGACTGGTTAGCACGCAACAAAAGCTTTTCACTGTACCTCGGTACACGTGACGATATACGCACAAAATCAAACTCAAACTAAAGGTAGTGGTGGAGGAAGATATGACAGTGGGATTTAAGAGACTTTTGAATAGACACATGAACATGCAGGGAATGGAGGGATATGGATCAGGTGTAGGCAGAGGCGATTAGTTTAACTTGGCATCAGATTCAGCGTGGACATGACCTTAAGACCTTAAGATATAAGAGCAGAATTAGATAATTCGGCCCCTCCAGTCTGCTCCGCCATTCGATCATGGTGGGCTTATTTTTCCCCGCTCAACCCCTTTTTCCTGCCTCCTCCCCGTAAACTTTGATGTCCTTACTAGCCGAGAGAAGACTTATTCTCCCTTAAACAATAGGCGGCACAGAGGCACAGTGGTAGAGTTACTGCCTCACGACGCCAGAGATCCGAGTACGATCCTGAATACGAGTGCTGTCCGTTCGGAGTTTGTCCCTGTGACCATGTGGGTTTTCTCCGGGTGCTCCAGTTTCATCCCACACTGCAAAGATGCCAAGGTTTGTAGGTTAATTGGCTTCTGTAAAT
This sequence comes from Amblyraja radiata, assembly GCF_010909765.2. NCBI lineage: Eukaryota > Metazoa > Chordata > Chondrichthyes > Rajiformes > Rajidae > Amblyraja > Amblyraja radiata. The sequence goes on along the minus strand of NC_045973.1, from coordinate 35,986,290 downwards.
TGTAAAGTGCCCCTAGTGTGTAGGAAAATGTTAGTGTAAGGGGTGATCGCTATACAGCATGGACTCGGTGGGCTGAAGGGCTTGTTTCCACACTGTATGTGAAGGTCTAAAAATCTTAAAGTCTCTGCCTTCTCCCTATAGTTTTGATACCTTTACTAATCAAGAACCTATCCATCTCCCCTTTAAAAATATCCAAAGACCTGGCCTCCACTGTTATCTGTGGGAATAAATTCCACAGATCCACCCTCCTCATCTTATTCCAAATTGTGGGCTGAATGGCTTGTTCCTATGTTGTACAGTTCTATGTTCTCCGACGTGCGCTCTTTATTATTGCCACGGATTGTATTTATGGAGTACGTTCTACATTTCCAGAACACCCTAACGTACTTCACTGGGAAGAAAATACATTCTTTGAAACTTTTTATACTTTGTAGATGCAGCAGATAAGCATAAAAACCAGATGCAAGGACACAAATGTCTTAATAATCTATTTCAATAGTGTTTGCAGGATGAATGTTCACAGAGATGCCTGGTTTTGGGCCAAAACCATCTATTATGCAGCAATAATATGAGTTTCTCAAGTGTAATTACTTTTGTGTACTCGATCAGTCAGACCACATCATGTGAACCTTCCTTGTTAAGGATTCTTCTGCTGGCTCATAAACTCAAGCTGTCAGCACTTCAAATACTGATCAGAGTTTACTGAAGCTGCCTTCTCTCCCTTACTTTAATTCTAGCATTGGAACACATTAAAACAAAATGGCAAAATCAAATTTAAAATGGTTAGCAGCTGCCGTGGTAAACTGCTTTCAAATCCATCGACAATAGCTTTAGTTTAGATTAGTTTAGTTTAGTTTAGAGATACAGTGCGGAAACAGGCCCTTTGGGCCACAAAGTCCGCACTGACCAGCGATCCCCACACATTAACGCTATCCTACACACACCAGGGACAATTTACACTTATACCAAGTCAATTAACCGACAAGCCTGTACGTCTTTGGAGTGTGGGAGGAATCCGAAGATCTCGGAGAATCAGCCACAATCATATTGAATGGTGGTGCTGGCTCGGAGGGCCGAATGGCTTACTCCTGCACCTATTTTCTATGTTGTTTCCTATGTTTTCTAAAACCCACGCAGTCACAGGGAGAACATACAAACTCAGTACAGACACCACAGCCCTGCGAGGACTGTAAGGCAGTAGCTCTACCACTGCACCACTGTGCCGCCCATTAGTGCCACCGTGTCACCCATTGTAAGCATTTACAAATTAATATATGATCATTGCTATCTATTATATAATTGTTAAAAGTCTGATCTTGTACATGTGTATATGTGTGTGTATATGTGTGTGTATATGTGTGTGTATATGTAGTTGTCTTTACATCTTCGCAAAAACACCACGCGGTATGATTACATTTTTACATATTCCGATTGACATTTATCCTGTCCGGGGTCACCTTATCTGAACATTTTATGCTTCATTTCCCGACTTATTCTTGACTCATTACTGATTAAAAGTCTGATAAAAAGTCAAAAGACTTTGAAATTAAAACCACCAGCTTCAACTGATGATGTCACAATGGCTCAGCTAGCAGTGATCAGCCTCAATGAAGATCTCATCCTATATTTGACACATTATTTGCGATTAAAGCTTTAAAAATGCAAACTTTCACACGAGTTTTACATGTGCTGATTCACATTTATCCCCTCTTGGCAGAGATCACTTTCACTGAACATTTTATGCTTTATTTCTCGACTTATTATTGATTAAAGTTTAAAAAGATCAAAATACCTTGAATTTCAAACCGACCCGCTTCAACTGATGATGTCACAAGTGCTCGGCTAGCAGGGGGAGGGCGATTTGCTATTGCAACACACAGGGCAAGTGCAATTGGAATTTTTTTTAAAGAGCACTGATGAGGGAGGCAAGCATTGCTGAGGGAGGTTGGAATCTTATTTCGGGAACGGCTGAGTTGGAGGACCAAGCCTCCCGTGAGGGCTAAGGGGAGGGAAAGGGTGCATTGGGGGAGCACTTGGTCTAGTACATAACTAAAACTCTGATCTCGTGCTCTTCCGGTTTGCGGGGTTTTTCCATTTGTGCAAAAACGGTACGTGATTGCACTACAATTACTCACCGTTCTCTTGTGCTGCGAGTGCAACAAGTTTTTTTCCGATCTGTGGTATATTCTAAAAGTTATCGAGGTTTAAAAATCTTAAGAAACCCGCAGAAGTTTGAGTAACTGACACACACACACACACACACACACACACACACACACACACACACACACACACAATGCAAACTGGTCCAATCATCAAGTCAACGGGATCTAAACCACAGCTAACAATGAATGACCTGTGGAGGAAAGAACAGCAGATGCTGCTTTTTGGGATGGAGGGAGGGAGGGAGTGACAAAGGGCAGAGGAAAGGAGAGGGAGGGAGAGGTGAGGGAGAGATGGGGGAGGGAAGGGGGAGAGGGTAAAGATCCTGGGGTGAGGAGGGAGAGTGGGGCAGGGAGGGAGAGGGGGAAAGTGGGGGAGGTCAGGAGGAATAGTGGGGGGATAGGGGGAGGTGAGTGGGGGATAGAGGGATGGGAGAGGGGTAGGGAGGGGAGAGGCGTTATGCAGGAAGGGAGGGAGTAACTGACGGTAGGGGAAAGGAGAGGCAGGGAGAGGTGAGGGATGGATTGGGGGAGGGAAGGAGGAGAGGGGATTGAAGAGGGAGGGTGAAGAGGAGGGGGAGGGAGTGCTGAGAGATGAGGGGAAATTACTCGTGCCTGCAGAGTTGGGGGCTATGCGTGAGTGGTGCAATATTGCGTTGTGGGGACAGGTTGCATTGGGGGAACGGGTGAGTGGTGGAATATTGCTTTGGGAAAGGGGTTGCGTTGGGTGACCAGGCCCCCCGTGTGACAAGGACCCAACGGGTCCCACTTAGACCAGTAATCATTATTTTTAGCAACTGATATTTTAGCTAAAATTGACTGTTTTGGGGTGGAGGAGTAACAGGAATTATTACCAAGACAGTCAGTGCAGTCAAGAGGAATTTGAAAAATAACGCTATGTGAAAACTGGAATCCAGAAAGTTTCTTGCTATTACTCCCATCTTCTCGAAATACTGGAACCTCACCAAGAAATCTGATGTGGAAGCCACAAAATAAATCTGCACTTCCCATACTTTCGATGATAAACACCCATGAAACATGCCAGAAAATAGTATTTCTTATCCATACTAATGTAAGGAGATAAATTGTTGCTTTGTTTCCACAAGTTCCTGGTCCACTGTCGAGGGTGCCATACTAAAGTACATTTCTCATCATTGCAAGCTCGGGAACAAAAATCCATTGAATGTTAGCGGGGAAGTGGAAAGTATCGACTTCCCTGCTAATTGTTCCATAATTTTAAACCACTGGGGAGTTCTTTAACTATAAGCAAGTTACAGATATGGAAATTGTGCCTCTAACGTCTGTGGGAACCTGATGGCGTTTTGAATAAAGAGGGCACCCTGTAAGATAAATCCCAAAAAAATTCTTAGTGGTGCAAGTAATCTTCCATGGACTTCCAAGTAAATGAAGACTGGACTGTGCTGGACCCAGACTCCACTTTTTGCTGGTGAACTGAGCTGATTTCCCCACCACAGTAAAGCCAGATATGGAGTCACAAGGAGCTGCAGATGCGGTCTTACACATAAACAAACCCAAAGTACTGGAGTAATACAGTGGGTCAGGCAACATCTCCGGAAAACATAAATAGGCAATGCTTTGGGTCAGGACCCTTCTTCAGATTGGAGAAGGGTCCCAACCCAAAGCATCACCTATCCATGTCCTTCAGTGATGCTGCCTGACCCACTTAGTCACTTCAAAGCCAAGTGTGGGTCATTACTGGAGGAGATGAAAGGGAGCATGAATGGAGAAATCAGATTATTGAGATATATTATATATTTTTCATACTTACTTATTCTCCAAAATATCATGAAGGGGGGGGCGGGTTGCCAGACGTGTAGAATGAACCTGGATGTTCTTGGTTAAGAATTCCACGGACATTTGGAGGACGTCAGTGTGTCGAGCAGTGGCCGTGGAGGGAATTTGGCAGTCAATGTTTGGGGTTGACTCTCTGCACCTGGACTCCGAAACATTGTATGTCCATTTCCGCCCAGAGATACTGCTCGACTTACTAAAGTCTTCCAGCAGATTGTTTGTTGCTCTGGATTCCACCAACTGCTATCTCTTGCGTTTTGATGGACATATAGCCAGATTGTCTCCTGCCAGCATGGTCTAAGTGTATGCTTTTTCATAGGACTGTCATACAAGCACGATTGATGCACATTCAACCATTTGAGCAACAAACCTCAGGGTACACTGAAACTTCCTTTTGTTTGGGATCATTGGATCATAAGTGATAGGAGCAGAATTAGGCCATTCAGTCCATCGAGTCTACTCCGACCTTCAAACATGGCTGATCTATCTATCCCTCTTAACCCCATTCTCCTGCCTTCTCCCCATAACCCCTGACACCTTGTACCAAGGCACAGTGAGAATCTTTGTTTTGCAAACAATCCAGTAAAATCATACTATAGATAAGCACAATCATAGATAGATGCAAAAGTACAATGATTGTAGTGTAATAGTAGACTTCACCGAGACAGTAGTCAAAGAGTCGCCACGTTCCTGGTGCCAACAACGTTTCAAAGTTCTTGATGGTGCAGTCTCATCTTGTCATAGAAGGGCCGTTGTCCTGGCAGCACCGGATCAGCACTCCATCCACCGCCATCTTGAAAACGGCCCTTTATCCAGCGTCCATGGTTGGAAGATGTAGCAAGGCTCAAGAACGGCCCTCCTTTGATTTCATTCCTCTCTGGGTGGGCAAACTGGGCCTTTTGGGTGGGTTCCCAATCCACAGCGTTGGCCTTCGGTTCACGGAGGATGTTCTGGGCCTTACAGTCGGGTCATCCATCAACGGTGGGCGAACCAAGCCTTCCTGGCAGGTTCTCAGTCCTCTGTCATCAGTGATCAAGTCCCTGGTCCACAATGGGCAAGTCCCCAGTCCACAGTGGGCAAGTCCCCAGTCCAGTGGGCAAGTCCCCGGTCCAGTGGGAAAGTCCCCGGTCCAGTGGGCAAGTCTCCAGTCCAGTGGGCAAGTCCCCAGTCCAGTGGGCAAGTCTCCAGTCCAGTGGGCAAGTCTCCAGTCCAGTGGGCAAGTCCCCAGTCCAGTGGGCAAGTCCCCAGTCCAGTGGGCAAGTCCCCAGTCCAGTGGGCAAGTCCCTGGTCCAGTGGGCAAGTCCCCAGTCCAGTGGGCAAGTCCCCAGTCCAGTGGGCAAGTCCCTGGTCCAGTGGGCAAGTCCCCAGTCCAGTGGGCAAGTCCCCAGTCCAGTGGGCAAGTCCCCGGTCCAGTGGGCAAGTCCCTGGTCCACAGCGGGAGAGCCAGGCCTGTTGGTGGGCCTGGCCACGGCTTGCCGGGATACTCCCACCATGTGACTAATGTCAAACACTCCCTGAAAGCAGCACCATGGAACAGGAATGTCCAGTCCGAACATAATGCCAGGTTAAACTAATCTCCTCTGCCTGCATGTGATTCATATCCTTCCATTCCCTTCCTTTCCATGTGCCGATCTAAAAGCTTCTTCAATGTCCCTATCGTATCTGCCTGCACCACCATCTCTGGAACAGCTGCACTGCAATGCTGAGAACTATATTCTGCACTCTGTATCTTTCAGTTCCGTTTCGTTTATTGTGATGTGTACCAAGGTACAGTGAAAAGCTACAGTGCAAACCAGCCCTTTGCTCTACCCATTGTGCTTGAAATTGGCTTGATTATATCTATGTACAGTATTTGATCGGATAGCATCCAAATCAAAACTTTTCACTCTAACCCAGTGGTACACATGACAATAATACACATACCTAAACCTACACCCTAAAGTGGTCAAAGCTTCAATTTCAAACACCAACCACAGAAGATTATGGTTGCCCAGTTATTTATAATATTCAGAATAGGAATCTATAGAAGTGTGAATTACATGGAAGTAAATACATGGAAACACAAAGCAGGGAAACAATCCGTAGGTGGTCAGTTTATTGAATGATAGTAGAGGCTTGAAGGGCCGAATGTCCAGGTTCTACGTGTATCGTTTGTTCCTATGTGTAACAGGGAAGGCTCTATTGGGGGAAAATGTATCTATGGGAGGATTGTCTGTAGCGTTGGTGACCTTGTTTGTATCATTACTGTCATAGCACCGATTGTGCCTGTATCACCATTCATTGTCTTAGTGTTGTTTGCCTATCGTTATCAGAACAAATTGAATCATTGCTGACCACGTAAGAAGTGCAAAGATATTTGTTTTAATATTTGGTATCTATTTGGAGTTTCACAATGTGTGTGTGGGTTTTTTTTTGCTTGTTTGTGTGAGGATCGGTGAGAGAGAGAGAGAGAGAGAGAGGAGATAGAGGACAGCTTGGTTCATAGCCCTTTTAAGTCGCTGCCCTGGGCGTGTGTTGCGAGCGTGATGTCATTTGCTGGGCAGGTCTTTCTCAACCTGTGTGTGTTTGTGTGGAGTGCAGTGTCCATGTGATCTCCCATTGCAGCGATTACAATGTAAATGGGCATCATTGTGAGCCTGTGAAGCGGCAGCATACAACACAGCATTCTCTCGTACACCGATCACAGACAGGGGGAGGGAGAGGGGGGGGTAAAAAAGACTATCAACTCTATCGTCCGAAGCAGGATCCTTGCACAGTGCACAAAGTCTTGGGAATTAAAACTTGCTGATGTACCGCACGGAGCTCTGAGCTGTGGGATTAAACGCTGATCAGCTACCAACACGCCTCTGAACACCAAAAGCAAAAAGCCTGCGTTACAATTGTTGAAGGAAACTTTTTTTTCTCCCGAGGTAAGGTGGTTTACCTAAATTGGTTTACTGTGAATCTTTTCAAAGAGGGAATTATGCACTTTTAATATATCTACCCGCTCCACTTTCTTGCCTTTTTTTTGTGGAGGTTTTGCGTGATGTTCTGCACAATCCTTCCACGGCGAAATAGTTGAGTTTCTTTGTTTTATCTGAGGTGAGAGGATAGTTTGTGGGAGACAATTCATTGCAGCTATATATCACCGGCAGCTGTTCCTTTCTTCCCCGCCGTGGGTCTCCTTCTGGGTCATTGGTGCCCGATACTCGAAAGGGGAGCAAAAGTTTTTTTTTTTATGGGGCGTGGGGCAAGAGACTGTGAAAGGAGAGCGGGGCTGCAACATCGGTCAGGGAGATGCCGGTTCCTGAAGGGAGAGGTTGCCTGTACAGAGTGGGGAGGGGAAACCGACATGGGTGTTTCACGCTGCAAGGAGGCTTCACCAGAGGGGGTTGTGTCAGCCGTGCATTCACTTCTGACTTCAGCCCGCTCTTTTGGAAATCTAAAACAATTCAAAAGTAGGGCCATCTCCTGGGAATGTTGGCGAGTCACTTGCTGGTTGGGCTGGGGATGAGAGAGGTTTGTCGACTGGCTTTTAACATGAAGTTGTAGATGGTTTAATCATTGTTGTCGCGTCCAGAGCCTCTTAATCTTGGTATAGCCACACGAACTGTAGAGAACATTCCCCTTTTAAATGTTCGTGTGTATTGATGATGGGTGGAGTGTGAACCTTCACTGTTATCAGAGTCCCTTTTCCCCCCTCGAGTTAAGAGTTGAACATTCATAGCTTTTGGATTAATGTTAATTGACATGGGCCCATCTTGTTTTCACAACAGCAGATTGGACATATTGGAAGAGATAGTTAGTCCATCTGTACCCTGCGCTGTTTTCTCGCATACCCTTGCTGCTTTCGCTGCCAAAGGCATCTCAATTCCCTTCAGAATTCGCGTCTCCCAGAACATCTGTTCAGTTTATTCACCACCCTCTGCATGTGGCGTTTGGATTTAAGTTATCTGTTTGCCGTCTCTCTTCTGGAAAGAAATAAAGACCTGCATTAATGGGACACCTTTTTAATGTTTCGGGATGTTTCGTGGAATCTTTTTGAGATTTTTTTCACCAGGCTGGGGGATTCAAGGACTTAAGGGAAAAGATTTGATAAGAACTTGAGGGGCAATTTTCTAACTTGAAAGGTGGTGGGTAAAAGGAACGAGCTGCCAGCAGAGGTAGTTGAGATGGGTACTGTTGCAACACTTAAAATACATTTGGGCGGGTACATGGATAGGATAGAGGGATATGGACGAAATGTGGGCGAATGGGGCTATCTTAGATGGGGCACTTTGTTCAGCATGGGCGAGTTGGGCCGAAGGGGCTGTTTCTGAGCTCAATGATTCTAAGTGATATGATGCAGGAAATGTGGCAACTCTTGCAGAGCAGCAGCCATGTGATGTTATTTGACTGTCATTGTCCATGTCCATCTCAGGTGCCTGATGGGCCAAGTGGCCTACTGTGTCGGCAGTCACAGGGTTCTTGTTTTGTGTTCAGCCCTAGAGTAGAAATATAGAAACATAGAAAATAGTTGGAGTAGGCCATTCGGCACTTCCAGCTAGCATCGTCATTCAATATGATCATGGCTGACCATCCAAAAGCAGTACCCCATTCCTGCTTTCTCCCCATATCCCTTGATTCTAAGAGCTAAATCTAACTCTTTCTTCAAAGCATCCAGTGACCTGGTCTCCACTACCTCTGTGGCAGAGAATTCCACAGATTCACAGCTGTCTGGGTGAAAAAGTTTTTCCTCGTCTCAGTCCTAAATGGCCTACCCCTTATTCTTAAACTGTGACCCTTGGTTCTGGACTCTCCCAACGCCGGGAACATTTTTCCTGCATCTAGCCTGTCCAATCCATTACATTTTTTGTATGTTTCTATAAGATCCCCTCTCATGCTTCTCAATTCCAGTGAATATAAGCCCAGTCGATACAGAACTTGAATCCTCGGTCCCAGACTGGTGGGGGAAGAGCCCCCGCCTTGGTTTGGAGTTTGTACTTTTTTCTCATTGTGAATGTTGTACCATGAGGCTTGGATACTGATTCTTTGAAAACTTTTTGCTGTGCACGTGGGTTTCTTTGCCACAACTCTTTCACCTTCTGGTCCCAGTTGTTTTGGCGGGCGGGGAACATTCACCCTGCACTCCGGTCTTTTATGACTCCTGGTATTGTTCATATGATGACAATCTCAAACTTCTCCCTCCCCTCCCTCCATTCTCCTTGCATCCATTTGAATTTTTTTTTCAACATCCAAGCTGTAAGGAGATTTGCATGCCTGAGATTGGGAGTGTTTGGAACATGGGATTAGGACTACTCATCCCCCAAGTAGTCTTGCTGAGATTGCAAAACGTTGGAGAGAGCAAGTGGTGAAGTTGTATTGGGCTACGGTTTTTCATACTCTTGCTTTTACCCCATTGTTGCCAAATGGTCTTGGTTATCTTTCTCGGAAATGGTGCTTTAGCTGCCAGTGCCCTGCATAGTATCACCCTCAGTTTGTGCATTGTCCCTGAAAATGGGAGCAGGTGAGTTATTTGACTCTACGTCAGTTAATACAACCTTGTGTGACGTGTAGGAGGGTAAGTTGGGTGGTGGTGCGGAAACGACTGTTATGGTCAGCCGTAGAAACAATGAACTCCAGATGCTGGTTAATACACAAAGTGCTGGAGTAACTCAGCAGCTCAGGCAGCATCTCTGGAGAACCTGAACAGTGATGGTTTGGTTCTCGACCTGAAAGAGAGTTGCTGCCTTACAGCTTCATAGATCCGGGTTTGTTCCAGACCACATGTGCTGTCTGTATGGAGTTTGTAAGTTCTCCTTGTGACCTGCGTGGCTTTTTTCTCTGGGTGTTCCAGTTTCTTCCCACATGCCGAAGCCATACAGGTTTGTAATAATAATAATGGATGGGATTTATATAGCGCCTTTCTAATACTCAAGGCGCTTTACATCGCATTATTCATTCACTCCTCAGTCACACTCGGTGGTGGTAAGCTACTTCTGTAGCCACAGCTGCCCTGGGGCAGACTGACGGAAGCGTGGCTGCCATTCTGCGCCTACAGCCCCTCCGACCACCACCAATCACTCACACACATTCACACACAGGCAAAGGTGGGTGAAGTGTCTTGCCCAAGGACACAACGACAGTATGCACTCCAAGCGGGATTCGAACCGGCTACCTTCCGGTTGCCAGCCGAACACTTAGCCCATTGTGCCATCTGTCGTCCCAATTGTAGGTTAATTCAGTTCAGTAAAATTGTAAATTATCCCATGTGTATGTGTAAGATAGTGTAAGTGTGTGGGGATCGCTTATCGGCACGGGCTCGGTGGGCCGAAGGGCCTGTTTCCGCACTGAGTCTCTAAACTAAATCACTGATCCGTGTTCTCCAGAGATGCTGCTTGACCTGCTGAGTTTCTCCAGCATTTGTGTCTTGTTATGATCGACTGTCGGAGTGATGAACAGCATCTCTCTTTAACCTTGGGACTCCTTGTTAAGCAGCAGCACCTGACCTGCTGGAATTTTTGTCATTGTCCTTAACGTGTTACAATAAAATGTCAATAATGCTCCAAATGTACGAGTAATAGATGAGGGTTGACAGTTGTGATTTGAGCACATTTTTCATCTGTGTGTTACTCTAGTATTGAATGGCCGTGTCCGATTGTCTGCCGTGAGAACACTCCTTGGTTGGTGTGACTTGGTGTTGCCTTGAAGATTCATGTGTCCGTACAGAGTTTGTGGCTGCCAGCAGTAGAATGTCATGACTTATCGTGCTGAAAGTGAAACTGGGTCATGGCCATGTAAGGAAGGGAAGCAGAGTACTGTTTTGCTGCACACCATGCTGGTTGGGAAGCAACAGGGCGAGGTTTGGGTGTGGACTCCTGCATACATTGTTGAGGTGAGAAGGGTGCCTCGAGTCTGTGAAAATGGAGTCTATTGATGGAGTTATAGTCATAGAGCATGGAAACAGGCACTTCGCCCCAACTGGCCCATGCTGACCAAAATTCTCCATGTAGAGAAGTCGCGCCTGCCCATGTTTGGCCCATATCCTTCTAAACCTTTCCTATCCATGGACCAAATACTGTTGGGGCTTCAATGCAAGAAAGAGAGGTGAAACCTAAAGGGCAGCATATATATCTATATCTATATATATATCTCCCTCTCCCTCCCGAAGGGACTGTTGCTGAGCTGTGTACTTATATGAATGACTTGTGTCCGTTTAGTCCTGCATAGAGGTGATACCGTGCCTGGATTAAAACTGTCGGGGTTTAGTAACATCTGTGACTCAGTACAACGTGACTGTCTGAATGCTGAGCAGTCAAAGCTGAAGAGTTACTGTGGTGGAGAATGCAAGTTAACCAAAACATACACTTTGCGATGATCTTAACATTCCAGTATACATCTGAACACTAGGTGTTCTGTCAGGCCCAGCGCTAATTGGAGGAACAGCACCTCATATTTCGCTTGGGTACCTTACACCCCAGCGGTATGAACATTGACTTGTCCAACTTCAAATAGCCCTTGCATTCCCTCTCTGTCCATCCCTCCCCCATTCCCAGTTCCCTGACCAGTATTACTGTCTCCAACTACATTTTATCTCTGTTTGCTTTGCTACTTTCTCCCAGCTAACAATGATCTATTCTACATTTTCCTTGATCACCATTCCTTTTGTCCTATTTTCACACCCAACACTTCCTTAACTATGTATCTCCCTCTCCACTGACATCAGTCTGACGCATGGTCTCGACCCAAAACATTGCCCATTCCTACACTCCAGAGATTCTGCCTGTCCCGCTGAGTTACTCCAGCATTTTGTCTATCTTTGGTTTAAACCAGCAACTGCAGTTCCTTTAAGTATCAGAATTAAACTATTGCAGTCTGTTCACGATATTCTCTAATTTCCCACGGTTACCGCAAATGCCAACATTTGAAATTATGTGGCTGCAAAGTGTGCTTTAAAATTTCCGTCCCCTTGGCACTGTAATTTAAAGAGTTCAGTGATTTGTGGAGTGACATTATCATTCATGGTACAGTCAAGGGGATTGGGAGCAGGTCTATGATGCAATCAAAGAATCGTAGCCTTATCAGTGTCTTGCTTGGTAAATCTTTGAAGTGTCTTGATTTTAAAGGCTGGTTTTAATCAGTGAAGATGTGGGGGATCGGTATTGTGCAGCTGTGTTATCAGATCTTGCACTGGTGAACTTCCACAATAATTAGTCCTCGTTCCTTGTTATTAGTAGCCTTGGCGTGATGCTGAATATTGCTGATTAGGCTTGGCCCTAATTGCAAGTGCAATCTGTTGCCCTGCATATCAGTTGCATCCCGCAGTAACAACATTATAAGTGTCGTTTGCCATGAATAAATAAAATTGTGTCTGTTTAAGTTCCCAAATGAGGAATATTCGCAGAATGAACTCTGCAAAGTTGAACCATCTAGTTCATCCCGATGTGTAGGAAGGAACTGCAGGTGCTGGTTCACATTGAAGATGGACGCAAAATGCTGGAGTAACTCAGCAGGTCGGGCAGTACATCTGGAGAAAACTAAAACGTTTTTGGTCGGGACCCTTCTTCAGACTGAGACTGCTCTCAGACTTCATCTATTCCTTTTCTGCAGACGTGCTGCCTGACCCGCTGAGTTCCTCCAGCATTTTGTGTCAATCTTCAGTTCATTTCTATTTTCTTCCACAAAACCGTTTGTAATGTGTAAAGCTGTTTTGACAAAATGAATAACCAGATGTACAGCAAACAAATGCAAGCAATTAATATTAAACGTACCAGATGTACAGGATTTAAGGGCAAGCAATTAATATTGAATCGTAGAGCTTGACTGAAACTATAATGTCAGTATTGATTGTATTTTGGTTAAGAAGGAACTGCAGATGCTGGAAAATCGAAGGTAGACAAAAATGTTGGAGAAACTCAGTGGGTGAGGCGACATCTGTGGAGCCAAGGAAATGGGCAACGTTTCGGGTCGAGACCCTTCTTCACACTGATGTGAGGGTGGGGGGGGGGAGGGCTGGAAGAAGAAAGGAAGAGGTGGAGACAGTGGGCTGAGGGAGAGTAGAGAAGGGGAGGAGTAATTGGAGAAGTCAATGTTCATACCGCTGGGGTGCAAACTGCCCAAGCGAAAAATGAGGCGCTGCTCCTCCAATTTACGGTGGTCCTCACTCTGGCCATGGAGGAGGCCTAGGACAGCAAGGTCGGATTTGGAATGGAAGGGGTACTTGAAGTGCTGAGCCACTGGGAGATCAGGTTGGTTATTGTGCACCGAGCAGAGGTGTTGGGCGAAGCGATCGCCAAACCTACACTTGAATCCATAAATGCTGCCTCACCCGCAGAGTTTCTCCAGCATTTTTGTCTACCATTGCATTTTGGTTGGTCACTAAAAGGACATCAAGAATGGTTTATGGGTCTTAATAAATGGACTTAACCCGTTTACGCAAAAGGACCTTTTTTGTGGTAGCAATGTGGAGAGTCAAGTCTAATTCCCATCATGTCCCCGAGTGCTTCATACAAAATCCATCTCATTCATCCTCTGCAGTATCTGTAGGCACGGATGAGGCAATAAAAATGCAACATATATTGTCTGTGGACTGTGCACCTATCTGGATATGTTTCCGGGGGAAAACATTGCCCTGTTTACACTTAATGTCAGGGAAAATCTCCATTAAAAGTTCATAAGTTAGTTCATTCGGCCCATCAGGTCAGCACGGAGTTTCTGCCTTGCATTGCAGCTAGGGACCTGGGTTCCATTGTGAATCTGGGGTGCTGCCTGTACAGAGCTTGTACATACTCCCTGTGACAGCATGGGTTTTCCCTGGGTGCTCCAGTTTCATCCCATGCACCAACAACACATGGGCTTGTCGGTTAAAAATTGTGAATTGTCGCTGGTGCGTAGGATAGTGCTAGTGTCGGGGGGTCGCTGTTCGGCGCAGATGTGGTGGGCCGATCGTCCTGTTTCTGCACTGTATCACTAAACTAAAGGTCCTCTCCGCCATTCAATTATGGTTGATCAATATTTCCCTCTCACCCCCACTCTCTGGCCTTCTCCCCATAAACCTCTGACACCCATACTAATCAAAAATCTGTCAATCTCCATTGACTTGGACTCCACAGCCGTCTGTGGCAATGAATTCCACAGATTCACCACCCTCTGACCAGAGAAAAGAAGCAAATGCTGAAAGGCTCAGCAAGTCGGGCAGCATCTGGGAAGTGGGGGTTAATCATTTGCATTGACCCACCCTTCATCTGATGGCAGCTCTTCAATCTGTATTTGAATGGTTCTTTATTGTCACGTATGCACTGTACACTGAAACTCACTGTTGCGTAGCTCGCACATGCACAAGTCGCCATATTTGTCGCCAAAGTAAAAGTCCAAGGTCCAGTCCACATGCTGGATGCAATGGAGCGGCCCCCGATCCAGGTAAGCCCCAGGCTGCTACAGCACCTCCTCCATCACCCTGGATCACTCGGCCCGCCAACCAACCTCCCTCGCCCTGCCCGACCACCTCTGTCCTGGGGGTGCCTCCTGCAGCTGACTGGAAGGTGCTAGAGGCAACATCCCAGTCTAACGGCCCACTCCTCGCGTTGGCAAACACGGGCTGGTGGGACTAATGTAGAAGGGGCATCTTGGTTGGTTGGGCCGAAGGACCTGTTTCCATGCTGAATAACGCTCTCAGGGCTATCCTATTTGCGGACTTTGAGTAGGAGGTAGAAAAGGGCATTGCTGGCCGGGGGGGAGGGGAGGGGGGGCTGAGGAAGTAACAGGCTCCAAGGTTGAGTTGTCCTCTTTATGTGATCAGGAACAGCGATCACAGATCAAAACTTGAGAACACAGTCGCTAATTCAGCTGTGAAGTTTTGTGTAATAACAGGGAACTGCAGCTGCTGGTTTATACCAAGGATAGACACAAAGTACTGGAGTAACTGAGTGTGTCAGACAGCATTATTGGAGAAGAGTGACACCAGTAGAGTTGCTGCTTTATGCCCCTGTCCCACTTAGGAAACCTGAACGGAAACCTCTGGAGACTTTGCGCCTGACCCAAGGTTTCCGTGCGGTTCCCGGAGGTTTTTGTCAGTCTCCCTAATGGTCGAAAGGGGTTTCCGCTTCTTCTATGTTCCGGCGATTATTAAAAAAAATTAAAAACCGGCCCGCGACTAAAAATAGGTTGCCGTTTTAAAAATCGGTAATTTTTTAGTCGAAGCCGGTTGCGATGCTAGTTGAAGGTGGTTGCCAGAGGTTGCAGGTGGTTGCCGGAAGTTGCAGATAGTGGAAGGTAAGACCTTCCACTACCTGTAACCTCCGGCAACCACCTTCAACTAGCATCGCAACCGGCTTTGACTAAAAAAATTACCGATTTTTAAAATGGCAAAGGGGTGCAAAGTCTCCAGAGGTTTCCGTTCAGGTTTCCTAAGTGGGACAGGGACATTACAGCACCAGAGAGCCAGGTTCAATCCTGACTACGGGTGCTGTCTGTACAGAGTTTGTATGTTCTCCCTGTGACTGCGTGGGTTTTCTCCAGGTACTCTGGTTTCCTCCCACATTCCAAAGACATGCAGGTTTGTAGATTACTTGTCTCCTGCAAATTGTCTCTAGTCTATAGGATAGAACTAGAGTACGGGTGATCACTAGCTGGTGTGGATTCCTGAAGGTCTGATCATTTCAAATTGTTACTGACTAACCAGCCGCTGGGCTGGACCATTGTTCAAACCTCACTAAGGCGAATGATGACTTTAAGGTCATACAATCAAATGAACTTGGAACTTAGTAAAAATAACATTTCCTATAACAGTGATCTTGAAGTTATTAGACCATTGCGAAACCCTCTCTGACTCACCACTAACCCTGGGGGAAGAAAATCTGCTGTCCTTAATAGTCTGGTTATTATGCAACTCCAAAGTAACAGTGACGTGGTCGGGCCTCAAGTGCCCTCTTAATTCAGGGACAAAGATGGACAGACCATAAATGCTGGCTTCACCAGCGGCATCCACACTGGGCAAACTAATCAAAACATGTCCTCCAATTAAGTCATGCCTGATCAATGATTTGTGTAGAAAGGAACTGCAGTAGCTGCTTTATACCAAAGATGGACACAAAGTGCTGGAGTAATTCAGCGGGTCAGGCAGCATATCTCTGGAGAAAAAGGAACGGGTGACGTTTCGGGTCGGGACCCTTCTCCAGAGTAGCGAGTCTGAAGAAGGGGCACGAGCCGAAATGTCACCCATCCATTTTCGCCAGAGATGCTGCCTGACCCGCTGAGTTACTCCAGCACTTTGTGTCTGATCAATGATTAACTGGCTAACTAACCCAGGAGAAGATTCCGTCCACTCTCCTGCCACTCCCTCAGCCAGCTGGTGATAACTCGCTGCTCTGCGGCCACAGTGGTCAGCAGCCACCAGCGACGAGCTCCCGGGTAAAGGTGAAAAGCTATTGCGTTGAGAGTGAGCACAGCACAGCTGTTTGCTGTCTCTCGACACCAAGCTAACGGTTACTCAGTTGTCCGGCGGAGTCGTGCGTCCTTGTAGGTACAAGATGGTGCCGGAAACATAGCCACTCTTTATTGTGAAGATAGACACAAAAAAGCCGGAGTAACTCAGCGGGACAGGCACTGCACCGAACCGAGCATTTGGAAGCATTCTAGTGGGCATGCATCATCTGCAGCCTTCACCTTCCTTGACAGATTGCATTAAAGGTGCATCATGTCTGTTTATTAAAGAGCTTTGCACGCTTTTGTCGGCTCTCATGTCACTTTGGGAGGGACTGTGTACATTTCTAGGGCCGCCACTGCCTAGGAGCGTTGCAATTAATCCTCACTCCCAGCAAGGCAGGCCAAGTACATCAAAATTAAATAGAAATCCCAGACACCAAGCGTCCCCTCAGTATACACAATACCTCTCCAGTGAGTAATACCCAGCACTAATTTAGGCTTTAATCACTCCATCTGTGCAGCAGAAACAAGCGACATAAAGAGACCGTCACTATTTACTGGAAGAGCAGCTTCAGCCACCAGACAACCTTCAGGAGGATGAAAATATCTGCAATGCTTAAAATGCCTGATCTACTCGTAGAAATTACAATTAAATTCAAGAGGTAAAGAATTATTTATGATCACGAATCCTCACAGATACGCACAAAGTGCTGGAGTATCTCAGCGGGTCAGGCAGCATCCCTGGAGAACATGGATCGATGATGTTTTGAGTCGGAACCCTTCTACACGCAGACCTGAAACATCACCTATCCATGTTCAGCTTAATGTAGTTTACAGATAAAGGCTGAGTCAGAGAGGGTTTTGCAATGGTCTAGTAACTTCAAGATCACTGTTATAGGAAATGTTTTTTACTAAGTTCCAAGTTCATTTGATTGTATAGAATAGAATAGAATAGAATGCCATTTTATTGCCACTATACACATGTACAATGAGATTAAAAGCAGCTCGTACTCAGTGCAGACATGTAATTAGTTCAAGAAACAAAAAACAAAACAAAAGGGGGGGGGGGGAATAAGGTGCACAGTTCTGCGGCGCTATATACATATCTATAAAAAAACAATGGGTGAATAGAGTGAATAAATAGGATTCCTATATACAGTATGGGTTATTGCACATATTAAAAATTACAGTTACAGTACAAATTACAGTAGGTGGATAGATGGAAGTCCGGGGGTTAGGCTGTGAAGTCAGTGCATGTGTGAGTTCAGAGAGGTTATGGCTTTTGGAAAGCAACTGTTCTTGAGTCTAAGGTACACAAAATTGCTGGGGAAACTCAGCGGGTGCAGCAGCATCTATGGAGCGAAGGAAATAGGCGACGTTTTGGGCCGAAACCCTTCTTCAGACTGATGGGGGGTGGGGGGGAGAAGGAAGGAAAAGGGGAGGAGGAGGAGGAGCCCAAGGGCGGGCGGATGGGAGGGTGGGAGGAGACAGCTAGAGGGTTAAGGAAGGGGAGGAGACAGCAAGGGCTAGCAAAATTGGGAGAATTCAATGTTAATGCCATCCGGACGCAAGGTCCCCAGACGGAATATGAGGTGCTGTTCCTCCAATTTCTGCTGTTGCTCACTCTGGCAATGGAGGAGACCCAGGACAGAGAGGTCGGATTGGGAATGGGAGGGGGAGTTGAAGTGCTGAGCCACCGGGAGTTCAGGTGGAGTCTGTTTGTCCTTGTTCTGATGCACCTATAGCGCCTCCCTGAGGGCAGCAGGTCGAACAGGCCAAATGCAGGATGGGAGCTGTCCTTGATGATGTTCTTCGCCCTGCTGAGGCAGCGGGAGGTGTAAATGTCCATCAGGGAGGGGAGAGGGCAGCCAATGATCTTCTGTGCTGCCCTAACTACCCTCTGAAGCCTCTCCCTGTCTGCCATGGTGCAGCTGCCGTACCATGCTGTAATGCAGTATGTCAGCAGGCTCTCAATGGACGAGCGGTAGAAGGTCAGCAGCAGGTTGGAGTCCAGGTTGTGCTTCCTGAGAACCCTCAGGAAGTGCAGCCGCTGCTGAGCCTTCTTGATGACCGCTGTGATGTTGTCTGTCCAGGAGATGTCGGCGGAGATGTGGACGCCGAGAAACCGGAAGGTGTAGACCCTCTCCACACACTCGCCTATGATGTATAGGGGGGCTAAGTCGGTGCTGTGCCTCCTGAAGTCGACAATGAGCTCTTTTGTTTTCTTGGTGTTCAGAGCCAAGTTGTTTTCTGAGCACCAGGCTGTCAACTTCAGGACTTCCTCTCTATAGGTTGCCTCGTCTCCCCTTGAGATGAGTCCGACTACTGTAGTGTCGTCAGCTAACTTGACGATGCGGTTGTTGTTGTGGGCCGGACTACAGTCGTGGGTGTAGAGACAGTATAGGAGGGGGCTTAGCACACAGCCCTGTGGGGAGCCGGTACTCAACATATGAGTGGAGGAGAGGTGGGGGCCGAGTCTCACAGTCTGGGGCCGGTTGGTGAGGAAGTCCTTTATCCAGGCACATGTGAGAGTGGGGAGGCCGGGAGTGACCAGTTTGTCGATGAGAATGTCCGGAATGATAGTATTGAAAGCTGAGCTGTAATCCACAAAGAGCATCCGGACGTAGCTCTGCCCCTGCTCCAGGTGGCTCAGCACAGAGTGGAGAGCTACGGTGATGGCGTCTTCTGTGGATCTGTTTGGGCGATAGGCGAATTGGTGGGGGTCGAAGTCTGGAGGGAGATAGTCCTTGATGTGCTGGAGGACCAATCTCTCGAAGCACTTCGTGATTACCGGAGTGAGGGCCACGGGACAGTAATCATTTAGGCTGGTGATGGGAGACTTCTTCGGCACTGGGACGATTGTGGCTGATTTTGGTCGTCATTAAAGTCATCATTCGCCTTAGTGAGGTTTGAACAATGGTCCAGCCCAGCGGCTGGTTAGTCAGTAACAATTTGAAATGATCAGACCTTCAGGAATGTTGCCAGTCAGCTTCAACGAGCCTACACCAGCCTTGTGCAGGGAATGTACGCAAAAGCAGGCGGATGCACTTTCATAACCAACCCCTAAACATGTTCATCTTAATGCATCAAAGCTGCGTCATGGATAGAAAATTGGTTGGCAGACAGGAAGCCAAGAGTAGGAGTGAAAGGGGCCTTTTCAGAATGGCAGGCAGTGGCAAGTGGAGTGCCGCAAGGCTCGGTGTTGGGGTCGCAACTGTTTACCAATATATTAATGATTTGGAAGAGGGAATTAGGAGCAACACTAGCAAGTTTGCATATGACACAAAGCTGGGTGGCAGTGTGAACCGTGAAGAGGATGTTCCGAGGTTGCAGGGTGACCTGGACAGGTTGAGTGAGTGGGCAGATGCGTGGCAGATGCAGTATAATATAGATAAATGTGAGGTTGTCCACTTTGGCGGCAAAAACAAGGGGGCAGATTATTATCTCGATGGGGTTAGGTTAGGTAAGGGGGAGGTGCAGCGAGACCTGGGTGTCCTTGTACACCAGTCACTGAAAGTTGGCGTGCAGGTACAGCAGGCGGTGAAGAAAGCTAATGGAATGTTAGCCTTCATAACAAGAGGATTTCAGTATAGGAGTAAAGAGGTTCTTCTGCAGTTGTATAGGGCTCTGGTGAGACCACGTCTGGAGTATTGTGTACAGTTTTGGTCTCCTAATTTGAGGAAGGACATCCTTGTGATTGAGACAGTGCAGCGTAGGTTCACGAGATTGATCCCTGGGATGGTGGGACTGTCGTATGAGGAAAGATTGAAAAGACTAGGCTTGGATTCACTGGAGTTTAGAAGGATGAGGGGGATCTTACAGAAACATATAAAATTATAAAAGGACTGGACAAGCTAGATGCAGGAAAAATGTTCCCATTGTTGGGCGAGTCCCGAACCAGGGGTCACAGTCAAAGAATAAAGGGGAGGCCATTTAAGACTGAGGCGAGGAAAAATTTTTCACCCAGAGTTGTGAATTTGTGGAATTCCCTGCCACAGAGGGCAGTGGAGGCCAAATCACTGGATGGATTTAAGTGAGAGTTAGATAGAGCTCTAGGGGCTAGTGGAATCAAGGGATATTCCCAGACTGATTCCTGGGATGTCAGGACCTTCATATGAAGAAAGACTGGATAGACTTGGCTTGTACTCACTAGAATTTAGAAGATTGAGGAGGGATCTTATAGAAACTTACAAAATTCTTAAGGGGTTGGATAGGCTAGATGCAGGAAGATTGTTCCCCATGTTGGGGAAGTCCAGAACAAGGGGTCACAGTTTAAGGATAAGGGGGAAATCTTTTAGGACCGAGATGGGGAAAACATTTTTCACACAGAGAGTGGTGAATCTCTGGAATTCTCTGCCACAGAAGATATTTGAGGCCAGTTCATTGGCTATATTTAAGAGGGAGTCCATTGTGGCTAAAGGGATCAGGGGGTATGGAGAGAAGGCAGGTACAGGATACTGAGTTGGATGATCAGCCATGATCATATTGAATTGTGGTGCAGGCTCGAAGGGCCGAATGGCCTACTCCTGCACCTATTTTCTATGTTTCTATGAAATGAGGCGAAGGCAGGCACAGGGTATTGATTGGAGACGATCAGCTTTGATCACAATGAATGGTGGTGCTGGCTCGAAGGGCCGAATGGCCTCCTCCTGCACCTATTTTCTATGTTTCTCCGCGTCGTGCACCATTGACTGGGGTTGTGTTGCTAAAAAAACGGCACTCTTGTTTTGAGGATGTGGCTTCTCGGGCCAACTTGTTCAAAGAAATGCATGCTTTCTATGACTGCTGGATTGGATTTTCAATCAGAACAAAGTAATGTAGGTGGAGCAGGGATGTTGCTTTGTTTTGTGCACTTACACACACTACAGTGCACCGTGCGTGTTTGTGTTTAAGTTTCTCCCATTGAGTAAGTCCTCAGACAGAATGCAACATACACTATGGTCGCCTGGTATAATGGAGCTGTGGTTTGGGATTTGCTGCTGATCTGTTATCAAACAACTGAACTGTCCAACTAGAGAGTGTTCCTGACCTCTCATCTACCCCCCCCCCCCCCCCCCCCCCCCCCCCCCCGGAGACCTTCAAACCAGAGATCCTACAGCAGAGCAAGATAGTCCATTCGACGAAAAAGCCGTAGTAGGTCATGGGTAATCCTTAGCGCCATTTCCGTAACTGGTGTCCGTTGCTGCTCTAGTATCTTTGCTTTGGTCATGGTGTCTTCATATTGCTATTATTTTACCAAATACCACACAGATCACTTTTTTTTTTTTCCTCAGCTGCAGGTGATCATTTTAATATTCCTGCCTAGACTTCCTTATTAACTTTGAACATACAAAATATTGCCATTAGGAAGGAGCTCCAGAAAATCCTGCACTCACTCACTGAAGCCATCCTCCCCCCCCCCCCCCCCCCCCCCCCACCCCCTTCCCTCCGACACGGAGCGATTGCCGGCCCTCCTTTTTGTTAAACATCTTTCCTTCGGGTGTTTTTTAAGAAATGTCCCCCTTACCTTTTCCGTACTTTTTCCAATAGCTGCCATGACCCGTTTGATGTCATCCTTCGCCCTGCTCCTGGTCTCGGCCCACACTGACCTGCCGCTCCAGGATCTTTGCTTCTAACTATCTTTAATCAGACTCAGAACAAATACTAAGAACTTTGATCTGCACGGAGCAATGCTGACGACATAACTCCTTGATTCCAATGGAAGCATCTCCTGCAAGGCATCTTAGTTGCAGGAATTAGAAAGTGCCTCAAGACAGCTTCTTCTTGCGTATGGCGTGCACAGCCTAAAGTTGTAGGGCAACATGTTCTATTTGATCTTATTTGATTGATTGCACTCGTCGAAACAGGGCGGACCACGTGACGGTTGCTATCTTCCACCCCTTAAGACAACTGAGTACAGAATATCCAACCAAAGATGGACACAAAATGCCGGAGTAACTCGGTGAGACAGGCAGCATCTCTGGACATCTTCCAGAGTTGCTGTCTGACCTGCTGAATTACACCATCATTTTGTGACCATCTTTGATTTAAACCAGCATCTGCAGTTCCTTCCTACACATATCCAACCAAAATTTGGTCGCATAAGACTGTTGCCCTGCAATTGCTTGTGGTCTTGGGCAGGATAGTAGCCCTACTGGCAGAGGTCGATGGCAGAGGGGCCAGAGATCTGAGTGCATGATTTGCAAAAGGCAGAACATTTTAATTTATTCGGAAGAAAATTCATTGCAAAAGCAAGGATGGTATGCTTCCGTTATAGGACGTTGGTTAAAACATTGTGGAACACTGTATAGTATTGGTGTCATAAGTGTTTACTTGTCATATGTCCCAAACATAACAATGACATTCCTACTTGCAGCAGCGAAGCAGAATATGTAAATATAGTACTGTAAACAATATAATAAACATTGTGGTCTTTAATAGCCTGATTGCTTTTGGGAAGAAACTGTTCCTGAACCTGGACATTACAGTTTCAGGCTCCTAAATCTTCTTCCAGATGGCAGGAATGAAATGAGTGTGTGGGGTTGGTCACTGATGATACTGGCTGCCTTTTTAAGGCAGTGACTCCTGTATTCCTTTGCTGAGCAAGGACAGCAATGCTTTGGAAGCAGTTCAGAGGAGGTTTACTGTACTAATAATAATTTAAAAAAAGACAAAGTGCAGGAGTAACTCAGCGGGTCAGGCAGCATTACTGGGGGACATGGTTGGATGGTGTTTCAGGTCGGGACCATTTTTCGGACTGATTGTAGTATGGGGGAGATAGCTGGGGAAAAAAGTGTGGTGGGACAAAGATGGGCAAGTGATTGCTGCCCCATATGTTTGCCCATCATATTGGAGTTATGAATGGAGTCACCTTGCAGTATCTACTGAGGTTACACTTGGGCAGTTTGTCCTCCTTGTGTCCAACCTGCCAGAGGACCCATCTCCTGTCCAGTACCACCAAGAATGGGGGATTCATTGTTGAAGTGCTTGTTGCGACAAAGATAGTCAGAAGAAGGGTCCTGACCCGAAATGTCATCCATCCTTTTTCTCCAGAGATGTTGCTTGACCTGCTGAGTTACTCCAGCACTTTGTGTCTATCTTTGGTATAAACCAGCATCTGCAGTTTTTTCCACTTGTTAGGCCGAAGTTCCTATTTCCCTGCTGTATACTTCTAATGTTTGCACAAACCACCTCCTATTTGGAATAATTTTCCCATCAGCATTGGACTCCATTGTTCTAATTTTCTGCTTGGTGGTTCTTCTTATTTCATTATTTCTGTTTGCCAATTGATTAAGAATCTAGTTGTGATGGAAGATTGATAATGATGCTGTCATTGTGGACATTGTTTGTGGTTTGGGAGGATTTTTGGGCATGTTCTTAAACTGTGGATGAAACACCTCATCTGGGATTAGGAACATAGAAAATAGGTGCAGGAGGAGGCCATCCGACCCTTCGAGCCAGCACCGCCATTCATTGTGATCATGGCTGATCGTCCCCAATCAATAACCCGTGCCTTCCTTCTCCCCATATCTCTTGATTCCACTAGACCCAGCAAATTGGACAACCCTTGCACCCCAAAGACAGTATCTAGAGGAGAAACAAAAAAAACAATGTGCCATTGTGTAGCTTGAAGGTTAGAGGGGCAAAGTTGAAAGGGGATGTACGGGGCAGGTGTTTTTACACAGTGAATGGTGGGTGACTGGAACTTGCTGGCAGGGTTGGTGGTGTAGGCAGATACAATCATGGTGTCTAAGAGGGTTTTGGATAGACACCTCCAAATGGAGGGACAGGGCTCGCATGTAGGCAGTGGAGATAAGTGGTATCATGTTGGGCATGGACATTGTGGGCTGAAGGGTCTATTCCTGTGCTGTACAGATCTATGTTGCTTTAGACTTTAGCGATACAGGCCCCTCAGCCCAACTAGTCTGCGCTGACCAACGATCACCCCGTACACTAGCACCAACCTACACACTGGGGACAATTTACAGAAGCCAATTAACCTACAAACGCGTATGTCTTTGGAGTGTGGGAGGAAACTGGAGCACCCGGGAGAAAAAAACCCCGCAGTCACAGGGAGAACGTACAAACTCTGAACAGACAGCACCCGCAGTCAGGATCGAACCCGGCTCGCTGGGGCTGTAAGGCAGCAACTCTACTACTGTGTCACTGTGCTGCCCCAAATTCTGTTGTGACATTGTTTTGCACAGAATATTTAAAACGAGTCCTCTCTGTGTAGTGATAGTGTATTGCATGAGACAAATATGCCTCTGCTTGAATGTTTTAATTGACTGTGGGATCAGCTTCACACTAATGATGT
This sequence comes from Amblyraja radiata, assembly GCF_010909765.2. Lineage (NCBI taxonomy): Eukaryota > Metazoa > Chordata > Chondrichthyes > Rajiformes > Rajidae > Amblyraja > Amblyraja radiata. Next base: position 35,961,639 of record NC_045973.1, on the reverse strand, counting down.
CCACTGGGAATGGTGATTGTGGGGATATCCGGATCGCTGACGAGAAAGGCCAATGGTCGTCCCGTGCATAATCTGAGCACAATTAAATCATAGCATGTCCCCGGGCAAAGATTGGAGCTCCTTGGTGACTGATGACTTCTTCATGAAAGAAATTATTTATTGTGCATTGCAATATTTTAATCCACACTGATTCATGCACCCTTGGTATTTCTGGAGCAAGATAAGAAGCATTGATTCATGAAGCCATGACATCAGACTCTGTGTGGAGCAGGATAAAATGTTCCATGCAACATTGTACAGACAGCTGTATAATGAGGGTGATGGAATCTGCACGTGTCTGTTTTCTCCCCGTTCCATCTTCTGAAGACATCATGTCCTTGCCAAGATCATGAATGATAGATCAAAGCAAGGCAAGTTGGCCCATTGTCCAACTGCCAGTGTTATTCGAGCTGCCTCCTTCTGAACTCTAATGCTGCCAGTCTGGAATCAACGCATTCCCCTCCTGAAGAAAGGTCTTGACCCGAAACGTCACCTATTCTTTTTCTCCAGAGATGCTGCCTGACCCGCTGAGTTTCTGCAGCTTTTTGCATCTATCTTTGGTGTAAACAAACATTTGCAGTTCCTGAATTTACAGTCTGAAGAAGGGTCTTGACCTGAAACATCACCCATTTCTTCTCTCCAGAGAAGCTGCCTGTCCCGCTGAGTTACTCCAGCATTTTATCTATTTTTGATTTATACCAGCATCTGCAGGTTCTTTCCTACACATTTGTAGTTCCTCCCTACACACACCCCTGTAACCTTGTAGGTTTCCCCAGATGCTCCAGTTTTCTCCCACATCCCATAGACGTGTGTTGGTTGGCTGATTTGCCGCTGTGTGAGTTGCCTCAAGGGGTGGGGTAGAATCTGGGAATGGAGATGAGGAGGTTTCTTTAGCCAGCGGGTGAATTCATTGACCATTCATGCTGTGCTCATAAGTCATAGGAGAAGAATAGGCTATTTGGCCCATCGGGTCTACCCCGCCATTCAATCATGGCTGATCAAGCTTTCCCTCTCAACCCCGTTCTCCGGCTTTCTCCCTGTAACATTTGACAGGTTATTGATTAGTAAGGGTCTCAATCTCTATTTTAAAAATGCCCAATGACTTGGCATCCACAGCTGTCTGTGGCAATGAATTCCACAGATTCACCACCTTCTGATTAAAGAAATTCCTCCTCATCTCTTTTCTAGGAGTACGTCCTTTAATTCTGAGGCCATTCCCACTGGTCCGCGACTCTCCCACTTGTGGGTACATCCGCTCCACGTCCACTCTATCCAGGCCTTTCATGATTCTGTGAAGTCCCAAGTCAATGAGTATTTTTAAAGCAGAGATTGATAGGTTCTTGATTAGTACGGGTGTCGAAGGTTACGGGGAGGAGAATGGGGTTGAGAGGGAAAAATAGATTGGCAATGAGCGAATGGTGGAGAAGATTCAATGGACTGAATGGCCTAATCCGCTCATGTGTTTTATGGTCTTATGGAAGAAGTTGATGGGAATGTGGGAAGAATAGGTTCCAGTGGAAATTAGTTGTGGAAATAGGATTGTTCTGTGTGTTGGCCTCTTTCAATGTCATCAGGAGGTTTGGAAACTGCCTGCTGCCCTCGAGTGGTTCTCCAGAGGTCCATCTCTGGGGTAAGAGGAATATTCCCAAAACAAACCCATGTCAGAAGTAGTCTGAACTGCTTTATACATTTGCCAATCTAAGAACTGCAGATGCTGGAAATCTGATATTGAAAACAGAAAATGCTGGCAACACTCAGTCAGACAGCATCTGTGGAAAGAGACTGAGTTAACATTCAGGTTCAAGTCTTTGACCTGAAATGTTAACTCTGTTTTCCTTTCAGCAGGCTTTGCAGCATCTGTGGTCTGCTTCAACCATTTCCTGTTCTTATTTGTGGTTTTCATTTTCCTCTCGCAATGATTATCTCGAACTGTTCTGACATTGACTGTGAAATATATAAGTCGTGACTATTTTGACAAGGAATTAATCCCAGACCATCTGGTCTGTGTAAAAGTAGTGCTACTTCTCTCTGAGCTCACTATCTGTGACCTGTGGAAGCTTTATTTCACTTGTCCACAGCTCGTGGTTATGAATAATGGGCAGTTTGGTCTTCTCCCACCCCCACCCCCCCACTTCGCAGAACTGGACCGGCACTGATTGTGCAGTGTGTCACCTACACGATACACTGCAATAACTCGTCAAGACTTCTTTGGCAGCATCTCCGCAAATCTGTAAGCTTCACCACCTAGAAGGATCAAGGGCAACCGAGAATCATTTTCTAGTAGGGGCAGGACTGTGGCGCAGTGGTAGAGTTGCTGCCTTGCAGCACCTGAGACCCTGGTTTGATCCTGACTAAGGGTGCTGTCTGTATGGGGTTTGTACGTTCTCTCCGTGACCTGCGTGGGTTTTCCCCGGTTTCCTCCCACACTCCAAAGACTTGCAGGTTTGTAGACCAATGGGCTTGGTAAAAATCTGTAAATTGTCCCAAGTGTGTGTAGGATAGTGTTAATGTGTGGGGATCGCTGGTCAGCACGGGCTCGGTGGGACGAAGTACCTGTTGTGCGTTGAATCTCTAAACTAAACTAAGTTCAGTTTATTATTGTCACGTGTACAGAGGTACAGTGAAAAGCTTTTTCTTTTTTTGTTGCGTACCATCCAGTCAATGAAACAGCTATACATGATTACAATCAAGCTGTCCACAGTGTACGGATACAGATAAAAGGTATATCATTTAGCAGAATGCACTGTTTGTAAATGATCCTCAAGTTGCACACTATCCAATGATGATTCAACAATACTGCGTTGTCACATGTACCTAGGTACAGTGAACATACAGCCCAGTAAAACCATGTAGCAGACCTGACCCAGGCAGCATACAAGTGTTGTCGCGTTTTGGCGCCGACATAGAAATATGTGGAATCTAGGAACTGCAGATGCTGGTTCATACATAGAGTGCTGGAGTACTTCAGTGGGTGGGTGATGTTTGGGGTCGGGGAGGATCCTGACCTAAAATGTCATCTATCCGTGTTCGCCAGAGATGCTGCCTAACCCGCTGATTTATTCCAGCACTTTGCGTCCTTGTCTGACCTTGCCCTCATGGTGGCTGAGTCTAAATCCTGCAAATCTCTGCATACGGCACTGTGGGAAGACCTTGCCACAAGGACTGTACTGGTTGCAGGTACGGCTCATGGGCGATCAAATGTTCGCCTTGATAGTTGACCTCTAATTCCGTGACTATTTAAAAATAATTGCCAATGTCCTTCAGTTTAGTGCTGGTGTTGGCTGAGCAATAAAGAGATTCAACACATCAAACAACACTGAGCTGCTCCCACATGAAAAACGGATTGAAGGCTCGAGATAAGGAAAAAGACAGATTTTGTGAGGCAAAACTAGAACTGGTATCCATAATAAAAGTTAGTTAACAATGCATCTCATGGGAGATTCAGGAGAAAATTCCTTGCCCAGAGTGTGGTTAAAATGTGCAAGATGACTCCGCATGGAATAATTGCATCAAATAGATGCATCAAATAGATGCAATTAAGGGGAAGCTGCAGTAATTGCACAAGAGAAGGGATTACCGGACGGATGTTCTGATGAAGGGATGGAGGAGCAATATCGCCAGCACTAAGCACTAGAGCTAAATGAACAATTTAGTTCTGGTACAGTAAGCTTTACTTCCCACGCACAATATTTTCTGCTTGAAAAGCAATTGTGAAAGTATCTGTACAGCCTTTGGGTATTGATGCCCTGAGAGTTGCAAGAACTGGAAACCTCCCTGGGTGGGAGGGTGGTGTCTAGCCATCCTCTTAAAGGTGACTGACATCACACTTATTGCACCTGGTGAACTTCACTGAAACTCCTTGATCTGTTTAGTTCAGTTCACCAGACGGAAGGTCGGTCGTGTGTTGCTAGCTCTCGGCAGCATGGCTCAGCTTCGGAGCTGCGACATGGAGTTTGTGGGTGGGGAAGGGTGCTGGCACTGTCTTGAGTATGGCTGTTAAACCTTTTACCTCGATGTAAAATGCTTCAGTAAGCTGTGCTGTTGGATCTTAACCCATTCTTAACCCAACTTTATGCAGTCCAATGTGAGATCTGGACCAAGCACAGACTCGGTGATCATTTCGCTGGACACCTTTGCTCAGTCTGCCTAAACCTACCTGATCTCCCGGTTGCTAAACACTTGTCTTGGGCCTCCTCCATGGTCAGAGTGAGGCCCAGCACAAATTGGAGGAGGAACATCTCATATTGGGTAGCTTGCACCCCAGCGGTATGATTATTGACTCCTCTAACTTTAAGTAGCCTTTGCTTTTCCCCCTCTCTCTCTCTCCATCCCTCCCCCTTCCCATTTCACTGACTAGTCTGACTGTCATTGTTTACATTTTATCTCTGTTTGCTTTGTTGTTACCTGCTCCTAGCTAACAATGATCTATACATTTCCCTTGATCACCGTCCCCTTTGTCTCATCTCCACACCTTATACTTCCTTATCTCTGTATCTCCCTGTCCCCTGATTCAGTCTGAAGGAGGGTCTCGACCTGAAAAGTCACCCATTCCTACTATCCGGAGATGCTGCCTGTCCTGCTGAGAGTTACTCCAGCATTTTGTGTCTATCTGTTATCTTGCAGTTCTTTTTTTATTGATTCTTCAATGTCCGACGCATCACCTCCCAATCTCTAAACTTCTACTTTCCAGCCCAGTTAACTGGCTGATGAATAGCGAAGGATAGACTTGTGCCACTCAATTGATGTCTCGAAACACTTTACTCACATATGTGGGACCTTTTGTGAACTCTAGTTGCTAATGCAACATCAAGACAATCCAGCAGGCAATCTCACTCAGTGAGAGTCGGAGAAGTGACTCATTTATCATCTCCCACGCTTCCCTGATGTTTGAAGTCAGAAGTTTGAGGAGATTTGGCATGCCGCCAAACATTTTCTCAAACTTCTACAGGTGCACAGCAAAGGCATACTGAATGGTTGGTTACATCATGGTCTGGTTCTATGGGACGAAGGAAATAGGCAGCGTTTCGGGTCGATACCCTTCATTCGTTCCATAGATGCTGCCTCACCCGCTGAGTTTCTCCAGCATTTTTGTCTACCTTCGATTTTCCAGCATCTGCAGTTCCCTCTTAAACAACTCATGGTCTGGTTCAGTAACTTGAATCCCCATGACTGTTGGGGGCTGCAGAAAGCAGTGGACAAAGCCCAGTCCCTCGTGGTTATTGACTTCCTCACCAACGGAGAGATCTACAGGAAGCGCTGCCTCAAGAACGCAGCTAATATCATAAACACACACCACCCTGGCCACGCTCTCACCTCACTGCTACCATTGGGAAGAATGTACAGGAGCCTGAGAACCGTGACCTCCAGCTTCAAGGATAGGTTTTTCCCATCGACTATCTGGTTCTTGAATTACACCAATCCTTCCCAAAACCCCATCTCAGCCACAATTTCCTCTGGATTTTGTAAGGGTTGTGCTAGTTCTTTGGTTTGTGCTATATATGGTCTGATTACTTAGACTTTAGACCTGAGAGATACAGCGTGGAAACAGGCCCTTCGGCCCACTAAGTCCACGCTGACCCACAATCACCCTCTACACTAGCACTAATCCTACACACCAGGGACAATTTACAGAAGGTAATTAACCTAAAAACCTGCAGCGTGTGAGGAAACCCACGCGGTCACGGGGAGAACGTATAAACTTTGTGCAGACAACACCCGTACCCTGGATCAAACCTGGGTCTCTGGTGCTGCAAGGCAGCAACTCTACCGCTGCACCAACGTGCTGGCATACTAATCATAAGCATTAGCAACAATTTACTATTGGTTATTGCATCGGTGTTATGTCGTTGTGAAAATGTGCCTTTAGAACTGAACAAATATGAATTGTCACTGTTTGGCTCCTGGTGCGTGTGACACTGAAAGAAGGGACTTTCTTGTTTCTGTGCCCTGTGGGACTTTATCACTCTCGCCTGTGACCAGCTGGAAGGTTGCAGCCAGACCCAGAGATTTTTCTGTCAGTGAATTGCTTTCTGGATTATTTAATTGAGTGATTAAAAATATCCTACTGGTGACTATTTAAAATCCCTGTAAAGGGATTGCGCAATGAAAGGATTAAGGTTGGTCTGGGAGACTGGGTGAAAGGGCCCGCATTGTTGAAAGGTGTTCGATGCAGGAAGTTGCCTTTGTGGTAAACCTTGCCCAAGTGCTGTGAATATTCGGAATGCCTTGTCAAAACACGAGCGCAGATCCTTTTGTTCAGGACAGGTGCAGCATGCTTGTCAGTTTGAGCGGTTTATGCTGTGTAGCGGGTCTGCCAAAGGGCACTTGACTGCAGAATGCTGATGGGGGAGGGGTGGTGGGTGTGTGGTAGATGTTACGGGCAACCCAGTGGAGGGAGTTGGAACCTTCCTGTGTCCAGCTGGTGTGAGAGCAGAGGTCAGGGGCGAAGGTCTAGCTGGTGATTGAGACAATACAATCTGGATGCGTGATTATCGCCTCATAGGGAGCACAGTTCAAGTGGTTTGGAGGCTTCCAGTTATTAAGAACAGTATCAAGACCTATGTGTTAGGGGTGGATGTGTAGAGCGGTGTATCTGGAGGGAGACCCTGGTATTTAAGTGAGAGAGGGGCCTGCAGGCTTCAGTGCTGGTTTGCTTCAGACACTAGGGCGGTACAGCAGCTCAGCGGAAAAGTTGCTGCTTTACAGCACCAGACACCATGGTTAGATTCTGAGTACAGGTGTCGTCTGCGCGGAGTTTGTACATTCTCTCCGTGGCTTTTCTCCGGGTGCTCCGGTTTCCTCCCACACTCCCAAGACATGCAGGCTTGAAGGTTAATTGGCTTTGGTAAAAATTGTAAATGGTCCCAAGTGGGTAGGATGGTGTTAGTGCTCGGGGTGACCGCTGGTCGGCATGGGCTCGATGGGCTGAAGGGTTTGTTTTCACGCTGTGTCTCTCAAGTCTAAACCAGTAATTGTTCCACTGTTGCCAAGGACTTGTTCGTTCCTATTCTTTGTTTCTCATCAGCCGATTCTCTACACATGTCAGTACACTAATTCCAATCCCAGGTGCTTTAATTTATCACATTAATTTCTTGTGTGTGACCTTGTCAAAAGCCTTAAGTTCAAATACACAATATCCATTGGTGCTCTCCCAACAATCCCAGTGGTCGCTAACTCAATAAATTCCAATGCATTTGTTTGAAAGACACAGCATGGAGAGGGGCCCTTCGGCCCACAAAGTCCATGCCAACCACCGATCACCCATTCATTCTAGTTCTATATAACCCCACCTTCGCATCCACTCCCGACACACTAGCGGCAATTTACAGAGACCAATTGGTGAACAAACCCACTCGTCTGTGGGATGTGGGAGGAAACCAGAGCTCCTGAAGGAAACCAACATGGTGAGAGGGATGTGCAAACTCCTCAGACAGCACCCGTGGTCATGATCAAGCCTGGTTCTCTGCCACTGAGGCAGCGGCTCGACCAGCTGCACTGCACGACTTCACCGCTAAGCCTGATTTCCCATCGGTTAAGTTCACTCTCATTCTAATTTCACCGCGTTGTTACTAATCTGGTTGGATGTGAATGTTAAGATCACCAATGTCTACAATGGTGCGCTAATTGCCCACTCTATCCATCGTGTCCCGCCCACTTGGTATATCTGAACGTAGACATGCTCAACACAGAAGATACCTTTCAGCCTAATGGCTCCTTGAAGAACCGTCCAGAGGTTCTCACTTTCCCCATTTGCAACGAGGAAGATTTGACTGCTCTCATCAACAATGTTTGGTGCAAATGGCAAAACTCTGAGCGGGTTTGTGCAGTGGTCTGTCGGTGAAGTTGCCTGTGTGCATGATTGGACAGGAGCGATGTGTTTTCTTGTCCCCTTGTCCTGTATATATGTGCATACGCGCTCATTGGAGCATGCGAGATTGTAAGAGGGTTTGACAGGGGAGATGTTTCTTTAAAGGCACTCACTTGCTCCATATCAAAGATGTAGCTGTGGGAACCAGCAAGGATTCGAGCTCTACCCATTTCATTGCACCCCCCCCCCCCCCCCCCCACTCACCATCACTTTTTCCGGTACGCCAAAGACTGTATTAGTGCTGCTCCATGCACTCGTACAGAGCCTAATTGTTTCATCTTCACTGCAAAGTTGCGCCTGGTGCATCACCAACTTTTTCATTTGCCCTTTCTCAAATTCCTGTCCTCAATTTTCCCGGATAAGTTAGCAACCAATATATTCATTGCAAATTCACAGAATCCCACAGCTATCTTAACCACATCTCTTTCCCATCTTGTTTGTTACTTCAGTCTCTGTCCCAGTGCCATCTAGTCTGGCAACACTACCTTCCCCACCAATGTTGTCAGTGTGTCTTCCCCTTCCTCATCACATGTTCCCACCCACCAGCAGAGCTGGCAACTGTGTCCCATTTTTCACACTCTCTTCTTCTCAGCCTCTCTCCACCCACGACAAGGGTTGAGCTCCCCTGTTCTCTCCTTTCACCCCACCACTCTGCATATTTATTGGATCACCCTTCCTAATTTCCGACTCCTTCATCTCTTTGCCGCCACCTTCATCCAAAAAAAACGTTCCCTCCATGATGCCTTGCTTTACTCTTCCAACCTCCATCAACCATTTAGTCATACATGCCCTTCGGACCTACTTGCCCACGCCGACCAGCATGTCCCAGCTACACTAGTCTCGCCTACTTGCATTTGGCCCATATATCCCTCTAAACCTGTCCTATCCATGTACCTGTTATTCCTCGGACTCCTATTAAAGCTTCGTCCTCCCCCCTCATCTTAAACCGATGTCCTCTGGTTCTTGAATCCCCTGCTCTGGGTTAGAGACTGTGTCTTTAGATGGAGAACAAGTGGAATAGATCGGGTAACCACTGAAGGAGTGGCACCTGCCATCTTACCTGTTCCTTCCCATCTCATCCTGGGACACAAACATTTTGCCCATATAAAGAATTGTTTACTTTATCCAACATATCTAGTGTCCATGAAACCAAATTGTATGGCCACTTTGGAAGGTCTTTCTCCCCAGAGCTTTCATGTTGCCTGTCACCTCAACCTCGAACCTTTCTTTATCCTTCCTCACTATTCCCACACAATCTCTCTTTAGCCTTCTGCACTATTTCATCAAAGCTCTGCAGAAGCTGAAGGAACAGCACTGGTTCGTGCAGACTTCCAGTTAAAACATTGTTCAACAGTTTTAAACTGTGTGCCATACCCATCCTGTATCTCACACTTGCAGCATCTCCTGTTAATTTCACACTTCCTTCATCTCTGCCTAGTTACACCTTTTCCAGACATGCCTTGTATTGATTATGAAACGTTACCAACCCCTCTCAATCAGACTCCAGTCCCTCCTGCCTTCCACTCTCAGGCTTTCTCATCTTCTCTCTGCCCTTCCCACTTTTTCTGTGCCACTCAAAACTTTAATTTACTTCTGGCTTTTTCCAACCATGAAAAGATAATCGACCTGATGCGTTGACATTTCTGCCTCCATGGACGCTGCCTGACCTTTTGATCCTATTTGGCATTTTTTTAAATTTTCAGCATCTTTGATGTTTTGTTCTTGTAGGGGATGAGATGCTGTTTCTCCTGGTGAATCTAGAACAGTCACAGTGTCTGGATAAGGGCAATCATTGAAATTAAGAATATCTTCAGAGTTGAAAATTGTTAAATGCAGTACTCTAGGGAATTGTGACTGCTCAGTCGTTAAGTATATTCAAGACTGAAACAGCTATACAGACGATAGAGGGATTGGGCAGGAAAGTTGACTCCAATGGCAGAGCAGGCTTTAGAGTCCATAGGCCTATATCAATTTGTTGTGTTCTTGTTGCTTTGTGCCCTGCCCTATCTTTCTCCATGCCCTGACCTACTGCAGGTCACCTGTGTGAAGATGTGTCCCGAACCAAAACATTACCTATCCATGCTCTCCGGGGTGCTGCCTGACCCACTGAGTTACTCCAGCACTTTGTCTCATACCACTGCAGGTCCCCTTGTGTTGCTGTCTATGGAACATCGATGCCTTTGTCTTCCTGTTTCATTCTAAACACGTAAAAAGTTGCAAGTGATACATTTATCTCTCAGTTATTTCTAAGTAGCTTGCTGGCAGTCACTAGTGCAGAATGTTAAATATGCGAGGCCTGGACCTCCTTGTGACATTGGATCAGCTTTGATAACTAGCAGGAACGTGCGATTTCTTATGAGGTCACAGTTCAGATCATTGTGCCATTGAATGTGACAAAAGAAGACCTCAATTTTCGTCTTCTTAGATGTACGCACTATTTCCTTTTTCCTCTCCTATTTTTCTTTCCACTTCTCTCATTCTCTTCTTTTTCTCATTCTTTCCTATTTTCTCTCTCCTCTTCTTTCTCTCCTCTCCCATTTTCTTTATCTTTTCTCTCCTCGCCTATTTTCCTTCCCTCTCCTATTTTCCCATTCTCTCTCTTCTATTTTATTTCCGTTTTGCTCCTCTTTTTCTCTCCTTTCCTCCTATCTTTCTCTCCCCATCTCTTTCTCTCCTGTTTTCTGTCTGCTGGCTGAAGCAACTGCTGAATGTTAGCTCGTGAAGAATGGGATGACGCATTCCAAAGCAATGTGGTGCCTGGTGGTTCTGATACGGTCTGGGAAATATCCTGGCCTGGTCTTCGTTGTTGTTATGTGTGCGGAGGAAAGTTGGAGAATAGGGCTTGCTTTTATATTGCACTGTATGTGTTGTGGCAAACAGCATGGTCCAGCACACAGTGAGGAGACAAATGGCCAGCTGACCCATTCTTCATGGAGTATGCCCTGAAAGCAGTAAAAAGCTGCAGCACATCAAACACTGCTGGAGAATGTTTCACACACTTGAAACATCAGGTCAGTTGGGGAGCATCAGTGTCCAATTTCTCTTTCAGGGCCAGGAACTCCCATTTATTTATGTTCCCATATTATTACAGTGAAGTGGCAGATTAGTTGGTTTTAATATCCTCTGCAAGATATTGGTGAGGCCACATTTAGAGTATTGTGTTCAGTTTTTGTCTCCCTGTTATAGCAAAGAGGCTGCTAAGCTGGAAAGGTTGCAGAGGAGATTTACAAGGATAGACACAAAAAGCTGGAGTAACTTAGCGGGACAGGCAGCATCCCTGGAGAGAAGGAATGGGTGACATTTTGGGTCGTCTGAAGAAGGGTCTCGACCCAAAATGTCACCCGTTCCTTCTCCTGAGATGCTGCCTGTCCTGCTGAATTACTCCAGTTTTTTGTGTCTATCTTTGGTTTAAACCAGCATCTGCAGTTCCTTGCTACAGATTTACAAGGATGTTGCCATGACTCTAGGTGGGTGAAGGCCTCGGCTGCAGAGAGAGGTTTGGCATGCTAGGACTCCTTGGAGCACAGGAGGATGAGGGATGATCTTACAGAGGTGTATAAGATCATGGGTAGAATAGATGGGGTAAATGTGCAGAGTCTTTTACCCAGAGTAGGGGCATCAAGAACCAGAGGACATGGTTTTAAGATGAGAGGGGAAAGGTTTAATAAGAAACTGAGGGACAACTATTTTACACAAAGGGTGGTTAGTTTGTGGCAGTTAGTAGTTGAGGTGGATCCTATCACAATGTTTATAAAACATTTGGACAGGTACATGGATAGGAAAGGTTTAGAGGGATATGGGCCAAACGCAGGCAGGCTAAGTTGTGTAGTTGGGGCATCATTGTTGGTGTGGGCAAGTTGGACTGAAGGGCCTGTTTCCATGCTTTATAACTCTATGACTGACTCCTGGCACCATTTGTACTAGTGTTCAAAAGGGAACTGCAGATGCTGGAATATCGAAGGTACACAAAATTGCTGGGGAAACTCAGCGGGTGCAGCAGCATCTATGGAGCGAAGGAAATAGGCGACGTTTCGGGCCGAAACCCTTCTTCAGACTGATAGGGGGTGGGGAAAAGAAAGAAGGAAAAGGGGAGGAGGAGGAGGAGCCCGAGGGCGGGCGGATGGGAGGGTGGGAGGAGACAGCTAGAGGGTTAAGGAAGGGGAGGAGACAGCAAGGGCTAGCCAAATTGGGAGAATTCAATGTTAGTGCCATAAGGACGCAAGGTCCCCAGACGGAATATGAGGTGCTGTTCCTCCAATTTCCGCTGTTGCTCACTCTGGCAATGGAGGAGACCCAGGACAGAGAGGTCGGATTGGGAATGGGAGGGGGAGTTGAAGTGCTGAGCCACCGGGAGGTCAGGTAGGTTATTGCGGACTGAGCGGAGGTGTTCAGCGAAACGATCGCCCAACCTACGCTTGGTCTCACCGATGTAAATCAGCTGACATCTAGAGCAGCGGATGCAGTAGATGAGGTTGGAGGAGATACAGGTGAACCTTTGTCGCACCTGGAACGACGGCTTGGGACCTTGAATGGAGTCGAGGGGGGAGGTGAAGGGACAGGTGTTGCATTTCTTGCGGTTGCAACGGAAAGTGCCCGGGGAGGGGGTGGTGCGGGAGGGAAGGGAAGAATTGACGAGGGAGTTGCGGAGGGAGCGGTCTTTGCGGAAGGCAGACATGGGGGGAGATGGGAAGATGTGGCGAGTGGTGGGGTCACGTTGGAGGTGGCGGAAATGGCGGAGGATTATGTGTTGTATTTGCCGGCTGGTGGGGTGAAAGGTGAGGACCAGAGGGACTCTGCCCTTGTTGCGTGTGCGGGGATGGGGAGAGAGAGCAGTGTTACGGGGTATGGATGAGACCCTGGTGTGAGCCTCATCTATGGTGGCGGAGGGGAATCCCCGTTCCCTGAAGAACGAGGACATTTCCGATGCCCTGGTATGAAATGTCTCATCCTGGGAACAGATGCGGCGTAGGCGGAGGAATTGGGAGTAGGGGATGGAGTCTTTACAGGGGGCAGGGTGGGAAGACGTGTAGTCCAGATAGCCATGTGAGTCAGTGGGTTTGTAATGTATGTCGGTCAGGAGTCTGTCCCCTGCGATGGAGATGGTGAGGTCAAGGAATGGTAGGGAAGTGTCGGAAATCCCTACCATTCCTTGACCTCACCATCTCCATCGCAGGGGACAGACTCCTGACCGACATACATTACAAACCCACTGACTCACATGGCTATCTGGACTACACGTCTTCCCACCCTGCCCCCTGTAAAGACTCCATCCCCTACTCCCAATTCCTCCGCCTACGCCGCATCTGTTCCCAGGATGAGACATTTCATACCAGGGCATCGGAAATGTCCTCGTTCTTCAGGGAACGGGGATTACCCTCCGCCACCATAGATGAGGCTCACACCAGGGTCTCATCCATACCCCGTAACACTGCTCTCTCTCCCCATCCCCGCACACGCAACAAGGGCAGAGTCCCTCTGGTCCTCACCTTTCACCCCACCAGCCGGCAAATACAACACATAATCCTCTGCCATTTCCGCCACCTCCAACGTGACCCCACCACTCGCCACATCTTCCCATCTCCCCCCATGTCTGCCTTCCGCAAAGACCGCTCCCTCCGCAACTCCCTCGTCAATTCTTCCCTTCCCTCCCGCACCACCCCCTCCCCGGGCACTTTCCGTTGCAACCGCAAGAAATGCAACACCTGTCCCTTCACCTCCCCCCTCAACTCCATTCAAGGTCCCAAGCAGTCGTTCCAGGTGCGACAAAGGTTCACCTGTATCTCCTCCAACCTCATCTACTGCATCCGCTGCTCTAGATGTCAGCTGATTTACATCGGTGAGACCAAGCGTAGGTTGGGCGATCGTTTCGCCGAACACCTCCGCTCAGTCCGCAATAACCTACCTGACCTCCCGGTGGCTCAGCACTTCAACTCCCCCTCCCATTCCCAATCCGACCTCTCTGTCCTGGGTCTCCTCCATTGCCAGAGTGAGCAACAGCGGAAATTGGAGGAACAGCACCTCATATTCCGTCTGGGGACCTTGCGTCCTTATGGCATTAACATTGAATTCTCCCAATTTGGCTAGCCCTGGCTGTCTCCTCCTCTTCCTTAACCCTCTAGCTGTCTCCTCCCACCCTCCCATCCGCCCGCCCTCGGGCTCCTCCTCCCCCTCCCCTTTTCCTTCTTTCTTTTCCCCACCCCCTATCAGTCTAAAGAAGGGTTTCGGCCCGAAACGTCGCCTATTTCCTTCGCTCCATAGATGCTGCTGCACCCGCTGAGTTTCCCCAGCAATTTTGTGTACCTACCATTTGTACTAGGTTTGCCAACTGTCCCGTATTAACCGGGACATCCTGTATATTGGGCTAAATTGGTTTGTCCCATACGGGACCGCCCTTGTCCTGTATTTGACTGCTCGGGTTGAGGGGACTGTGGGGTCTGAGCGCCGCGTCCGGCCCGCCTCACCCATCCCGACGTAGTGCAACCCATGGAGTGCAGCAGCAGCACCTCGTCTGTGGCCTCGTCGGTCGGCAGCCTGGCCAACTGTCTGACCTTCGGACCTTCGCTTACCGCTGACACCACCACCTCTCCTTCTCATGGCCGACATCGCGTGCAAAGTCCAGCACCCTGGCCGAAACTCCTCAGCTGGCCCACTGGCTGGGCTTTGTGTGCAGTCCAGTACCCGGGCCAACTCATCATTCACCCAGCCACGGCCGAGTCGGTCAACGAATTGCCGTTGGGAATTTGTCCCTTATTTGGGAGTGAGGAAGTTGGCTAATCTAATTTGTACCCAAGGGGTAAAGAGCTCAGTTGGTGGTAGTGTTGCTGGATCCTCCCATGTTACAGTATGAAGTTAGCAGAGAAAAGCCAAAGACGTACAGGTATGCAGGTTAATTGGCTTGGTGTATGTGTAAATTGTCCTGGGTGTGTATAGGATAGTATTAGTGTGTGGGGATTGCTGGTTGTGTGGACTGTTAGACGATCAGGCAGCATCTGTAAACCAGTAGCCTGATTCCGCGCTGTATCTCTAAACTAAAAAGCCCAAAGTATTTCATCCCGAGTGTCTCAGTTATTAGGAACTTGGGGGGTCTCAACCCTTCAACATCTATGCCCAAAATCTAGTGCCGCACGGGCAACAGTAGCATGCATACAGTGAGTTAATAGTAGTCATTATCTGCCTATAGACACTTTGGAGTCAGAATCCTGTGTACGCTAGTGCTGTTTCTCTAACTTCCAGCTTATCCATTGATGTCACCCAAAGTTTATTACTGGTGAGATTTGTCAGTTTAATTAGTGAGCAGTAAAGCATGATATGTGGCAGGTATCAGCAGGGTGAGGCTGCACATACCCTGAGGCAAGGTTTGCGAGGGTGAGGGTGACTGCATCTTCCCCTAGAAGAGCAGCGTAGGAACTAGTGTCTGTTTGATGCATGAGGATTAAGTGTGAATAGTTTAGTTTATTATTGTCGCACGTACTAAGGTACAGAAAATAATAAAAGACTATACATGAATACAATCAAGCAGTGTACAGTGATAAAGAGAAAGGATAAAGGGGACAACATTTAGTGCAAGATGAGTCCGATCAACAGTGTAATGTATTCATGCATATTCATGTATATGCTAATGAGTTGGTGTTGTATATAATTAGGGGATGTTGGGTAATAAAACTCTTGTGATCCAGCCAGCCTGCGTGGTTATTCACCTGCAGAACTGTTGATAAAGAGAAGGCTAAGAATATGCCTAAGTCTAGTTCAACCCAATTTGGCTTTGAGAGTTGAACAAAAACAATTAAGTCAAAAACGCCATTTTGACTCCCACAAAAAGGAGAGGTATTTCAAGCCAGATGAGCATGTTCGTGTTCTCAGTCCTCCCAACAAGTCCAGTCGAGACAAATGGGATGTTGGGAAAATAGTGGAAGTGTGTGGAACAAAAAGATACTTAGTTGAAGTTGGAGATAGGATCAAAAGTGTTCATGTTGATCAAATGATTCCAGCCAAAGATGAACCAAAAACTGAGCATGAAGTCCTAATCCTGGAGTCTTTATCTGAAAGTGAGTTGGAAGAGCCAACTGATTGAAACACAACGTTCAGTTAGCACAGACAAAGAAGCAGATTCCTCTGGTAAAAGTCAGAGTACTAAAACAGAGCCAAACAAGCATACAGTTGAATCAACACCTAAACCTGTTACACCTGTTACTGTTAGACGATCAGGCAGGATCCGTAAACCAGTAGTCAGGTTAGGTTTTTAAATTAAGTAACTCACTGTATAGGTAGAATGAAAATGTGTAAATATGTAAAATAAATATTATGTTATTTAAGATTTAATGAATACAGGTTTAAATCAAGTATCACAACAAGAAAATTGTAACTGTGTACTTAGATTTAATACTTTAAAAAAGGAGAGCAGTGTCATGTATTCATGCATATTCATGTATATGCTAATGAGTTGGTGTTGTATATAAGTAGGGGATGTTGGGTAATACAACTCTCTTGTGATCCAGCCAGCCTGCGTGTAAGTGTTATTCATTCTGCTGTCCGGAATATAACAAAATTGGCGACGAAAGTTCGAAGGTCTCCATTGAGGTAGATGGGATGTCGGGATCACACTCCAGCTGATGAGGACCGTTCAGTTGCCTAAACAGCTGGAAGAAACTGTCTCTGTATCTGGGGGTGCATGTTTTCACACTTCTGTACCTCTTGCTTGATAAGAGAGAGGGAAAGAGGGAGTGAGATGCTGCTGGCCTTGCCGAGGAAGTGTGAAGTGTAGGAGGTTGGGTCTATGGAAGGGAGGCTGGTTTGAGTGATGGTTTGGGCTACGTCCACATTTCTCTGCAATTTCTTGGATGGAGCTGTTCCCAAACTGGGCTGTGATGCATCCCAATAAAATGCTTTCGACAACGCATCTATAGAGGTTGGCAAAGGTAGTTAGGGGCGTGCCACTCCTTCTCCAGGTCTGTCCTCACCTTCTCCATCGTGGTCTGGTTTGGCTCTGCCACCAAGCACAACATCCGGAGGCTGCAGCGAATCGTTTGATCAGCCTAGAAAGTTATTGGCTGCAACCTTCCCTCCATTGATGAACTGTTCACTGCAAGGGCCAGGAAGTGAGCGGGTAAGATCCTGGCCACAAACTTTTTGAATCACTTCTCTCTGGAAGATGACTCCAGACTGTCAAAGCTGCCACAGCCAGACATAAAAACAGCTTTTTTTCCACGAGTAGTAGCTCTACTCAATAACCAAAAATCTCCAGCCTCCTTTTGCTCTGATATTTCACGTAATTCACATGTTTAATCAATAATGTTTTATTATTAATGTTTGATGTTTTATGTGTCATTCCTAACTGTCACTGTAGGTCGGCGCCACTTGCGGGCGGAGCACCAAGGCAAATTCCTTGTATGTGATTACTTGGCCAATAAACTTATTCATTCATTTATTCAAACTTCCTGAGCCTTCTAAGGAAGTAAAGGCTTTGGTGTGCTTTCTTGGTCGTATCTCTGGCAGAATGGGGAAGCATCTACTGCAGGTGAATCTAGCTCCGTTCTGAGTGCATGGCTGGACATCCTAGAGTGAAGGTGTTGATTGAGAGCACTATTGCCATGGCACATCCATGGCAACTTCTCACTGTGAGTGATCTCTATACAAGCCTCTTCCACAGGGTCCTCCACACCCAGAAGGATCTCTACTCTCCCCGACAGTTGCAGTGTGCAGTCATTACTTGCCAACACTCCTGGCCGCTGATCGGGGGCTGTTTTTTATTGTGCTGTGTCCTCAGGCCTACTTTCTGAGTCAATAACTCTGAGGGAAGGTGTGACCATCCATGGGAAAAGTCGACCCCCAAGGCCCGCTGTTCCTGAAGCAGCCTGTGATGCAGGCTGGGCTCACGCTTACATTAATGTCAGTTTGAAAACATTGTATGTTGTAGAAATTCGTTTTAAAAGGCTTTTTGATGGTAAAGGGCCTGTCCCACGAGCATGCGGCAAGCGCGACCAAACTGGAAGCGGGGCCGCGCGGAGGTCGAGTGAGTTATGTGAAGTCCGTGGCAGGTTCGCGCGTGACGTACGGCGTCGAGAAGCTGCGTACGCCCGTCGAGGCGGTGCGTACGGCGCGAGCAGGCCGTTGCCGCATGGAATTTTTAAACACTGTCATTTTTTCTGATCCCCGCGCGATGTCGGGATCAGCTCCGCACAACTCCATACGGCTCTGGCGATCGAAGTGGGACTGGCCCCGCGAGGCCGTACGGCTCAAGCGACTACGTTAGGTCGCGCTTGCCGCAAGCAGTCACATGCTCGTGGGACAGGCCCTTAAATCATTTATTCTCAAAAAATGGTGCAGTTTTATTCAAGTTTAAAGGAAAATGTATCACAGATTGAAATGTACTGGAAAGATGAGTTCTGAATCGTTTACTTTGAGAGATGCAGCATGGATCTGCCTTTGGCCCACAGTCCGTGCCTATCGTTGATCACCCATTCAAACTTTCACACTAGTTCTATGTTATCCCACTTTCTCATCCACTCCCTACACACCAGGGGCAATTTCCAGAGGCCAATTAACCTACAAACCCACATGTCTTTGGAACGTGGGAGAAAACCAGAGCACCCAGATGAAACCTACACGTCACAGAGTTCATGATCGGACCCGGGTCTCTGGCACTGAGGCAGCGACTCTACCAGCTGTGCCACTGTGCTGCCCCTAAGTCCTGAGTATTTTAATATTATATTGAGATGCAAGATAATCCAATTTAAAATGTCTGGGACTGTTGTTCACAAAGGTGATTACAACCTGGAATTATGCGCCTCCATGGAGTGGAGACAAAGACCTCGAGTCCCTGAGGATGTTGCATAAGGTGACATGAATTATTGATTCTTGTACCTTCCCAGCTTTAGGCAAGGTTTGCCTTGGTTTCTGTCTGGTCTGGAAGAGTCAATGGTAGTTGTATGAGGAGTGGAAAAGTGCTTGATGCCGATGCAAGGGAACATACGTGTCCCCTTTGTTCACCAGCAGAACTATTGGTTCATAGGAACATGGAAACATAGAAAATGGGTGCAGGAGTAAGCCATTTGACCCTTCGAGTCTTCTTGCTTATGGCGTGGACAGCCTAAAGTTGTAAGACAACTTGTTCTATTTGATGGTAGACAAAAGTGCTGGAGAAACTCAGTGGGTGAGGCAGCATCTATGGAGCGAAGGAAATAGGCAAAGTTTCGGGTCAACCCTTCTACAGACTGATGGGAGGGGGGGGGGGGGGGGGGGGTGCGGAAGAAGAAATGAAGAGGTAGAGCCAGTGGGCTGAGGGAGAGCTGAGAAGGGGAGGAAAAAATAGGGACTGCTTGAAATTAGAAAAGTTGGTGTTCATACCACAGGGGTGCAAACTGTCCAAGCAAAATATGAGGTGCTGCTCCTCCAATTTACAGTGGTCCTCACTCTGGCCACGGAGGAGGCCCAGGACAGAAAGGTTGGGTTCGGAATGGGGGGAGTTGAAGTGCTGAGCCACCGGGAGATCAGGTTGGTTATTGCGAACCGAGCGGAGGTGTTCGGCGAAGCGAGTTTGATGCTCTGTTTGATCTTCCATTTGTGCATGCCAGGTTGATTGCATTCGTCGTAACAGGGTGGACCACATGAAGGTTGCAATCTCCCATCCCATTCAATATGATCATGGCTGATCATCCAAAATGAGTACCCCGTTCCTGCTTTCTCCCCATATCCCTTGATTCCGTTAGCCCTAAGACCTCTATCTAACTCTCTCTTGAATACATCCAGTGAATTGGCCTCCACTGCCTTCTGTGGCAGAGAATAATAATAAGAATACACTTTATTGTCATTGTAAATACATACAACAAAATTACAGGCGCACTGCCCGGGCGTAGCTCCAACATATTAGATAAACAATAACGACAAGAAAAACGTCAAGTCAGAATGTACAATATTTCACAGTATAATGTTATAGTAGGACAAAATATTGGCTCTGGGGGTGTGTGTTCAGTGCGGAGTTCAGATTGGTGATGGCCTTGGGGTAGAAACTGTTTGTTAATCTTGTGGTGTGTGATTTGAAGGACCTGTAACGCTTGCCTGAGGACAGAAGGGCAAACAAGTGACATGCGGGATGAGATGGAGCAACGGTAGAATGACACTAGAAGCTGACATTCCTGAGTGATCTTGGGAAGTAAAGTCGTTGTTGTGCCTTCTTTACCAGTGAGTTTGTGTTAGTTGACCTGCTGAGATGTGGGTGCCCAGGAACCTGAAACTGGAGACTCTGTCCACTCTTTCTCCGTTTATGTGCAGTGTGGGATGGTCACCCTGCTTCTTCCTGAAGTCAATGATGAGCTCTCTTGTATTCTTGGTATTGAGTGCTAAGTTGTTCCACAGATTCACAACTCTCTGGGTGGAAAATGTTTTTCCTCATCTCAGTCCAAATTGGCCTAATGTGGAATAGAGCTCTGCACATCCCACTCACCTCACCCCAGCCTCTGGTAGCTCAAGTATGGCTGGCTTCAATGTCTATTGGGTTGGTCTTAGTACATTTCTTTAGAGGTTTGCACCTTCCTTTCAATAATAGCCACTATCTTGGTGGCCTCTCAAATCCTGCAGAAACATAAGCGGGGGTCATTGATGCTGGAATGTGGCTCATATCTCTGGGACTGTATTCTGGTAGGAGTCGGTTGCTAGCCAAGTGGGGGAAAATATGTGTTAATTCCTCACATTCGCACAAGGAAACGTCTTGAGAGGCATTTACGGTAGTTGTGTTCATCAGTGTAGCCTTCAGTCACCTGGGGCAAAATTGTCAGTGACAGTAAAATCAGGGCAGTTTCTATTAGTTAATAGATGCAAAAAGCTGGAGTAACTCTGCTAGTCAGGCAACATCTCTGGAGAAAAGGAATAGGTGGCATTTCAGGTTGGGACCTTTCCCTGCCTCGACCCTTCTCTGCCTTGATCCAAAACATCATCTCCAGAGATGCTGTCTGACCCGCTGAGTTACTCCAGCTTTTTGTGGCAGCTTTTTGTCTACCAGCTTTTTGTGTCTATCTTTGGTGTAAATTGGCATCTGCAGTTCCTCCTTGCACAGTTTCTGTTAGTTGTTAGGATTAATTAAAAATTTTAGTTGGAGACTAATCCAGTCAGCTGCGTGAATCCGAGGTGTTGACCGATGCCATGGAAAGAGATGGAGCGATTGTGTTGGTTACAATGAGGTGTGGCCAAGAAAATCCTGGTGCTCTTCACGTTATGGATGTGGAATGTTTGGCAAATTCTGAGGCAAAAATACACACACCAAGATAATACACCACTTCCTTGCTCATTTCCGACAAGTTTATCCAAAAGGATTTAGCTGGCAGCAGTCTAAAGCCTTTATTTGCCTGAGTGGAGATATAATAAGCAGCACCTTGTGCTTATTTGCCTGAGTGGGGATATATTAAGCAGACACAAAGTGCTGGAGTAAATCAGTTGGTCGGGCAGCAGCTCTGGAGAGAAGGAATAGGTGACGTTTTGGATTAAGGCACTTGTTATTGGCCCACTTTGTCCAATTGCTCCAGGCTCACTGGCCACTGTTATGGTTTAAGTCTTCTATCAATATTGGGATGGGACTACATAATACCCCTTCCAGGAACTGGGACATTGTTTGTGCGTTGCCTAATTTGTATTGCTATTCACAGTGATTCAGGGATTATTGTTTTTAATGTATAATCCAGAGATCTAGATTAATCATCTGAGTACATTCATTTCAATTCCACTGCAAGGCTTAATTATTTAATTGAGGATTTTACTAAACTTGTAGCATTACAGATGATGGCTGTGGAAAATCCGATTGGATTCACTAATGCCTTTCTGGAAGTAGAAGCTGTTTTCCTTTCACCCCTGACCTATATGTAACTGCAGACACAAAACAAGTTGCTTGACTCCTTTTTAAAAACTATCTCAAAGTTCTGAGTAACTCAGCAGGTTAGGCAGCATCTCTGGACGACATGAATGGGTGATGTTTCGGGTTGAGACCATTCACCATTCTCCAGCCCTGGCTACAATCAATTATGGCATCACCTTAGCGCAGCTCTAGAGTTTCTGCCTGCAGCGTCAGAGATCCAGGTTTGATCCTGACTACCGGTGCTGTCTGCGTGGTGTTTGTACGTTCTCCCTGTGACCACGTGGGTTTTCCTCGGGTGCTCCGGTTTCCTTCCACACTCCAAAAGTGTACAGGTTTGTAGGTTAATTAGCTTTGGTTGAATTGGTTGAATTTTCCCTAATGCGTAGGATAGCGTTGGTGGTAGCGGGTGATCACTGGTTGGTGCAGACTCGGTGAGCCCGTTTACGCGTTGCATCTCTAAATTTAAGAGCAGAGGTTAACTTGGGAGATGTACCTGGGATAGTTAAGGCTGCCTTTTTCACTGGCTGGTGAGTTTGCTAACTTTGACCCATGAGGAAGGTTTCAGTCTGATCACACGCGCGCTACACACACTGTGGCCTTGGGCAGCTGGACAAATAAGCAATGAGGGCAGGTGGATGAATGACCAGACGAGCATCTCTGAATCTGTGTGCTGGGTGGGCAGACTGTCTGTGCGGTGGGGACTGGGGGGGGAGGGGGTTGGGTGGGAGGAGGCGTGGTTTGTTGGTTTATTGGCGGCAGTGGAGCAGATGGGGTCTGCAGCTCCCGTGCATCTGACTTTGATTGAAGACTACGGTGCTGAGAATCCGTCTGCTTCTGGCTTCAGTTCCGGCTTATTGTTTCATTGTGAACCTCGCAGCAAACAAGCACTCTGCAAAAAGTGAGAGTCTGAAGAAACTCGACCTCGTTTGGAGCTGAGGAGGGGGGGCCGTGGAGATTTAAAAAAAACACAAGGGGAGCGGGTGGGGTGAATGCACAGTCTTATAGCCAGGGTAGGGCGATCGAGAACCAGAGGATGTGCTTGAGTTGAGAAAGGCACGATTTAATACAAACCAGAGGGGCAACCTTATCACACGAGGGTGGTGGGTATTTGGGATGAGCTGCCAGAGGAGGTAGTTGAGGCAGGTAATATGATAACATTTAAAATACATTTGGACAGGTACATGATTAGGAAAGATTTAGAGGGATATATGGGCCAAATGCAGGCAAATTAAAGTGATATAAATGGGGCATCTTGGTTGGCATGGATGAGGTGGGCCGAAGAGCCTGTTTCTGTGCTGTTCCACTCTGAGCTGCAGAGAGACACGGTGAATAGCAACAGCCCTTTCACCAGGGCAGGGAGTATTAAAACTAGAGGCCAAAGGTGCAGGGGATCAGTGCTGCGTCTATAGTTGCAGAGGTGCCAAGTGTATGCAGCTGTAATGCTGTTGAGCTACATGCTGGCTAGTTGCCCCTGTGGAGGGTGGTGTGGAGGTGGCCTTGATGATCCTTGCCAGTGTCAGGCTTGTTCTTTGCCAAGTCTATTTAATTTCAGATACATCAGTCTTGTTGCATGAAAGTTGACTGCAAAGCATTAGTAAACCCATTCTCAGAACACTTCTCATTGAATCGCCCCCCCCCCCCCCCCCTTGCACCCAACTCATCTATTGAATGTGAATTAAACTCCTTCTGCCATTCCTCGGTTCAATGACCAGTTGATCACGATCTCATTATAATCGTAGACGATCTTTGTCCACCATGCCACTGTGCTGACTTGTGAATTAAGCCACTGATATTGATGTCCAAATCGTTATTGCAAACAATGAATAACAGTGGCCTCAGCACTGATCCCTGTGGCATCCCAGGACTGTGAATCTAGGCCCATGCTTCAGACTCCTCCATCTGAGAAACAGCCCTTTACCACTACCCTCTGTCTCCTACCCTCAACCCAGCGTTGTGTCACGTTGGCGAGTTCGTCCTGGATTTTGGGTGATCAAACCTTCCAGACCGGCCTACCGTGTGGCTTTGCTAAATTCTGTTTAAACAATATGTGTTACACTGCCCTTGTCAATCTTGGTCACGTCTTCAAAACTTAATCAAATTCGAAAGACAATTTCTCATGCACCAAGCCAATCTGACTATCTATAATCAGTGATAGACAGACACAACGCTGGAGTAACTCAGCGGGCCAGACAGCATCTCTGGAGAAAAGGAGTAGGTGACCTCCTTCAGACCCCACCGCTCACTCTGCAGCAACCCCGACATTTTTTCTTTAAATGTCCGCCGTGACTTTGAGCTTTTCTTTAGTCGCCTCCACCTCCGTGACTTTTTCCATGGGAAGGAGTTCTCACTACCCAGAGATGATCCCGTCTCCACCGGTCCCCCTCCTCTTTGACTCCCTCAGACTGCCATCCGCCCTCTTTTGACCTCTTCATTTATAACTGCCGGCGTGACATCAATCGTCTCAACTTTTCCACTCCCGATGTCTACTCTAACCTCGCCCACTCTGAACGCACAGCCCTCGGCTCACTCTGCAGTAACCCTGCCATTTTTTCTTTAAATCTGCAGTTCCTGCCTATCCATAATTAATTTCTGCCTTTCCAAATGCATGTGGATCCTGTCTGCCACCTTGTTCACTATTGATTTGGCCTCGTTGGCCTATAGTTCCCAGGCTTTTCTTTGCAGCTTTTCTTCAAAGAAGCTCAACATCAGCCACTCCAGTATTCCAGCATCGCCCCTGTAGTTATGGACAAAACACAAATATCAGCTGGGCGGAGGGGGGCGGCACAGTGTACAGATACATGATAAAGGGAATAATGTTTAGGGCACAATAAAATCCAGTAAAGTCCGATTAAAGATAGTCCAAGGGTCTGCAATGGCCTATGCTCCCTAGAGGAGCAAAGGGCTTAAGAAGAGAAGAAGGGTCTCCAGTGAGGTAGGTAGGTCAGGACAGCTCTCTGGTTGTTTGTAGGATGGTTCAGTTGCTGGATAGTAGCTGGGAAGAAACTGTCCCTGAATCTGGAGGTGTGTGTTTTCAACACTTCTGTACCTCATGCCTGATGGGAGAAGGAGTGACCGGGGGTGAGACTCGTCCTTGGTTATGCTGGCACTTCATCTCCAACTTTGGGCATAAAACCTGGCCGCGTGGAAGGTAGAAGTTGCAGTACAGCAGGAATACACATCTGGAGGATTGTTGGAAGAGATTCAAAGGGAATAGACGCTCCTTATTGTCCACTTCCACAATGATAAAATGAGAGAGACGGCTTTACATTTTCTCCCTGTGTGTGTGTGCTAGTGCACCTCACTAGTAAAACGTATTAATAGTGTACAGGGACTGAGCACCCGATAATAGAGTATTTATGAGGCAGGAAAATGATCCACGTGTCCACTTGATTTGTGGATCTGACTGCCCACTAATGTTCTTTCCCTGGGGTTTGAATGTCCAGGCACGGGATGAGTAATGGCTTTCCCTATTGCTTTGTATAACTGACACCTGGGGCCACATATCGTGCCAGTAATGCAATATTAACTGTGACCTGGAAGCGAGCTCGGGTCATCGTAAACCATCCTCTCCTCTTGACAGCTCGAGTCAGAAAAATCATTGGCGTCGTGTTCCCTTTGGGATTTCCAGCCGGCGTGATATTACTGGCAAAAGTTACCTTGGGCGAGGGATCGATATATTAAATATTTAAAATTCATTGTGGCGTTGAGTGGGAACATTTTTCTTCTTGTCACATTCATCAGTTCATTATGTTTGCATTTATTGTTTGAAAGGAACTTGAAGGAGAATGGTTGACTTTGACTCTGCCTCTCCCGTTTCATCAAGGAGTGAGGAGATGTAAGGCAGCAGCAACAGGAAGATTGTACTGGCTGCTTCATCTTCCCATTAGAGTGCATACAGGATCTTTATTCTCAAAGCAGATGGGTTTCTATTGATATTTCACTTGATTGATTTTGTCTGACATTACTGGCATATCAATGTTGTTGAATTATCAATCGTGGATCTTGGTTCAGTTTTGTTTATTGTCATGTGTACCGAGGTACAGTGAAAAGCTTTTGTTGCATGCTAACCAGTCAGCAGAAAGGCAATACATGATTACAATCTATCCATTTACCATGTTTAGAGATATGATAAGGGAATAACGTTTGGTGCCAGGAGGGCAGAGGTTCAATGGTATGGATGTCGGAGTTTGGCAGCTGCAAGTTTATTGTGGTGATACAGCATGCAGACAGGCCCTTTGGCCCATCGGGTCCACGCCGACCATTGATCACCAAATCACACTCGTTTCCCATCTATTCCCGACAGTGACAGTCGGGGCAATTTATGGAGGCCAATAATCCCCCAAACATGCACGTCTTTGGGATGTGGGAAGAAACCGGACTAGTCGCAGGAAACGCACGCAGTGGGTTAGTTGCTGCCTTACAGCGGTAACACACGGGTTCGATCCTGACCATCGGTGCTGTCTGTACAGAGTTTGTACGTTCTCCCCGTGACCTGCGTATTTTTTCTTTGGGAGCTCCGGCTTCCTCCCACACTCCAAACATGTATAGGTTTGTAGGCGAATTGGCTTGGCAAAATTGTAAATTGTCCCGAGTGTGTAGGATAGTGCTAATGTATGGGGATCGCTGGTCATCACAGACCCGGTGGGCCGAAAGGCCTGTTTCCGTGCAGCATTTCTAAAATGAAAATGGTCAAAGGGAGAATGTGCAAACTCCACAAACCCAGTACCCGATGCCAGGATTGAACCGTTGGTCTCTGACGCTGTGAGGCAGCAGCTCTACCAGCTGTGCCGCTGAGTCACTACTGAGTCTCACTGAGCAAGAACAAGTGCAGTGCTCGGGGCTGGAGTGGACAGAGTGCGGGTAGCGCTAAGTGTACGGGCTGGAAGAGGCCAAGGACATGGAGAGGCAAGGCTGTGGGATAAACACTGACGTTTAAAAAATGATTCATGTTGCTGAACAGAAAGATAGTGCAGAGCTGTGAGGGTTGGGTGAATGCTGTGAATCTGGCAGTGAGTGGTGGAGAGCTGGTCTGCATTGTTGAGAGTCAGTAGAGTGAGTGGTGTAGGCCAGGAATGCAGTAGAATGGTGTGGAGGTCTGGTGCTGGGTGCTGCTTCACGAGCACATTGGTTTCCTTGCTGCCAGTATGGTTTGTATTCCATGGTACCATTTGTTCACAAAATGTGTGGGAGGGAACTGCAGTTGCTGGTTTAAATGGCAGTCTGAAGAAGGGTCTTGACCCGAAACGTCACCCACTCCTTCTCACCAGAGATGCTGCCTGTCCCGCTGAGTTACTCCAGCATTTTGTGTCCATCTACCCCCAGAGTACATTGAATATAGAGCAGTACAGCACAAGAACAGGCCCTTCAGCCCACAATGTCTGTGCCGAATATGATGCCAAGACCATCACTCATCTACCTACACTTATCCCATATCCATTCGTTGCCTTCATATCTACCTATTCACAATTCTTTTAAATGCCAATATAGTTTCTTCTTCCACCAACATATGGTGGCCTGTTTAGTTCTGGTTCAGGCAGTTGTCTCCTCTCTCTTGCGAAATTCCTGTATCCACTGGGTTTTACAGCATCAATCAACTTGAGATTTGATAGTTTTCAATTACAAGTGGATGTACTTTTTAAAAAAAAAGTGAAGTCCACTGGGCGACAATGGAGAATGCTTCTGTAGCTGCTTCTGTACTTAATCCAGGGAGTGCCTAAAATCCCTTGCCGGGAATGTCCTTATTTAGACTGAGCACGGCGGATCAATCCCTGCGGACCCCTGGGACTTGCTAAAGGGTGTTTATTTGTACGTTCAAAGTGGGCACTATTTAATGCTCACTGCTAAATGCATTGGAGACGATGGTGGTGAAGTGTCTGCTTGGATGTGCTTGTCCAAGGGGTGAAGATACTGCCACAGTACTATCCCCAGAGAAGGTGAAGGCCTGATGGATGTATTTCTATGTCGGTCGCTGTGGGACCTGAAGGGTAGTGGGTGAATGCTGTGAATCAGGCAGTGAGGAGCGGAGATGGACACAAAATGCTGCAGTAACTCGGTGTGTCAGGCAGCATCTCAAGAGAAAATGGTCTGAAACCACCTTATGGCTGATTGGAGTGGGGGTAAAGAGGTTGTAAAATGGCAGCACAGTGGCGCAGCGGTAGAGTTGCTGCCTTACAGCACCAGAGACCCGGGTTCGATCCTGATCACAGGTGCTGTCTGTACGGAGTTTGTACGTTCTCACCGTGACTGCGTGGGTTTTCTCCGGGTGCTCTGGTTTTCTCCCGCACTCCATAGACTTACAGGTTTGTTGGCTAATTGACTTTGGTAAAAATTGTAAATTGTGTGTAGGATGGTGTTAGTGTACGGGGATCGCTGGTCGGCGCAGTATCGCTGGGGCAAAGAGTATCGGTGGGGCAAAGAGCCTGTTTCCGTGCTGTATCAATAAACTAAACCGAAGTGAAGGGTTGTCTGAACCAGGACCAGGGGTGCAGTAGAATCCTGTGAAGGTGCTGGATGTACCATCTGCATGCACCTGCTACACTCCATCTAGACCTCACTCTGCCCCGGCAAGGCCAGCAGCATAATCAAGGACGAGTCGCACCCTGGCCTCTCCCACTTCTCCCCTCTCCCATCAGGCAAAAAGGTACAGAAGAGTGAAAACACACATCTCCAGATTCGGGGACAGTTTCTTCCCAGCTGTTATCAGGCAACTGAATTATCCTACCACATCCAGAGAGCAGTGCTGCACTACTATCTTCCTCAATGGTGACCCTCGGACTCTCCTTGATCGGACTTTGCGGGCTTTACCTTGCACGGAATGTTATTCCCTTGTCATGTATCGATACACTGCAAACGGCTCGATTGTCATCGTATGCTGTTGTTTCTGCTGACTGGATAGCACGCAACAAAGGGTTTTCACTGTACCTCGGTGTACGTGACAATAAAAACAAAGTCAACTAAACTTGCCCTTTTGGATGGGTGGGTGCTTTGCTGCGGTTAATATAACACAGCTGAGTAATGACAATGCAACGTACAGATGGCACACACTGCAGCCACGACCTGGTGATGAGCAACATTCACAATGGGGGTGGGGAACCTTGTCTCATGTCTACATGGGAATTAATCTACAGCTGTCCTTTGAAGTAATCAAGCTTTTGTGAGTTTTATTTTTGATATTATTCAATACAATGATGCGTATGCATTATTAAACATGTCTGATTATTCCTCTCCCTGGGGGACCCGATGCTTCTCTGTGAGGAGGGCTGGAATTGTGCGGTTGGAGAGAGAGAGGTTTAGCGAAATAAAGTGAGAAGAGGTGATTTAAAAAAAAAAAAAACAGAACAATGAAGACATCAGCGTGAGGATAATTTCAAGAGGGAGATTATCAAACAGGCATTTTAGCTGAATGTAATTTGCAGATGGTCCAATAAAATTTATGATGCAAACCACTTATTGCCATTTGGGGATCTGATCCCATCTCAACAGCAGTGCGTCTGAGAAGGAAGATGAATGCTCCTGTTTAAAATATTTAAGACATGGATGTTTTCTTTGGAAATTGCAACCAATCCAAACCAAAGCAGACAATTGACTAATTCTTCCCCTGCCTGATGTTTCTGAGGCTGGTTTTGTCTCGACTAGACTGAACTGAACCATCCTACCAACAACTTCAGAGCTACTGTCTACCTCATTGGAGACCCTCGGACTATCTTTGATGGGACTTTACTGGTCTTTATCTTGCACTAAATGTTATTCACATAATTTCCCTTTATGTATCTGTATTGTAGATGGCTCAATTGTAATTATGTAATGTCTTTCTGCTGACTGGTTAGCACTGAACAAAAGCTTTTCATTGTACCTCGGTACACATGACAATAAACTCAACTCAAACCAAACTCAAACTGTGTGGAAGTCTAGGTTCCATCCCTTTCTAGAACTAAGATCAATCTATCTTAGATAGATAGATAGATAGATAGATAGATAGATAGATAGATAGATAGATAGATAGATAGATAGATAGATAGATAGATAGATAGATAGATAGATAGATAGATAGATAGATAGATAGATAGATAGATAGATAGATAGATAGATAGATAGATAGATAGATAGATAGATAGATAGATAGATAGATAGATAGATAGATAGATAGATAGATAGATAGATAGATAGATAGATAGATAGATAGATAGATAGATAGATAGATAGATAGATAGATAGATAGATAGATAGATAGATAGATAGATAGATAGATAGATAGATAGATAGATAGATAGATAGATAGATAGATAGATAGATAGATAGATAGATAGATAGATAGATAGATAGATAGATAGATAGATAGATAGATAGATAGATAGATAGATAGATAGATAGATAGATAGATAGATAGATAGATAGATAGATAGATAGATAGATAGATAGATAGATAGATAGATAGATAGATAGATAGATAGATAGATAGATAGATAGATAGATAGATAGATAGATAGATAGATAGATAGATAGATAGATAGATAGATAGATAGATAGATAGATAGATAGATAGATAGATAGATAGATAGATAGATAGATAGATAGATAGATAGATAGATAGATAGATAGATAGATAGATAGATAGATAGATAGATAGATAGATAGATAGATAGATAGATAGATAGATAGATAGATAGATAGATAGATAGATAGATAGATAGATAGATAGATAGATAGATAGATAGATAGATAGATAGATAGATAGATAGATAGATAGATAGATAGATAGATAGATAGATAGATAGATAGATAGATAGATAGATAGATAGATAGATAGATAGATAGATAGATAGATAGATAGATAGATAGATAGATAGATAGATAGATAGATAGATAGATAGATAGATAGATAGATAGATAGATAGATAGATAGATAGATAGATAGATAGATAGATAGATAGATAGATAGATAGATAGATAGATAGATAGATAGATAGATAGATAGATAGATAGATAGATAGATAGATAGATAGATAGATAGATACTTTAATAATCCTTTACAGGAAATTACAATGCCACAACAGCTTCAAGACAGACATAACACCACACATTTCCTCAGATAATTTCCATACTTAATAAGTTAAAATACAATGAATGAATACTAAAAAAGTGCAAAATCTTCCTCCTCAGACCTCCATCTGATATGTTGACTTACACTTATGCCTCCACAGATGCTGCTTGACTTGCTGAGTTCTTGCAGCTTTATTTGTTCCAGATTCCAACCTTGTTTTATCTTCCTTTTGCTGCCTGTTTTGGTTCGGGCATGCCCTGCGTACACGCCAAGTAGATCACGCGGGTGGTGCAGCGGGTAGAGCTACTGCCTCACAGCTCCAAAGACCCAAGTTCAATTCTGTGCTCTGGTACTGCCTGTGCGGAGTTTGCACTTCCTGTCTGTGACCGTGTGCGTTTTCTCCAGGGGCTCCAGTTTCCTCCCACATCCCAAAGATGTGCGGGTTTGTAGGTTAATTGGCCTCTAAGGCCAATAAGGGAGTTGATGAGAAAGTGGGATAATGTGGTACTAATGTAAGTGGGTGATCGGCAGTCAGTATGAATTCAGTGGGCCGAAGGGCCTGTTTCCATGGAGTGCAGGAGGATGAGGATTGATCTTGTAGAGATGTACAAAGTCATGAGAGGAATAGATCGGATCAACGCACAGATTTTCTTGCCCATTAAATACCGGAGGACATAGGTTTAAGGTGACGGGGAAAAGATTTAATAGGAACCTGAGGGGTAAAGTTTATACGCAAAGGGTGGTGGGTGTTTGGAACGAGCTGCTGGAGGAGGTACTGTTGCAACAAACCTTTAGGAACCATTTCAACAGGTGCATGGATAGGATAGGTTTGGAGGGATGTAGGCCAAACGCAGGCAGGTGGGATTAGTGTAGTTGGCACATGTTGGTCGGTGCAGTTGGGCTGCAAGTTGGGCTGCAGGGCCTGTTTCCATGCTGTGTGACTCTATGACTCTAGGTCTATGGCATCTGTACCTCCCACCTGAGTAAGGCATTGCAAAAGCGTTGAAAATTCACAACACAAGTAACCATTCAGCCCATTTTTCTTTTGCTATTCAATAAAGAGCAACTTGACCAAACCCTTCCTTCCAGCCACAGGTGAGTGGCCTTGCAGGTGGCTCTCCAAGTGTGAATGCTATGATGGCGTTTGTCCCTCCTCCCTTACATGGAGTGAGTTCCAAACTTCCAACTCTGGGTGAAAACTATTTTCCTCATCTTCTCACTGATCTTTTAACCAATTACTATAAATCTTTTGCCTCCTGATTTTTGACTACTTCTGTTATGGGAAGTAAGTCCCTCGTTATTGCCCCTCATTATTGTATCGACTTCACTTAAGCCTCTCCTTGGCTGCCTTTGTTACTTAGTTGTCCAACTTGGGTTGGGTTTTATTATTGTCACATGTACTGAGGTACAAAGAAAAGCATTGTTTTGCATGCGATCCAACCAAATCGGATACACCATACATAAGTACACTCAAGCCAAATCTGAGTAAAATAGCTGGAGCAAAGGGGAAGATACTGAATGCACTCATGTTCTCAGCATTGTAGCCCCCCAGTTCCATAAACAAAGTCCAATGCTCACAATGGTGTGGAAGTGAATTAGACAGAACCATAGCTTATGAAAGGAATGTTCAGAAGCCTGATAATGGAGGGAAAGAAGCTGATGCTGAGTCTGGTGTTGCACTCTTTAAAGTTACTCTGTAACTTCTGCTGGATAGGAGCAGGGAGAAGAAGGAATGACCAGGGTGGGACAAATCTTTGGTTATGTTGGCTGCCTTTCTGCAGCAGCGTGAAATGCAGAGGAAGTCAATGGTGGGGAGTCTGGTCAATATAATAGCTGCATTTGTTTGTGGCCTTGGGTGGGGCTGTTCCAAAATCAAGCTGCGATGCAACCCAACTGTATGCGTTCACTGTTACTTCTGCAGATGTTTGTCAGAGTTGGTGGAGGCATGATGATGAACGTCTTCATACTCCTCATAATGTAGAGGTGTCGCTGTGACTTATCGCCTGTCACATTGATGTGTTCATCAGTCTGAAGAAGAGTCTCGACCTGAAACCTATCACCTGATTTCTTCCCTCCAGAGGTGCTGCCTGTCCTGCTGAGTTACCCCAGCATTTTGTGTCTATCTTCGATTTAAACCAGCATCTGCAGTTCTTTCCTATGGTTGGTCCACAACAGACTATTATTAGTATTTATGCCAAGGAACTCGAAGCTCTCAACCACTTTGGCTTTGGCACCATTGCTGATCAGGGCATGTACTCCACCATACTTGAAGCTGATCACTAGCTCCTTTGTCTTGCTGATATTGAGGGAGAGGTTACTGCCCTGACACCATATTACTAAGTTCTCTATCACCTTCCTGTACTCCATTTTGTCAACGTTGGTGATTTGGCCCACTACAGTGGTGTCATCTTCAAGCTTGTAGATGCCGATAGAACCAATTTGTGCCATACAGTCGTAAGTGTAGAGTGTAGAAGTGGACTAAACAAACAATCACATCCTAACTTCCTTCCAATGGTTGAAGCCCAATCATGCTTGAGGAAAGATGGTGTTTGATTAATAGTCACTCATCTTTGCTCCCACTGCACTTGTCTTGGACCCAACCAGCTTCATCAAAGACGAGGCTTCCATCGTAGAGATTGGGTAGCTTATGACGCTTGTACAATGTTCAATTCCATTCACAAGTCTTCAGCATACTGAAAATGGGCTGATCAACAGCAAGTAATATTCTTATCACAAAAAGTGACATGGGCGGACTCTCCAACACAAGACAATCGAACCTCCAACCCCTGCAGTTCATTGCATTGTATAGTGAAGCTCTCGTCATCTAATATTCTGTAGGTCACCGCTGACCAGTAACTCTGGTCTAGTCTGGTCACATGTAGCAAGGTGCTGTGAAAAGCATTTTGTTGCGTGCTATGCAGCCAGCGAAAAGACTATACAAGATTACAATCAAGCCATTCACACTGTACAGATATTGGATATGGCATATTAACTAAAGGGTATTAAAATTAAAGGGTAAATATTAATTGGGCTTAATAAGCAGAAACCTAAAATTTTTCTCTTTTCCTCACTCACCAAGAGGTCCCCCACTCACCAATGTCTTGAGTTGCATAGTGTGGGAGCACTGTGCTGTGGAACTGGACTTCATGCTGCTTAATGTGTAGGAAGGGACTGCAGATGCTGGTTTACACCGAAGATGGACACACAATGCTGGAGTAACTCAGCGGGACAGGCAGCATCTCTGGAGAGAAGGAATGGGTGATGTTTCAGATTGAGACCCTTCTTCAGGCTTAATCTGTCTGCAATGTTCACACAGGCTCTGGGACAATGCAAAAAAAAGCTCCTTCCGAGAAGCACGGTTTTCAAAGTGACCTTCTCCATCGGTCAAAGATTACCGACAGCAGAATGCACCAGTTATCGGGTAAGGGAGCGCAGGTGATGTGCAATAAGCCCTCCCATGTTCTTCTGCAGTCCCACCTATTATAGTGCTTGAATGAATCTCTGATGCAATTACAGAAATTGCTGGCTTTTTGCTATTTTCTTGTGAGAAGCACCCTGCCTAAAGACCTTTGACCCCTGCACAATATGCACTTAAAGGATTTCCACTTTACTTGAAGCCTTTGAACTGCTGTCGAGCATTGACGGTGCCTAATCCAGCCCTGCAGCCAGACTGTGTGGTCTGATGGGTGTGGGGAGGGAGTTTCACTGAAGCGGTAACATTTGAACCAATGTCTAGCAATGACAAATCCCTCCTTGAACAGCCAGTGGATTTCAATTTAAATTCTGGAGACGAGTGACTATTTCAAGGTGCATGTCGAACAATAGAGAAACAAGGAACTTCAGATTCTGAAGTTTTAATACAAAATAAGACACATTGCTGGAGCAGTTCAATGGATTGGATAGTATCTCAGGAGAACATGGATAGGCATTTTAACTCTCCTTCCCATTCCCACTCTGTCCTGGGCCTGCTCCCTTGCCAGAGAGAGGCCACATGTAAACTGGAGGAACAGCACCTCATATTCCACTTGGGTAGCTTACAACCCAGTAGCATGAACATTGTATTCTCCAATTTTAGGTAACTATATAATATAATATAACACTCCCCATTCTGCAGACGCTGGTTTATGCCAAAGATAGCCACAAAGTGCTGGAGTAACTCGGTGGGCCAGGCAGTACCTCTGGAGAAAAAGAATGGGTGATGTTTTGGGTTGAGACGCTTCTTCAGACTGAGAGTAAAGGGGATGGGACTGGAGGTAATGAAAGGCCAGAACAAAGCGGATGACCAGGGAAGGGTGGAGCCCATAATGGCCTATTGTTGGCTGAGGAAGATGTGATAACGAAGGGATACAAGGATGAGAACAGTGGAACTTGTAGGATGACTAGGGTGGGGGGGGGGGGGGGGGGGGGAAGAGAGGGAATGCAGGGGTTACTTGAAATTGGAGAAATCACCATTCATATCGCTGTGTTGTAAGCTGCCCGACCTGGAGGAGATATGGGCCATATACAGGCAGGGGGATTGGTTAGACTGACCAACATGATAACTGGTTGGGTTGTAGGGCTTGATCCTGCGCTGTCATGTTCTGGGTTCTATCCATGCTCTCTTGAAAGAACCTAGGAGCTTGCTCCCTCTCTCCCGCAACCACTTCCTCCTTCATAGCCGCTGAAGTCTATTGTCTGGCTGCCAAGTGAAGCTTGGCTTTAAGGATCCTTTGTTGGAAAATTCAGCATTCAATCCTAGTCGGAATCACATGGGTCCCATATCAGTGACCAGTCAGCATGTGAAACGGTGTAATGCTGTTCCACACTTACTTTTAGGCCAATTTTGCTATTTATTTTTAGTGGGGCCCAATCAGGGATTAGTTTTAAATGCAAAATGTCTGGTTCAAAAACAAGATTTCTAGGCGCTCTTGTTCACATCAAAGCATGAAACCGGATCCCAAGCTGAGCTAATGCTTTAGAAGAGGAAAGAAAATTCATAAATTGCTTCTGGGCTTGTCATTCAACCAGCTGCATCCATCTGCTCTGGCCTTTGATAGGAGTTTAGTTTAGAGATACAGCGCGGAAACAGGCCCTTTCGGCCCACCAGTGGTACCCACATATTAACTCCATCCTACACATACCAAGGACAATTTCTACATTTACCGAGCCAATTAACCTACATACATGTACGTCTTTGGAGTGTGGGAGGAAACCGAAGATCTCGGAGAAAACCCACGCAGGTCATGGGGAGACTGTACAAACTCTCTTCACTTGCAATGGAAAATGCCTTTGGGAAGTGTGATATACATAGTGGGTGCAGTAAACATGACTGAGGATGGATTATGGAATGTGTCAGAGCCTAACACTGATCTTCCAAGCCGTGTGTAACTGCCCACATTTTCCATGCTTTGGAAAATGTGCGCAGTGATTCAGTTTCCTTGCTACATGCCCACTGTTCCACCTCAACTTCTCACAGCATTAAAACTGGTGTTGAGTGAGCTCTTTGAACAAGGCGTTCTGCGTTTTGTCAATTGTTGGCGAGCAGGGAGGGAGGAGGAGTGAAGGAGATGGGATGGGGAAGCAGATTCAACAGCTGTTCCATCAGACATTTAGTTTCAGAGCTGCCACCTGGAGATGAGTTGTGTCGGGAGCTGAGCGGAGACAACTCCATGATCTGTCGCTGTCGCCACAGCGGAGAAGAGTTCAGAGCACGGAGGTAGTGCAGCGTTCTGGTCTGAGTCGGGTTAGCTCACAGTCCAGTGAGTTGCAGACTGTGTCCCAACCCAGTCTTTAGCCAGCTCAGTGCTGTATCTACATACAGGCGTTTAGTCAGTGGAAAACTGCCTGGGTTATAATTTTCCGTAACGCAAAACTACGTCATCTGTGAATGTGTCAAGAAAAGCAAGCTGAAAAAGTTATTTATTTATTATTATTATTTTTTAAACAAACTCCATGAGAGCGAATTTTATTCTGTGCCTCAAATTGTTGGGTAATGACTTGTGTGTTGTGTGCGGGCACATTTCTGTTGCCTGAGCATCCGTAGTGTGGAGGTTGCCTCTGTATCTTCTTCCAACCTCAATTTAGTGCAAGGATGCTACGTTTTGAAGTGTTTAAAAACTGAAATGCATCTCTTGCCAGTTAAAAAAAAAATATATATATATATATATATTTAGCTGCCCCACTTCACCTTGCAAATATAACCCAACAGAAATGTGCCTTCCCAGAGATTTGTTGATACGGTGGTAAAATGAGTGAGGCAATTTAGCAAGAGATTGCAAAGGCAGAAATCCCTGCAAAGCTGCCCGGGGAAGGAACTGGCTTCCGGTGGCTTGTCGAGCTGATCAGTCTTGGTGCGTTCATCCGTGTGAGCGTTTTGTGATAATCAGACTACGCCTCATTGACTAATCACCTCCCCACCTTGCCTTCCCAACATATGGCTGGCTGGGCTGCCAATCTGCGTTGTTTAGATGAGAATCTTTGCCAGGTTGCGATTGTGCAGAGACTGTGCTGAGTGTAGCTTGAGGGAAGGAAAAGGTAGAAGCCAGACAAATGATAGAGTTTAACGTTCTCCCACAGTGATAACCCCTCTTTTAATTATGTTACATACATTTCCATATTAATTTTCAGTGATTTTCTTTAACGGGATTTACACATGTCTTATCTTGTTTGATCCCATGGGAAATCTGCCCTCTATCTTCCTATTGGTCCACCTATTGTACCTGAGTATGCCTCATTGTATCAATGTATAGTGTTATCCTATTTGACTGGATAGCACACAAAAAATATTTTTCACTGTACCACGCTACACATGAGGATTTAAGTTCAAAAATGATAGGAGAAGAATTAGGCCATTTGGCCCATCAAGTCTATGCCATTCAATCATGGCTGATCTATCTCTCCTGCCCCCCAGTCTCCTGCCTTCTGCCATAACCCCTGACACCCGTACCAATCAAGAATCTATCTTTCTGTGGAATTCTCTGCCACAGAAGGCAGTGGTGGCCAATTCACTGGATGTTTTCAAGAGAGAGTTAGATTGAGCTCTTAGGGCTGAAGGAATCGAGGGATGCGGGGGGAAAAGCAGGAACGGAGTACTGATTTTGGATGATCAGCCATAATCATATTGAATGGCGGTGCTGACTCGAAGAGGGCCGCATGGCCTGCTCCAGCACCTATTTTCGATGTTTCTATGTCTGCTTTAAAAGGAAACGATACCTTTGATATTAAACCTAAACCGAAGCCATTCAGAAAATATCCTTGGATCAAGAGTGAATCTGTCCCCACAGGTACTGTAATTCCATCTGCCATCATTCCATGCACTCTTGTAGCCTGTTACTGCCCCTTTGTAACATCCTGTGCTATCAATACAGCTTACTCTGCCTCCTGTTGTCAGTGAACTCACATGTTCACAGTCCGTAAACGATGTATTGAAAAGCTGAGTCCCCAGAGTAGATTCCCAGAGACCTCTGGTTGTGAAAGCCAGATAATCAGAGTTCATTCCATATAACCATATAACCATATAACAATTACAGCACGGAAACAGGCCATCTCGACCCTTCTAGTCCAGGCCGAACACGTATTCTCCCCTAGTCCCATATACCTGCGCTCAGACCATAACCCTCCA
Source organism: Amblyraja radiata (assembly GCF_010909765.2). Lineage (NCBI taxonomy): Eukaryota > Metazoa > Chordata > Chondrichthyes > Rajiformes > Rajidae > Amblyraja > Amblyraja radiata. Next base: position 35,923,253 of record NC_045973.1, on the reverse strand, counting down.
TTCCTTTCCCGTCCATATAACTATCCAATTTATTTTTAAATGATAAAAACGAACCTGCCTCCACCACCTTCGCTGGAAGCTCATTCCACACAGCCACCACTCTCTGAGTAAAGAAGTTCCCCCTCATGTTACCCCTAAACTTCTGTCCCTTAATTCTCAAGTCATGTCCCCTTGTTTGAATCTTCCCTACTCTCAGTGGGAAAAGCTTATCCACGTCAACTCTGTCTATCCCTCTCATCATTTTAAAGACCTCTATCAAGTCCCCCCTTAACCTTCTGCGCTCCAAAGAATAAAGCCCTAACTTGTTCAACCTTTCTCTGTAACTTAGTTGCTGAAACCCAGGCAACATTCTAGTAAATCTCCTCTGTACTCTCTCTATTTTGTTGACATCCTTCCTATAATTAGGCGACCAAAATTGGACCCCATACTCCAGAATTGGCCTCACCAATGCCTTGTACAATTTTAACATTACATCCCAACTTCTATACTCAATGCTCTGATTTATAAATCTCCCTGTTCCCTCTCACCTGTTCATTAATCCATCTTCTCCAACCACCGGGACTTCATGAACTTTTGGTGACTGGTCATTGTTTTCCCTGGTGCTACTCTGTAGCTGTTGGGTGATAGGACATAGGAGCAGATGTATGCCATTCGGCCCATCGCATCTGCTCTGCCATTCCATCATGGTTGATCTGTTTTTCCCCTCTCAACCCCTTTCTCCTGCCTTCTCCCACTAAACTAATGACATTGCTTGCTAAAGGTCCTGCCCCACTTGGGCGTCATTTACGCGACATCCTAAAAATTGGTTGGCGCATCATGACGCGCGCATGACGTGCGCGTGGTGAGGCGCGGTGGCTTACGCAGAGACGCGCGGCGCCCCAAGATTTTGGGATGTTCAAATGACGCCCAAGTGGATCAGGCCCTTCATCAAGAACTTATCAATCTCTGCTTTAAAAGTACCCAATGACGGGTCAGATGATGAGGAGACCACTGACCATTAGTGGAATGGAAAGGCTTTATTATTTATTCAAGGGACTGGACTTCACAGGCTGAGCCAGCATTTAAATACTGAATCCGAATTGCCCCTGAGAAGAGTTGGTGAGATCTCATCTTGAACTGCTGCAGTCCTTGATGCAGTGGAGAGTTTAGGACCTGTGGCCATTGCCTCAGGACGTACCTTCAGATAGAAGATGAGGAGGAATTTCTTTAGTCAGAGGGTGGTGAATCTGAGGAACTCATTGACACAGACGGCTGTGGATCCCAAGTCAGTGGGTATTTTTAAGGTGCAGATTGACAGATTCTTGATTAGTACGGGTGTCGGGGGTTATGAGGAGAAGGCAGGAGAATGGGGTTGAGAGGGAGAGATAGATCAGCCATGAATGACTGGTGGAGTAGACTTGGTGGGCCAAATGGCCTAATTCTGCTCCTATCACTTGCGAACTTCTAGGCGGTGAGTTACTTGCTGTCGGATTAATGACCTCAAACCTGTTTTTGTGTCCATATTGTGCCACTTCAGTTCAGTTTCTGGTCCATTTCTGTCCCCCCTCACCCCTCCCAGATATTGCTTTTGCACATCAGCTCTGGAATTCGTGTGGGAGTTAACTGGGTTGATCTGGGCTGGAGATACTTGATGTGGAGCAGTGGTGATGGCAACAGGGTGAAGCAACGGCACGCTCTGAGTCCTGCCACGCAAAGCCCTCGTAACTTTGAGGGTAATTTCCTGGGAGGTTTCAGGCTAATGGTCAGTAATTGGTCTCCCACTGTGTATCTTGGACGCAGTCAACCCTTGGCTGAGACCACTTCCTCTGTGTGGTCATCCCCCATCTGGGAGTCATTCCAGCACCTCCAGAGACTGCTGTCTTCCAGCAAACTCTTTCCCTGGCAAATTTCACAGTGAAATGTTACAGGAAATAGTTAAAACAAACCTTTCGTGCAGAGCAGGGCTGAAATACAAGTTCATAATGTGTGGGAAGGAACTGCAGGTGCTGGTTTACACCGAAGGTAGACACAAAATGCTGGAGTAGCTCAGCGGGACAGGCAGCATCTCTGGAGAGAGGGAATGGTTGCCGTTTTGGGCCGAGACCCCCTTTAGACTGAGAGTCGGGGAGAGGTTTCCCTCTCCCATCACCCATTCCTTCTATCCAGGGATGCTACCTGCCCTGCTGAGTTAAGGCCCTGTCCCACGAGCATGCGATCCGCATGCGGCAAGCGCGACCAAACCGGAAGCGGGGGCCACGCGGAGGTCGAGTGATCCCTGTACAGGGCCGGTCCCACCAGCATGCGGCAAGCGCGAGCAAACCGGAAACGGGGGCCGCGCGGAGTTCGAGTGAGTGACGTGAAGTTCGAGCGAAGTCCGCGGGTGACGTACGCCGTCAAGACGCCCCGCGAGGCCGTACGGCTCAAGCGACCACGTTAGGTCGAGCTTGTCGCATGCTCGTGGGACCGGCCCTTTACTCCAGCATTTTGTGTCTATATAAGTTCATAAGTTGTCGGAACAGAATCAGGCTATTCAGCCCATCAAGTCTACTCTGCCATTCAATCGTTGATATAGGCAAAGCGGTCATTTTTTTTACAGGTGTCAGAATGCTGGGCTGTCCAGACGTGGACTTTTAGCTGACACAGTCCGATCAGTGCCGAACCAAGTGCAAGACACCACAGCCAAGTAACCCGAGTGGAAAATAGCAAAGAGCATTGCAGTGAGACCAAATGATTCTAATCCAGCACGGCTCGTAAATAACCATCCATTTCAATAAAAGCATGTTTTTGTTAAGGTTATTAACTTGTCATAAATAGTTGTGCTTGTGTAAACTTGTGTCGCCAGGCAGAAAAGCACCACTGTTCAGGGAAATGGTGTACGCTCCATTAAAGATTCCCCCGAGCTCTTTCCACGGTGGCTTTCTGAGGGCTCCTGCTTTGTACAGCTCACAGTCGCCCCACACACAACGACTGCGGCCAATCTTTTAAATTCCTGCTCTTTCTTGAAGGGGGGAAGAGATCTGTGGCTAACTCACTCTCTCCTGTGTATTTAACATCCTCTGGAGCCGGTGGGAGCAGATTAAGGGCGTCTCAGTGTAACACATCATCCAAGGCCCTTCACAACATGTTTTAAGTTAACTTTTCCTGCTGCTGTTTTCGCATGGGTTTGTGATTTTTAACTGACTGGCGGTCAATAAAGTGGATGGATTGTAAATGGAGTGGTGTTGGGTGGAATGACAATGTTCTTGCCAGCCCCACTTGCTCCATGTTGACAACTGGGGCCCTTGCCTGAGGAGAGAGGGAGAGATTCTTAGCCCGCTGCTGAAACCAATTGGTTGGATAAATCTGTCTGGAAATCATGCTAATGCCTCTGATCAGTTGTGCCTGAAGTGGGATCAATTAAAAGAGACACTTGTGCCGTCCTGGGGCAGGCTCTGACTCGGAACAGCTGCTTTGTGTCAGATGGGCACTGGTTAAACCTGGCCTTTGATGCTTGCCCTGGAAAGCATTGCAGCAAGCATTGTTCGAAAAGCAAAATGCAGCCTCTGGATACCTGCAATAGGAAGCACAAGCTGTTGAATATCCCCAGCAGGTCAGGCAGCTTCCATGGAGACCTTCACAACTCAGAGTGACCCTGGCATCATCCCTGACTCCTGACCATTGACCCGTGGGAGGAATCAACACTGCTGCTGTTGCAAATCTGAAGTAACTACAAAAAATGCCGGAGTCAGGCAAGGTCTTGGGGAAGAGAAAGTTAACATTTCAGCTCATGGTCATAGGGGCTCTTCAGCTGGAGTTGCCAACGTTCTCACTCCCAAATAAGGGACAAAAGGTCAAAATAAGGAACAAATTCCCGACAGCAATTCGGTGATCAATCTGGCCGTGGCTGGGTGAATAATGAGTTAGCCCGGGTGCTGGACTGCACACAAAGCCCAGCCGGCGGGCCAGCTGAGGAGGTTGGGCCAGGGCGCCGGACTTTGCGCATGACGTCGCGAGTAAAGTCTGGCACCCCATCCAGCTCGTGGACCGATGATCGACCATGAGAAGGAGGTGTAGTGGTGTCGGCGGTAAGCGAAGGTCCGAAGGTCGGACAGCTGGCCGGGTTGCTGACTGACGGGGCCCATGGGCGAGGCGCTGCTGCTGCACTCCAAGGGCTGCACTGCGTCGGGACGGGTAAGGCGGGCCAGACGCGGCACTCCGACCCGACAGTCCCATCAACCCGAGTAGTTGCAGTCAAATACGGGACATGGGCATGGGCGGTCCCGTATGGGACAAACCAATTTAGCCCAATATACAGGATATCCCGGTTAATATGGGACAGTTGGCAACCCTATCTGCAGCCCATCTTGTCTATGCCGACCTTGCTGCCTCATCTACACAGTTGCATTCGCTCATATCCCTCGAAACCTTTCCAATGGGATGTAATGCTGAGTCTTCATAAGGCATTAGTCGAACAGCATTTGGAGTATTGCGAGCAGTTTTATGCCCTGAGGAAGCATGTGCTGGCATTGGAGAGGGTCCAGAAGAGATTTACGAGAATGATGCTGGAGATGATTGGGTCAACATATGAGTGTTTGAAGGCACTGGGCCTGCACTCGCTGGGGTTCACAAGGATGAAGGGGTACCTCATTGGAACCTTACCGAATAGAGAAAGGCATAGATAGAGTGGATGTGGAGAGGATGTTTCCACTGGTGGGAGAGTCTTGCACCAGAGGCCACAGCCTCAGTATAAAAAGATTTACCTTTAGAAAGAATATGAGGAGGAATTCCTTTTGTCAGAGGATGGTGAATCTGTGAAATTTATTGTCACAGATAGCTGTGGTGGCCAAGTCTTTTATGGAGCAGATTGACCGATTCTTGATTAGTACGTATGTCAGAGGTTATGGAGAGAATCCCAGATAATGGGGTTCAGAGGGAAAGATAGATCAACCATGGTTGAGTGGTGTATTACACTTGATTAGCTGAATGGCCTAATGTTGCTCCAATGACTTATGAATCCATGTACCTGAACAAATGTCTTTTAAATGTTGTTCTAGTACTTACCACCTCTGGCAGCTCGTCCCACATACCCACCATGCTCTGTGGAAAAAGTTGCATCTCAGATATACGTATCTTTCTCTTTACACATTAAACCAGGGTCCTCTGGTTCTTGATTTCCCCTACTGTGGGGGGTGGCTGGGGAAAGTGTGAAATGTCAGTGGACTCAATGGTTGGTTTTGTGTGATGGTCTGGATTGCATCCACAATTCTCTGCAATTTCTTGTGGTCTGTTCAAAGCTGTTCCCAAACAATGCTGTGATCAGTCCCAATAATGTGCTTTCTCTGTTGCATCTGTAGAAACTGGTGAGTTGTTGTGGACATGCTGGACTTTCTGAGCCTTCTAAGGAAGTAGAGGCATGGCTTTGCTTTCTTGGCCATTGCTCTGAGATTGATGGTTGGCATGGACCGGTGGGCCAAAAGTGCTGTTTGATGCTTATCTCTAAGCTAAACACAGTGGGAGAATAAGCAAGGAAGAGATAAGACTTTAAGACTTTTTGCCTTCCATCACAGTGAGGAGGTGCCTGGAAATTCACTGTGATGGATGTTTGTGTTAAACTGTGTTTATTGTGTGTTCTGTTACTATTTCTGTCATGTCTGCAAGGTACCCAATTTTGTTCAAAATAAATAGTTTTAATGACAATAAAGGAAACTCCAACTCAACTAAATTAAATACCTCTTCATCTCATCTCTGGGCATTCTGCAACGGATGGTTGCAATTGAAATATGGAGGGATAAACCCATGCATGCCTGTGGTCTGATCATTGATAATGGCAATATCTTGTGTGCAGAGAGAGTATGTGGGATTCTGTGTGGTCGTGGTCGCTGCAGACAACATCCGTAGCAAAGGAAGTTTGAGATTGTATCAAGGGTTTGTGGCAAACCACCACACCAAAACCAAGCAGGTCTGCGACGCTGCACAACGCGGCCCTTGATTGCCTCAGCAGTGCGGAGGGAAGGAGAGGGCCTGTGGGTTTTGCTGAATCCAATCCAGCGATTCCTGATCTTTTTAGATTACGAGTCCAGCTTCTGCAGTCTCTGTCTCCAACCATTCCTGAAATTCATTCGCAAGAAGAAAGTTGTTGGTGCTTCATGCTAACCTTAATATGATTGAAGAATAACACTACATAATTGCAGTCCAAGATCTATCACTCTGGATAGGAGTGAGACGGCTTCATTAAAGGGTATGTTGTTGCAGATGTATAGGTTTGTTGACATCTCAAATTTTTAACTGTTTAAGAAGGAACTGCAGATGCTGGAAAATTTGAAGGTACACAAAAATGCTGGAGAAACTCAGTGGGTGCAGCAGCATCTATTGAGCGAAGGAGATAGGCAATGTTTCGGGCCGAAACGTTGCCTATCTCCTTCGCTCAATAGATGCTGCTGCACCCACTGAGTTTCTCCAGCATTTTTGTGTACCTTCAAATTTTTAACTGCTGTGCAAGTACATTGCTGAAGGAAAAGGTCTGTTAGACACTAGTGTCTTGATGTTGTCATGGCTTTTTAATACTGATCAGTCAATGGTTCCTGCTACAAACTGCCTGGGTATAGATGTGAGTCAAATCAGTTCAGCGTGCAAAGCAATATTTGGTGTCAAGATTTGTGTGTTACTTTGGAACATCTAGTAACCCCAGGGATAACTTTTTCACGCAGAGGGTGGTGGGTTTTTGGAACGAGGTTCCGGAGAAAGTGGTTGAGGCAGGTAGTATCGCAACGTTTTAAGAAACATTTGGACAGGTACTTGAAAAGGGCAGGTTTAGAGGGGTATTGGCCAAATGCAGGCAGCTGGAACTACTGTAGTTGGGGCATGTTGGTCGTTGTGGGCAAGTTGGGCTGAAGGGCATGTTTCCATACTGTGATGGAGGTTAGAAAAGTTAACCAAGGCATCCTGGAGGGAACGGTCCTTTTGGTGAAGGTGTTTACTATCCAGGGTATCCATGCTGTAGGATTCTATCTAGATGAAATATTGGAGGTCTGGCAACGTTCTTAAAACTATGCATGTGGAGAAACAAACTCTTCAGGACAGAGGATGATGCCTATGGATGTGAAATAAACATTCTCAAGCTGAAATGTGCCCATATATGTGGTGGCCGGTCCACTACATAGGGACAATACGCAATCTCCCACTTGCAAATAATTAAACTTTCCTCCCCATTCCCGTGCTGATCTTTCTGTCCTGGGTCTCCTACACTGTCAGAGTGAAGCCACACACAAATTGGAGGAACAGCACCTCCTATTTTGCTTGGGCAGCTTACAAACCAGTGGTATAAATGTTGATTTCTCTAATTGGAAGTAACTCCTGCATTCCCTCCCCTCCCCCCCTCCCCCTCCTCTCCCCCACACCCTATCGTCCCACCAGTTCCACTGGACACATCCTTGTATCCCTCTTGTTATCACACTTTCCCCCCCCGCCAACATTGGGCCATTGTGGGCTCTAGCCTCCCTGAGGTCAACTGTTTCCGGCCCCGATTTGTCCTGGCCATTGCTCTCCTCCAGTTTATTCCCCCCGCACTTCCAGCCTGAAGAAGGGTTCTGACCCGAAACGTCACCTATTCCTTTTCTTCACAGGTGCTGCCTGGCCCGCTGAGTTACTCCAGCTTTTTGTGTCTAATACACAGTGGTTATGTTTCTGGGTTTGTAATCTAGCCGTCTGGATTGGAGTTCCAGAGAAACAAGTTCGAACCCCTCCATGGCAGCTGGACATGAAAATGAAGGTGTTAAACAGCTGAGGCTTGGTTCTGGCACCTGCTATTTTTACTTTCCCTATTAAATGGTAATTCAGGATGAAGAATAAAAGCTGATCTTTCCACCAGTGCCCACATCCATGAGTTTTTTTTAGGAGTTAGAAGGAACTGCAGATGCTGGTTTAAACCAAAGATAGACACAAAATACTGGAGTAACTCAGCAGGGACAGGCAGCATCTCTGGAGAGAACGAATGGGTGACGTTTCTTCAGATTAATTTTTCTTTATGTGTTATTAGTGATTCAGTGAGGGGAGGCTGTGAAGGTGATTTTTTTTAAAAACACATGTATATTCTGCTGCGTTTTTGCTGTACGTAAGTTTCATGTTCCAGGAGTGCAGGGTGGTGTAACTATAGTCATTTCAGTCGGCATTGTCAGAACATACTGCTGCACAAAGGGCATGTGTACCTGATTAGTTAGAAGGGATAGCAAGACATGGAACAATTACTACGAGGTCTCCAACCATGTACCGCTAATGGGAAATCCAGCTGCAACTCTGCCCGGTCTAATTAACAGCTGCAAATCCAAGGGAAGGCTGCCCACTGCCCTGAGCCTTTGTAAGTGGAACACTATCGTACATTAAACGTCGTAGCACTCAGCACATACCCGGCTGAAGCCTTTTGTTTTTACTTGGGATTGGATTACTTCTCCCTTTGATTTTTGTTTTCTCTCTCTCTCTCTACCTTTCGCAAATGATTTTTCTTTGTGTGACGTTGAGGTAAAGTTTGCGCCTGTTTTCCTCGGAAGCCCGCGGGAAGTGGAATGCGATGTTCGGCGTGGCAAAGCCGTGTTAATGTTGTCAATCTGCCGCGGGTCCCCTTGGGATAGGGAATGTTGTCCGCCCCCTTTGAAGCAAGTAGCAATTAAAAGTGATGGAAAGCAGGGTGGTCCCTTCGAAAGTCTCACCTGATGTTCATTTTCAGGTTGTCTTGTGCTAATTGATTGTGGTGGAGTAATCGGTTCTTGGCGTGACCATTCTGTATACTGGCCACAGCTAACGCAATGGAGAGGCAATGCTAGTAGGATGAAGCATTTCTTCAGGTAGCTGAACATGTTAAGTGCCTGGACATAAAGCCTGTGGCTGTGGTAGCGAGTCCGGGATGATCTGAACCTTTTCATACCTCTAGTTTCCCTCTCCCCTGACTCTCGGTCTGAAGAAGGCTATCGACCCTAAACGTCCTTTTCTCCAGAGATGCTGCCTGTCCCACTGAGTTGCTCTACAGCATTTTGTGTCTGTCTTTGGTGTAAACCAGCATTCCTTCCTACATACTAAATGCCTTTTTGCCAATTATGCAAACCTGATTTGAATTGGAACCAAAATTTGTTGAGCAATTAATGCCCAGAAACAGGACTGGAGCTTTTATTTGGGCATTTAACCATTGTTGTGCTTGGCACTAACACTGAATCAGAAAAATCACCTTTATTGGCCAAGATTAATTCTGGAACAGAATTTATGCTGAGGAATATGTGCTAAAAGAGGACTTTTGCAGTTCCTGATGTCAGCAGTTTAATTAATTGCAGCAGCTGCTGGCATCGGGCAATAGATGGGCACATTCTCCACGGCAACCAGATGGTAGATACACCCATAATGGCTGCCAGGGAGACTGCAGGGGAGAATGAAATAGTTCTCAAAGCAAGTCCAAGAAGCTTGGAAGTCCATGAGATGACTGCCAGGAGACTAGGCAAGTTCACCATTAGACGAGCCTTATATGATACCTTTGGTTGGTCTTCTTAAGGTGTGAGATTGTCCACAGAATGAAGCAATGCAGAAATATATTGGAGTGAGATCGAGCCCATTGAAACTAATTTTAGACTGGCAATGATAGAGCATGCACGGCAATGTGAATTTGATTATTCTCCCTCTGGAATCATCTCCCCCATTTCTGTCTATCTCATTGATTGTTGGACTTTCATATAAAAAGTAGCTACCTAATCTACTGGCTGGCTTCAAGTAGAATTATTGGTCTACATGAAGTTATCTGTCTTGCCTTATAAGGCCATAAGACAAAGGAGCAGAATTAGGCCATTCGGCCCATCGAGTCTGCTCCGCCATTCGATCATGGCTGATCTATTTTACACGCTCAAACCCCTTCTCTGCCTTCTCACCGTAACCCAAAGGTTGTGTCCTGATATGGGACGCCTGGAACTTGGCCAAGTTTGTTGTTTCAGCATTGACTAGGAGTAAAATCCCCGGGCAGTGGATTTCAAATATTGTTAACTTCCGGCAAGGGAGGCAGGGTGGACGAGCGGTAGAGTTGCTGCCTTACAGCACTTCCACCGCCAGAGACCCGGGTTTGACCCCGACTACGGGTGCTGTCGTGCGGAGTTTGTACGTTCTCCCCGTGACCCCGTGGGTTTTCTCTGAGATCTTTGGTTTCCTCCCACGCTCCAAATGACGTGCAGGATTGTAGGTTGATTGGCTTGGCATAAATGTAAATTGTCTCTGGGGTGTGTAGGGTAGTGTTAATGTGCGGGGATCACTGGTCGGCATGGACTCGGTGGGCCGAAGGGCCTGTTTCTACACTGTATCTCTAAACTAAAAAGATGCACTGCACTCTGATCCCACGTGGTATTTTTTTCCCTTTTGGGCTTCAGGGATCCGGAGATAATTTGGTAAACGCCACGATCTGGCCACATGTTGGTTTATCATAACTTGAATGAAAGGATGGTTGTGAATCATGGAATCATTATCACATTGTATTGCCCCAACAAACAGCAAGAGTTAAAGCTGCTTTTGTTTCATCTATGTCCCACTATCTGTTGTCCTTAATCTCAGCAGTTGAAACAGCCCTGAAGCTTTGGGTACGTTCAAGAGGAATTTAGTTAAAGTCTCAGTCTGTAGCAGAACTGAAAGAGACTAGCGTTGATGATGAATGGCCAAGATAATAAAACCTGACTGGCTGCACTGTCTTGATGATCGTTTTATTTAATATAGTTCGGCTTAACATGGTCATGTTATTTTTTCCTCTGAGTTCCTCAAATAGTCCATATGCCTTTGGAGATGCATGGAACTGCAAGCACTGGAATCTAGAGCAAAGTGCTGGAGGTACTTAGCTGTTCTGGCAGCATCTGTGGAGGGAATGAACAGATTTTGGCTTGCGACCCTTCTTCAGTCTTAAGGAAGGTCCCAGCCCAAAACATCACCAGGCAATTCCCTCAATAGATGCTGCCTGACCCACCGAGTTCCTCCAGCACTTTGTGTTATGCACATATCTTTGAGATGTCGAAGGAAATCCGTGTGTGGGAAGGGACTGCAGATGCTGGTTTAAACCGATGATAGACACAAAATGCTGGAGTAACTCAGCGGGACAGGCAGCATCTCTGGAGAGAAGGAATGGGTGACGTTTTGGGTCGCGGTCCTTCTCCAGACATCCACGTGCTTACTGGGAGAACCTACAAACTCCACCCCGATTGCACAGTAGGTCGGGATTCAGCCTGGATCACTGTTTGGCAACAGCGCTATTCACTGCAAGTTTATCGGACAGTAAAGATTCAACTATTTTGAGGTGCGAATGGAGTCTCTTGTGATACGATCCGATAGAACTTATGCCAGACTGGGTAAAGGACCCTCTTCCCTTGAGGATATTAGTAAACCTGATGTGAGTTCTCTTTTGGTTTGGTTTAGAGATACAGCGCGGAAACAGGCCCTTCGGCCCACCGAGTCCACACCGACCAGCGATCCGCGCAGACTAACACTATCCTACACCCACTAGGGACAATTTACATTTATGCCAAGCCCATTAGCCTACAAACCTGTACGTCTTTGGAATGTGGGAGGAAACCGAAGATCTCGGAGAAAACCCACGCAGGTCACATGGAGAACATAAAAACTGTGTACAGACAGCACCCATAGTCGGGATTGAACCTGGGTCTCTGGCGCTGTAAGGCATCAACTCTACTGCTGCGCCACCGCGCCGCATGGCTATTCTGCAGAACGTTTCATTAACCTTTTGTCTTTAATCCATCTCTCAGGAAATGTTTAACTATTAGAAAGGCACCAACGATCCAGTGCATTCCATGAACTAAATTAAAACAGTGGATTAAACTGATTCAACAGAACCGATTAGAGGACATTATGTGAAGCTGGGATGTCCAATTAGCCTGTGGGTGAGTGAATTCTTCACTAACAGGAGTCGGCAGTTTGTAGGTAATAATAAACCAGATTCCCAAGAGGAAAATGGCAATCACTTGGACATCGGAGCCAATCCAGCCTCCGTATTTAAATGATAATGTAATTAAGTTGATATACAGACAGACAAAGAACAACACAGCATCCTTTGTCTTTCTGATCAATTTGCGTTCATCTCCTGAGGAGATTTAGAACAGATCTTTGCAATTACCATTTGGATTTAGCCTCTCGCTCCCTCATCCTTGGCTCCACCACTGGAAACATCTGTCTCCCATTTAACATCTGTAAACAAAAATTAATGCCTCTGTCTAATGTAGAATATTTGAGAGCATAATTGGACAACTCGGTATGGTCACTGATCACCTTTCTCTCCCGCTGCAAGTCAAAATAAATTACTATGTTTAAAACAGTGACCTTAGTGTAGAATCTGGCTGCAAATCGAATCTAAGAGGACATGGGTTGAAGGCGAAGGGGGAAAGATTGAATAGGAATCTGTGGTGGGTGAATGGAATGAGCTGCCAGAAGAGGTAGCTGAGGCAGGGACTATCGCAACGTTTAAAAAGCAATTAGAATAGTACGTAGATAGGACGGGTTTCGAGGGGTTTGGGCCAAACACAGGCAAGTGGGACTAATGTAGATGAGGCATCTTGGGCTGGAGGACCTGTTTCCATGAGTCAATGACTCCAAAGATCAAGCAGTGAAATGAGACACATCCAGCAAGTGAATATACTTTTTTCTTTCTGGATGGATCTAACTTTTTAACAATTTCCTTATCCTGGTTCTGGATGTGGGAATCTCACCTGATTTTTTTTTTCCCATTTTTTTTCCTTTTTCTTTTTTCCCTCCCTATCCTATCTCATCACCTATTAATCTACGGCTGGTTAGATAGAACTGGAGGGCTACCTGGCTTGTTAGACTCTGCATCTTACCATTTAACATATACAGACAAATTGCTGGAGAAACTCAGTGGGTCAGGCTGCATCTGGGGAGGGGATACACATGAGGTTTTGGGTCAGAGCACTTCTTCGGACTGATGGGAATAGGTACAAGAAAGCTTAGGTACAAATAGGTACAAGAAAGCAGGACGGCAGTGAAACTAGTAGAAGGACTAGGGTGAGGGAGGGAGGGAGATTTGCATTTGGCCTCACTCTGACAGTGGAGGAGGCCCAAGCCAGAATGGTCAGTGAGGGGATGGGAAGGGGAGTTAAACTGTTTGCAACTGGGAGATCGTGTCGACCAAGGCGGTCTGAGCGAAGGCGTTTCGTGGAACGATGTGCTTCTGCCGGGTTAGGCGCTAGGGTTCGGCGCTTGTGGCCGCAGAGTGTTCTTTGGTACAGGAATGCTGGTGAGGCCATCGCCTGTCCTCCTTGCCATGAATGTCGTCAATGGCAACAGCGTTCTCTTTTACTGATCAGGCCTGTTTCTGGCGCGGAGCAGAGGAGAGGCCTGACGAGGAATGTTGCCTCCTAGACAACAGTTTTCTAAGTGCTGCAGAGTTTGCTTTGAGAGCCGGGGGGGGGGCTTGCACTTAAAGAGTGGGGGAGCCAGCCAGCAGGCCGCTGATTTATGGTGATGTTTGTCGAGTGGACTGAAAGGAAAGGAGTGAGGAGGGGGAGAAAATCTTATTTTAGTTTAGTAATTCTCCCTTGGCTCTCGATCCAAATGTTATGACTGTTAGAAAAATATTTTATTAACCCGAATGCCCTGTTTTATCTCTTTCAAGGGGGCCTGGAGAGCAGCGGTGGTTCCCAAATATTGAAGAGAGCTGGTCATTTGGCTTTACATTGGTAAACAATTCCATCTAATGAAACTATCATTGTTCGGCTGATTCTTTGCACAAAGAAGATGCTCTTGGACATTCCTCTTGCAATGCTGAGGGGAATGGGGGAAGGGAAATTGCATCAAGTGGCAGAATCTCATTGACAGTGTGGGAGATTGCAAAGGGGGTGGCGCAGCGGAAGAGTTACTGCCTTACAGCGCCAGAGATCCCGGTTCGATCCTGGCTACGGGTGCTGGTCAGCGGATTTCAAATATTGTTAACTTCCAGCAAGGGAGGCACGGTGGCGCAGCGGTAGAGTTGCTGCCTTACTGCATTTATAGCACCGGAGACCCCGGTTTGATCCTGTCTACGGGTGCTGAATGGATGGAGTTTGTACGTTCTCCCCCTGACCGCGTGGGTTTTCTCCGGGTGCTCCGGTTACCTCCCACACTCCAAAATCGTACAAGTTAATTGGCTGCTGTAAATTGTCCCTAGTATGTTGAATAGAACTAGTGTACGAGTGATCGTTGGTCAGCGAGGACTTCGTGGGCCGATTCCCACGCTTTAGTATCTCTAAACTAAACTGCATTTCCAGCATTTGCAGTTTTTTGTTGACTTGATTGCCCTGAATTTGTTGATTTGACATTTAATAGAAAAAGGGAACTGGTTTGACATGTGTAGGAAGGAACTGCAGATGCTGGTTTAAACCGAAGATCGACACTAAAAGCTGGAGTAACTCAGCGGGCCAGGCAGCATCTCTTGAGAGAAGGAATGGATGACATTTTGAGTCAAGACCCTTCTTCAGACTGAAAATTGATGAAACGTCTCAACCTGAAACCCATTCCTTCTCCCCAGAGATGCTGCCAGTCCCGCTGGGTTACTCCAGCATTTTGTGTCTTTCACTGATTTGACATGGTCTTTTGGGAAAGGAAGTTGGAGCCTGACCTGTACGCGACTCTGATACCAAACCGCACCATGGGAACGGCGGGTAATTTCTTCCTGAATTATCCCAGCTGAATTATCCCAGCTAACCATGAGCGCACCAGGGCCCAGTGGGGCTTCCGGCCCTCCACGCTCCACTGTGTTCCAGGAATAGAGCTCGCTGACTCGGGTAAACAATCTTGTTTTTAATTTCAAAATAGACTTTACTCCAGTAAATAAGTATATACTGTACAATATATGAACCGTGCAAAAAGTTTGTCCAACATTCTCTGAGGCTGTACTGTTTACCCAAATCATGATTTTACCCCCCACCCTTGCCGCTCACTGGCCCTTGTTTTGAGGGGCGTCTCCTCTCCATCACACCCTGCCCCCCATGTCCAGCAGCGGAGGGACCCTAGACTGTGGTCCTCCCCCACCGAGCCTTGGCGTTGGCTGCACCGAGCTTCAGTGCGTCCCTCAGCACGTACTCCTGCAGTCTGCAGCGGGCCAGTCGGCAACATTCCCCAACGGACATCTCGCTCCGCTGGGAGGTCAACCAAGCTCGGGCAGACCAAAGAATAGTCGCCCCACGAGTGTGTGACATCCGTCCCCACAGAATGAGTCGGCCTGAGTTACTGAGGATTATCAAACCCGCCTCCACTGCTGACATTTCTGCCGATTGGTTCCCTTTGTCCCTGGGGCTAACTGAGTGGTGACCTCTGTGTACCGGTGCTGATGAGAGAAATGGGATTGTCAGCAAACAGCACAAACCCCATCAAACCCCCAGTGCTGTCTGGCCTTGTCAGAAAATCACCACATCGCTTATCGTTAAATAACTCCCAGTGTTTCCCCTCCACCACCTCGAGGTGAATGGCAGTTGCATCTGTTGCAAATGTTACCCTTCAGATAGATAACGATTAGAACATCTTGCATATTCATAAATGAAGCTAAATCAGGATCAAATGGTCTCTATTCTCTGCTGGCTCCATCTATTACTTAAAGATAGACACCAAGTGCTGGAGTAACTCAGCAGGTCAGGTAGCATCTCTGGAGAGAAAAAGGTGATGTTTTGGTTCGAGACTTTGAGTCTGAAGAAGGGTCCCGACCCAAAACGTCATCCATTCTTTCTTTTTCTCCAGAGATGCTGCCTGACCCGCTGAGTTACTACAGCCACTTTGTGTCTATCTTTGGTATAAACCAGCATCTGCAGTTCTTTGTTTCTCCATCTATGACACTGGATGCACTGACAGATCGCAATAGTCTGACAATCCAAACAGTTGCAATGCCCTGGATAATTTTCCTCCACCCCAATGTCATGACACATAGCCTGTCATCCTGCGGTTGTATCTCCCCGACCTGCTACTCCACAAACCCCTCCCCCCTCTCCCTGGCATACCGCGTAATCTTGTTTGTTGATGTGCAATCATTTCCCACCCTGGTATTAAGGAGAAATGGCACAATTCAATCTTGATTGTGTCTCAAAGACCCAATTCTACCAAGGGTCTAATATAATCATGCTAAAATAGAATGCCCGTCTTGTTCCCTTAACCATTTCTATGCAAATTTGTCTTGTGTGTTACATCACAACTCAGAAATGTTCAGTGTTTGTGTGGTGTTGCTTTGTATGAGAGTTAGCTGTTCTAAGTTTAGTTCAGGGTGGTTTTGTTTTAGTTTAGAAATGCATGATGGAAATAAGCACTTCGATTTGAAGAGGACAAAATCAGAAGCCTCCTAAGGTTTTGAACATGTATTGCAAAATAGCCTCCCCTCCTCCTCCCCGCCCCTGTTTTAGGCCAAGACTGCATTGTGGGCGGGTTAGTTACCAGCTGGTTACCAGCGGAGGGGAGATGTCTCACTGATACTGTAACAGGAGCAATGTTGGCTTTGGAAATGAGTCCGTTTTCACATCCGTTCTCTCAGATCCGATAACTCTTCCCTGGAGATGGACGCAAAAAGCTGGAGTAACTCAGCGGGTCAGGCAACATCTCTGGAGAAAAGGGTCAGGTGATGTTTTGGATATTTTAGTTTTAGTTTGGTTTAGAGATACAGCGCGGAAACAGGCCTTTTGGCCCACCAACTCCCTACTGACCAGCAGTCCCCGCACATCCTATACCAGGGGCAATGTTTACATTGATACCAAGCCCAATTAACCTACAAACCTGTACGTCTTTGGAGTGTGGGAGGAAACCCAAGTTCTCGGAGAAAACCCAGGCAGGTCACGGGGAGAACATTCAAATTGCGTACAGCCAAGCATCCTAAGCCAGGTCGAGTATTTCTCTCTCTTTAGAGTCAGGGGAGAGGGAAACGAGAGATATGAAAACATACAAAAATAAAATGAACGAAAGGTATGCAAAATGACAATTCAAAGCCGGCAACGATGATTAAACAAAGGTCATGGGTCCTTTGGTGGCTGTGGAGAAGGTGTTATCGAGTGCTACAAATGTTGAAACTCAGCATGACGACGGTGAAATTAGTACGACGACTAGGGCGGGGAAGGGACGGAGAGCGAGGTGATGCAAGTGTTACTTGAAGTTAGACAAATCAATATTCATACCACTGGGTTGGGTTGTAAGCTGCCCGAGTGAAATATGGTGCTGTTCATCTAATTTGTCTTTGACCTCACTCTGACAGTGGAGGAGGCAGGAAGGTTGGTGTGAGAATGGGCAGGGGTGTTTGTGCTTGGTAACATTGGCCAAGGTGGACTATGCGGCTCGGGAACAACACAGTCTGACCACTGGGATGGTTCCCTCTGGCCTGCAATGTTGGCAAGGAGAGACAAGGTAGTCACAAGATGCTGGAGTAACTCACAGGCAGCATCTCTGGAGAGAAGGAATGGGCGTGGTTTCGGGTCGAGACCCTTCTTCAGACTGGGTAGGGATAAGGGAAGTGAGAGATATAGGAGATGATGTAGAGAGATCAAGAACAACGAGTGAAATATACAGAAAAGTAACAGTGATAAAGGAAACGGGCCATCGGTAGCTGTTTGTTAGGTGAAAACGAGTAGCTAGTGTGACTTGGGTGGGGGAGGGACACAGAGAGAGAGGGAGATGGTATGCTGGGGCTACCTGAAGTTAGAGAAATCAATATTCATACCACTGTAAGCTGCCCAGAGAGAAGGAACTGGCCTGTTGTAAAAGTGCCTGGAGGA
Source organism: Amblyraja radiata (assembly GCF_010909765.2). Lineage (NCBI taxonomy): Eukaryota > Metazoa > Chordata > Chondrichthyes > Rajiformes > Rajidae > Amblyraja > Amblyraja radiata. The sequence continues at coordinate 35,905,542 of NC_045973.1, read as the reverse complement.
TTGTTGTAGCATGAGTTCTTGCTGCTTCAGTTGTGTGGCAGCTGCCTTGCCAAGTGCAGGCTGCTGGTCTGGTGCTCAGCATGGGCCGTGAAGTGAAAGGGGTGCTCCAGCACCTGAACAAACATGCCCTTGACTGGTTGATAGCAAGCTCTGTCTCCGCAGCCAAAGATTCTCGTTGCCTTCGGGGGGGGGGGGGGGGGGGGGGGGGGGGGGGGAGAAGGGAGGAGTGGGGTGGGGGAAGGAGGAACCGAGGGGGGGGAATGTGTTGAGAGCAGTAAAAGACCAGTAATTCTGGCCGTGAGCCCTGTGCCTTCCTAAGAAAGGTCTGCTGCTTTGAAGTTTTCAAGGCCAGTGATCTGTCGGCATCAGTTGGGTCACTGGGACAATGTTGAACACAGCTGTGGGGCTACCTACCGTGTGACTGGGGATGGATTGACACAGGTGCTGAGTTTTTTTTTGCTGTGTGATTAGCTCCATACCTTTCCCTCAGTTTGTTCCTCTGGCTCGGGCATGACTTGCAGAACCAGAGAGAGATTATTTGAGCCTGAAATGAGGAGAACTGTGTTTGTGCTGAGGTTTTGATCAATTGAAAGACACAATGAGGAAACGACTGAGTCCAAGTCGACCATCGATCACCCGCTCTCACTACTTCCCTTCTCCCACTTCTCCATCCACCCTTGCACACTAGGGGCAATTTACACAGGCCAATTAAGCTGGAAACCCATTGTCTTTTCGGATTTTGGAGGAAACCAGAGCATCTGGAGGAAGCCCACCTGATCACAGGGAGAACGTGCAAACTCCACACAGCACCCATGGTCAGGATCGAGCACGGGTCTCTTGACGTTTTGAGGCAGCAGCTCCACCAGTTGCCCCACTGTGCCGCCCTGACTCTTTTTGGATGTTGGGTAATCTCATGCCCAGGGGGCTTGGAAGCCCCATTGTTGATGGCATGAATCCTGCAATCGATGGAATACCTGGATATTAAAGGAATCGTGGCGTTGGGGGATATTTCCATATAAAAGCGTTTTGAGGTGGAAGATTAGTTAAGATCTTTGTGCAAAGGTGGTGCTGGGTTCACTCGGTCACTCTGTTGTGAGATGGTCAATGAGGCTGATGTGCGACAACACTTTCTACTGTGGGTGAGGTAGATGGAGCTTGACAAGCAGGTGGTTTGGGAGATGGCTGCTTCAGTTGACATTAACTCTGGTCCTTTGTGTGATCCTTACAAAGGGACTCCATGCTGCTCCTTTTGGTGGTGGGCAGGCCAAGGTTTCAGACGGTGGCCTGGCAGATTTATCTTCCTTCCCAAGTCTCGGGACATCCAATATCACCTCAACTGTAATACAGGTTGTTTGTCACCTATCCCAATGATTTGGATGCGAATGTACAAGGTGCAGCGGTAGAGTTGCTGCCTTGTAACGGCAGAGACCCGGATTCAATCCTGGCTATAGGTGCTGTCTGTACGCAGTTTGTACATTCTCCCATTGACCATACTGCCCAAATGGTGACGAGAATAAGTAGAGTTATTATGCAGTTTTTCCCCAGGGTGGGGGAAATCAAGAACTAGAGGGTAGACAAAAATGCTGGAGAAACTCAGCGGGTGAGGCAGCAACTATAGAGCGAATGAATTCAAGTCAAGTCAAGTCAAGTTTATTTGTCACATACACATACGAGATGTGTAGTGAAATGAAAGTGGCAATGCTCGTGGACTTTTGTGCAAAAGACAAACAACCAAACAACCAAACAAACTATAAACACAATCATAACACACATATTCTTTTACATAATAAATAATGGAAGGAAAAACGTTCAGTAGAGTTAGTCCCTGGTGAGATAGGCGTTTACAGTCCGAATGGCCTCTGGGAAAAAACTCCTTCTCAACCTCTCCGTTCTCACCGCATGGCAACGGAGGCGTTTGCCTGACCGTAGCAGCTGGAACAGTCCGTTGCAGGGGTGGAAGGGGTCTCATGATATTGTTGGCTCTGGAGTTGCACCTCCTGATGTATAGTTCCTGCAGGGGGGCGAGTGAAGTTCCCATAGTGCGTTCAGCCGAACGCACTACTCTCTGTAGAGCCTTCTTGTCCTTGGCAGAGCAATTCCCAAACCAGATGGTAATGTTCCCGGACAAGATGCTTTCCACCGCCGCTGTGTAGAAGCACTGGAGGATCCTCGGAGACACTCTGAATTTCCTCAATTGCCTGAGGTGGTAAAGGCGCTGCCTTGCCTTACTCACGAGTGCTGAGGCGTGTGATGCCCATGTCATATCCTCGGAGATGTGGACTCCCAGATATTTAAAACAGTTCACCCTATCCACAGGATCCCCATTTATCCTCAATGGAGTGTACCTCCTCGGATGATGTGCCCTCCTAAAGACCATGATCAGCATGAGTGGGTGAGTTTTCAGGTCGAGACCCTTCTTCAGACTGATGGGGGGGGGTGGGCAGGAACAAGAAAGGAAGAGACGGTGAAAGTGGGCTTGTGGGAGAGCTGGGAAGGGGAGGGGAAAGAGGGAGAAAGAAAGGACTACCTGAAATTGGAGGTCAATGTTCATACTGCTGCCGTGTAAACTACCCAAGCGAAATATGCCAAGCTCCTCAAATTTACCGTGGGACTCACTCTGAGGGCATAGGCTTAAGGTGAGAGGGGAAAAATGCAGTATGAACCCGAGCAGCAACTTTTTCTCACAGAGGGTGGAGGGCATATGGAATGAGCTGCCAGATGAAGTGATTGAGGCAGGTACAATAACAATATTTTTAAAAGATTTAGGTTGGTACATGGATAGGAAAGGTTTTGAGGGGCACGGGTCAGACACAAGCAAATGGGTCTAGCTCAGATGGGGCATCATGGTCAGCAAGGATGAGTTGGGCTGAAGGGCCTGTTTCTGTGCTGTAGCACTATGACTAAGATGCTTTAATGCAACCAAATACTGTATAGAGCAGGTGCTCCTGTGTCGTTGGCACGACAACTTAAGGCAGGATGTGGTGTTTAAACACTCAATATTACTGTATTTGTTACAATTTCGCACGAGTCTGCACTAGTTTCTCATTTTATAGACAACAGGTGCAGGAGTAGGCCATTCGGTCTCTCGAGCCAGCATCCCTTGACTCCGCTGTCTTTAAGAGCTCTGTCTAACTCTCTCTTGAAATCATCCAGAGAATTGGCCTCCACTGCCTTCTGAGGCAGAGAATTCCACAGACTCACAACTCTCTGTGGATGAAAAAGTTTTTCCTCATCTCCGTTCTACCCCTGATTCTTGGTTTTCACCCAACAAGCAGCTAACAATGGCCTGTTTCCTTTATCATCGTAATTGTTTTGCATATCTTTCATTCATTGTTCTTTATCTCTCTACATCATCGTCTATATCTCTCATTTCCCTTACCCCCAACCAGCCTGAAGAAGGGTCTCGACCCGAAATGTCACCCCATTCCTTCTCTCCAGTGATGCTGCCTGTCCCGCTGAGTTACTCCAACTTTTTGTGGCTATCTTCGTATTATTTGATGAGGTGCTTTTGGTGTCTCTTGCTTTGCTCCACTCTGTACAAAGAGTTTCAACACCAAAAGCATAGTGTAAATGTAAATAGTTGTTTACCCATCAGAGACCCTCCCTCATTTGAAATGAAAGGAGGACTCTTTATTTGGGGTTTGTGAGTGCAAATTGGCAGCAACAAGTGCCAAGCTACCTACAGTGGCCGCCCTTCAGAAGTAATTCTTTGGCTGTTTAAGCTATTGAGCTGTTCTGCATTAGTGAAAGGGTCTTTCTGAACGCTGGTTTCCCTTCCCTCGTGCCTCCCTCCCTTTTGGCTTCTGGGCAACCATTGAATTGCTTGGCGTTGTCTGTTGAAATCAAGTTTCCCATGCCCCTGGGAGCCAAGGTGACTCTGCAGAACGAGAGACTCTGTTTTATTACTTGAGCCGATTGTTCCCCGTGCTTTGCGCTGGCACAATGGGGCAGGAGGCTGACGAGTGGGAAGAAAAGCAAACTTAATACTGCTCCTGAAGAATCATAATCACAACGTGATCTGCCTTTACTATTTGCTGCCTGACGGATTATTTTAAGCCGTGGGGGAGGGGAGTGGAATTCCGACGTTCGACAGGCATTGTGCATGTGACGTAAGATTATAAGAATCAGAAGCATGTCGCCCCTTCACCTCTATTTACCCCCCCCCCCCCCCCCCCCTTTGTGCATGATCGTAGCTGATTTACACAGACACAGTGTGGAAACAGGCCCTTCGGCCCATCGAGTCGGCGCGGACCAATAAAGGCCCCGTAAACTGGTTCTATCCGACACTCTTCGGACAATTTGCAGAAGCCAATTAACCTCCAAACCTGCACGTCTTTGGGATGTGGGAGGAAACCGGAGCACCCGGTGGAAACCCACACGGCCACAGGGAGAACGTGCAAACTCCATGCAGGCAGCACCTGTAGTCGGGATCAAACCCAGTTCTCTGGTGCTGTGAGGCAGCAACTCTACTGCTGTGTCACTGTGCCGCCCTGATATTTTTACCTCCAGGCCACTTTCCTGATTTAACCTTGTCCCTTGATTCCCATATCATCTACAAATCTCCAAATCAGTTGGGAATTGGGGATATAGGAATGGGGAATGGGGTTACTGTAGGAAGGTGACTAATCCTGCACTGTTCTTGGACAGTGAATTCCAAAGATTTCACCCCCTGTGATGAGATTTATTTTACACTCTGTCCTGAATAGTTGACCTTGCATTTTGGGATGGTGACCTTTGGTTCTAGAGTCAGCTGAGGCAAGACCACTGCATCTACAAAAAGATACAAAGTGCTGGATTAACATTAGCCTGTAGGCAGGACCTGAAACGTCACCTATCCACATTCTCCAGAGATGCTGCCTGACCCGCTGAGTCACTTAGTGCCTTTTTTTTGATGAACCAGCATCTGCAGTTCCTTGTATTGCCAATACATTTACCCTGTCGAGCCCGGTAAGAATTGTGCATGTTTTGTTTGGGATCACCGCTGATTCTTCTAAACTCGAGTGCTTAGGCCAAGTCTGTTCACTGTCACGGGAATAATAAGGATCAATTCAGTGAACCTTCACTGCACTCATTCAGTCGCAAGTATATCCTCTCTTGTTTCCCTTTCCCTTCACTCTCAGTGTGAAGAAGGGTCTCGAGCCGAAATGTCACCTATTCCTTTTCTCCAGAGATGCTGTCTGACCCGCTGAGTTACTCCAGCTTCTTGTGTCTGTCTTGTGATCTGGTCAAGGCTGAATATAATTGGAATATAGACCATCGAACTGTACATCACAGGAATGGGCCCTTCGGCCCACAATGTTTGTGCTAGACATGATGCCAAGTCAAACTGATCTCATCTGCTTATACATGATTTTGTATCCCTCTATTCCCTGCACTTCCATGTACCTGTCTGAAAGCCTCCTAAACCACCACTATCATATCCGTCTCCACCACCATTCCAGGCCCCCACTACTGTATAAAAACTGACCCTGCACATCTCCATTTTACTAAAACTCGATCTTGTTTGTTTGTTTGCATATATGCGTGAGAGTGTGTGAGTTCCGAAAACTCCGCCAAAATGGTACACGACAGCGCTACAATTTTTGGCCTGCAATGTAAATGAAATCTTTCATTCAGATTGATGGTATATTTTACAAGTTATTCACATTTTAAACTTTACAAAAAACTTGTCAAACCACTTTTCCACTTGTCCTGTCAGTCAGCCGCGTTTGACGTCACAATGAGGATCCCAAATTATTATCATTTTTTTTTTTTTGTTAATCGTCTTTTTTTTTGCGTGTACTTGCCTGGCCTTACAACGGGGACCCAACGGCTCCCGGGGTAAGTTTCCTTCTATTTTACAAATGCCTCCAAGGGTCCTCTCTTCAATTGATTAACTTTAATTTGATTTCTGCCATCAACGGCATAACTTTGAACGCGGCAGCTGTGCATGCGCAGTTTGGTGGATTATTGCAATGGGGGAGCGGGCCCAACGGGTCCGTATTTGGTCTAGTATCTATTAAATTTCCCCCTCGCTGTATAGCCATGCCCTCCAGTATTGGACATTTCCATCCTGGGAGAAAAGGTCCTGACCGACTACCCTTTCTACGCCTCTCATAATTCTGTGCACCTCTATCGTCTCCCATCAACCTCTGACGTTTTAGAGAAAACAATCCAAGTCTGCCCAACCTCTCCCTGTAGCTGAAGTCCTCTAATCCAGGCAGCATTCTGATAAACATCCTCTTTACACTCTCCAATTGGAACATTATTTAAACTATGCAAATCCTCTTGCAGTGAAGTTAATGTATCACTTCCTTTTCTAATTGCTTGCTAAACCCATGTGTTAAAAGTCAGCATATCACTTCCCTTCCTAATTACTTTCTAGAAATGTTACCTGCATAACATTCATTACATGATGCTGTCTGACCCGTTGAGTTACTCCAGCACTTGGGCTTTTATTTTTGTAAACAAGCATCTGCAGTTCCTTGTTTCTAAATGTTACCCGCATGTTAACTTTCATTGATTAATGTACAAGATGTATCCCCAGTTCCATCTAAACATCTGCATGTTCCAATATTTCACAATTTAAAAAAAAAACATTTGAGTCCTGAATAGAATCGAACAATATGGAAACAGGCCCTTCGGCCCAGTTCGTTCATGCTGACCAAGTTGCCCCACCTACGCCCGCCCCATTTATAATGGGCCGATATCCCTCTAAACCTTTCCTATCCATGTACCAGTCCAAATGTCTTTTTAATGTTGTCAGTATATGTTGTTCTATTACACCTTTCTATTTTTTACTAGACAAAATGAATGACCCTCAGTTTATTTTTCCATGTTGGCTATGCTCCGCTATTTATGTAGGTTGTTTATACACAGCCGTCTATGGCATGTACTCTGCCATGTGTTCTGCTTTGACATTCACGTTTATATCCCCCTGAAGCCTCTCTTCTGGCAGCCAACACAGCCACCTCATTTAGTATTGTCGACATAAAATATTCACTTGGAGTCTGGGATTTACTTTTAAGTGCAAACTCAATTTATAACAAAATGGCCAACTTAGGGGACATCTGTCACAGGGGGGAATGCACTCAGATGTACAGTAATATGCCAATTTTATTGCTACCCTTTATCGATATTTCCCCTTCCCTCGCGTCTCCTCACGCAGTCAGTTCCAAATTTCAATCACAATGTGGATGGAAAAGCAATGTTTCCCGAATTTCCTTGTAGATCACATGCCCTTATCTTAAACCTGTACCTCCTGGTTATACACATTTCTGCTTTGGGGAAAGGTTTTCTGCTGTCTCCGCTCCTGGTAATTTTGCATACCTCCATCGGGGCTGTCTTTGGCTTTCCCCACTCCATGTCCAGCATACCAGTCCCTTCACACAGCTGCAACTCCATCCCATGCTGGTTCACACACAATGCTGGAGTAACTCAGTGGGCCAGGCAGTATCGCACGAGACCAGCAGATGCTGAAATCTGGAGCAAAAAGACATACTGTTGGAGGATCCCATCGGGTTGAGCAGCATTTGTGTGCTTGGTGATGGTTCCATTGCTACCTTCAGGGATCTTAGTTTAGTTTAGAGATACAGCATGGAAACAGGTCCTTAGGCCCACTGAGTCCATGCCGACCAGCGATCCCCGCACACTAACATTATCCTATCCACACCAGGAACAATTTACAATTTTACCAAAGCCCTCTGAGAAAACCCACACAGGTCATGGGGAAAACGTATGAAGAAGGGTTTTGGCCCGAAACGTTGCCTATTTCCTTTGCTCCATAGATGCTGCCGCACCCGCTGAGTTTCTCCAGCACTTTTGTCTACCTTCGAGAACGTACAAACTTTGTACAGACAGCACCCGTAGTCAGGATCAAACCAGGGTCTCTGGTGCTATAAGGCAGCAACTCTGCACCTACATGTTGCCGTACATCCTAGACATGTGCTCCAAGCATTCTCTCTCTCTCTTAATTCTGATGAAGGGTCTTTGACCTGAAATGTGAACTGTGATTTCTTTCTTCAGCTACTGAGTGACTGCTGAATCCTTCCAACATTTCTGTTTGTGTTTCAGATTCCAGCATTTGCAGTTTTATTTGTTTTCCATATATTTTGACCTGGTTGATCAAACATGGTTAAGAACACAAGATTAAAAAATAACAAGAGAAGGCCTGGCAATCATTGAACCTGCCGTACTGTTCTGGCACATGATGACTAATCCAATGTCTCAGTTTCTCTTCCCCACCTGTTCCCATTATTCCTTTATTCCAGTGATATCCAAAAAAAATCTGTCAATCTAACTCTTGAATAACTGCCAATCCACAGCTCTTTCGAATTGGGAGTTTTAAAGATTTACTGTCTTTTCTTTCTTTTTAATTTATTATTGTAAAAGCTGCAAACTTGCTTTCTGCTTGACCCATAAATGCCAATTTCTGTTGGCACTGATGTTGTAAATACAGCATTAACAAAGTGGTGGCATGGTGGCGCAGCAGTAGAGATCCACATGCTGCCTGACAGCGCCAGGGACCAGGGATCAATCCTGATCTCGGGTGCTGTCTGCACTGAGTTTGTACGTCTTCCCCGTGTCGGTCTTCTCCGGGTGCTCCGGTTTCTTCCCAGATGTGCAAGTTTGCAGGCTAATTGGCTAATTTCCCCCAGCCTGTCGGATAGAATTAGTATATGGGTCTTTAGTCAGTGGGCCGAAGGGCCTGTTTCCACTCTATCTGTGAACCTTGAAAGTAAAACATAACAAAAAGGTTTTTGATGTGAGCAGGGAATGGCATTAGGAATGTGGAAGCAACAAATACCCAAAGGGATTCAACGTTAAAATGGATGTACTTTGAAGCTGGAAAGTATTTGATCTGGTGACACTTCTGTAAACAGTATGTGACGAGAGTAAGAAAATGGCAAAATATCTACAGACGATGAAACTGGATCATGTCGGAGCTACCTAGTGTGTTAATTGGCCTAAATCTGATTGTGTTTCTGTGCAAACCACCGCCCTACTCTTCCCCCCCCCCCCCCCCCCCCCCCCCCCGCCCCGCTTGGATATAAGAGGTCAACAGGTGTGATTCAGTGTGTTAGTTCAGCCCCCCCATCTTAATTCCTCCTTTGCCTTTTTGTTCTTCATCTCTTTACAGCACAACTGTCTTTCCACACTGCCTTGGTACTGGCAAGCCAGAAGAAGCAATTAATTCCTTCAGTGTGAGGCAACAGTGTTGCTGATGGCTTCAAGCTGGTTTCTGCAGCACCACCTGATTGGGCAAATGTGTGGTTGGGGGTTGGGAAGTGATGGGTGTTTTTTGTCAGAGGCAGCTTCTCTAAAGCTTTTAAAACTGAAGTGTGGCAGGTTATGCCACTGCTGGTCTTCAGTCTAAAGGGAAAGTACATTTCAATGAGCATTTTTCCCAAAATAAAATCCCTTTATTGACAAGCAGCAAATCGGAGAATTGTCCAGTTAATTGTACACGGTTAACATACAAACCGTAAAATCAAATATTTAGTTTTCCCCTTTACGAGACATTAATTTTAGGATTTTTTTTGCGTTTAAATTACATAAGCGTAGCACAATGGCTCAGTGGTGGAGTTGCTGCCTTAGAGTCAGGGACCCAGGTTCGAACCTGACTATGGGTGCTGTCTGCAGAGTTTCTACGTTTTCCCTGGGACTACGTGCGTTTTCTCCGGGTGCCCCGGTTTCCTCCCACACTCCAAAGATGTACAGTTTAATTGGTTTTGGTAAAATTGTAAATTGTTCCTAGTGTGTAGGATAATACTAGTGAACAGGGTGATCGCTGGTCGGCATGGACTCGGTGGGCTGAAGGGACTATTTCCATGCTGTATCTGTAAAGTCTAAAATATATTGGTTTATTTCCCTCAATTAGTTTTATGTCAATTTCGATAAAGAAAATCAAGTTGTAAGGTTACGGGGAAAATGCAGGAGAATGGATTTGTGAGGGAAAAATAGATCAGCCATGATTGAATGGCTAAGTAGACTCAATGGCCTAATTCTGCTACTATGTCATGGTCTTAAAACTACTTATTAAATTGTGCAATGTTTGTACATTGTACAATTGCCCAGTCAGCGGAAAGTGGTGTTTTGTGAGGTAAATATTTTAAAAAATGGCAGGATAATTTTATGACAAACATATTAAAGTGTAAATCAGAATAGTGCACACTGCAGCCTAACGTTTTTTAGCTTCTTACAAAATTACTTGTACATCAGTTTTCACGGTGATTTAGCACAGGATGGAGAATGTCAGGAACATGCTGAAAATGTTTTGTTGCTAATTCTGTTTGTGGCATTGTCGGCCTGTGGTACTATTACACTTGATGTGGTCGGCTACCCACTGGCTCACTGGCTCTGGCAGTAACGATGTGACTGCAAGTCCATGATGTGACGAGGGAAGAATGTCGATAAGCATTATGGAGATGGGACTTCACACAGGGCTGCCAAATCTCACACATTGAGCGTGAGAATCACGCATTTGGCTAAATTCTCACACTCTCTCGCTGATCACAAATTTCTCACGCTCTTGCAAAATTACAAAACTCACGTCAACTGCATGGGCCGCAGGTGTTGGGGAGCTGGGGCTGAGGGAGGGATGGAAGCAGAAGCAGCGGCGGGGACAGATGCGGATGGGGAGCCGGGACTGGCGAGTGCTGGCCGGGCTGGCGAGTGTTTGCCGGGCTGGCGAGTGTTTGCTAGGCTGGCGAGTCACTCGCTGCAGCTCCGGCCATGGAGCATCCTCAGTGCAAGAGTCCCGGGCCGTCGGATGCATTGCGCCGCTGCCGTGAGAGTCTCTGTGCCGAATTCGCTCAGGTGACCGGCATGGATCAGGCTGCGACTCGGTGCATCCTGGAGGACAACCAGAAGTAAGTACAAGCACTGGGTAGAAGCGGTGGAAGATAGTGGCCTTCAAATGGGGGTGGTTGGAGAAAGCATCCTGCTTGCCTGCTAGATTTTCACTTACTGTAACTGCAGGAAAAATGGTGATTTAGCCTAACCTTATTCATAGCTAATCCAATTTAAAGCATAAATATTGCATTCAAGTGTAAGTTAAAAGACTCGCTACAGTCTGCACGATTGCACAATTTCAAGCTGAAAAATGCAAAAGCTCCGTACCAATGAGAGGGGGGACACAAAACAAATAGGTGACGTTTTGGGTCCAAATCCTTCTTCAGACTGGAGAAGGGTTTTGACCCGAAATGTCACTTATTCCTTTTCTCCAGGGATGCTGCCTGACCCGCTGAGTTACCACAGCATTTTGTGTCTACTTTCCACAAATACTGCCTGACCTGCTGAGTTACTCTAGCACTTTGTGTTTTGCTCAAGATTACAGCATCTGATTTCAGTTCCTTGTACCTCAATTTTACTGTCCTATTGAAGTGGTGATTCCCAATCCCTCTTTTTCCTCAGCGCTTCCAGATTTATTTTGATCTGGAGATTTGCTTTCCTGACTGACTGACAGAAATTTTAAGAGAAGCAGATATTGTCATATTTCATTGTTTGATTGGCCCTTGTCTTACGTTGGAGTATATCTTGCGTAGCTTTCTAACAAGATGATACTGAACAAACAACAGGAAAGGATACAAAGAACTGCAGATGCTGGAATCTCGAGTCAAACACACAAATCTCAGTCGGCCAGGCAGCATCTCTGCAGGACAGTTTTCTGGAATACTTCTTTAGATTGACTGTAATTGGGAGGTTGGGAGATGGAACAGTAGGGGCAGGAAGGGCAAAGTCTGGCAAGCAGAAGAGAAGGGGTTGAAATAGCAAGGAAGATTAAGATATAAAGGGCTTTTGAATGCAAGGGTTTAGCATAACGAGCTGAACTGGTTTGGGGCCTCGGGACTGAAGAACTGGCTCTCAAAGTGCGGCCCAAGGAGCCTGCTATGCAGGTAAAATGTGTAGGAAGGAACTGCAGATGCTGGTTCATCCCGAAGATAGGCACATAATGCTGGAGTAACTCAGTGGGTCGGGCAGCATCTCTGAAGCAAAGTAACGGGTGACATTTTGGGTTGGATTCCTTCTCCAGACGGAAAGATAGAGGTGGGATGAGGGGGTAAGGCAGAAAAGGGGGTAAGGCAGTCCTCAGGATCTGTAGTCGGCCCTGATTTTTTTTCTGGGCTTTTCTAGCCTCCATTTTTATCTCCCCCCCTTCCCCCCCCCCCTCCCCCCCCCCCCCACTCCCCCTCACTCACCTCTATCGTTCAGTCTGAAGAAGGATTCCAACCCGAAACGTCCCCTATTCCTTTGCTACAGAGATGCTGTCTGACCCATTGAGTTACTCCAGCATTCAGTCCCTGTCTTCTGCTGTGCAGGTAGTTATCTGGAGTGGGTAGAAGGGTGAATGCAGGCTGAACATTGGGATTGAGAATTGCTCGGGTATACTGAGGTGATGAATAACAATATCTCAGTTCATCTGGATATAATTTCTATTGGTTTGCAGCTTCATTCTTCCCAACGCTCTCACATTCTTTGTGTAATATTACTGTTAAAATCCATGTCAACTTAAATGTCTTTAATTTTTTCCTTCTGTTTTGATGTTCACATTTTATTCTTGGAACTGCCAATGTAAACATGTCAATCTCTGATTGTGTCCTCCCACCACTGGAGGCTCTGAGGCACTGCATGCTTTCCTTGGAAGCAGGTATGTTGTTAAATGCGGCTTGTACATTTACCTCCACGATGCTGCCTGTCCCACTGAGTTCCTCCAGCAGT